>NC_138776.1:188259980-188859980 GCF_965119305.1 Pelophylax lessonae | reverse complement strand
GGCCTGTTGGGTCTGGTATAGAATTTAAGGGATTTCCAGGGCAAAATGTAAAAAAAAAAGGCATGGGGTCGCCCCCGAAAATCCATAGAAGCCCCTTATCTGAGCATGCAGCCTGGCAGGCTAAGGAAAGGGGGGGGCAAGTGAGCCCCCCTCCTCCTGAACCATACTAGGCCGCTTGCCCTCAACCTGGGAAGGGTGCTTTAGGGTGTGGTTGTGTGGGTCTGCGGGTGGGGGGCTTATCGGAATCTGGAAGCCCCCTTTAACAAGGGGGCCCCCAGATCCGGCCCCCACTATGTCAATGGGTATCAAGTACATTGTACCCCTACCCATTCACCAAAAATGTTCCAAAAAATAAACACACAAGACAGTTTCTAACAAGTCCTTTATTTAAAGATAAAAAAATAGTGTCCCTGATGTAAATCCCACTGCCCCGGAAAAAGAAAAAAAAAAAACTCTCGGTGAACACTTCTCGCAGACTGCCTATTCGCGGTTTGACTGTTCTTAAATAAGGAATGGGCAGGGAGCCCTGCCCCACATGACGTCACTGACCCAGCATGCACCGGACCATGATGTCACGAGGGGGCAGTGGCGGAGGCTGGCGTGGTTCCACCCATGCCCTATATAAGAACTTTCAAACCGCGAATAGGCAGTCCGTGGAAAGCGTTTTTTATTTTTGAATAAAGGACTCTCGCGTGTTTATTTTTTTTGTACACTTTTTTGGTGAATGGGTAGGGGTACTATGTACCTGATACCCATTCACATGGGGGGGAGGCTGGAACTTGCAGACCCCCACAACCACAGCCCAGGGTTTTCGGGAAGAGGCCCTTGCCCCCATCAACATGGGGACAGGGTGCTCTGGGGTGGGACCCTACACCGTTTTTTTAATTTTTTAAAATCTGTATTACTGGGAGCCGACAATGCATTACAGCTGGGAGCAAGTTTAAATAAAAAAATTTCCTTTAGAATTGTCAGTATTGCTGCAGCAGGCTCAATACATCGTACAGATGTGCCACTTTACAGGCACAATCAGGGGACCCCCCAGCCCCAATATTTAAAGGAATTTTTCATTTTTATTGTTTCACTTTAAGCATCATTAAAATCACTGCCCCTTTAAGAACAATAGTTAAAAAAAAATGGCATTGATATATGTCCCCCAGGGCAGTACCCGGATCCCCATACACTTTTTATGGCAATAACTTGCATATAAGCCTTTAAAATGAGGACTTTTGATTTTTCATGTTCCTGTCCCATAGACTTTAATAGAGTTTGCATTTTTGCTAGAATTTTTTCCCTGTTTGAGATGTTCTGGTGCAAACCGAACGGGAGGGGGGGGGGTTGGCCCATCCCTAGTAGGGACAGGTTCCCTGTCTGGAAGGGACAGTGCTTATAGATAGGGAAAGGTTCCAGGGCAGTAAGGACAGTGCAGGGTCTACATCTACCTCACTTCAGGAAGTTTTTGCTTTTGGGTGTGGACTGGCCAGACCACATACCGCTCCTCATTGCAGATGCTGTTGACATTTTCAAGTCTATAAACCATTGTCACAGTTGGCACAAGTGGCTGTGGACAGATGTGCATACCAGCCGGGCCTAGTTAAGCTGTGTTGTGTTGAACCTTTGTAATGTATTGCTATTGCCTAACTTGGACTCTGTGTGTTCACTTCCCGCTACACTATGCTACACTCTACCCACACACAAGCTAATAAATATAACTTTCTCTACCTTCCCTGACTAAGCCAAATCCTCCATTATTTGTGTCTCACATGCCCCCCTTCCTAGACTCTACTTTACAGCTCACAATAGAAGGGTTTGTGTGGTGCAATTAGTTCAGCCAATCTGGAAAGCAGTGGGCAGTATTGGGTTTGGCCAGGTGCTGACTCACAAGCTACAGGCTTGTCAATTATCAGTGACCATGCTGATGGCCACAACCCCTGCAACCGTTTTTCATTCCACCATAGTGCAAGCAGGCACAATCTACATGAGAGTGGCAACTCTGAATTCGGTAGCAGTGTTGTTCCCTTAATCACATAAGGCTGCATTAGGCGGTCTTCACTGGCAGTCTCAATAGCTATTTCTAGGAACTTGCAGGGGGACTAAGAGAAAACTGATGCACTTAGACTTAGAGTTTAAACATAGTTTGCTTCTTGGTCGTCCTTTCCCAAATGTCTTTGCTTATTGAAAACGTCCTTGTACCCCAATTTTAATCAGTCATTTTTGATTTTTTTTTATTATTTACTTGCTTTACTTAGTTCTGTTGCTTCTCTTTATCACTATTATCTTCAATATCTCTTCAGTAATCCCAATATTTGAAGTACATAAAGGCTTTTGCACCCCTGCTGTTTCTTCGAACCAGTTGGGGAATGTCTATCTGCCTCTATTTAGAAAAACATGCTCCTCCTAGGCTTGGAAACAGCTTGTAGGTGGGGTGCAGCCTGGTGCAGCAGCAATAATTCACATAGTTAGGTGCAATGGAAAACTTGTACTGAAACAGTGCAGCAACAATTCATGACAAAGCCAGTGGGAAGGCTGCCCAACTGGGTGCACTCATGGTTTCCAGTAATGTGAAGAGCGTGAGTATCAGCTGGACTAACAGCGTCTGTAAAGAGAAGAGAGTGCAGCCTGGCCATCTCGTGCTGAATTGGGATGATGTCCAAAGGAGTTGAGGCTCTACACTTTCCCTTGTCATCAGGAACCTTTCTCTGCCATTAGTATTGTCCCCAACAGACGGGATACCTATCCCTACTCTACCAACTCGCAAATGCATGCCAAACCTGGGAGCCAGGGCCTTAAATATGCTCTTCCTGACCCAAGATGGCTTCTAGGGTCACAACCAAAAGTGTAGGTTCCCCAGTGACCCAAGAAACCATAGAGGAACCCTGTTCCTCTTGATTTCCTCTCCAACAACTGTGCCACCTGCAGTGGAGAAAGTACACTGCACCTGCCTATAAGCTAGCTTTCCAAAAGGCGTACATACTATAAAGAGATTAAAACTGTGCATCATATTTTAATACAACCTAAATAAAAGATTGACATTTCATTCTTCACAAATTGTAGGTTTTTTGTCAGCCATGCACTGAGGGGAATATTTATAAATTCTTTTGCACAACAAGGAAATACTAAAGGAGGAGTGGGACAGATTACACGGCAGATTTACTGCAAGGTTACAGCTTGATTAATAAATTTCTCTCTCTTTTACTCTAAAGCAGCATAAAACCTGTCTCTCACCACTTCTTAATTGTGCGTCTTTTTAGAGAAAAAATCTGTCTCATCTATAATAGCAAACATATGCTGGACTTTTGAAATCTGTCTCACCTAGCTGCGCAGGAATACAGGGGCATTGGTTTGCAAATACACAGCAAAACTGTCACATTTTGTGAACTGAGAGTTATCCTGATTTGCATGTATTGTTGTCCTTAATTTGCTTGTAAAATGTACCCTTCTGATATGACTCGAAGACATACAGTAGATTAGAGATGATGAATATTCTTTATGAAATTCATGCAGAGATGTATAGTAACTTAGTAGAAATACTTCACTACTGTACTTAAGTACGGAAAGGGGTTATTGGTACTTTCCTAGAGTAGAATTTTTTTCTCCTACTTCCACTTTTACTTCAGTACATTTTTTCAATGATTTCAATACTTCTACTCCGATATTTTTTTTTGTCCTGCATAGTTACTCGTTACAATTATAAAAATTACCACTGCCAGAACAGTAGATGGCAGGTTTCATGAAGCTCAAAACATGTGTATTATCAGCGCATACGAAAATAAAAGCTACTGTATGTATAAATAAAAGCTGCATTTGAAATAATAAAAAACAATATGATGTTCAAACTTTTGACTTCTTTCTTTAATAACTACATAACACAGTACTTGTACTTTTACTTTCAGCACTTGAGCAGCAATTTTTTTTTTCAAAACTACTGGTACTTTTACTTTCAGTACTTGAGTAGCAAAATTTTTAAAAAAACTACTTGCAATACTTAAGTACAAAAAATGTTGAATACTTTAGTACTTCTACTCAAGTCACTTTTTGATCGAGCACTTCCACTTCTACTTAAGTCACTTTTTAATCGAGCACTTGTACTTTTACTCAAGTATGGATTTTGAGTACTTTATACAACTCTGGCAAGGAGAGGGCAGAGCAGAGAGCGCTGACTGACAGTCAGCAGCTCTCTGCTCACAGAGCTGTCAGAACTGAGCAAACGGCAGTGTTTGATCGCTCGGTTCTCAGTGTTAGAGACACCGGGGGACAGATGCAGCATTGGACCGATGCCGCATCCACCAAGGTGTTAATTAAAAAAAAAAAAAAAACACACATACATCTCCTAACGGGGTTACAGACAGCAATAAAAACTGACAGGGGGTCTAATCCATCTCCACTCTTACATGGGTCTTAACCCTTTAGTTACTTTATAATTTAATTTCTAAATACAGACAGTCCCTGGGTTAAAAGCAAGATAGGTCCTGTAGGTATGTTCTAAAATTGAATTTGTATGGAAGTTAGTACAGGTACATTTTTTTTAGTGTAACTCCAGCCCAAAAATGTTTTTAAAGTTTTGGATAGATAGGGAAGGGTTAAGACCCATGTAAGGTTGGTTTTGCTGTCTGTACCCCGGTTCAGAAGATGTCACCTCACTTTCTGTCCCTAGGACAATCGGATTTTGAAAATTTTGGGTCATTGTGGAAACAAGGATTGGTGATAAAGCTTCAGTGGAGACGCCTTTTTCCCATGAGAACTCTTCCAGGAGTGAATTTCCCTTCCTAGGGGGAGATTTCTCCACACTTCCTGTTGTCTCCCTCCGTTTGTAAGTAGGAGTCATTTGTAAGTCGGATGTTTGTAGCTCGAGGACTGCCTGTAGACTTTGATTGAGTGGGGTGGTGATTGCAGGACCATCCATGGCTCAAATTTCGACCAATTCAGCAGCAATTGGGTAAAATTCTTCTAATCTATAGCCAACCTAAATTTGTGTTAAACTAATTTCTCTTTTTTTTTTTAAACACATATAAAAAAAAATGTTGTATTGAAAACTACTTAAAAAACTCAAACATTATATATATTTTAAAATCAGAGTGTATTTAGAATAAAAAGATGGCAGTTGTTGTTTTGTATGTCACATGATATTTGAGCAACTGTATCAAAACTTTTTGTTTTTTTTACTAAATGATACTGGTAAAGAGGAGGGGAAGCTCTTAATACTACCGCCCTGCCTCTCCAACTCAACCAATCAGAAAATGGGTGTTACTTTAGCTGACAATTGCGCGGTCATGCGCCGCTATTCCAAATAAAATGTTTGTCCATAGCCTATCTCCTTTCGGCCGAAAATGGGCCTATCCCCTTTCGGCCGAAAATGGGCCTATGCCCTTTCGTCCGAAAATGGGCCTATCCCATTTCGTCCGAAAATGGGCCTATCCCATTTCGTCCGAAAATGTGCCTATCCCATTTCGTCCGAAAATGTGCCTATCCCATTTCGGCCGAAAATGGGCCTATCCCCTTTCGGCTGAAAATGGGCCTATCCCATTTTGGCCAAAAATGGGTCAAAGGTGTCAAAATTAATGGCCGTCACGAGGAAGGGGGGCCCAGAGCAAGTTGAGGCGAGGTTAATTACCAATGGTATTTGTATTATGCAGTATGAGGGGGTTAATGTATTGCCACTGCTGGTCACTGATGCATTAGTGACCGACCAGTGGCAGTTAATTAACCCCTCTGTGCTGCATTAGCGGCACCAGTGTTAATTAACCACTTAAGCCCCGGAAGATTTTACCCCCTTCCTGACCAGGGGGTATTTTGCGATTCGGCACTGCGTGACTTTGACGGACAATTGCGCGATCGTGCGACGCTGTACCTGAACGAATTTGACGTCCTTTTTTTCCCACAAACAGAGCTTTCTTTTGGTGGTATTTGATCACCTGTGCGATTTTTTGATCACGCGCTATAAACAAAAAAAGAGCGTCAATTTTGCAAAAATAACAATATTTTTCACATTTTTTTATATGAAATTCCCCCCCAAAAAAAAGTAAAAATCAAAATTTTTTAAAATTTTCGGCCAATTTGTTTTATGCTACATATGTTTGGTAAAAAAAATCGCAAAAAGCGTATTTTGATTGGTTTGCGCAAAAGTTATCGCGTTTTCTAACAAAGGGAAAGATTTTTGTCATTTTTGTTGTTTTTTTTTTAACGCGTAATGGCGGCGATCTGCGATTTTTTTTGCGGTACTGCGACATTGGGGAGGACAGATCGGACCCTTGACTGACATTTGTGACACTTTTGGGGTTACCAGTGACATTTCTACAGTAATCAGTGCTATACATATGCATTGTTACTGTAAAAATACACTGGTTGTGAAAGGGTTAACTTTATTTGGGAGGGAGGGGCTGTGTGTATCCCTAGGGGCGTGCTTTCTACTGTGATTGGCTGTGGCTTGAGCTGTAACGACACTGATCAACGGATCTACATACTAGATCCGTTTGATCAGTGTCTTTACAGCGAGGAGAATGACAGGTCGCTTGTTTACACAAGCAGCCTGACATTCTCCCTCTCCCCCGCCGATCGCCGAGTTACCGGCGGACATCGGGTCCGCTGGTCACACGCGCGGGGGGTCCGTGACCACGCGGGAGCGGGAGCGCGCCTCCGGGGGCGCGCGCTCGCTCCCTAGACCCTCACAAGCTAGTGACGTAGCCCTACGTCACTTTGCCTGTGAGGGGCTGACTGCCGACGTAGATCGGCGTTAGGCAGTCGGCAAGTGGTTAACACTGACACTGGTGCCACTAATGCAGCACAAAGGGGTTAATTAACTGCCACTGGTCGGTCACTAATGCATCAGTGACCAGTGGCAATACATTAACCCCCTCATGCTGCATAATACAAATACCATTGGCAATTAAATTACTTAAATTAACTTGCCAACCCTTCACAGTACATATACTGCGACAGGGTGGCAGCTGCAGGTACAGGTGTACATCGCTGCCTGTTTCTGGCGTATTCCAGATTTTCATTTGGGGGAAAACAGTAATTTTTGGTTTTTGGCCAAGGGCATCCTGAAGTTTCGGTTTCTGCCCAGAATTTTCATTTCAGTGCATCCGTAGTTGGCGCAAAAGTTAGAGTTTTTTTTTTCTTTACTAGTAATGGCTGCGATCAATGACTTACAGCAGGACTGCGATTTTGCAGCATACAAATCGGACACCTAACTGACACTTATTTGGGAACCAGTGACACGAATACAGTGATCAGTGCAAAAAAAAAATGCACTGTCACTCTACTAATGTCACTTGCTGGGAAGGGGTTAACATCAGGGGTGATCAAAGGGTTAACTGGACAGGAACACAGGATCAATGCCTTCTGTAATAACAATAACAATAATGCCGTTCTGCCTGTGTAAAGAACGATAATCGGATGCTGGCGGACGGCAGGTCTGTGGGACCGGCTGTGTAAAATCACAGCCGGAAGGAGCAGCTGGCGGCGCGCACTCGCGCCCGATACCCGGAAGTATATAGGAGACGTGATCCTGCGCAGCACAGCCGCCCTGTAGCAGTAAATGTTCTATAGGGCTGTCAGCAAGCGGTCAATGGAATTCACAACAATGGGTAATTTTGAATGGGTCAAAAAAAAAAAAAACAACCCCATCGCCAGACCACTCCTTTTAACAACTTCCTATAGGATTATATGTGCATTTCATGCATTTTATGCATGTTATTTACCCGTAAAAGCCTCCCTTATGTAGGCATCCAAAAGTCCTGACATGCTGCTGGGTGACGCCATCTTGGATGTGAGGTTAGCAGCCCCAGAAGACTCAGAGCGGTCACTCAAAGCACACGCTATCCCCTTCACCCCTCCTCCAGCTTTTCTATATAAGGTTATGTAGAAAGGTGAGGGGAGGAGCTGCGGAGATGGGCCAGCACAGAGAGTAATTGGATAAGGAGATAATAAGAGAGAGGGCTATAAAATGTAAGGATGAATATTTTCTACAAAGTTCTAGTAAGGGCACACTGGAAGTGTAAAAAAAAAAAAAAATTATAGAAAGAAAAAACATTGCAAGCATGCATTTAAAAAGACTTTATTTTTCTGTTTTTCACTTCAAATATTTTAGGTTGGTGACCGATGCTCTTTAAAACAAGAATAAAGCCTTTTTAAGGCTCCACAAAACCACAGCGGAGCTGAACGTTGCCAGCATTACACAAAAACAGTGCGAACCGCTCAGCTCTACAACACAAAGCTGCTATAACAGGCAGAGAAGTAAATCTCCATAAACACAGAGCCCGTGCGAGCAGCCGGAGATTACCATTAACTATTTGTTAACAACTTGTCACCGTGTTAGATCCGGGGGTAAAACTCACATCACAGCCCAGCCGAGAGGCGCAAAGCACACCAGTTTAGGGGAAAGCGGGCGAGCTGGCACAAACCCTTCCACAACAGATGGAAGCTGTGAATCAACTCCATTACAGAACTATCTATTTTATAATTATGTGGTACACCATTCACATCCAAGCCAGAAATTTGGAAAACACGGCCAAAACAAAAAAAACCCTCCGAATAATTTGTGCCTGAGAAACAGCGACATGTGACTAAGCTTCCAAGTTCTGATGCCGATGCTAAAAGAGGTTTTCCACTTCAAAGAACTTCTCATAAAGCTGAAGGCTAGGTAAATATTTTATAGCATTGTTACACTGGTCCAGTTTGGTTCAATGTAAGTATGTATGTGCCATCCCTTCGGAGGCTGGAAATCACTGTAGTAGGCACCGCTACCAGAGTGATCGCCATGTCTTCCAGGAGTAGTGCCGAGTGGCTGTCCTGTTGTGCAGTGAACACAAAAGAATTGGCGCCATTAACAGAACATCTTGTATTTTTCTGAGTAAATGCAAGACATTCTCTCATTGGATGTGGTGGAGAGTCATGGAGGTGACACCACAATCTCCACTTAGTCCAATTAGAGAACACCTTGGTGGCATATGGTAAGTTAAACTCACAACCTCCAAGGCTCTGTGCTTAAACCATCTCCTCTCATGGCACCTGATGCCTCTAATTATCTTGTAGCCAGAACTTTAAGGCAGATGTCTGGAGGAGACCACTCTGTCTCTGATGAGTCCTGGCATACGACAGGGAGGGACTTGGTTTTAAAAAAAGAACAGAAGCAGGGGCGTAACTACAGGGGTCGCAGGGGTTGCAATTGCAACCGAGCCCCATGCTCCAGGGGACCTGTGCCGCACCCCTGTACACCTGGATAGGAGGGGCAGTGTATTCAGTTCACTTGTGTTCTGCTGTCTCTGGGCCCCTGTGTGCTCCCCTGGTTCCCCCCCAAACTTTGCTGCCCCCTCCCCCCACTGTGCTCCCTCCCCTCTACTGCCAGCTGCTGCAGGGGATGTGTCACAATAGAGAACCAGGAAGGGGTCGGTAAATATGTAATTTACCAGCTCCTTCCTTTTCTGAATGGACAGAGTCATAGTCAGTGACATTGTAAAAAAATAAAATAAAATGATAAAAAATAATACAATTAAAATACCAAAAAATAAAAACTACTGACACCAGTGGGGGAACTTCCAGGATCGCAAAGGTCACACTTGCGACCGAGCCCTGGCAATCCACCACCGTGGGGAGTCCCCAAGATGGTAGGAAGGGGGCCCACTGCAGAACTTGTGAAAGGGTCCCACTGCAGCACAGTAATAAAGGGCCCTGCAATGGGAGTAAAGGGCCCCAGAATCAGTGGGAAGAGCCCCAGGTATGAAGGGAAGGGCTCCGTCCAACGGTCCGGGGGGCCCATCATGGTTTCTTGTAGCGGGGCCCTGAAGGATCTAGTTACGCCTCTGAACAGAAGCATTGGTGGAAGCAAGGCAAGTAACAGAATGGAAGACATGGACCCCAATGGCCAGCTCATCCCTCTTTGTCCTGACCGGGCCACCATTTCTCTCCCTACAAGCATTAATGGATTTTTCAGGTGCCAAAAATGCTTACCTTGCAGGACCAATAGGAGGCAACCTAGAAAAATCAAAACTTTTAAATCTCATACTACAGGGGTGGAGTACAAAATAAAAGACACCATCACGTGTACCAGCACACATGTGACATACGTCATTGAATGTCCATGTCATCTGCAGTATATAGGGAGAACCACCCGCCCCCTATACGTGAGAATTAGGGAATATGTCAAAAATATAAAAAAGGGCTTTGACAAACATAACTTGTCAAGACATTTCAAGGAAAAACACTCCCAGGACCCCTCTGGCCTAATTTTTTATGGCATTGATAAAATAAAAGGGGACTGGAGAGGAGGCAATAAGAGAAGAATGATTTCGAAAAATGAAACTAAGTGGATTTTCCTGATGCGATCTTTGAGACCTGACGGATTAAATGCTGATATAGACCTGAACTGTTTTATCACTGATGTCTAAAAACCCGTTTTTACACAAAAATCCCTTTTATTAAAAATCTCCTTTTTGTCTGACATCCATTTTTAAACCCCCCCCCCCTTTTTTTTTCGGGAGGGGCCTTTTTTAAGGCTTGTTTATGGAGCTTTTTGAAAGGTTTAAGGTCCTTTCTTGTGGAGGGTTTTTAAAGGATTTTTATGGGAGATTTTTTAAGATATATTTTTCAAGAGATTTTAAAATGTTTTTTTAGAATGTTTTTTAGAATGTTTTTTATGGAGAATTTTTAAGAAGATGTGTCCAATGGTTTTAAAAGGATTCCTACATGACCCTTCTAATATAACTTATATCTTACCTTGAATATTAAGAAGTCCTTACCACAGCCTTTAATTCGTTACATACCGTCCCTTATGCTTTTTTACATTGCTTTTACACATCTTTTATGCATTTGTTTTGTTTTGCCCTTCCAGCACTTATCTTGGATAGATTATTACACTAAAAACTCCATTAGGTGTATAGCCATTTATCACCATTCTTCCACCCATCTACCCTTCTGGTATTTTATTAAGTAAATCCTTAGACATTCCTCATATCCATTTGTTCCAACTCCTCTTCCCTTTTATCATTTTATTTATCAATTTCTCTTACCTTAAATTTTACCTTTTTGACCACATTTTTATATATATAATTATATATATACCTTTCCTTACACACATATATCCCCTTTGTATTGAACCAACTTCCTACTATACCTACCTACAGTGAAAACGGTATATTTTGCGGGATCAAGCAATTTTATGTCTCAGCCTTCTCATCCAACATCGGATTATTTTTTGTTTTTTTTTATTGTTTTTTTGGATCTTAGGCTTTTTAAATTATTTTTCTTTCCGGCTTTTCCCTTACACACACAGCCGTGATTTTTGGTCTCTAAGATCATACCGTGACATCCAAATCCCCCCCATGAGGTGGATAGGATGACTCACAGAGAGCATAGCCCCAGGAATGTTTCCAGTAATATTATGCACTTAGGGCTTGTAAAAGACTCTCAACATTGTTTTTAAGTGTTTTAGCAAGATTAATATTAATATCTTTATCACAAATATTTTTATTACATTCATTTTAATTTTTTGTCTATTAAAGGTTGTACCCCAGATTGAAAATACTTTTTTCTTTTGCAATTTTTAAACACATTTTTTTATGTTGTGGCCCTCGTAGTAGCCCCGTGAATAGCTGCTTCGTAAATGATGTAAATAAGCCGCCCTCTATACTCACCTATAGTAATACAGGGAGTAGCAAGATGGCCTCCATTCGGCAACGAACACGGAGCACCAAGATGGCTGACGGCAGTCAATCTGTTGCCATGACAAGGGCTGGCTATAAGAAGACCGGGAGTGCGCCGTGGTGACGCCGCTCCAGCAGACGTCGATGACGAAACGCGTAGGGGAGGTCCATTGCGTCACAGCGTCACTTCCGGTTTGAAACTCCACCGCCGTGGAACGCGGAAGCTTCCCGGCGATTGCAACTGATGCGAGGCAGCTACCACGGCTTCTCATAGTGAGTGGATGCTACGTTCTTTTGTATTCAGTTTATGATTGATACTTCACAAGGCTCCCCCTTTCTTTCTCCCCATATGGACACTCGTCAATCGGTGCTTGGCTGATTGTGGAGGGGGACCTTTGAAGATTCATCTTGCCTAATTTCCGTTTAGGGCAGGTTGTATATACAGCGCAACACCTAGTGGTCACACAGGTGATTGCAGCTGATTGCTCATTTTACTTTATTTCATCTTGATTTATTCACACGGGATTATTCCCTGATCTCACTCTATTTCACTTTTATGGTTTTTACTGGCATGTTGCACCTTTGTCAGTAACAGTGTCAGGAATAGTCACCACCAATTTTTGATTATTCTATTTCCACAGTGGATTGATTTAATTACTTGTACACCTTAATAAAAACACTGTCTATGTTATTTATTTATTTAGTGCACTTCAGCACTTTCTGGGTTTATCTATCACACACCTGGAGAATTTACCTTTTTATTTGTACCCACTTGATACACAGTATATATAATTTTTTAACCCTTAGGGTTTTTTGGGACACACCCTCTTATTTATCATTGATTATAAGAGATTGCACTTTATTACTATTTAATTATTTATTTGCACAAGGTAGCGCCGTTTACAACCTTCCTCTGCACTTCACATTCTCTCATTGGATGTGGTGGAGAGTCATGGAGGTGACACTGCAATTTCTACTTCTAAGTTAATGCAAGACATTCTCTCATTGGATGTGGTGGAGAGTTGTGGAGGTGACACCACAATCTCCACTTAGTCCAATTAGAGAACACCTTGGTGGCATATGGCAAGTTAAACTCACAACCTCCAAGGCTCTGTGCTTAAACCATCTCCTCTCATGGCACCTGATGCCTCTAATTATCTTGTAGCCAGAACTTTAAGGCAGATGTCTGGAGGAGACCACTCTGTCTCTGATGAGTCCTGGCATACGACAGGGAGGGACTTGGTTTTAAAAAAAGAACAGAAGCAGGGGCGTAACTACAGGGGTCGCAGGGGTTGCAATTGCAACCGAGCCCCATGCTCCAGGGGACCTGTGCCGCACCCCTGTACACCTGGATAGGAGGGGCAGTGTATTCAGTTCACTTGTGTTCTGCTGTCTCTGGGCCCCTGTGTGCTCCCCTGGTTCCCCCCCAAACTTTGCTGCCCCCTCCCCCCACTGTGCTCCCTCCCCTCTACTGCCAGCTGCTGCAGGGGATGTGTCACAATAGAGAACCAGGAAGGGGTCGGTAAATATGTAATTTACCAGCTCCTTCCTTTTCTGAATGGACAGAGTCATAGTCAGTGACATTGTAAAAAAATAAAATAAAATGATAAAAAATAATACAATTAAAATACCAAAAAATAAAAACTACTGACACCAGTGGGGGAACTTCCAGGATCGCAAAGGTCACACTTGCGACCGAGCCCTGGCAATCCACCACCGTGGGGAGTCCCCAAGATGGTAGGAAGGGGGCCCACTGCAGAACTTGTGAAAGGGTCCCACTGCAGCACAGTAATAAAGGGCCCTGCAATGGGAGTAAAGGGCCCCAGAATCAGTGGGAAGAGCCCCAGGTATGAAGGGAAGGGCTCCGTCCAACGGTCCGGGGGGCCCATCATGGTTTCTTGTAGCGGGGCCCTGAAGGATCTAGTTACGCCTCTGAACAGAAGCATTGGTGGAAGCAAGGCAAGTAACAGAATGGAAGACATGGACCCCAATGGCCAGCTCATCCCTCTTTGTCCTGACCGGGCCACCATTTCTCTCCCTACAAGCATTAATGGATTTTTCAGGTGCCAAAAATGCTTACCTTGCAGGACCAATAGGAGGCAACCTAGAAAAATCAAAACTTTTAAATCTCATACTACAGGGGTGGAGTACAAAATAAAAGACACCAT
Source organism: Pelophylax lessonae (assembly GCF_965119305.1). Lineage (NCBI taxonomy): Eukaryota > Metazoa > Chordata > Amphibia > Anura > Ranidae > Pelophylax > Pelophylax lessonae. The sequence goes on along the minus strand of NC_138776.1, from coordinate 188,846,176 downwards.
CACGTGTACCAGCACACATGTGACATACGTCATTGAATGTCCATGTCATCTGCAGTATATAGGGAGAACCACCCGCCCCCTATACGTGAGAATTAGGGAATATGTCAAAAATATAAAAAAGGGCTTTGACAAACATAACTTGTCAAGACATTTCAAGGAAAAACACTCCCAGGACCCCTCTGGCCTAATTTTTTATGGCATTGATAAAATAAAAGGGGACTGGAGAGGAGGCAATAAGAGAAGAATGATTTCGAAAAATGAAACTAAGTGGATTTTCCTGATGCGATCTTTGAGACCTGACGGATTAAATGCTGATATAGACCTGAACTGTTTTATCACTGATGTCTAAAAACCCGTTTTTACACAAAAATCCCTTTTATTAAAAATCTCCTTTTTGTCTGACATCCATTTTTAAACCCCCCCCCCCTTTTTTTTTCGGGAGGGGCCTTTTTTAAGGCTTGTTTATGGAGCTTTTTGAAAGGTTTAAGGTCCTTTCTTGTGGAGGGTTTTTAAAGGATTTTTATGGGAGATTTTTTAAGATATATTTTTCAAGAGATTTTAAAATGTTTTTTTAGAATGTTTTTTAGAATGTTTTTTATGGAGAATTTTTAAGAAGATGTGTCCAATGGTTTTAAAAGGATTCCTACATGACCCTTCTAATATAACTTATATCTTACCTTGAATATTAAGAAGTCCTTACCACAGCCTTTAATTCGTTACATACCGTCCCTTATGCTTTTTTACATTGCTTTTACACATCTTTTATGCATTTGTTTTGTTTTGCCCTTCCAGCACTTATCTTGGATAGATTATTACACTAAAAACTCCATTAGGTGTATAGCCATTTATCACCATTCTTCCACCCATCTACCCTTCTGGTATTTTATTAAGTAAATCCTTAGACATTCCTCATATCCATTTGTTCCAACTCCTCTTCCCTTTTATCATTTTATTTATCAATTTCTCTTACCTTAAATTTTACCTTTTTGACCACATTTTTATATATATAATTATATATATACCTTTCCTTACACACATATATCCCCTTTGTATTGAACCAACTTCCTACTATACCTACCTACAGTGAAAACGGTATATTTTGCGGGATCAAGCAATTTTATGTCTCAGCCTTCTCATCCAACATCGGATTATTTTTTGTTTTTTTTTATTGTTTTTTTGGATCTTAGGCTTTTTAAATTATTTTTCTTTCCGGCTTTTCCCTTACACACACAGCCGTGATTTTTGGTCTCTAAGATCATACCGTGACATCCAAATCCCCCCCATGAGGTGGATAGGATGACTCACAGAGAGCATAGCCCCAGGAATGTTTCCAGTAATATTATGCACTTAGGGCTTGTAAAAGACTCTCAACATTGTTTTTAAGTGTTTTAGCAAGATTAATATTAATATCTTTATCACAAATATTTTTATTACATTCATTTTAATTTTTTGTCTATTAAAGGTTGTACCCCAGATTGAAAATACTTTTTTCTTTTGCAATTTTTAAACACATTTTTTTATGTTGTGGCCCTCGTAGTAGCCCCGTGAATAGCTGCTTCGTAAATGATGTAAATAAGCCGCCCTCTATACTCACCTATAGTAATACAGGGAGTAGCAAGATGGCCTCCATTCGGCAACGAACACGGAGCACCAAGATGGCTGACGGCAGTCAATCTGTTGCCATGACAAGGGCTGGCTATAAGAAGACCGGGAGTGCGCCGTGGTGACGCCGCTCCAGCAGACGTCGATGACGAAACGCGTAGGGGAGGTCCATTGCGTCACAGCGTCACTTCCGGTTTGAAACTCCACCGCCGTGGAACGCGGAAGCTTCCCGGCGATTGCAACTGATGCGAGGCAGCTACCACGGCTTCTCATAGTGAGTGGATGCTACGTTCTTTTGTATTCAGTTTATGATTGATACTTCACAAGGCTCCCCCTTTCTTTCTCCCCATATGGACACTCGTCAATCGGTGCTTGGCTGATTGTGGAGGGGGACCTTTGAAGATTCATCTTGCCTAATTTCCGTTTAGGGCAGGTTGTATATACAGCGCAACACCTAGTGGTCACACAGGTGATTGCAGCTGATTGCTCATTTTACTTTATTTCATCTTGATTTATTCACACGGGATTATTCCCTGATCTCACTCTATTTCACTTTTATGGTTTTTACTGGCATGTTGCACCTTTGTCAGTAACAGTGTCAGGAATAGTCACCACCAATTTTTGATTATTCTATTTCCACAGTGGATTGATTTAATTACTTGTACACCTTAATAAAAACACTGTCTATGTTATTTATTTATTTAGTGCACTTCAGCACTTTCTGGGTTTATCTATCACACACCTGGAGAATTTACCTTTTTATTTGTACCCACTTGATACACAGTATATATAATTTTTTAACCCTTAGGGTTTTTTGGGACACACCCTCTTATTTATCATTGATTATAAGAGATTGCACTTTATTACTATTTAATTATTTATTTGCACAAGGTAGCGCCGTTTACAACCTTCCTCTGCACTTCACATTCTCTCATTGGATGTGGTGGAGAGTCATGGAGGTGACACTGCAATTTCTACTTCTAAGTTAATGCAAGACATTCTCTCATTGGATGTGGTGGAGAGTTGTGGAGGTGACACCACAATCTCCACTTAGTCCAATTAGAGAACACCTTGGTGGCATATGGCAAGTTAAACTCACAACCTCCAAGGCTCTGTGCTTAAACCATCTCCTCTCATGGCACCTGATGCCTCTAATTATCTTGTAGCCAGAACTTTAAGGCAGATGTCTGGAGGAGACCACTCTGTCTCTGATGAGTCCTGGCATACGACAGGGAGGGACTTGGTTTTAAAAAAAGAACAGAAGCAGGGGCATAACTACAGGGGTCGCAGGGGTTGCAATTGCAACCGAGCCCCATGCTCCAGGGGACCTGTGCCACACTCCTGTACACCTGGATAGGAGGGGCAGTGTATTCAGTTCACTTGTGTTCTGCTGTCTCTGGGCCCCTGTGTGCTCCGCTGGTTCCCCCCCCCCAAACTTTGCTGCCCCCTCCCCCCACTGTGCTCCCTCCCCTCTACTGCCAGCTGCTGCAGGGGATGTGTCACAATAGAGAACCAGGAAGGGGTCGGAAAATATGTAATTTACCAGCTCCTTCCTTTTCTGAATGGACAGAGTCATAGTCAGTGACATTGTAAAAAAATAAAATAAAATGATAAAAAATAATACAATTAAAATACCAAAAAATAAAAACTACTGACACCAGTGGGGGAACTTCCAGGATCGCAAAGGTCACACTTGCGACCGAGCCCTGGCAATCCACCACCGTGGGGAGTCCCCAAGATGGTAGGAAGGGGGCCCACTGCAGAACTTGTGAAAGGGTCCCACTGCAGCACAGTAATAAAGGGCCCTGCAATGGGAGTAAAGGGCCCCAGAATCAGTGGGAAGAGCCCCAGGTTTGAAGGGAAGGGCTCCGGCCAACGGTCCGGGGGGCCCATCATGGTTTCTTGTAGCGGGGCCCTGAAGGATCTAGTTACGCCTCTGAACAGAAGCATTGGTGGAAGCAAGGCAAGTAACAGAATGGAAGACATGGACCCCAATGGCCAGCTCATCCCTCTTTGTCCTGACCGGGCCACCCTAAGCCCCATGCCAAACAGCAACCACTTGGGTGAAACCCCAAAACAAACTGCCAATGTGTGCAGTGAGTGCATAGTAGGACCCCTCTCCCTTGGAGTCTGGGTGCACCACATGAACTGCACACATTAGAGATACATCAATGATTCCTATGTTTTAATGGATCTAACCAGGGTCAGCATATATTTTGTTTTTCAAACCATTAAGTGCTATGTTGAGTTCATTTAATCACTTAATTTGCATTATATTACTCTAACCAAAGGTTGTGGTTTGACCACATGCATGGATGGCCTTTCCTATCATTAGGGAAAAAAAACCCACAATACATAAATATATGTTATCTCCCCAGTTTAGTATAATCATATGGACAGAGGCTCGATTGTGGTATGTGGCTTCCCATATGCAAATGACTGTACCAAGGACTTTGCATTTATTTATATTTAGTCCCAGGTTTTAAAGCTTACTCCAACCTAATTTTTTAGTTTTGATTAGAGTGGGTTCTATATGTCTGTCGGTGACCCCAATTGGGGGTAAAAATTCCCTCCCTTCCTGTCCCTATGACGCCTATATAAGAAATGAGTGGTGCGAGTGCCACTGGGAAAAGAAGGCACGGACCGCAACAAAAACACTCTCTCAAGATATTTTAAAGCTCGACACACACTAGTAGAATTTCACTTAACATTTTTCGTTGTCAGAACATTGGGTTATTTCTCTAATCCTTAGTGGGGTCAAATCAACATTTGTTTTCGACTGCAGTGACGAGAGACTTGGAAAGAGAAGTATGAAAACTTTTCCTCAAATGTACTAATCTCTACAAGTGTATGTGGTTTTCGTCTGGTAAAGGCCATTCAGTCAAAAATCTAATGTTAAAAGTCAATGAAATCTTGAACTACTTAGAACGAACTTGAGATGTACTAAATATTTTAATACTAAATGTAGTAAGAATTTTTGTACAAATTTCCATTTATAATTCTACTAGTGTATACCCAACTTATTACAACCTTTAACTAATAAAAAATATAGGATTTACTTTTTTACTTTATCCCAATTGGAGAGATTCCCATCACTTTCTGCCCTGACAGGCACATGCGCAGAGATGTATAGTAACTAAGTAGAACTACTTCACTACTGTACTTAAGTACCGAAAGGCGGTATCTGTACTTTCCTGGAGTAGAATTTTTTCTCCTACTTCCACTTTTACTTCACTACATTTTTTCAATGATTTCAATACTTCTACTCCAATATGTTTTTTTTGTGCTGCATAGTTACTCGTTACAATTATAAAAATTACCACTGCTAGAACAGTAGATGGCAGGTTTCATGAAGCTCAAAACATGTGTATTATCAACGCATACGAAAATAAATGCTACTGTAAGCATAAATAAAAGCTGCATTTGAAATAATAAAAAACAATATGATGTTCAAACTTTTGACTTCTTTCTTTAATAACTACATAACACAGTACTTGTACTTTTACTTTCAGTACTTGAGTAGCATTTTTTTTTTTCAAAACTACTGGTACTTTTACTTTCAGTACTTGAGTAGCAAAATTTTTTAAAAAACTACTTGCAATACTTAAGTACAAAAAATGTTGAATACTTTAGTACTTCTACTCAAGTCACTTTTCGATCGAGCACTTCCACTTCTACTCAAGTCACTTTTTGATCAAGCACTTGTACTTTTACTCAAGTATGGGTTTTGAGTACTTTATACAACTCTGAATTCATGTTCATATATTTCAGGAAGTCCTTGTTTTTCAGTTGCAAGCAATCATCGCTATAGTTCACTTCATATTTGAAGGGGTTGTAAAGGCAGAAGGTTTTTTTTTTTTATCTTAATGCATTCTATGCATTAAGATGAAAAGTCTTTTGTGTGCAGCAGCTTCCCTCAGTCCCCCTAATACTTACTTGAGCCCCGTCTAGATCCAGTGATGTTGCAGGTGTGTCTCGGCCGTCTGGGACTCCCCTCCTCATTGGCCGAGATAGCAGTGTAGCGCCATTGGTTCCCGCTGCTGTCATTTAAAGTCAGTCAGCCAATGAGGAGAGGAAGGGGGTGGGGCTAGGCCACGGTTCCGCGTCTGAATGTATACACTGCGGCTTGGTTCAGGTTCCCCTATAACAAGCTGCTTGCTGTGGGGGACCCAAAAAGAAGGAAGGGGCCAGGAGCACCGAAGAGGGACCTGAGAAGAGAAGGATCTGGGATGCTCTGTGTAAAACATGATTGTTATTTTTAACTTAAAAAAAATAAGACTTTAGTATAGTATACTGGTTTTCATAAATTACCTGGGCTTCCTTTCTCTCCTTTTTGACCTTGTTCTCCCGGAATACCAACTCCTCTTTCACCTTTCTCTCCTTTTTTTCCAGTCGGGCCTAAGGAAAGAAGTAATATACAAAAGATTTGAGATATTATGTTAAACAAATAGCAGTAAAAAATACATTGTTAACATATAATTTCTATAAACAAAATTTGAATTCTGGGCAATGCAATCCTGAAGCATATCTGAACCCAAAAACAAAAATGTAATACAATGCTGCTTAAATGAAATCGTGACAAATAATCAAAAAGAATGGTTGACCTCAAAACATGTACATTAGAATATACAGAAAAATGGAAATATCACACTATATATAACACTATATATAAGGACTGTGTGCAGCCACACACAATGTGCATAATTTGCTAAAATCATTTGCATAAAAGCAAAAAAAAAGGGATTGGCTGCAAAAAATGCATTTTAATAAACAGGTATCCAAAGTGACTGGTGCTCCAACAACTCCTGTCAAATATACATTCCTACATGAGATTCATAAAATAATGTCCTCTTATACAAACACATAATTCCAGAGTGCATGTGCATCACCACCGTGCTCCAAACATAAAGATTGGCTGCTTACCAGATGAAATGATCCCACCAAGATATCATATGCGTATATGTGTAAATTCACCTCTGAAGGTGGGTAGTCAGCCAGCCTTAATGGGTCACGTATCTCACAGCTCACATATCTTACAGCGTTTAATGGTGAAAACAACAGAGAAGGCTCAAAGTGCATTAAAGGAGATGTACAGCAAAAGCTTGTTTGGCTGTACATCTCTTAAGGATCAAAGGAGTGCAGTTGAGCCGCTGAGAGCCTGAGCCGGCCATTCCCTGCCCCTCCACAGCCCAGCGCTCCAGTGAGCGAGGAGAGGGCAGGCAGAGTCAGCAGCTCTCTGCTTGTGGAGCTGTCAGAACTAAGGGATCGGCGGTGTTTGATCACTCGCTTCTCAGTGCAGAGGCCCCAGGGGACAGATGCAGCATCGGACCGATCCTTCCTCCACCTATGTAAGTATATTTAGGGAAAAAAACAGAATCCCATACATCTCCTTTAAAGTATATGAACTGGTTTATTAAAAAACAAGATTGCACTTACAGCAAAGATAAAGCAGAAAATCACTCCTTGTGTGCGGCTGCCTTAAAGCGTAACTCCACTTTTGTTGAGAAAAAAATATTCCCCTCTGGGTGATCTCTGTACATTACAAGGATTTTAACAAACTTTGTTGCAGATTCCTACCTTTTGTTATTCTGAAGAAATTATTGTTTGTTCCTCTGTGCTGAGTGGGTCAAATGGGAGTGGTTTCATAAATATCTATCAGCTGTGGCAGCTGTAGGGCTCGAATGAGGAAATCTGCTGGGCCTGCATCCCTTTAGACGTGTTCCTATTGGGAGTATCTCACCAAAAATGAAATTTTTATAGCAGGGGATGCACAAAATCTGACTTGTATCTTAAGCAGACTTCTGGGAAAATTGGTGAACCTATTTGTAAGTTATGTTTCTGGGGTGTGGTCAGTACACATTCTGTGTACAGAACAACTCCAGGTAGCCATATTACATTTTCCGAAAATTACAACAGCTGCACAATGAAAAGGAAAGGTAATTTTTAATATTCAATCCTAATATGATTTGTGTCGCAATTGTATACACTATAATGTTTTTTCTTTATTTGCTATCTTTTTCCCCACGAAAGTGGAGTTAACCCTTAAGAATGATCCAAACGTGTTGACGTCAGGCTACTGTCGCCGACCCGATGCGTTTCCTCTCAGAAGGCATCGACTGGAACTGGAGGCTTCAGTCACTTTCTATGAACTTTGGATACACCTGTTTATTCAATTGCATTTATTGCAGCCAATCACTTGTTTTTTGGTTTTCTGAGCACCATTTTAGCAAATGTGTGGCTGCACACAGCACTTTATATACAGTATCGTGTGATATTTAAATCATTTGTATATTCTAATGTACGTGTTTTGAGGTCAATCATCCTTTTTTATTATTTGTCACAATTTTATTTGAGTCACATTTGAGTTAGAAACAGCGCAAGTTACAGACACACATAATACATTTTTTCCTCACCATTCAAGGAACTTTTGTTTGCAGCAGTTTCTGATATTTCTGATATGTTCATAATATTAAGGCTAGGCGCAACTTTATACGCATTTTTTTCCAGGTAAAATTTTGCAGCTTACCAGTTCTTAGATGTGGTGGCTGCCTTAGTCTTTTTTTCAGGCCCTCTCTTTTAACCTGGTAATCCTGCAAATAACAACACTTTCTGGCTACACTTACACACTTCACTTTATAAATATATATATATATATATATATATATATATATATATATACATATATATATATATAGCGCAACCCTAAGGAGCCACAGATGAAGAGATCCCCCAACCTGCACAGCAAGGCACACAAAATTTTCACAGGCACTTTAGAGAAAGAGAACAGTTTGTGACTTTATTTTTTGTGGTTTATTGAGGGTTAATGACTTGGATGGGGATGAGAAGTTATTGGATGCCCACTTGACCTCAACAACAAACTCCAACGACAACTTCAGGGACATCTTCCTATGTACAGTCTCTATATACAGTCTCCTTGACACTCCTCCTGCACTTCTCTTGCTTGTGGGTTATCGCTGGATCACTGTGGATTTGACAGGAAAAGTCAGATTTAGCAATGGCCTTTTGCAGGCAGGAACTCAAAGCCCCTTGTTGTGTACCAGAATACATTGATCAGCTTGAACTTTTCCTCCTGTGGCTACTGGTTCCAGCACCACATCTTCAGGCACTGCTAACCCACCTGGCTGCAACTGCCCCTTTCACTAACCCTCCAGGCTAACTTTCCTCCACAGTTCTCCAGACTGACGCTCACCTGGCTGACTCTGCAGTATATCTCCCAGGGTCAAGATGAAGACTTGGCACACTGCTATAACTCCTGAACAGGGAAAAAGTTCGGCCCGAGCCACGAACTCTATTAAAGTCTATAGGACCCGAACATAAAAAATGAAAAGTCCCCATTTTGAAGGCTTCTCTTCTATGCAAGCTATTGGCCATAAAGAGCATAGGGGGCCCAGGTACTGCTCTGAGGGGACATATATCAATGCAAATATTTTTCTTAAATGATCATTTTTAACCACTCTAGAACCGCTTACAGTAATACTACTGCGGCAGAGTGGTTCGTTATCGTCCAGCGACGTAGTATTAACGTCGTTGGACACTCCCCCTTCTGGGCGGCGCTTGCGCGCCGCCGGAGGCTTGCTCCCGCTGTTTTCATTCACAGCGGGAGTCGGGCCAGGGGAGGAGCAGCGGCGATCGCCGCTGCTCTTACCCGATCGTCGGGGATCGAGTCTGGAGATCCGCCCGCTGTGTGTAAACACAGCGGGCGGATCTCCATAGTGACAGGGAGTGACAGATCGGACTGTTCAGCATAGCTGGACATCCGATCTGTCCATGACTCACACAGTCACCTCCCCCCCTACACGTCAGTAAGCACCAGGCATACATTAACCCCTCCCTCTCCAATAAAATTAACCCCTTCCCTGCCAGTGTCATTTTTACAGTAACAGTGCATATTTATAGCACTGATTACTGCAGTAATGTCACTGGTACCCCCAAAAGTGTCAAAAATGTCAGTCAAGGGTCCGATCTGTCCGCCGCAATGTCGCAGTCCCGCAAAAAAAATCGCAGATCGCCGCCATTACGCGTTAAAAAAAAAACACCAAAAATGACAGAAATCTTTCCCTTTGTTAGTAAACGCAATAACTTTTGCGCAAACCAATCAAAATACGCTTATTGCGATTTTTTTTACCAAACATATGTAGCATAAAACAAATTGGCCAAAAATTTTTAAAAAAATTGGTTTTTACATCTTTTTTGGGGGGAATTTCATATAAAAATTTTTTAAAAATATTGTTATTTTTTCAAAATAAACGCTCTTTTTTTGTTTATAGCGCAAAAAGTAAAAATCGCACAGGTGATCAAATACCACCAAAAGAAAGCTCTGTTTGTGGGAAAAAAAGGACGTAAATTTCGTTTGGGTACGGCGTTGCACGACCGTGCAATTGTCAGTTGAAGTCGCACAGCGCCGAATCGCAAAAAGTGGCCTGGACGGAAGACAGCAAAATCCTCCGGTGGTAAAGTGGTTAAATGAGCAGTGATTTTAATGATGCTCCAAGAGAAACAATAAAAAATGAAAATTTCCTTTAAATATAGTGCCTGGGGGGTCCTTTAGTCTGCCTGTAGAGTGGCGCATCTGCTCCATGCACAGAACCTGCTGCAGCAAAACTGACATTTCTAAAGGAAAAAAATGACATTTAAATGGACTTTGCAGCTGCAAGCTATTGCTGGCAGTATATATATATATATATATATATATAAAAAAGGCAACTTTTTTTGAAGAAACAGCATGGGGTCCCCCCAAAATTCATACCAGAACCTTATCTGAGCATGTAGCCTGGCAGGTCAATAAAGGGGGGGGGAATGAGCCCCCCCATCATGAACTATACAAGGCCACATGCCCTCAGCATGGGGTGGTGTTTTGGGGCGCGGGGGCTCTGCCTCCCTGCCCCAAAGCACCTAGTCCCCATGTTGATGGGGAGAGGGGCCTCTTCCTGACAACCCTAGGCGGTAGTTGTGGAGGCCTGCGGGCAGGGGGCTTATCAGAATCCCCCAGATCCTGCCACCCCATGTGAATGAGTTTAGGATACATTGTAAGCCTACTCATTCATGAAAATAAAGTGTAAAAAATAAATAAAGAGGAAGGCTGACCGCGGAATGCTTGCTTTGCTGGGTGACAGTTTCTAAATAGGTAAGAGGCGGGCCACTTTGTGACGTCACCATGATTTTTTTTGTTTCCTTTTTTCAGGTCTGGTGGTGCGACGGGCGCCGTGATTGATGATGGATCTACATCTGGGGACATTGTTTTTATATTTTTTTTAATAAACGAATTGTAAAAACTGTTTTTTTTTTACCCCATACTCATTCACATGGGGGGGGGGGTATTGAATATTAAAGGGGGCTCTTCCAGATTTTGATAAACCCCCTGCCTGCAAATTCCCACAACTACTGCCCAGGGTTGTCGTTAAGAGGCCCCTGTGCCCATCCCCCTATGTTGAGGGCATGTGGCTTGGTATGGTTCAGTACAAAGCAATTATTTTTTTACTTTCGGCTGTCAGCTGTTAAGCATGTGGTGGCCAGCTTCCTGGTCCAGTACCTTAACAACATATTAACTGATATTGACTGTGCGCTTGGCTGGACCCAAACGGGTGATGTTCAGGCCAAACTTTTGCTCGGCTCCAACTGTTCGTTTAGAACTACTGACTACATGTGGCAGTCTCCCCCTTGTGTGTTTCCAGTAGTGCTGCTCTACCCACACTGTCCTCTTACTGCTCCTATGCCTCCAGGAAGGGCTTCCCCCTTGTGTTGTGGCAGCCTCCTTTCAGCACCCGAGCCCCAGCCCAAGGTCAGCCCCTTAACTTAGGGGTTCCCCAGAGGGCCACTGGCAGCACTATATCTCCATCTTCCACATGACTGCCCCTGCTGGAATGGCTCATGCCTGTTTATGAAGCATACCTTTCCCCCTGCCCGCTCTTTACAGGGGAATTGGCTAAGACCCTCATAAATATTCCAGGCAGCCCCTTCTAACCTCCACCCGCTAGCTTTAGAAGTTTTTACACCTTCTAGACCAAGGGGAGGCACCACAGGAGCTGTCAGGATGAGTCACCCAGTCTTGACTCACTGAACTCTGACCCAGATTCACAGCTCAGGCCTAACCCTGAGCTAACCAAATTTACCTACACTAACAAAACCTACACTACAAAACCTATCATAAAAACCTAGCACACACTAGAGGGTGCTACATATATACAGTATCTCACAAAAGTGAGTACACCTCTAACATTTTTTAAAATATTTTATTATATCTTTTTATGTTACAACACTGAAGAAATTATGCATTGCTAAAGCTGTAGTGAGTGCACAGCTTGTGTAAATTTGCTGTCCCCTCAAAATACCTCAACACACTGCCATTACGGTCTAAACCACTGGCAACACACCTAAGTGAAAATCTCCAAATTGGGCCTAATAAGCCATTTTCCCTCCCCGGTGTCATGTGACTCGTTAGTGTTACAAGGCCTTAGGTGTGAATGGGGAGCAGGTGTGTTAAATTTGGTGTTATCGCTCTCACACTCTCATACTGGTCGTTGGAAGTTCCACATGGCACCTCATGGCAAAAAAACTCTCTGAGGATCTGAAAAAAAGAATTGTTTCTCTACCTAAAGATGACCTAGGCTATAAGAAGATTGCCAAGACCCTGAAACTGAGCTGCAGCATGATGGCTAAGACCATACAGCGGTTTAACAGGAGAGGTTCCACTCAGAACAGGTCTCGCCATGGTCGACCAAAGCAGTTGAGTACATGTGCTCAACGTCATATCCAGAGGTTGTCTTCGGGAAATAGACATATGAGTGCTGCCAGCATTACTGCAGAGATTGAAGGAATGGGGGGTCAGGCTCAGCAGCCATGGTATAGTGTGGTCAGTTTACAGAGGGGAGGCCAGGCAAATTCAGCCAGGTATTTTAGGTTATAGAAAGGGCCAAATTACACAGCAAAGCACTGTGCTGTATAACATGCTTTGAGGGAACAGGATCAATTCTTTTTTTTTAGGTTAACAAATTCTTTAAAAATAAATATTCAAAATAAGTATAATGACTAAGCTCCTCCCCTTCATGACATTGTTGAAAAGGGGCGTAGCATGAGTGACCTTAAAATAATGCTCCCCACCCCTGAAAAAAGTTCTGTGAAAGCCCATGACAGTTCATTGATGGAACCATGAATGCCAACATGTACTGTGACATACTGAAGCAGAGCATGATCCCCTCCCTTTGGAGACTAGGCCTCAGGGCAGTATTCCAACATGATAACCCCAAACACACCTCCAAAGATGATTACTGCTTTGCTAGAGAAGTTGAGGGTAAAAATGATGGACTAGCCAAGCATGTCTCCACACCTAAACCTTATTGAGCATCTGTTGGGCATCCTCAAACGGAAGGTGGAGGAGCGCAAGGTCTCTAACATCCACCAGCTCTGTGATGTCATCATGGAGGAGTGGAAGAGGACTCCAGTGACAACCTGTGAAGCTCTGCTGAACTCCATGCCCAAGAGGGTTAGGGCAGTGCTGGAAAATAATGGTGGCCACACAAAATATTGACAATTGGGCCCAATTTGGACATTTTGATTTAGGGGTGTACTCACTTTTGTTGCCAGCAGTTTAGACATTAATGGCTGTGTGTTGAGTTATTTTGAGGGGACAGCAAATTTACAGTGTTAGACAAGCTGTACACTCACTACTTTACATTGTAGCAAAGTGTCATTTCTTCAGTGTTGTCACATGAAAAGATATAATAAAATATTTACAAAAATGTGAGGGTTATACTTACTTTTGTGAGATACTTTATATATATTTAGATAGATATAGGGATAGCTGTCTCCTATGCTATATAAACGGGAAGGAGGATTAGCAGTTCACATATAGCACTCTCCACTCTCAGTGTACAGTAGGAAAATGTAGTCTTAGCTGTAAGCAGAGGAGATGTGGTTGATCCTAGGGCTGAATCCCTGTTATCTCCCTCTGACTTCTGGAACTGGCTGGAGGGTTCTAGAGTATGGTATATTCCCTAATCCTTGGGTAGGGACTGCCCAGAAGGTGAGGAGATAGACCATAAATATTCTGAAGCCTAGCAGCAGGGGGGAGGGAGTTCAGTTGCCTAGAGTGGACCCCTATGCTTTGGGGTTCTGCTCCTCGGCAGTAGACAGAGCACAAGAACCAGAAAGAGAGAGTGGTCAGGAGCAGCTGAAGACTCAGATCCCTTTCTAGCCTCAACTAGGCTTAGAAAAAGCCACCCTGGACGCCAAGGTCAGAACCTGTCAACAGGAGGTCTGTGCAGTAGTCATTTAAGCTTCAGGATTCACTAAAGGGACTGAGTGAGTAACTTCAACCACTGCAATCCAGAGTCTGATAGAAAATAAGAAGCAAGATGCAATACCCTGCTTGCTCACTATCAAGGGACAGCCTCAATCCAGTGTTTGGAAAATTTTTGCTACCAGTTAAGCTGATCCATTTATCCTATGATATGACAGCATAGTGACTTTTAGTAGCCAGAGACATAATCAAGTCCTCAGTTTGAATTCAAGTTACAGTCCTGGGCATCCCTTACATTTCCTTACCTATACAAGTTCATCCCCTAATAAACCAAAAACAAAACCAAACACTGTGGACTGGTTCTTGACTTCTGTGTGAGTGCTGAAAAAATCTTGTTGCCAACTTGAAAATTACAAATGGCACGAGACAGGGATGCCCCCTGTCCCCCTTGATCTTCTCCTTGGTCATGGAGCCCCTGACAGAAAAAATAAGATCTAATCCAAACATCAGTAGCATTGCCTCCCAAACTTGCCAATATAAAATATCTTTATTTGCAGACGATGTAATTTTGACTTTAACAGACCCAGCACATTCGCTGCTAATCGCACACTAGGTTTTACTTCAATTTGCTGGAGCCTCCTACTATAAAGTAAACATTTCCAAATCTAATATTCTAAGCATTGCCGTAGATAATTATACAAAAAATCTATTACAAAAAACATTACCTTAAAACTTACTCATCCACTCTCGGGCCTCTATAAAACCAATTATGCACCATTAATAACCTCCATTTTTCAGGAACTGTCTAGAATTCAACACTACTATCTCTCCTGGTCATGTAGTTTAGCTGCATTTAAAATGTTAATCTTGCCAAAGATACTCTATTTGTTCAGGACTCTTCCAATCCCAGTGCCATCCTCTTTTTCCACATCATTGCAAAAACAATTGACTCAATTTGTCTGGCGCCGGTAGGAGATCATGTTGCTCCCTGCGGGTCCAGATGTAGCACAAAATGGTGGGAGGCAGTGGTATGCCAGTAATAAAAGACTATCACACGGCAGCAGTTTTAGACCAGGTCAGGAACTGGCTTCGGACAGAGAACCTGAAACCTTGGTGTCAGTTGGAACTTGAATGAATGCAGCCTAAATCTCCTATGTCTCTACTCCTAGCCCCAAATATTTCAGCTCTAGGGAAATCCATCAATCATCTTACTATTCAAGCCACATTACAAGCATGGTCACATTTCGGTATTTCAAATGTGGACACCTCAAATTGCCTTAACATCCCAATTCCACAAGCATCCCTTCATTGGGCAATACCAAATGTATCATTTGCAAATTGGGAACAGAGAGGTTTCACGACTCTTGACCAAATCCATCCATATCGGTCACAAATTGATCCCATTTTCGGATCTTGTGGTTAAATATAATCTCACGACAACAGATATCTTTAAATATAACCAGGCCTCCTCATTCTGCCGAACTATGTACAACTCCCATTTGCCAATTCCTGAAGAAATTTGGAAATGTTGGCATTCTTGTATTTTTAAATCCAAAGTTATCACCTTGATTTACAACTTACTTCAATCTAAAAACAAATTTACCAAACCAACTTCCTATAAAAAATGGAAAGCAGAGATAGGCAAAAATTTTACTGACCGTCAATGGTTGAAAGCAATCAGAAATACCTAGAAGTACTTCCGTTGTTCTAATTATTGGGAATTGTCACAAAAATTCTTCACACGGTGGCACTACACACCCTACATAGTAGTGAAATTTTCCAAAGACAATTCCAACCAATGTTGGAGAGGGTGTGGCCAAGTAGGTACCCTGGTGCAATGGTTTGGGATGTCTTCATTTGCGTAGCTTTTGGAAGGAAATTTCAAACTAATATCTAGAGTGACATGTTACTTTACTATACCCACATTAGAGCAGGCTATCCTTGGGATTAATGTGTCTGAGTTTCCGAAAACAGTCCGGTCAATAGCCATGCACTTTCTCTTTGCTCCCAGGTCAGCCATTATGCGCATATTAGCTGTAGATGGTAAACTACGAGCACGGATTACTTAAAATTTTGCACAAATTTTCAGGTTTTACTACTTTAACTTTTTGAAACGTACCCGGAACAGTGACCCAGTTCTGCACTTTTAATGAATAATTGTACTTATCTGTTACTATCCTCAAGAATTACTTGTGCACCTTTATATATACTTCACTTCAACCTATAATTTTTTTTGTGTTGTTTGCTCTTCATTATGGTCTTCTGATTGTGTTATACTCCTTTGAACATTGTTGTCTGTCAATGTTATATTCCCTTTTTACATTCAATGATAATCTATTCAATGCAAGAAGGCATGACTATGTGTGACCTTGTTCATACCAGCACATCCCTCTCTGGCCCTATGAGAGTGATCATGGGGGGTACGCGGCTGGACGTATGCAGCCATTATCCATGTGCCCCTTTGAGGCACCTTGCCTTTTTCACTACATTGTTTATTGTACTATTTCTCAGTGACATTCCTTGCGTTGTATCACTGTGTTTGTTTTACATGTACTGTTGAGTATAACTTGTATACCTTTGTACTAAAATCCTCATAAAAATGTATTGAAATAAAAAATCTTGTTGCCTAGTTTTTCATGAAAAAGAAGACCCAAAAACCCAGCAGTTCTTGCGGGGTAGCACTATATATAGAAGGAAGATAACATTGTTTTGCTTTCCTTTCAGCTTGTAGCAAGTGACAATGACACTATTTCTGGCAACATCAATATGCATGTTCTGTACTTGTTGAAAATGTTCTTGCCTGTAAAATGAAAACTATTACTGTCAGCATGTTTAAGGACTGGTAAACGACCATATCTATAAATATTCATATTTATTTTTGTTCTAGAATTTAGATTTCAGGCTTTAATAATTTGTTTCAGTAGTGAGAAAAGTTAGTTAAAATATAAATGGCAAAATCCAAAAGTACAGGTTGCATACACACAGTGGACCTACAAAGCAGTTATGATGTAGCATGTTTGTCACATCATTGCTACAGGGTGATGGCATCTGTTCTTTCTGCAGATTTTGCCTGTTCTATTCGTTTTCATGACATAATACATCATATAATGTATAGCATTGATTTTTCTTTTAATTTTCATATTTTCTGCAAGGTTAACAAATGGGTTGGGGTTTACTGTTAACGGTTTATTTATTATCTTTAATATTATTGATATTATTATTGTTTTCTCTTTTTTCTCCTAGGATAATTTTTTATTTTGGGATGTGCAGCATACACTTGTTCCTGACATAGGCAATGAAGCACATCACTGCACACTTGTGTGGTAAAGTAGTGTGCACCAAAGCAGCACATATTTATTCCTTGTTTTGCAATCCCGGGCTTTTTACTCTCTACGTTATGAAAATAATTAAATTGATTGAACATAAATGTACGCACTAAAAAATGTCACACAGTCCTAAAGGGAGAGGCAGAGGTTCTGCATATGGAGGTAGCAAGGGGAAAACAGATTCTGTAAGACAAAGCAGTGATGGGGCTGCACCATCTAGAGGCAGGGTATTTATGTCCTTTCTTTCACAAAGTGGCCTAGCTGTACAGCCACAGCACATGCAGGATGTAGTTGAGTGACTGACAATGCCTTCCTCCTCCCAGCCAGTTATCTGTAGCCAGTGGCAAAGTTAGACATTTTTCAAATGTTCAATTTGGCACCCCCACCCCGAAGGAAGTTCTCCATCCATACATTCCCAGCCCCCTGACCAGAGAGGGAAGCATAATAAATATGTAGATAAGCCAAAGGATGGTAATAATAATAAAAGTCTTGGTAATAGTGATTTCAAGCCTCAATTCTGTAGTGGATTAGGATGGGCGCAGCCAGGAATGAATTGAGCCAAGAAGCTGGTCTTTATTAAAGGCCTGCTTCTGTGTGCACTTCTACCTTCCCGGGCAGAACCCCTCCCAATCCGTGGTGGGGGTGAGGCTTGAAATCTCCACATAAAGCACTGCTGCTTTCTTCTGGCATGGAGGCTAGGGTTGTCACCTTGTCTTCAAGCCATTCCTGAAAACTTTAGTGGCACACACAATTTCTTTTGTAGAATATACCATAGGATTGTAAAAGACCTGGGACACCTTTGGGTGCCCCAAGGAGAGCAGCAATGTGGCTTGCATAGCATGCCACAGTGAACAATGGGTGTGACCAAATTGCGTTAAAAGTTGGAGGGGCTCAAAGGGGCATGGTTATATAAAAAAAGGCATTCTTGTATCCATGAAATATACTAAGATTACTAAAACAAATGTCACTGTAAACATATAAGCTTGGCTTACCTTTTAAGTTGACAGTGTCACTCAGTAGATCAATGGACAGTGTCACTCAGTAGAGCAGTAGACAGCTTGTGGACAGTGTCAGTAGGGCAGTGGATGGCTTGTGGACAGTGTCAGTTGGGTAGCGGATGGTGCATGGACAGTGTCAATATGGCACTGGACAGTGTCAGTAGGGGAGAGGTTTGTGTCAGTAGGGCAGTGGACAGTATCAGTAGAGTAGTGGAAAGGGTCAGTAAGGGAGAGGATGGTATCAGTAGAGCAGTGGACAGTATTAGTAGGCCAGTGGACGGTGTCAGTAGGGCAATGTACGGTGTCAGTAGAGCAGTGGACGGTGTCAGTAAGGGAGAGTTTGGTATCAGTAAGGCAGAGGACAGTGTCAGTAGGGGAGTGATTGCCGTCAGTGAGGCAGTGGATTGTGTCAGTCATTAGAGCAGTAGATGGTGCTAGGAAGGCAGTGGATTTCGTCACAAGGGCAGAGGACAGTGTCGGTAGGGGAGTGGAAAGTGTTGGTAGTTTTTTATTTTTATTATATTTATTTTTTAATTTTTTTTTACAATTTTTTTGGAGCCCGTTTGGGGGATTTGGTGAAATATCAAGGATCTAAACCATGGGTGGGGAACCTGCGGCCCGCACAATCATTGCGTCCGACCCCACCCCCCCCCCATGCCACCGAGCCTGTGTATGCCAGCGGAGCTGTCAGAAGGAGTTAATGGCTCGTCCTGACAGTATGAGCCACGGAAAAGCTTCAGAAAAGGGTGGACCCACCCATTGGTGTGACAATAGCGAATGAAAATTCGCTATTGTCACATGGATCCTCCTCCTGCCAATCAGGAAGCGGGTCCAAGACCCGCTTCCTGATTGGCCGAAAGACGAAAACATGCCATTGGGCGAGGAGGAGGTGGGAGGACTCGAGGAGAAGCCGCCGCTGCAGGTAAGTGCACTTGCTTTCTGCATTGAAAGGGGGCACGCTGTTGTCAGTCTGCATTGAAAGGGGGCACACTGTGGTCAGTCTGCATTGAAAGGGGGCACGCAGTAGTCAGTCTGCATTGAAAGGGGGCATGCAGTGGTCAGTCTGCATTGAAAGGGGGCACGCAGTGGTTAGTCTGCATTGAAAGGGGGCAGGCATTGGTCAGTCTGCATTAAAAGGGGGCACGCTATGGTCACTCTGCATTGAAAGGGGGCACGCTGTGGTCAGTCTGCATTGAAAGGGGGCACGCTGTGGTCAGTCTGCATTGAAAGGGGGCAAGCTATGGTCAGTCTGCATTGAAAGGGGGCATGCTGTGGTCAGTCTGCATTGAAAGGGGGCACGCTGTGGTCAGTCTGTATTGAAAGGGGGCACACTGTGGTCACTCTGCATTGAAAGGGGGCACGCTGTGGTCACTCTGCATTGAAAGGGGGCACGCTGTGGTTAGTCTACATTGAAAGGGGGCACGCAGTGGTTAGTCTGCATTGAAAGGGGGCATGCAGTGGTCAGTCTGCATTGAAAGGGGGCACACAGTGGTTAGTCTGCATTGAAAGGCGGCACGCAGTGGTCAGTCTGCATTAAAAGGGGGCACGCTATGGTCACTCTGCATTGAAAGGGGGCACGCTGTGGTCAGTCTGCATTAAAAGGGGGCACGCTATGGTTACTCTGCATTGAAAGGGGGCACACACTGGTCAGTCTGCATTGAAAGGGGGCATGCTGTGTTCAGTCTGCATTGAAAGGGGGCACGCTGTGGTCACTCTGCATTAAAAAAGGGCACGCTATGGTCACTCTGCATTGAAAGGGGGAACGCTGTGGTCACTCTGCTTCGAAAGGGGGCACGCTGTGGTCACTCTGCATTGAAAGGGGGCACACTGTGGTCACTCTGCATTGAAAGGGGGCATGCAGTGGTAAGTCTGCATTGAAAGGGGGCACACTGTGGTCAGTCTGCATTGAAAGGGGGCACCCTGTGGTCAGTCTGCATTGAAAGGGGGCACGCTGTGGTCAGTCTGCATTGAAAGGGGGCACAAAGTGGTCAGTCTGCATTGAAAGGGGGCACACTGTGGTCAGTCTGCATTGAAAGGGGGCACGCTGTTGTCAGTCTGCATTGAAAGGGGGCACGCTGTGGTCACTCTGCATTGAAAGGGGGCACGCTGTGGTTAGTCTGCATTGAAAGGGGGCACGCTGTGGTCACTCTGCATTGAAAAGGGGCATGATGTGGTTAGTCTGCATTGAAAGGGGGCACGCTGTGGTCACTCTGCAAGAAAGGGGGCACGCTGTGGTCACTCTGCATTGAAAGGGGGCACGCTGTGGTTAGTCTGCATTGAAAGGGGGCACGCAGTGGTCACTCTGCATTAAAAGGGGGCACGCTGTGGTTAGTCTGCATTGAAAGGGGGCATGCTGTGGTCACACTGCATTGAAAGGGGGCACGCTGTAGTCACTCTGCATTGAAAGGGGGCACGCTGTGGTTAGTCTGCATTGAAAGGGGGCACGCAGTGGTCACTCTGCATTGAAAGGGGGCACGCTGTGGTTAGTCTGCATTGAAAGGGGGCACGCTGTGGTCACACTGCATTGAAAGGGGGCACACAGTGGTCACTCTGCATTGAAAGGGGGCACGCAGTGGTAAGTCTGCATTGAAAGGGGGCACACTGTGGTCAGTCTGCATTGAAAGGGGGCACCTTGTGGTCAGTCTGCATTGAAAGGGGGCACGCTGTGGTCAGTCTGCATTGAAAGGGGGCACAAAGTGGTCAGTCTGCATTGAAAGGGGGCACACTGTGGTCAGTCTGCATTGAAAGGGGGCACGCTGTTGTCAGTCTGCATTGAAAGGGGGCACGCTGTGGTCACTCTGCATTGAAAGGGGGCACGCTGTGGTTAGTCTGCATTGAAAGGGGGCACGCTGTGGTCACTCTGCATTGAAAAGGGGCATGATGTGGTTAGTCTGCATTGAAAGGGGGCACGCTGTGGTCACTCTGCAAGAAAGGGGGCACGCTGTGGTCACTCTGCATTGAAAGGGGGCACGCTGTGGTTAGTCTGCATTGAAAGGGGGCATGCAGTGGTCACTCTGCATTGAAAGGGGGCACGCTGTGGCTAGTCTGCATTGAAAGGGGGCACGCTGTGGTCACACTGCATTGAAAGGGGGCACGCTGTAGTCACTCTGCATTGAAAGGGGGCACGCTGTGGTCACTCTGCATTGAAAGGGGGCACGCTGTGGTCACTCTGCATTGAAAGGGGGCACTCTGTGGTCAGTCTGCATTGAAAGGGGGCACACTGTGGTCACTCTGCATTGAAAAGGGGCACACTGTGGTCAGTCTGCATTGAAAGGGGGAACGCTGTGGTCAGTCTGCATTGAAAGGGGGCACGCTGTGGTCACTCTACATTGAAAGGGGGCACACTGTGGTCAGTCTGCATTGAAAGGGGGCACGCTGTGGTCACTCTGCATTGGAGAGGGGTAGTATTTTCGAGGACAGATCGCCATTGAATGTATTTTCACCCTGCAGTCACTAAACCTGACTTTCAGCAGCTGCAGGAGGAAAATACAGCCGATTGGTTCTAGCAAATGCCACTCTCGCCACCCCTCCTGTCCATGCCTGACTTCAAGGCAGCAAGATAGCAGGCTGAATCCCTTGGGTCCGTATCCTGGCTCCTCTGCAATCAGGGGCAGTGTGGGCTCACAGAGCAGGCAGAGGTGTGAATGCAGCTCAGCAGGTCAGTCCAGCCTGATCCAACCTCCCAAATCCCAGCTAGTGTCAGCACTGCAGACAATTTGGCACCCCCCTCAAGTTGGCACCCATGGCATGTGCCCCCCCTTAGTTTTGGCCTTGTCTGTTGCTGCTGCACATGTGCCCCATTCTTCTTCTTCTCCTCCTCATCTGCTGATCTTTCCATATCCCCACAAACTGGCAGTAAGGAATCAGCAAAATGATTTGATCTAAGAATCAGTAAAATCTTGATCATTGCACATTATTATTAGTATTTGCTCTTTTAATTAATACATGCACACATGTATTTTGCAAAGTTTATGTCTATGTAGTTATGCATTAAGATAAAAAGCCTTCTGTGTGCAGCAGCCGCCCCAGCACCCCCTAATACTTACTGGAGGTCTATCTAGATCCAGCGATGTTGCAAGATGGTCTTGGCTGCCTGGGATTCCCCTCCTCATTGGCTGAGATAGCAGCACGGCTCCACTGCTGTCAATAAAAGTCAATCAGTCAATGAGGAGGAAAAGGGGGTGGGGCCGGGCCCCAGCTCCATGTCTGAATGGACACTGCTCAAGCTCAGGTGCACCCATAGCAAGCTGCTTTCTGTGGGGGCACTCAACAGGAGAGAGGGGCCAGGAGCAGCGAAGAGGTACCTGAGAAGAGGAGGATCTGAGCTGCTCTGTGCAAAACCAATGCACAGGGCAGCTAAGTATGACATGTTTGTCCATTTTAACGGAAAAAAAATGAGACTTTAGTATCACTATAAATCACAGTTTATCTAACCATCAATACAGCCTTTTTTCTAGTATTTACTAGATGATACTGGACATTCTTCAGCAAACAAATAGGGTGGGCTGTAGCCACTGGAATGCGCCAAATACAAATCCTATCATTTCTTTGAAGAATCCATACATTCAGTGTTCTTCAAATTTATACAAGAATGTTGGGTGAAGATACAGGAGATGCCATAGCCAATCCTGGTGCTTATTACGCTCATCCTTGCTTTGTCCCACACAGAAATGTAGATTAATTCAGTGATATATTTAGACAAACTATCTTACCTGTAACTCCAATATTTCCTTTTTCCCCTGGATTGCCTTTTGGTCCTAATTTCCCTGAAGGACCTGGGATTCCTCTTTCACCTGGAATTCCAGGCTCCCCACGCACACCTCAAGAGAACATGTAACAATAATATGGACACTCTGCAATCTGTATGCTCTAGTAATGGATACAATATATCATGTTTAATCTTAATACATTATAACAAAATTAAATGTGTCCTGTCCGTTCTAAAGTAAATGACACTTATGTAAGGTCTCTTCTATTTACAGGAGTATGGTCAACTCCAATGTGATATCACTAAAGTATACACATAACAAAATAAACAGGAATACAGCATAGGAAAAAATATAAAAGTATGTATAAAATGAAAAAGACCATTTAACTACTAGAAGCTAGTCTAAAGAATGCAGGGTGTCTGCAGGGGCCCCTAATGTCACAGTAAGTGCCAAAAGACAGCAGGATGGGCACCAATAGTCAACAGCAGTGAACCAAGAGCTTGTCCACATTATGCCCAACTGGGAGAAGAGGTTGTCAGAAATATCCTACAATCAGGAACATATTTAGAACTCCTGATTCCTAGGGGTAAAAATAATATTAATCATCATCATTATGGCCCATTAGGACATTGTTTGTCCTCAGTCAGCTGCAAATGTATCATCTTAGTAGAACAGGTTCATATACAGTGCCTTGAAAAAGTATTCATATCCCTTGAAATTTTCCACATTTTGTCATGTTACAACAAAAAACGTGAATTTATTTTATTGGGATTTTATGTGATAGACCAACACAAAGTGGCACATAATTGTGAAGTAGAAGGAAAAGTGTGGCATGCATTTGTATTCAGTCCCCGGGTTAATTCTTTGTAGAGCCATCTTTCGCTGCAATTACAGCTGAAAGTCTTTTTCAGTATGTCTCTACTAGCTTTACATATCTAGAGAGTGAAATTTATGTCCATTCTTCTATGCAAAATAGCGTAAGCTCTGTTAGATTGCATGCAGTGACTGTGGTCAACAATTTTCAAGTATTACCACAGATTCTCAGTAGGATTTAAGTCTGAACTTTGACTGGACCATTCTAACACATTAATATGCTTTTATCTAAACCATTACATTGTAGCTCTGGCTGTATGTTTAGGGTCATTGTCCTGCTGGAAGGTAAGCCTCTGCCCCAGTCTCTAGTCTTTTGCAGACTCTAACAGGTTTTCTTCTAAGATTGCCTGTATTTGGCTCCATCCATCTTCCTTTAAACTCTGACCAGCTTCCCTGTCCCTGCTGAAGAAAAACATCCCCAAAACATGATGCTGCCACCACCATATTCAGGATGGGGATAGTGTGTTCAGGGTGATGTGCACTGTTAGTTTTCCGCCACACGTAGTGTTTTGCATTTAGGCCAAAAAGTTAAATTTTGGTCTCATGTAACCAGAGTACCTTCTTCCACATATTTGCAGGTCCCCCACATGGCTTCTCACAAACTGCAAATGGGACTTATGCCTTTCTTTCAACAATGACTTTCTTAATGCCACTCTTCCATAAAGGCCAGATTTGTGGAGTGCACGACTAATAGTTGTCTTGTGGACAGATTCTCCCACCTGAGCTGTGGCTCTCTGCAGCTCCATCAGAGTTACCATGGGCCTACCATGGCTGCTTCTCTGATTAATGCTCTCCTTGCCCGGCCTGTCAGTTTAGGTGGAAAGCCCTGTCTTGGTAGGTTTGCAGTGCTATACTCTTTCCATTTTCGAATGATGGATTGAACAGCGCTACTTGAGATGTTCAAAGCATGGGATGTTTTTTTTTATAATCTAATTCTGCTTTAACTACTTTCGAACCGCCCACCGCAAATATACTGTGGCAGGGCGGTCTGGCTGCGCAAAATCATGTATAGGTACGTGATTTTGTGCAGGTGTTCTCGGCGGCAGGAGCGATGATTACACATGGTGGGAGCCAATCAGCGGGTCCGGTGGCCGCAATGGCCGCTGGCCACCCGCAATCGTGCAGGAGAATGACAGAACAGCCATCTGCCTATGTAAACAAGGCAGACAGCTGTTCTGTCACAGAGGAAGAGCGAGATCTTGTGTTTCAGCACAGCTGAAACACAAATATTTATTTTTCTCTAGTACATCCATCACCCACACAGTAAGAAAGCATTCCCTAAGAGCACACGTAACCCCTTGATCACCCCTAGTGTTAACTCCTTCCCTGCCAGTGTCATTCATACACTAACAATGCATTTTTTTAGCACTGATCACTGTACTGGTGTCACTGGTCCCCAAAAAGTGTCACCCAGTGTCAGATTTGTCCACTGCAATGTCCCAGTCATGTTATAAATCGCTAATCAATGCCATTACTAGTTAAAAAAAATGTAAAAATAACTTTTGCGCAAACTAATCAATATACACTGATTGGGATTTTTTAAACAAAAATATGTAGCATTTTGGCATAAATTGATGAAAAATGTTATTTTATTTTATTTTTTTTTAATTATTGGGAATGTTTTATAGCAGAAAGTAAAAAAATATTGTTTTTTTCCAAAATTGTCGTTCATTTTTTGTGTATAGTGCAAAAAATAAAAACCGCAGAGGTGATCAAATACCACCAAAAATAAAAGGTTCTATTTGTAGGGGAAAAAAATACATCAATTTTATTTGGGTACAGCATTGCACGACTGTCGCAATTGTCATATAAAGCAACGTGGTGCCGTATCGCAAAAAATGGCCTGGTCATAAAGGGGGGTAAAACCTTTCGGAGCTAAAGTGGATAAACTTCTCAACAACTTTATCCCTGACCTGTTTGATGTATTCCTTGGCCTTCATGATGCTGTTTGTTCACTAAGGATCTCTCTTTGAGGGCTTCACAGAACAGCTGTATTTATACTGAGATGAAATTACACACAGGTGGACTTATTTTACTACCGTATATACTCGAGTATAAGCTGAGTTTTTCAGCACATTTTTTTGTGCTGAAAACGTCCCCCTCGGCTTATACTCGAGTCATAAAAAAAAAAAAAAATGTTCCCAGCCAGCCCGACGTGCTCTGAGGCCCCTTAGATTTAAAAAATGGGGCCGCCCAGCGCCAACATGTCACCGCGCATGCGCTGCCACCGCTCGGGAAAGGCTGTACACATTCGGCTATTCCCGGGAATAGCCAAGCATATACGAGCCTTCCCGAGCGGCAGGGGCGCATGCACAATGACGTGTTGGTGCCGGGCGGCGCTACTTTTAAATCTAAGGGGCCTCAGGAACAGGTAAGTGAGACTCCTCCACAGCTGCACTACCTGCCGTTATGCGGGGCTGCGGGCATAATACAAGAGATGCAGTGCTGCGGGCATGGTACACCTGTACCATGCCCGCAGCACTGCATTTCCTGTACTATGCCCACAGCCCTGCATTTTCCTGTATAATGCCCGCAGCCCTGCATTCTCTTGTACTATGCCCGCAGCACTGCATTTCCTGTACTATGCCCACAGCCCTGCATTTTCCTGTATAATGCCCGCAGCCCTGCATTCTCTTGTACTATGCCCGCAGCCCTGCATTCTCCTGTACCATGCCCACAGCCCTGCATTCTCCTATACAATGCTTACAGCCCTGCATTCTCCTGTACAATGCCTGCAGCCCTGCATTCTCCTGTACCATGCCCGCAGCCCTGCATTTTCCTGTACCATGTCCGCAGCCCTGCATTTTCCTGTACCATTTCCGCAGCCCTGCATTCTCCTGTACCATGCCCGCAGCCCTGCATTTTCCTGTACCATGTCCATAGCCCTGCATTTTCCTGTACCATTTCCGCAGCCCTGCATTCTCCTGTACCATGTCCGCAGCCCTGCATTCTCCTGTACCATTTCCGCAGCCCTGCATTCTCCTGTACCATGCCCGCAGCCCTGCATTTTCCTGTACCTTGCCCGCAGCCCTGCATTTTCCTGTACCATGCCCGCAGCCCTGCATTCTCCTGTACCATTCCCGCAGGCCTGCATTTTCCTGTACCATGTCTGCAGCCCTGCATTTTCCTGTACCATGCCTGCAGCACTGCATTCTCCTGTACCATGCCCACACCCCTGCATCTCCTGTACCATGCCCACAGCCCTGCATTCTCTTGTACCATGCCCGCAGCCCTTGTTTTGGGTCTCGTGGTGGTCCAATTGGGTCCAGTAGCTGCTGCATTTCCCACCCTAGGCTTATACTCGAGTCAATAATTTTTCCCATTTTTTTGTGGTAAAATTAGGGGCCTCTGCTTATATTGGGGTCGGCTTATACTCGAGTATATACGGTAATTAAGTGACTTCTGTAGACAACTGGTTCCACTAGATTTTAGTTAGGGTATCAGAGTAAAGGGGGTTGAATACAAATGCACGCCACACTTTTCAGATATTTATTTGTAAAAAAATTTGAAATCCATTCATTATTTCCCTTCCACTTCACAATTATGTGTCACTTTGTGTTGGTCTATCACATAAAATCTCAGTAAAATCCATTTATGTTTTTGGTTGTAACATCATAAAATGTGGAAAATTTCAAGGGATATAAATACATTTACAGGGCACTGTTTGTTTCCAGTGCGGCCATTTTAAAAAGTGGAAGGATTTATCTTGTCACTTTCTATACAATGTACCCATAAAAGCTGACAAATGTATTGAAACATTTCATTTTTTGCCAGCCAGAGGGCTGATAAAGTAACACCACTGCATGGAGATAACCAATTTGAATGTTTCAAAACAACAGGTATTTCAAACAATTGTTGACAATAAAGTTAAGGTAAAAACATATAGTAAAAGATTATTGTATAAAACCCACCTGGCTCGCCCTTTGGGCCGTTAGCTCCATCTCTTCCATCTCTACCATTTAAACCTGCAAGCCCTTGTACAACAGAACACGTGGCTGGTGTTTCTGAATGATCCAGGGTACAAACCACAGCCACAACGACTAGAATGCATACACAATTTCTAATATGATTCATTGTTCAGCCGTTCAACCTGTGACAAAATAAAAGCATTGGTTCCCTTCATATAATACATACATCTTTTTTTCAATGCTATGCTCAATAAACGGGTGACAAAAAAATACTTACCTAGTAATTGTTGTAGTAATTCAGTTTTTTTTTTCTATCTGAATCTGCTCCTGGCCAAACTGATATCACAAAAAAAACAGCTCTACGGCGTCTGTTCATTTTATTTGCAAGAATATCGATTATTCTGGATTATCTGGAACTTTGTACCTGATGAAAGAGGTCAGCGTCTAAATCTTTGTTTTTCATACATTCTCCTTTTAGCAAAAATCTGAACGTTTTATACTACTGCAGATATTAAAAAAAAAAAGTGGGGTACTGCTGATCAAATAAACTCACCCCATAACAGCATTGGAAGAATAGCTGTCCATGTGTAATACCCCCTTTTGCTAGAATACTATAGGTTTTATTTTGTTACAGTGAAGTGTTATGCCAGAATAATTCAGTACACCTGAAAAGTTCTGATAATCCCCCTATCCAAAATAAGTCATTCTGTCATGTTCAAGCTTCTCATCTAATCACTCTTTTGGTTGGGTTGCTAATATTGGAAAAAATTGCAAACTGGATGCGGAAGAGTTTTGCATGCCTTGTATTGTTGAGCACTGTGTAGCATTTCAGCTTATTGCAACAATTATAAGGTGACATCATGAATCTGAGGTTATCCAGAAAGTTGGCACATGGTAGTTAATGGAGCTGGTGTCCTGTGTTGGCACACTAAGCTAACACTGCCTTATTTGCAAGGAGAAGAGCGGCCATGTACCCTATATAATTTCAAAGTTTCTGGATACTAGACCATCACATCTATAGTATAAGAGTTGGTTGGAAATCCCATTCCAAAACCATGGGCATTATTGTGAAGTTTGCCTCCCCTTTGCGGCTATACCAGCCTTTAGTTCCCTGAAAAGTTGTTCTGTGGCAAAAGAGAATTTTCAGGGGCAGGTATTCTGACTCCAATTGTTGTATTAGTGACGTATCCCTTGCTGAAACCTATTCCTGGCCTGTATGAGCAGATGAAATCACCGTGGACAATCGTTATTAGATAGCTGAACTCATCAGACACCTTTTCTTTCCATCCACATAGGTTTTATTGCAAGCAGTAGGTATGGCAGACAACAAAATGTGGCAGATGATTAACCACTTTAGCCCCAGCCACCGCAGATGTACGGCGCTTGCCTGGGAGGAACTAGGGGAAGCTAGTGCGTGTGGCAGGCGGCTCTGATGGCCGCCGGCCACTCGAAATCTCGCACCGCTGACAGAGAAGGACGGACGGCTGATGTAAACACAGCCGTCCGTACTTCTCCCTGAAGTTGTCACAGCTGTCATGTGATCCTGCTATATAGGATCACATGTCTCTGTGATGACTTCACAAGCCACACAGCCCCCCCCCACAGTTAGAATCACGCCCCTAGGGTCACATTTAACCCCTTGATCACCAGTACTGTTAACCCCTTCCCTGCCAGTGTCATATTTACAGTAACAGTGCATATTTTTAGCACTGATTACTGTAATAATGTCACTGGTCCCCCAAAAGTGTCAAAAATGTCAGTCAGGGGTCCGATCTGTCCGCTGCAATGTCGCAGTCCCGCAAAAAATTGCAAATCGCCGCCATTACTAGTAAAAAAAAAAAAACAATAAAAATGACATAAATCTTTCCTGTAGTTAGTAAACGCAATAACTTTTGTGCAAACCAATCAAAATACGCTTATTGCGATTTTTTTTTACCAAAAATATGTAGCAGAAAACAAATTGGCTTAAAATGTTAAAAATTTAGATTTTTACATTTTTTTGAGAATTTCATATAAAAGAATGTGTAAAATATTGTTATTTTTTCAAAATTGTCGCTCTTTTTTTGTTTATAGCGCAAAAAAATAAAAAATCGCACAGGTGATCAAATACCACCAAAAGAAAGCTCTATTTGTTGGAAAAAAAGGACATCTATTTCATTTGGGTACAGCGTCGCACGACCGCGCAATTGTCCGTTAAACTCATGCAGTGCCGAAACGCAAAATAGGGCCTGGTCATTGAGCAGCCAAATCCTCCGGTCTGAAAGTGGTTAAAAGATGGTATCTGCAGGTCAAAACATGGTAATGTGTTCCCGGATGCAAGCAGATTGTATGATGGCCTAGACAGATGTGGCCATCTCTATCCCCACAAGCATAAAGAAGCTGGAACAGGAAATACATCATCAATGGGAGGGGACAGGAAGGAAAACAGAAGGGATAGACAGAGCGCAAAAACCGAAACAACCACAAGATGGCAGTATACACCAATTTTAATGACATTACCACAACTAAGCATTATATTATATTTTACATATTGGTGTAAAAGCACAACAGGTACTAAAGTTAAAAATGAAGTCCTGGTTTGCAATTGGCATTCCAATTCCTCCTCTTCCTTCTTCACAAAGGTATTCATTAGCATATAGGTCAAAGCTATGTGTGGGCCACTCTTGTTCATCCGCAA
This sequence comes from Pelophylax lessonae, assembly GCF_965119305.1. NCBI lineage: Eukaryota > Metazoa > Chordata > Amphibia > Anura > Ranidae > Pelophylax > Pelophylax lessonae. Next base: position 188,815,827 of record NC_138776.1, on the reverse strand, counting down.
AAAAATTTGTCAAACCATGTCTATATGGGTTTAGCTCAGTGCACAGAGGCATAGTCATGCTGAAACAAAATGCACATTCCTCAAATTATTGTTACAAGGTTAAAAGCTCACAATTGTCTAAAACACCTTTACATGCTGTATTAATAACACAACCCTTCACTGGAAACACTGGAACTGGATAATTTGAAGGGGTGTCCACATATTGGGTATGATGGTCAAGTATCCGCAAACTTTAAGCCACATAGTGCATGTTAACAAAGGTTTAATCTGTTTAAAAGAACAAACTTTTACTTACTGGACATTATACTAAATTGAGCCTGTGTAATCAACAAACCAGCTAACAGTACACACTGTCAGTAAAAACAATATATAGCTAAAAGTTTATGGACACCTGACTAACACACTAATGGCGCTTTTCCACTGCATGGAACCGTACCGTTTCGGCACGCTTTTGTGCTTTTCCACTGCAGTACCGCATGGTATAGGGTCGGAACGGTTCGGTACGGTACGGTATAGGTTTGCTTTTCCACTGCATGGAACCGAACGGTACGGTACGGTACGGCTCTGAAAAAACAGTACCTACTCGATTGTGGTTCCAACAGGTACCAAACTGGTACCATATCCCACAATCCTTTGCATGCAGTCACTACTAGCCACTGATTGGTCAGAGAATCACACCCACCCCGTTGTTATCCCACCCACTTAACTTTAGTACTACTTTAGTGGAAAAGCAAACCTATACCGTACCGAACCATTCCGACACTATACCATGCGGTACCAGCAGTGGAAAAGCAAACCGGGCCAGGCAGGGCTGAGTAGAGCCGAGCCGGTACTAGCCGGTACTTGCAGTGGAAAAGTGCCATTACTTGAAGTATGTGGACACCCCTTCAATTTGTTGAGCAAAGAGAAACGAAAAAGTGTATGATAAATGAAAGTGGGCATGAACAAAACCTGCATTGCATGAATAAAGCACAGCTTTTGCACAATAAGTGAAATAAAAACAATGCTCAATACTAGACTCTCCTGTAGGCAGTGCCATTGATATGTTTCTGGTGACATTAAACAAGGCATAGGAATCAAAGAGATCAACAAGGTAAAAGGCAACTGGAAGACCTTGAAGTATAATGTCAGATGCTCAACATTCCTAAGACACAGGAGCTTTTTAAAAGAATGAAGAACTAGATACCAGAGCGTTAAAGCTAAACCTAATACCTTACATTTTCCCACTGCAATCATTAATGTAAGCTGAGTTCAAACTTGTGTGGCAAAATAATAATAAAAAAAGTTTTTCTCCCTTTATTTTGCAGTATTCAGTGCTGTCACATGACTTCAATTCCTCTTCCTGCTGAGTCCAAGAGCAGCAAGTGGGTGTGGTTACTGAAAACTAGTGACATCACTTCCAGGGAGGGGCACTATTCCTGTGTAGCCAGTGGGCGTATACAGGATGGGAGGAGCTGATTATAGGTTCCCGCCCAGTGTTCTCTCAACAGTAAGGCGGCGGATGACAGCTCCGTCTCCGCTTGCAGTGCGGAGAGGGAGGTGTCTCAGCCCCCGCTGCTCTCTATGGGGAATCGAATGAGAGCGGACCGCCTGTCCGCTCTCATCCGATCCCATCCGATCCGATCCCCAGGACGGATGGAAAATAGGGTTTCTATCCGTCCGGATTTCACGGACAGGATCGGATGCGGTTGGCAGCGGGTGTCAGCGGACATGTCACCGCTGACATCCGCTGCTCCATAGGGCTGAATGGGGCATCCGATCAGATCCGCCTAAAAAACTGACAGGCGGATCTGATCGGACCGCCCGTGTGAAAGAGCCCTAAGGATGCATTGTACATCCTAATCCATAAGAAAATAAAGAAATAAAAAAGACAAATCCACACAGGACACAGGTGGGGGCACACATATACAGAATAGCTGTGCTGGGCTTTGAATGAAGAATACCACAGGAGAAGGAAGCACAAGGGGGGGGGGGGGACTGTCAGTGTAGCTGGAAGTGCTCTGGGATCTCAGCTCACAGACTACAATGATCACTATACATTAACCACTTTACCACCGGAGGATTTTCCTGCTTTACGTCCAGGCCACTTTTTGCAACTTGGCACTGGGCGAATTTAACTGACAATTGTGCGGTCATGCAATGCCGTACCCAAACAAAATTTATGTCCTTTTTTTCCCACAAACAGAGCTTTCCTTTGGTGGTATTTGATCACTTCTGCACTTTTAATTTTTTGCGATATATCAATAAAAAAAAGCGACAATTTTGAAAAAATAACAATATTTTTCTACTTTGATAGTTAAAAAATATCCAATATATTCATTTTTTGTCATATATTTAGGCCAAAATGTATTCAGCTACATGTCTTTGACAAAAAAATTCTCAATGAGCGTATTTTTAACCGCTTTAAGACCGGAAGATTTTACCCCATTCCTGACCAGGCTGTATTTTGCAATTAAGCACTGCATTATTTTAACGGACAATTGCACGGTCGTGCGATGCTGTACCCAAATTAAATGTATGTCCTTTTTTTCCCACAAATAGAGCTTTCTTTTGGTGGTATTTGATCACCTGTGCGATTTTTACTTTTTGCGCTATAAACAAAAAAAGAGCGACAATTTAGAAAAAATAACAATATTTTTCACATTTTTTATATGAAATTCCCCCCAAAAAAATGTAAAAATCTAAATTTTTTAACATTTTAGGCCAATTTGTTTTCTGCTACATATTTTTGGTAAAAAAAATCACAATAAGCGTATTTTGATTGGTTTGCGCAAAAGTTATTGCGTTTACTAACTACGGGAAATTTATGTAATTTTTATTGTTTTTCTTTTAAACTAGTAATGGCGGCGATCTGCGTTTTTTTTTTTGCGGGATTGCGACATTGCGGCGGACAGATCGGACCCCTAACTGACATTTTTGACACTTTTGGGGGTACCAGTGACATTATTACAGTAATCAGTGCTATACATATGCACTGTTACTGTAATAATGACACTGGCAGGGAAGGGGATAACTTTATTGGTGATCTAGGGGTTAATTGTATGCCTGGTGCTTACTGAGGTGTGTCGGGGGAGGGGACTGAGTGACACAGGCACAGATCGCAGGTTCAGCTATGCTGAATCCTGTAATCTGTGACTGTCTGTCACATAGGAGATCTGCCCGCTACACAAGCGGGCGGATCTCCTCACTCGATCCCCGATGATCGGGGAAGAGCAGCGGTGATCACCGCCTCTCCTCCCCTGGCCCGACTCCCGCTGAATACAGCGGGAGCGAGCCTCCGGTGGCGCTCGCGCCGCCCACAAGGGGAGGAGTCCAGCGACGTAGGTCTACGTCGCTGGACGATACCAAGCCACTTTGCCACAGTACGCTCCATGTGAGCGGTCGGCAAGTGGTTAAAGGAATAGTACAGGCAACCACACTAAGTCTAAGCAACTTGGGACACACAAAAGTCACAAGACAAGTCACAGCCCATTGATTTCAATGGCACCCGTTCCCATCTAGGCGACATTGAAAATCAGCAATTTTGAAAAGGTACCTGCACTACTTTGATCTAGCTTTTGATGTGACTTTGATCCAGAGAGTGTAAAGTTGGATAAAAGCTGCACGCAAAGTCGCAACAAAGTCACACTCCAAAGTCGCACTCTAGCCTAGTGGCTATGTTTCTACTAGTGCGACTTTTAGGTTGTGCGATTTAGAGTGCGACTTTGAGTGCAACTTTGAGAAAACTTTACACTCGCTAGATCAAAGTTGCATCAAAAGTTGCATCTAAGTAGTGCAGGTACCTTTTCAAAGTTGATGATTTTCAAAGTCGCATAGATGGGAATGGGTGCCATTGAAGTCAATGGGCTATGACTTGTCTTGCGACTTTTGTGTGTCCCAAGTTGCATGACAAGTCGCACTAGTGGAAGCTGAGCATGTAATGAGCAATAGAAATCTATCTGTATCCTTCTAAACTTTCAAAAATGTTCCTTTGTACCTTATTTCTTTCTAGTGATGAGCCGAACACCCCCCGGTTTGTTCACACCAGAACACAGCGAACAGAGGAAAAGTTTGTTCGAACAAACAAACCCCCGTTGAAGTCTATGGGACTCCAACCTCTAAAATCAAACGGCCTCATTTTGAAAACTTAAATGCAAGTTATTGCCCCAAAAAAGTGTATGGGGGTCCGGGTACTGACTTGGGGAACATGTAGCAATGAAAAAAATTTTTTTAAAAACTATAATTTTTAAAGAAGCAGTGATTTACTGATTTTAATGAGGCTTAAAGTGAAACTATAAAAATGAAAAATGTCTTCAAATATTGTGTCTGGGGAGGGGTCCCCTGAATGTGCCTGTAAAGTAGTGCATCTCTACGATGTATGTAGCCTGCTGCAGCAATACTGACATTTATAAAGCAAAAAATGTCATATACAAATATACATACAAATTTCAAATGGCATGTACTTGTCATACAGGTGCAGAAAAACTGGGCCTTGGATGTTGGTGGTGCCTGAACACCGTAACCCCTCGCAGTTACTCTTGCTGGGCGCAGGAACGGGACACTGCTGCTAAAAAAATCCATACAAATTTGAAATCGCATGTACTTGTCATACAGGTACAGCAAAATTGGGCCTTGGTCGTTGTTGGTGCCTGAACACCGTAACCCCTCGCAGTTACTCTTGCTGGGCGCAGGAACGGGACCTGCTGGTAAGAATTCCATACAAATTTGAAATTGCATGTACTATACAGGTGTCAAAAATTGAGCCTTTGCAGTTGGTGGTGCATGAACACCGTAACCAAGCCCTCGCAGTTACTCTTGCTGGACGCAGGAATGGGACCTGCTGGTAAGAATTCCATACAAATTTGAAATTGCGCGTACTATACAGGTGCCAAAAATTGAGTCTTTGCTGTTGGTGGTGCCTGAACACTGTAACCAAGCCCTCACAGTTAATCTTGCTGGGCGCAGGAATGGGAGCTGCTGGTAAGAATTCCATACAAATTTGAAATTGCACGTACTATACAGGTGCCAAAAATTGGGTCTTTGCTGTTGGTGGTGCCTGAACACCGTAACCAAGCCCTCGCAGTTACTCTTGCTGGGTGCAGGAATGGGACCTGCTGGTAAGAATTCCATACACATTTGAAATTGCATGTACTATACAGATGCCAAAAATTGGGCCTTTGCTGTTGGTGGTGCCTGAACACCGTAACCAATCCATCGCAGTTACTCTTGCTGGGTGCAGGAATGGGACCTGCTGGTAAGAATTCCATACAAATTTGAAATTGCATGTGCTGTACAGGTGCCAAAAATTGGGCCTTTGCTGTTGGTGGTGTTTGAACACCGTAACCAAGCCTTTGCAGTTACTCTTGCTGTTTGCAGGAACGGGACCTGCTGGTAAGAATTCCATACAAATTTGAAATTGCATGTACTTGTCATACAGGTGCAATAATATTAGGCCTTTGGTGTTGGTGGTTCCTGAACACCGTAACCCCTCACAGTTAGCAGGGCACAGGGACAGGGCCTGCTGTTAGAAATTACATATGACATTTAAATTGCAGAAAAATTAGGCCTTGGGGGTTGGTAGTGACCTAAACCAAAAACATTATTGGAAGCTAGTAGAATCAAGGTAGAGGAATAGGATAGGCAGCATATGCAGTCTTCAAGGGATGGCAGATCTCTAGCAAATTCAATCAGTTACATCAGCATCAGGGGCTTGATAGCTCTTGTTTATCCAGGACTGGTTCATTTTGATAAAAGTCAGCTGGTCAACAGAGTCTGTGGACAGACGCACTCTTTTGTCCGTCACAAAAACTCCAGCAGCACTGTGCGTCCATTCAGAAAGCACACTGGATGCAGGACAGGCCAGTAGCTTCATTCCATATTGAGCAAGTTTTGACCAGTGGTCCATCCTCAAGACCCAGTAAGCCAGTGGATGCTTAGCTGGAAAGGTCTCCAAGTCTGCTCTTGCGCCTAGATAATCATGCACCATATGATGAAGAGGCTGCCGATGGTTGCTTAAACCTAACAGCCCTGGGTGCTGTTGAGGACTAAAGAACTGTTTAAATGCATCGGTCAGCCGGCCTCCTTCTCCACTGCTCCTCCTTTGGCTGAACGATCTCTCAGACACACGTCCAGAGAATTTTGACCTCCCAGTGTCTGGAAGGGTGGTACCCCAAATTTTTTTTAAGGCCTCCTCAAGAGGTTTCATCCTCTGCTCCCTCTGTGAAGGCAGGATGAGCGCTGCAACTTTACCCTTGTAATGTGGACCAAGAAGGATTGCCAACCAGTAATTATCCCTCTCCTTGATAGCATGAATCCTCTGGTCCTTTCGCAGGCTTTGCAGAATCAGGGAGCCCATGCAACGTAAGTTGGAGGAGGCATAAGCTTCTGAGTCCTCTGGTTCACTAAGGATGACATTGTCAGCCAGAGCAACCTCTCCCCAACCGCGTACAATTCCTGGGGTTTCTGAGAATCAAAAACATCCCTTGAAGACTGCTGTATGCTATCCTCTACATCCATGCTGCCAAAATCCTCCTCCTCCTTTTCCTCTTCCTCCTGTGTGTTTTGTGGCCCTGCATAAAGGGGGCCTTGTGAGGAAAGGAAGTCCTTCTCTTCCTGCTGCTGTTCTGCCTCAAGTGCCGTGTCCATGATTCCACGCAGCGTGTGCTCCAGCAGGTAGACTAGAGGGATAGTGTCACTGATGCATGCATCGTCCCGGCTCACCATCCTTGTGGCTTCCTCAAATGGTGACAGGAAGATGCATGCATCGTTTATCGAAAGCCACTGGCGTGGCGAAAAAAGCCAAGTTCCCCTGACCTATGGCCCTCTGCTGCGTGTGCAGCCGCTGCAGCATTGCCAACGTTGAGTTCCACCTGGTGGGCATGTCACAAATGAGGCGGTTGGTGGGCAGGTTGAATTCCCGTTGAATGTCAGATAAGTGAGCAGTGCACTAGCATTGTATGAAAGGCGGAAATGGCCACATACTTTTCTGGCCTGCCTCAGGATATCTTGGAAGCCCGGGTATCTGCTCAAGAAACACTGCACCATCAGATTCAGAACATGTGCAAAGCATGGAACATGTGTCAAGTGTCCCTGTCGGAGGGTGGAGAGAAGGTTGGTGCCATTTTTGCATACAACCACATTCCTGGCTCAAGCTATCTTGGCATCAACCATCTCTTAGCCTGCCCCTGCAAAGCTGACAGAATATCTGCAGCGGGGTGACTCCTATCCCCTAGACAGACCAACTGAAGCCCAGCATGGCATCTTTCAGCCTGACTGATTGCGTAGCCCCTTGAACTCTTAGGGAGCACTGCTGCTTCAGAGGACAATTGAGCAGAAGAGGACATGGAGAAGGAGGAGGCGGTGGTGGAGTAGCCATATGGGGCAGAACCAGCACCAGCTTTTTGGAGGGATGGTGGCAAAACAAGCTGCAACACTGAACCCTGTTCTGCATCCTTCCCAGCTGCCAGCAGAGTTACCCAGTACACCTTGAACGAAATGTAATGTCCCTGTCCATGCCTGGTGGACCAAGAGTCAGCAGTAATTTGCACCTTCCTGCTGACCGCTCTGTCTAACGAGGCCAAAACATTACCTTCCACATGATGGCCTTACGTGAAAAGAAGCGCCTTTTTGGGACCTGCCACTGTGGTGCAGCACATTCCTCAAATTCGTGAAAGGGAGCACAATCTACCAGATGAAAAGGCAGCAATTGTAATGCTAGCAATTTGGTCAAGTTAGCATTAAGAGGCTGAGCATGTGGATGGCTGGGACAGTATTTCCTTCTAAGGTTCAGTAACTGGGGTAGTAAAATTTGCCTGCTGCTCAAATCAAGCGATGGTGTACCTTCTAGCAGATTGGGTGCAAGTCTCTGTTGCACTGATTGCTATAGCATCATCCCTCTCAATGCTGGTATTTGAGAAGGCATGAGGTATAGTAGGGTTAGAGATCACAGATGAGGAGCAAGGTGATGTATGCTTGTTTTGATCTGGTGCCTCTTTCAGGCGCTGTTGCCAATGGACAGCATGGCAGGTCATCATATGCCTTGTCAAGCATGTGGTACCCAAGCGGGTGGTGTTCTGGCCACGCTTGATCCTCTTCAGGTAGATTTTGCAAACAGCAACACTGCGGTCTACTGCACATGTGCTAAAAAAAGCCCACACAAATGAACTTTTGGGAGTCCGCAGGGAGTTTTCAGCACCCTGCACCTGTGGGGCTCTGTGCTGTGATGCAATAGGTTGGCTACTGCTATGGCGACCCCTGGAGCACATCCTGACTCGTTGGAGTTGTGCGTCCTCCTCCTTCCCCCCTCCTCCTCCTCTATCCTGTCAGACACCCAAGTACACTCAGTGACCTCATCATCCCCTCCCTCCTCATCACTGGAGCAAACCTGGCAATATGCTTCAGCTGTGGCAACATGACTGCTGGTTTCTTGTCCATCATTGTCACCCCCTCTTTCTAAGCTCACGTTATTCCCTTCATCAACCTGGGAACCAACATAACAGCTTTCAAATTGCTGCGCATCCTCCAGCAGCATGTCACTGACACTATGATCGAATAGTTCAGGTGACTCCTCCGTGCATGATGGTGGGGCAACTGAAGGAGTAGCTGTGGAGAAGGAGCCTGTGGAACGGGCCGCTTTGGCAGCTGCGGTGGAAGGCAAACTACTGTGAGCATGGGTGTCAGAGGACGAAGAGGATGAGGACGGCTTATTGATCCACTCCATACCAACTCTTCCACATGTTGTGGCTGAATAGCACAGGCAGCACAGGAAATAAAAGACGGGCATGCCCCGCCTGCAGAGGATGCACTGTCAACTGTGACCACCACTTTTCACAATGGACACACTTGCCCTCTTTTCCTGACCTGTGAGCATCGGCATCTCCTTGTCGGCCTTTTGGACATGATGTTGATACAGATCAATATAGGGTATACGCAACTGACCAAAAGATATCCAATGACCTAATATGATGTAATCTATAGCCCGAAAGACAGGGCCATTTGAAGGAATTTGGGGGCCCCAAGCAAAATGTACATGGAGGCCCCCCCGACCCCCCGCACACACGCAAAGCTTACAGGAACCACAGCATAGCCATACAGTTTAAGTATCTATCTATCTATCTATCTATATATACATATATGAGAGAGAGAGAGATAGATAGATAGATAGATAGATAGATAGATAGATAGATAGATAGATAGATAGATAGATAGATAGATAGATAGATAGATAGATAGATAGATAGATAGATAGATAGATAGATAGATAGATAGATAGATAGATAGATAGATAGATAGATAGATATAGAAGAAAGAAAGAAAGAAAGAAAGAAAGAAAGAAAGAAAGAAAGAAAGAAAGAAAGAAAGAAAGAAAGAAAGAAAGAAAGAAAGAAAGAAAGAAAGAAAGAAAGAAAGAAAGGAGAGAGAGAGAGAGAGGAGGGGGACAGATAAACAAAAAGAGACATAGGAAGACTAAGATTAGAAGGGAGATAGAAAAACAAAGAAAGAAAGACAATAGATAGATAGATAGATAAATAGATAGATAGATAGAGCTATAGATATATAGATTTAGATAGATAGCTAGATAGATAGATAGAATACATATAGATAGATATATTAACATAAATGTACGAGAAAATGTTATCTACTATTTTGCTGTATCTCTATGTACTATTCTATGGTTATATGGTATGGTATCTCTATGTCCTGCTATGGTGGAGGTCTGTCTGTATTTTAATCTCTCTTACAGGAACTGGATGGATGTGTGAGGAAGGCCAGGCAGCCCAGAGGATGTCACACTGATAACACTCTAAGACTCGATTCACACTAGAGCGTCAGCCTGACAGGTCGCGGTCCCTCGCAGTCCATTGACTGCTACAGGACCCGTTCTAATAGGAGCGACACAAGTCGCTTCGACTTAGAAAAAGGGTCCTGTACTACTTCGGGGCAACCTCGGAGACTTGCATAGACTTCCATTATGTGAAGTCCGTGCAAGTCGCGCCGAAGTCGCGGTGCACGGGACTGCACAAGTCGCCCCCCAAGTAGTACAGAGTCGTGCCGCCCCAGTGTGAACCAACTCTAATTGTTATCAAATCTGGACTATTAGTTCCCTGTAAGATAAGCCCAGAGCTCTGTATCTACAAACACCTACTTGTCCTAAGGAGCCTCTTCCTCTATGGACTGGGCAGCAGACACTTTCACTGGCCTGGGGCAGTACATATAGATAATAGGCCTGTGTATAGAGGCACCACAAGTACCAACAGACCTTGCTGCCTGTGATGACCTACCTGCGATCTGCAGAGATTCCCTTCCAGGTCACAGCAGGCAGGAGGCAGGGCAGGGGACTCACTACACTTGTGCCTGGACTGCTATGTGAGGAGATCTGACTACTGGATAATCCCTTAAAATGGGTGCAATGTACACAGGACAGGTCCTGTCCAACCTGCACTCAGCAATCAGCAGCAGGGTAAGAAATACATTCACATTACTGGATAATAGAGCAATAATACTGCACAGGCAGGGAAAGTAGAATGACAGACAAAATAATGACATCAGAGGGAGATCAGAGATCCAGCTGTCTGCAGCTATAGAAGATGGTGTGATGGTGTCGGTGATGTTGGGGGTCTGTATAATTGTCAGGAAACGGTGGTGTCGGTGGATTTTCTGGTGTCTGAAGCATGGTCAGGCAATGGTGGTGTCGGTGGTTTCAGACCTGTCGGCACTCGGCAGATGTAGAAGCAGAGGGTCCTAGCAGCTACTCACCCTAATGCTATCTGCTCCTCACTCATCCACACTGGCTGCAGGAATTTTAATTGCATTTAGAGCCCTGCTATCTGTATACAGTAGGAGCTGTCAGTCTGCACTGTCCATGGGCTGGTCCATACTCTGCTACCTGGTAGGCCAGGGATCTCTCTTGTGTCTGCAGATCTTATCAGACTTTTTACAAACCTGTTGAGGCAGAGAGGGGCCCCCTTGAGGGAGATCCCGATAACAGTGTCATTGCACTTTACTGCATTGACGATCAAAGGGGCGCTCACACAGTGTCATTGCATTTATTCTTAACCAGTCGTTGGCTTGGGGCCCCAGGCCAGCTCGGGGCCCCAAGCAATTGCTTGGTTTGCTTGCCTTGTAGCAACGGGCCTGCCGAAAGATGATCTGTGCTGCTTATAGGATGTACCCAAGTGACCGATGAACAATACTCTCACTGATATCTGATGTCCCGAACTATTCGCCGGCGAACAGTTCCTGGCGAACATCGCTTGTTCGCGTTCGCTGCGGCGGGCGAACATATGCAAAGTTCGGTCCGCCCCCTATACGTCATCATTGAGCAAACTTTGACCCTGTACCTCACAGTCAGCAGACACATTCCAGCCAATCAGCATACCCTCCCTCCCAGACCCTCCCACCTCCTATAAAAAAGCAAGGACTGCATCCATCTTAGATTCAATCTGAAGCTGCAGTGTTAGTTAGAGCAGGGAGCGTGCTGCTACTGCTGAAATAATGGCTAGGCCAGTGTTCTGTGTCCACTCCAGTCCTCAAAGACCCATCTGCTGTAAGGACAGTGTCCTGACATCAGCCCAAAAAGCCCTTTTTAGGGCTGGTACATCAGTCTGCTTTATATATATATATATTGCAGTTGCCTGCCAGTGAGTGTCAGGCCCACAGACCGTACTGTGCCCACTGCCTACCACTCATATAGGGTGGCACAGTACCTTGCAGATAAAAAATTCATTTAATTTTTCTTCTGTAATATAATTGCAGTTGCCTGCCAGTGAGTGTCAGGTCCACAGACTGTACTGTGCCCACTGCCCACCACTCATATAGGGTGGCACAGCACCTTGCAGATAAAAAAGTCATTTAATTTTTGGAAAAAAAAAGTCATTTAATTTTTTCTCTGTAATATAATTGCAGTTGCCTGCCAGTGCCTGTCAGGTCCACAGACTGTACTGTGCCCACTGCCCACCACTCATATAGAGTGGCACAGCACCTTGCAGATAAAAGATTAATTTAATTGTTCCTCTGTAATATAATTGCAGTTGCCTGCCAGTGAGTGTCAGGTCCACAGACTGTACTGTGCCCACTGCCCACCACTCATATAGGGTGGCACAGCACCTTGCAGATAAAAAATTCATTTAATTTTTCTTCTGTAATATAATTGCAGTTGCCTGCCAGTGAGTGTCAGGTCCACAGACTGTACTGTGCCCACTGCCCACCACTCATATAGGGTGGCACAGCACCTTGCAGATAAAAAATGAATTTAATTGTTCCTCTGTAATATAACTGCAGTTGCCTGCCAGTGAGTGTCAGGTCCACAGACTGTACTGTGCCCACTGCCCACCACTCATATAGGGTGGCACAGCACCTTGCAGATAAAAAAGTCATTTAATTTTTGGAAAAAAAAAAGTCATTTAATTTTTTCTCTGTAATATAATTGCAGTTGCCTGCCAGTGAGTGTCAGGTCCACAGACTGTACTGTGCCCACTGCCCACCACTCATAAAGGGTGGCACAGCATCTTGCAGATAAAAATTGCATTTAATTTTAACTCTGCAATATAATTGCAGTTGCCTGCCAGTGAGTGTCAGGTCCACAGACTGTACTGTGCCCACTGCCCACCACTCATATAGGGTGGCACAGCCCCTTGCAGATAAAAAAGTCATTTATTTTTTTCTCTGTAATATAATTGCAGTTGCCTGCCAGTGAGTGGCAGGCCCACAGACTGTACTGTGCCCACTGCCCACCACTCATATAGGGTGGCACAGTACTTTGCACGCATAGTACCACTAATCTAAAAAAAAAATGACAGGCAGAGGCATGCCACCCCGCAGGGGCCATCGTTGTTGGTGGTGCTGTGATTTCCTTTGGCCCTAGAATAATGCCCAGTGTTCAGAGGCCACGTGCCCTGAACTCGAAAAATTCTGAGGACATAGTTGACTGGCTTACACAGGACACCCAATCTTCTACAGCTTCTGCTCGGAACCTTGACGCACCATCCTCCTCCAACTCCAGTTTCGGGCACCTCTCAAGTTACCACTCGCCCGCCACCACCACCAACACTAGCACCACAGCCGCTTCACTTGATCTGTCAGAGGAGTTATTTAAACATCAGTTGGAAGAAATGAGTGATGTGCAACCATTATTGCCAGAGGATGTAGATAACAGGGATATGTCTCAGTCAGGCAGCATTACACACATGGACGTACGGTGTGATGATCATGATGTTGTACCTGCTGCTGCTTCCTTTGCTGAGTTGTCAAATACAAGTGAAGCGGTTGATGATGACGATGTGTCCGTGGATGTCACGTGGGTGCCCGCTCGAAGAGAAGAAAAGCAGGGGGAAAGTTAAGATGGGGAGACAGAGAGGAGGAGAAGACGAGTTGGAAGCAGGTGGAGGTCATCGCAAGGAGCTAGTGGCACAGTCAGACAGCATGTATCGCACCCGGGGTCAGCCAGACAGCACGCCAATCAACGCAAGCTGTTGCCACCACCAGAATGCCGTCATTGCAAAGCTCAGCAGTGTGGCATTTATTTTTTGTGTGTCTGCCTCTGATAACAGCAATGCCATTTGCAACCTGTGCCAAAAGAAACTGAGTCGTGGGAAGTCCAACACCCACCTAGGGCCCACACTGCAGAATCATTGTTTTCTGGGTCACTTAACTGTCACTGAACTACCTCAGCACGACTATAGGCTTTGAAAAACCGCCATCGCCTGCAATCTCCCAAACGTGTGCATGAGCACAGTCATCACTACACCAAGACTGATGCATAGAGGAATAAAATTTATGTCATGAGTGTGTCAACTATTGACAACTCTTTGCAGTTGTCTAAAATCTATTCGATACACGTCCCCTGATAGGGGACGTAACAGGGATTAAACTGATAAGAATAGTACTACTTAACACACCACTCATATAGGGTGGCACAGTACATTGCACGGCGCACGCGCAGTGCCCCAAATTGGAAGTAAGAGGACCGACCAACCATCTTTTTCCATCTCCCGGTTCCTAAAATCTATTCCATACACCGGCCCCTGATAGGGGACGTAACAGGGATTAAACTGATAAGAATAGTACTACTTAACACACCAGTCATATAGGGTGGCACAGTACATTGCACGGCGCACGCGCAGTTCCCCAAATTGGAAGTAAGAGGACCGACCAACCATCTTTTTCCATCTCCCGGTTCCTAAAATCTATTCCATACACTGGCCCCTGATAGGGGACAAAACAGAGATTAAACTGGTAAGAACAGATTTTTTTAATTTAAAAAAAAGAGGACAGCCTCTGCGGAGCTGGGTATTTTTTGACCGCGTTACTGAACGCTCATGCACAATGGCAGTAGGCTTATGCGTCCTTTTGCGGAGGTGACAAACCTGGTCAGTCAAAACCAAGGAAACATCATCGACCTCATCCCATATGCTTGTTTTCTGGAGCGTGCCCTGCGAAGAGTGCTGGATCAGGCCATAGATGAGCATGAAGAGGAAGAGTTGTGGTCACCATCACCACCAGAAGCAGCCTTGTCGTCGTCGATTGCTGGACCTGCGGCAACGCAGAGAGAGGAGTCTGAAGAAGAGGAGTCAGAGGAGGAAGGTGGCTTTGAGGAGGTGGAAGACCAACCACAGCAAGCGTCCCAGGGGGCTTGTTGTCACCTTTCAGGGACCCTTGGTGTTGTACGTGGCTGAGTGGAGGAAGAGACCTTCAATGACATCAGTGAGGACAAGGAACGGGACATGGCTAGCTTGGTATCCAACCTTGTGCAAATGGGGAGTTTGCGGTTGTGCAAATGGACTGTTTGCGGTTGTTTGCGGTGCGTTAAACGGGGAGTTTGGTCTGTCAGAGCTTGGTCTGTCACTGTGAAGCGGGCGTAACCCTTACACTACCTGATCGATACAACATCATACCTGATCATATACACACACTGGATGTTTTAAAGCACGTTATTCCAAACAATTTAGGAATGTTAGGTGATTTCTACCCTTTATGGATTAAAACCCGACTCTGCGTCAACTACGTAATTTTCCGTGGGAGTTTTGCCATGGATCCTCCCTCCGGCATGCCACAGTCCAGGTGTTAGTCCCCTTGAAACAATGTTTCCATCACTATTATGGCCAGAAAGAGTCCCTGTGGGTTTTAAAATTCGCCTGCCTATTGAAGTCTATGGCGGTTCGCCCGTTCGTTAACATTTGTGGAAATTCGCGTTCGCTGTTCGCGAATGGAAAATTTTATGCTCACGACATCTCTAATCTGATGTAATCTATAATCCTATAGATGGATGATCTGTGATACTTATGGAGTTTTCCCAACTGACCAATAAACAATACTCTGACTGATATCTGATGTGATCTATAATCGTATAGGTCTGTGATGCTTATAGAATTTTCCAAAACTGAGCGATGAACAATGCTCTGACTGATATCTGATGTGATCTATAATCCTATAGGTCTGTGATGCTTACAGAATTTTCAGCAAATGACCGATGAACAATACTCTGACTGATATCTGATGTGATCTATAATCCTATAGGTCTGTGATGCTTATAGAATTTTCCACAACTGACCGATGAACAATACTCTGACTGATATCTGATGTTATCTATAATCCTATAGGTCTGTGATGCTTATATAATTTTCCACAACTGAACGATGAACAATACTTTGACTGATATCTGATGTGTTCTATAATTCTATAGGTCTGTGATGCTTATAGAATTTTCCACAACTGACCGATGAACAATACTCTGGTTATTGTGGACAGCTGTCTCCTCATATCCAAAGTATGCTTGGAGAGGTCTGCAAATATCTGGATGTTAGAATACGGATCTGGGAATTGGCCAAGCTGTCTAGACTTTTGTAGGACATTTTCTTTAATGTGATAGAAGTGTACCCTCAGCAGGGTATCACGAGGGATTTTCTGGGATAAAAAAGGCGGCTTTGGAACTCTGTGGATGCGATCAATGGTGAGGTCTAGAGGGATTGCTCCAGGGATTAGTGTAGCGAATAAGTCCAGGGCGAATTTGTGTAGCTCTGCTGGCAGGACTGACTCAGGGATGCCCCGTATTTTTAAATTATTTCTCCTGGAGCGGTCCTCCAGGTCTGCGATTTTAGCTTTAAGCCACTGACGTTCCGTGATGTTTTTCTCGTGCGCTTCATCTAGGTCATTAACTGTGTCGACCATGTTGTTCAAGGATGATTCCATATTGTGCATTCTATCACCCAGAGAGTGTATTTCTGTAGTGAATCTATTGGCAAGTGTCATTATGTCTGATTGCAGGGATGTGTGGAGGGTGAACATCATATCCTTAAGGGCAGTGTCCAGGATCGGCTTGCCTAGCGTAGGGAAGGCTGCAATGGGAAACGGTCCCAGGGATACTGGCAGCAGGGAGGCTCCTGTGCGGCCTGTGGTCGAGGCCTGGTCCGGTGCGTCCAGCCTGAGCTTGGATTTGGCGGGGCTGCTACAGGAAGGGCTGGATGGTTCAGGGGTTCGTGGGGACACAGTACCTGAGGTCGGATGGTCCCCCAGAGGCAGATCATCGGGCAGATCCGAGTAGTGCACCCGCCGCTGCTCCGGAGCAGCAAGGCCCGAGCCGCCGGCGCCATCTTGTCGACCACTCCGGGATGGCGGCGGGAAGAAAGCGGTAAGTTTTTGTGGACCTTTGACGTTTTTTCTTTTCCCCGTCATGTCTGCAGGTTCAGGGCAGCTTAGGAGAGCGATCTGGAGCTGGATGCCGGGTGTAGCTGTGCGGATGTCGCTGGATTCAGCAAGCCTGGAGCCGGAGCGGAGGATCAGACGTCCATCTAGGTCCCGTGCTGGCCACGTCCCCGCTCTGACTTATATCTCATGTAATCTATAATCCTATAGGTCTGTTATGCTTATAGAATTTTCCACAAATGACCGATGAACAATACTCTGACTAATATCTGATGTGATCTATAATCCTTTAGTTCTGTGATGCTTATAGAATTTTGCACAACTGACCAATGAACAATGAACAATACTATTACTGATATCTGATGTAATCTATAATCTTATAGGTCAGTGATGCTTATAGAATAGAAAGAAAAGGGGGCTCTAGTAGCCCCCTTTTTCTATATGGGATAGGGACAAGGGCAGCTTGTCAGGTTGGGCATTCAATGAGCTATTAGGCTTAGGTATAGTACAGTAGGAGGCCGAGGTCAGTGACCTTTTCACCTCTAGGTCACTTTTCCTCAGTTTCCCGCTCAAAGTCAGTGAGTATCCAGGCAGTTTTTGAATAAGTGGGAGCCTTCCCACCCGTTTTGCCTAGTATCTGGGGAGATTTGCGCGTGGACACCGCTTTCCGCTCAAATCTCCCACCTGTTTATGCCTAACTAGTCCTGGCTGGTTCCTCCACAGGACTATTTAAGAAGGACCTTGGGGGGGCTCAAAGGCAGACCTTATCCCTCAGGAAGAAGCGGTGTTTTCCCGTTTCTGTACCGTCCTGGCTGGAAGAATGAGCCTGCTGAGGAAATTAATAGAACGTGCGAATGAAGAAGGAGGGGATGAATGGATCCGGCGTTGCTTGGACTTACCTGTCTCATCGTGTCAAGAGGCTCCGGCGGGAGTCATGGTTCCCGATCGGGGTTCCGTGGCCGAAGTTAGAGACTTCCGAATAGAAGAGGGAGCCACGGAAGAGCGTCCACATCTGCCGGATGTTACGAATGAAGTGCGCGGGTCACCAGACATTCGTAGTAGGAGTTCAGGTGTCACGTCCGGTATGGAGGCGGGGCCGGCAAAGAGGAAGAGGATCCCCCGGAGACGATTCTCACCCTCGCCCAGGAGAACGGACGCCGGACCCAGCAAGCGGAGGTCGCTGCCGAGACGTAGGGGTCGCAGCACCGCCGAGGGTTCGGCACCACTCCCCTGGGCAAAGAAGACCAGCCGCCAGAGAGGACCCTGTCAGTAGGGTAGGGGTTGTCACAGCCGCACAGCAGGAAGCCCCAGCGAATCCTTCCCCACAGGTTAGAGCTTCTGCGCAACCTGATGCGGGTGAGTCAAATCTTGCAAACAGTAATGTCACAAATGATTTCAGAATTTCAGGCTTTTTCCAGTCAGTTTCAGTCATCTGCTCCTTCAGTCAGTAACGTGTGGGCGCCATCTTGTGGCCATTCCACAGTTGGCACCCAGAGAAATTTGGACAGCTCTCTAAAGCTGGCTAGGAGCCAAAATTTGCCCGAGACATGTTTAAGGGAGCCTTTATTGTGTGAAATTTCGCCCTTAGACTTCCATCTATCTGAATGGGTTAAGGATAAGATATGGCAAGGAGCTTTTGCCAAAATTTTATCTTTGCTGCCATCTGTTAAAGAGTTTAGTAAGTCTGATAAAAAAGATGAAGAAGAGAGGAGAATGCCCATTTCTAAAACATTTAACAACTGGTTGCAAGCTTTTTTAATTTATTCCAGTGTAGTTTGTGAAAAATGTCCTAATAAGAGTGTGGGCCTCTTCCAGCACATTGAAATTGTGTTGGAAGCTCATAAAAATTTTGGAGGTTCCACTTGGTTCTCCTATGATGTGGCTTTCAGACAGAAGCTCGCTGTACAACCCACTCTGAAATGGGGGCCAAGGATGTTGGGCTCTGGCTCGACCTCTTTCTTCCCCAGGAGTCTAATTTTCTTAGGCAACCCAACCCCCAGCAAACTCAGAATGGATCGCAAACATTTAGAAAAGGAGTCTGTTTTAACTCTAACGAGACTCAATGCAGATGGCCCGGTTCCTGCAAATTCAGGCACAAGTGTGCCTTCTGGGCAGGTTCACACCCAATTGCAAAATGTTTTAAAAAAATGTCCACAAATAACCAACAGTCTGGGGGAATTCAAAAGGGCTATCACACCAGTGAGGCTTAACGAAATGTTGCCATGGCTCCTCAGCTACCCAGACAAGGAGAAGGCGGAGCTATTAATTGAAGGTTTTACTTATGGTTTTTGTTTGCCAATTTTTCAGGGAACAGGTTGTGTAATTTATGATAATTTGAAGTCAGTTAATTGCCTGCAAGACATTGTGGCCTCAAAAATTGCAAAAGAAATACAGGAAGGTAGATTTTCAGGTCCTTTTCCTCAACTCCCTTTAGGGATTTTAGGATCTCACCCTTGGGTATTGTGCAAAAAAAAGAACCCAATACCTATAGGTTGATACATCACCTTTCCTTCCCTAAAGGGGATTCTCTTAACGATCAAATTAGTGAAGAAATATCATCTGTTAAATATTCTATATTTGAGGATGCCCTAGTTATTCTTAGAACCTTAGGACATGGTGCGTTGCTAACTAAGACAGACATCAAATCTACGTTCCGTTTACTGCCAATACACCCTAGGTGTTTTAATTCTTTGGGTTTTTATTTCTCTGGCAGTTTTTTATTTGACAAATGCCTTCCAATGGGCTGCTCCCTCTCCTGTTTTTATTTTGAGAGTTTTTCAAGTTTTTTAGAGTGGGTATTAATTCAGGAATCTGGTTCTAACTGTGTAATTCACTATTTAGACGATTTTCTTTTCATGGGTCCTTCAGCTTCTAGCGAATGTGAATTTTTACTTAACAATTTTATTACCATCTGTAAGAAATTTGGTGTCCCCCTGGCCCATGAAAAAACAGTTTTTCCTTCCACTTGTATAGAATTTTTAGGTGTTACTATTTACTCTGTTCAGATGGAATTCAGGCTACCTGAGGAAAAACTTGAGAAGCTGCGCAGGTCGTTACTGACAATAATCAGGAAGAAAAAGGTTTGTCTAAAAGAATTACAGTCACTGTTGGGTTTACTGGCTTTTGCCTCTAGGGTAATTCCAGTGGGAAAATTATTTTCTAGGAGACTTTACGCAGCCATCTCCGGTCTTAAATCCCCTTCAGATCACGTGAGAGTTTCAGGTGATATGAAGGAGGATTTATTGGTTTGGATTGAATCTATTTTCTACTTTAATGGCAGAGCAGTGTGGCAGGACTAATTTGTGCTGGATGAGGATTTTCTACTTTTTACAGATGCAGCCGGTTCCAGAGGTTTTGCCTCCATCTGGCGTAACCAATGGTGCGCTGCACCATGGTGCTCCAGATGGAAGAATTTAGGTTATACACGCAACATTGTACTTTTGGAGCTTTTTCAGATTATTGTGGCCCTAGAGCTGTGGGGCCACTTTTTCAGGAACAAGCGCATCATGGTGCAGACTGATAACAAAGGGGTACTTTTTGCCATAAATTGTCTATCATCTAAATCCCCACCAGTTACCATCATGCTTTGCTACCTAGTTGCAAAGTGTCTTTATTTTAACATCTGGATAAAAGCCTCCCATGTACCAGGTAAAGACAATACACTGGCAGACTGTTTATCTCGCTTCCAGATGGACCAGTTTTTTCATCTTTTACCGGAAGCAGAAGCTGTGGGACAACCATGCCTGGTTCATCTCTGGGAGCTGATCTAGAGTTCGTCACTGAAAACATAAAAAGATCTTTAGCCCCTGCCACGCTTGCTGGATATCTATCAGCATGGTCGGTATGGTTACGGCATTTGCATTTTCTCGGCTTGCCCGGGGATTCTTTTTCTGAGACTTTGGTATTGTCTTTTCTGAATTTTTTATTCCTAAAACAATACTCATGGTCTCATGCTAAAAAAATGTTAGTGGGAGTGTCATTCTTTTGTAAATTAAAATTTTAAAATTTGCCTCCATGCACATCTTTCTTTTTGGTGAGGCAGGCTTTGAAGGGCTATAAAAAACAGCATCACACTGCTGATGGTAGGAGACCTATTACTATAGATATCCTTATTAAGCTTTGTTTAGCTACTGAAAGCGTGTGTTTTTCTACATACGAGTTGGCTATGTTTAAAGCCGCTTTTTCTGTTATGTTTTTTGCTGCACTGAGAATTTCTGAGTTGACTCCCAATGAGAAATTTGGTTTTTCTGGTTTGGGATTTAATGATGTTCAGTTTTTTGAATATAGTGTCAGCATTTTTATAAGTTATTCAAAAACAGACCAGTTAGGAATAGGTAAACAGTTAATGCTTAATGAATTTAAAGGTTTTACAATCTGTCCAATGTTTTTATTAAAGAGTTTTATTTCTCTAAGACCGCACAGCTGTGGGCCTTTTTTCATACATCAGTCTGGGAAACCACTGACAAGGTATCAATTTTCTTATGTCATGAAGATGTGTGTTCAGTTTTTGAATTTAAATGAAAACGTTTTTACCACTCATTCGTTTAGAATAGGGGCGGCCATGGAGGCGGTTAGGTTAGGTCTGGAGGTTAATTCAGTTAAAAGAATTGGTAGATGGTCATCTGATAGTTATAGGTCTTATGTTCATCTTAACGATTGTATTTAATTGCAGCAACCAAGCTCAAGGCCTGGATCCTAGGCCACTCTTTCACTTACTGGGCGCAGAGGAGAGCCAGAAACAGGGTCTACACCAAAAACCTTGGCTTGGACGTTAACAAAGTTGAGGTTTTGTGGTTCAGTAAGCGGGGAATGGTCTGGGCTGAATTTAAATCTGAAATTTTTAGACTTTTGCAGGCATTACTCCCCCCCCCCCGACTTTTTAATTGTTCATTTGGGTGGTAATGACATCGTCATGTTAAAACCCTAGATCTCATTTTACAAATGAGGGATGATTTAGAGTTAATTCAGTCCCGTTTTCCTAGCTTAGTTTTAGTGTTTTCTGAGGTCATTCCAAGATTGACATCCTTTAAGTGTCAATCTTTGAAACCTATGGAAAAAATGAGGAAGAGACTTAATAGGGGCCTTAGCAAGCTGTTATTAAAAGTGGGTATATTATCTTTCAGACATGTAGAATTGGAAGGGGGTGTAAAAATATTTAATAATAAATATCTCGCGCTCGTACTTAATTATGTCAGAATATTTATACTGCTCTGAATATAGCAGTGTATTTATGGTTAATAAGCAAAGATCTATGCGGAAGGAGAATCTCCACTTATGCCATAAATTAATTTGTCGTGAATTATTTTTTAATTGATTAATTTCCTTTTAAAAGCATATACCAATCTTAGTGAGTACAGTCTACAGTATGGAATATATATAAAAATATTTATTCTCAAGACATGTAAACACGATATATGATCAAACAAGAAGTGACACAAAAATATAACTCTACCTAAAATACTAACTTCAAACAATCAATGCAATGTGATGTTTAGCTCAATAATGAAAGTGAAACTGAAACGAAGTGAAAGTAAAACAAAGTAAAATGAAAGCAAGATTACCATTTCTTCCCAGGTATAGCATAAGCCATAAGTGTTCTATATAAACAGACTACAACGGTCTGCGCAAAGCATAGCCAAAGTCACTTCACTGCAGATGAGTGAGAATAAGCCATGCAAAACGGAAGACTTAAAACTGCAAATAATGCACTAAATCGGATATTAATAAAAATGTATAAAAACAAAATCAGCTTTTTAGAGAAAAATCTACCATGGCTTATACGGCTGTGATTGTAATCTCATTACCCTTAACTATGCAATATAAAACATATAAGGAAGGAAATAAACAATTGTTGAATAAAATCAAATAGCATAGCAAGGCATATTTACCACACTTAAGATGGCCGCTAGCTTCAAATGGTGTTACCAGAGTCCTAAGATGGATGCCAGTGAGGGAGGAGTTTCCTCCAAGTTTCAGATGAATGATGTGGACAAAATGGAGTATGTCTGGATGAGTCTATTAAGGAATGTAATAGTGTGTGTGATGTAAGTGTATTGTCTGATGGGCAGTGTAATGTGTGCCTCTCATCTCTGGGCTGTTCTTTTATACAGTAAGAACAAAGGGCTATTAAAATTACCATAAGTTAAACCCAGAGGGATGAAACATTATCCCAATTGGTCGGGATATTCTATACCTAAACTGGTGAGGTCAGAGACACACCTCTTTTGATAATCAACCCAATACTTGGTATAATAAAATTAAAGGATGATTTCTCTATATGTAAGAGTAATCATAAAACACATATAAAACTTTGTCCAGATTCCCAGTACATACATAAATGTCCATCTGTATCTCCATCATTCACCTTGGCAAGTAATGCCATTTCAATAATTATATTATTTAACACAATATAATATTTTTATATGGGAATATCTAAAATTATCTCAAGACTGCACCTGGTATTTTGTCTACAGAGGGCAGTATCGTACCGTTCATTAGATTTTGTATTTAACATAATTAAAACATTTTGCTATCTGATGACCTATTGACCTCTAGCTAGTGAATAGCCATTACTTATTTGGATTGTGACATAACTGTCAGACATCTAGACTAGGATAGGAAGATCTATGATACCTCTGAACACTTAGACACAAACTTCTCTGAAATGAGGTAATTAGTGACGAGTAGGGTTGAGCGGACACCTAGATGTCCGTGTTCGACGGGTTCGGCCGAACTTTAAAAAAAAGTCCGGGTCCGTGTCCCGGACTTTTACCGAACTTTTCCCGGACACCGAACCCCATTGAAGTCAATGGGGACCCGAACTTTCAGGCACTAAAATGGCTCTAAAACACCAAAGGAAAGGGCTAGAGTGCTGCAAATGGCAGCAAAACGTAATTAAGAGCATGGCAAGTGCTCTGCAAATAAATGTGGATAGGGAAATAACTTAAAACAACAAAAAAAACCCAGAAAAATAAAACAATGTTCTTCATCTCTGAAGGATGAGGCCCATATGGAGTAGGAGGGAGGTTGAGGTGGTGGTGGATGTGGCGGTGTCATAGGCGTGCGCACAGGGTGTGCCGGGTGTGCCTGGGCACACCCTAATCACCTAGGGCACATAGCATTATCGCTCTGTTTGCCAGTGAGGAGATGGGAAAGCTCTCCCTCGGACCTGCTCTGCTCTATTTCTCTTTGCCAGCAGGGAGAGTAATGTATCGGGGCCATGTACATGTAGGCAAACGCATGCATGTGTATTTCAACTTTGGGGTGCACACCCTAATGCAATAGGCTGCGCACACCTATGGGCGGTGTAGGTGGAAGCGGCGGTGGAGGAGGACCAGGGCTGGATTAAGAGCATCATGGGCTTGGTGCTGAGGATTTTGAAGGGCCTTAAGGGCCGTGCCTTGGCATGAACCCAGAGGAGGAAGGGTGCAGCCATGCATGCCTAATTCAACATGGGATGCTGTCTCTGAAGCCCATAAACACATCCATGCATCGGCAACTGTCCCTCCTTGTCCGGCCTTCGCGCTGGGTGGGGAGGTTCTGAGGGTGCTGCCTGGGGAAGCGAGCATAGAAGCCAGACTTCTGTGTTTACAAGTGACAGAAGAGCGGTAACAGTGAATATGGCCAACCCGGGGCCTATATAAAAGGTAGGGGCCTGGAGCTGCAGCTCCAATAGCCCCTACGTTAATCTGGCCCTGAGGAGGAGGACGAGGTAGCCAACACTAGAACAATGGGTGGGTAAGGTCAGTATCCATTGCTATTCTGCACAAGGTACGGAAAAGTCCCGTGGGATCCATGCCTGGTTCATTTTAATGAACGTGAGCTTGTGCACATTGTCTCTGGACAGGCGGCTGCGCTTGTCTGTTATAACGCCCCCAGCTGTGCTAAATACCCGTTCAGATAATACGCTGGCTGCAGGGCACGCCAGCACCTCCAAGGCGTAAAGGGCAAGCTCAGGCCATGTGCCCAACTTGGAGACCCAGAAGTTGAAGGGGGCAGACCCCTCATTCAGTACGTCTAGGCGTGTGCACACATACTGCTCCACCATGTTGGTAAAATGCTGCCTCCTGCTAAGACGTTCCATCTGAGCTGCTGGTGCTGCTGTTTGTTGTGGCGTGCTGACAAAGCTTTTCCACATTTCGGCCATGCTAACCCTGCCTTCTGAGGTGCTGGCGGTGCCCTGGTTGCGTTGGCGACCTCCTCCTCCTCCTCCTCTGCCTTGTGCTTCCACTGTGGCCCCGCTGTCAGATGGGAATGGCAGCAGCATCGCGTCTACCAGCGTGCGCTTGTACTCGCGCATCTTGCGATCGCGCTCCAGTGAGTGAATTAAGGATGGTACGTTGTCCTTGTAACGGGGATCCAGCAGCGTGGCCACCCAGTAATCAGCACAAGTTAGAATGTGGGCAACTCGGCGGTCGTTGTGGAGACACTGCAGCATGTAATCGCTCATGTGTGCCAGGCTGCCCAGAGGCAACGAAAGGCTGTCCTTTGTGGGAGGTGTATCGTCCGTGTCCTCTGTATCCCCCCAGCTACGCACCAGTGATGGCCATGAGCTGGCCTGGGTGCCACCCTGCTGTGAACATGGTTCCATCTCCTCCTCCAGCTCCTCCTCCTCCTCATCCTCCTCATCCTCCAGAACTGTGCCCCTGCTGGACAATTGTGTCCCTGGCGTTTGTGTGTGCAGGAACCCACCCTCGGAGCCCCTTGCGAATGACTGCCCTGAAAGCCTTGGAAATGTTACCTCTTCATCCTCCTCCTCCTCCTCCTCCTCCTGTGCCACATCCTCTTCCATCATCGCCCGAATTGTTTTTTCAAGGAGGCATAGAAGTGGGATAGTTAAGCTGAGAACGGCGTCATCGCCACTGGCCATGTTGGTGGAGTACTCAAAACAGCGCAACAAGGCACACAGGTCTCGCATGGAGGCCCAGTTATTGGTGGTGAAGTGGTGCTGTTCCGCAGAGCGACTCACGCGTGCGTGCTGCAGTTGAAACTCCACTATGGCCTGCTGCTGCTCGCACAGTCTTTGCAGCATGTGCAAGGTGGAGTTCCACCTTGTGGGCACGTCACATATGAGGCGGTGAGCGGGAAGGCCGAAGTTACGCTGCAGCGCTGCCAGGCGAGCAGATGCAGGGTGAGAACGCCGAAAGTGCGCACAGACGGCCCGCACTTTCTGCAGCAGCTCGTACATATCGGGGTAGTTTTTAAGGAACCTCTGCACCACCAAATTCAGCACATGCGCCAGGCAAGGGATGTGCGTCAAACCGGCTAGGCACAGAGCTGCTATGAGATTTCGCCCGTTATCGCACACCACCAGGCCGGGCTTGAGGCTCGCTGGCAGTAACCACTCATTTGTCTGCTGTTCCATGCTCCTCCACAACTCCTGCGCGGTGTGTGGTTTGTCCCCCAAACAGGCAAGTTGTAAAACTGCCTGCTGTCGTTTACCCCTGGCCGTGCTGAAGTTGGTGGTGAAGGTGTTACGCTGTCCGGATGAGGAGGCGGTAGAGGATGAGGTAGCGGAGTAGGATGAGTAAGGAACAGGAGGCAAACTGAAGCGCCCTGCAATCCTCGGTGGTGGAAGGATGTGCGCCAAATTGCTATCCGCCTCAGGCCCATCCGCCACTGCATTTACCCAGTGTGCCGTTAGGGAGATATAACGCCCCTGACCGTGCTTACTGGTCCACGTATCGGTAGTTAGGTGGACCTTGGCACAGATGGCGTTGCGC
Organism: Pelophylax lessonae; assembly: GCF_965119305.1. Classification (NCBI taxonomy): domain Eukaryota; kingdom Metazoa; phylum Chordata; class Amphibia; order Anura; family Ranidae; genus Pelophylax; species Pelophylax lessonae. The sequence goes on along the minus strand of NC_138776.1, from coordinate 188,789,488 downwards.
AGTGCACACCTGATTTTTTCCCCCACTTGGTTGTGCAGGGAAGGGATGGCTTGCCTGGAAAAGTAGTGGCGGCTGGGCACGACGTACTGTGGGACAGCCACCGACATAAGCTTTTTAAAACTGTGCATCTCCACCAGACGGAATGACAGCATTTCAAAGGCCAATAATTGTGAAATGCTGGCATTCAGGGCCAGGGATCGCGGGTGGGTAGGGGGGTACTTCCTCTTCCTCTCAAGTGTTTGGGAGATGGAAAGCTGAACGCTTCCACGGGACATTGTGGAGATGGTTGTTGGTGACCCAGGTGGTGGTGTTGCTGACAGATCGTCTGTTTACGGGGTGGCAGGTGCCGGTATGACTACAGATGTGGCTGGAGCGGCCGAGACTGCAGCAGAAGAGGAAGCAGGATGAACCAGAGACGTTTCTTGGTTTTGAAGGTGTGTACTCCACTGCAGCTCGTGCTTTGCACTTAGATGCCTGATCATGCAGGTTGTGCTCAGGTTGAGAAGGTTTATGCCTCGCTTCAGGCTCTGATTGCACAGGGTGCAAACCACTCGTGTCCTGTCATCAGCACATTTTCCAAAGAACTTCCACGCTAGAGAACTCCTTTGAGCTGACTTTGGTGCGCTCGTTCCCTTGCTGCGTTGGGCAGTAGCAGGCGTAGTGTCTAGGGCACGGCCGCTCCGCTTCTGCACCCTGCTCCCTCTTCTGCTGTGCTGGTGGCTCTGTGCGACCACCGCCTCTTCCTCCAAACTACTCAGGTCACCTGCATGACGTTCATTCCATGTGGGGTCGAGGACCTCATCGTCCTCCACATCATCTTCCACCCAGTCTTCACCCCTGCCCTCCTTGTCGGTCTCCACAATGCTGAACGCCGCAGCAGTTGGCACCTGTGTTTCGTCATCATCGGAGACATGCTGCGATGGTCCTTGCATGTACTCATCTTGAGAAATAAGTGGTTGGGCATCGCTGCACTCAATCTCTTCAACTTCTGGGGCAGGGCTAGGTGGATGGCCCTGGGAAACCCTGCTGACAGAGTCCTCAAAAAGAAGAAGAGACTGCTGTATGGATTGGGGCTCAGACTGCTTGCCTGATTTCCAAGGGGGTGTGGTGAAAGACGGTTGGACATTGGCTGCAGGTGCCAACTCTTTCTGCTTTCAAGACCTTTCTGCAGTAGACTGGGTGGGAGACAATGTGAAGGAACCGGAGGCACTGTCAGCAACCCAATCTACTATCGCCTGTACTTCTTCAGGCCTCATCACGTCTAGAGGCGCATGATGCCCTACCAAATACTGCTGCAGGTTTTGTTGCCTACTCACACTTGAGGAAGGTGTTTCACTTGTGCGTGTAGCTGGCACAGATCGACCACGTCCTCTCCTTGCAACAGGAGCTCTACCAGCAGCACCACGACCCAGGCCACGGCCCTTATTTGACGGTCTCCTCATATTTCTGTAATTTAAGATCTTGCCCTAGAAAGGTGTTTATTGAATAGCGGAACAAAACAACAACAGTATCGCACGGGTGTATCTCACAGTCAAATATGCAAACTATGCTGCAATTTAATGTTTTTTACACCAAAAGGGTGTATATTGAATAGCGGAATAGGATAAAAAACTGTGTATCTCACACGTACAAACACAGACTAGGCCCGATTAAATTTTTTTCTACCCTAAAGGGAGGATGAGGAAGAGGAGTAGGAGGAGTTGGGAACAGGAGGCAAACTGAAGCGCCCTGCAATCCTTGGCGGGGGAAGGAGATGCGCCAAACTAATTTAAAAGGTGTATCTCACACGTACCGATACAGACTATGCCGTAATTTAATTTTTTACACTCCAAAAGGGTGTACATTGAATAGCGGAATAGGAAAAATGTTATAATACGGTGTATCTCACACGTACAAACACAGACTAGGCCCCGCCGATTACAATTTTTTGTACCCTAAAGGCAGGATGAGGAAGAGGAGTAGGAGGAGCAGGCAGGAGGCAGACTGAAGCACCCTCAAAACCTCGGCAGTATGAGATGCGCCTCAAAAATTGGAAAGGTGTATCTCACACGTACCGACACAGACTATCCCGCAATTTAATTGATCCCCAAAGGGTTTTATTGAATAGCGGAATAGGAAATATGATCAAAAAAAGTGTATGTATCTCACACGTACACCACCACACTAGGCCCCAATTACTATTGTTTGTACCCCTAAAAGGATGGATGAGGAGTAGGAGGAGTATGGAACAGGCAGCACCCTCAAATCTTCAGAAGTATGAGATGAACCCCAGAAACTTGGAAAGGTGGATCTCACACGTACCGACACAGACTATCCCGCAATTTAATTGATCCCCAAAGGGTTTTATTGAATAGCGGAATAGGAAATATGATCAAAAAAAGTGTATGTATCTCACACGTACACCACCACACTAGGCCCCAATTACTATTGTTTGTACCCCTAAAAGGATGGATGAGGAGTAGGAGGAGTATAGAACAGGCAGCACCCTCAAATCATCAGAAGTATGAGATGAACCCCAGAAACTTGGAAAAGTGGATCTCACACGTACCGACACAGACTATCCCGCAATTTAATTGATCCCCAAAGGGTTTTATTGAATAGCGGAATAGGAAATATGATCAAAAAAAGTGTATGTATCTCACACGTACAGAAGCACACTAGGCCCCAATTACTATTGTTTGTACCCCTAAAAGGATGGATGAGGAGTAGGAGGAGTATGGAACAGGCAGCACCCTCAAATCTTCAGAAGTATGAGATGAACTCCAGAAACTTGGAAAGGTGGATCTCACACGTACCGACACAGACTATCCCGCAATTTAATTGATCCCCAAAGGGTTTTATTGAATAGCGGAATAGGAAATATGATCAAAAAAAGTGTATGTATCTCACACGTACACCACCACACTAGGCCCCAATTACTATTGTTTCTACCCCTAAAAAGATGGATGAGGAGTAGGAGGAGTATGGAACAGGCAGCCCCCTCAAATGTTCAGAAGTATGAGATTGTGTTCACTGTACCCCACAAAGATTGTGTTCACTGCACCCCAAAAGGATTTTATTCACTGCACCCCAAAAAGATTGTGTTCACTGTACCCCACAAAGATTGTGTTCACTGCACCCTAAAAGGATTTTGTTTACTGCACCCCAAAAAGATTGTGTTCACTGCACCCCACAAAGATTGTGTTCACTGCACCCCAAAAGGATTTTGTTCACTGCACCCCAAAAAGATTGTGTTCACTGCACCCCAAAAAGATTGTGTTCACTGCACCCCAAAAGGATTTTGTTCACTGCACCCCAAAAAGATTGTGTTCACTGCACCCTACAAAGATTGTGTTCACTGCACCATAAAAGGATTTTGTTCACTGCACCCCAAAAAGATTGTGTTCACTGCACCACACAAAGATTGTGTTCACTGCACCCCAAAAGGATTTTGTTCACTGCACCCCACAAAGATTGTGTTCACTGTACCCCACAAAGATTGTGTTCACTGTACCCCACAAAGATTGTTCACTGCACCCCACAAAGATTGTTCACTGCACCCCACAAAGATTGTGTTCACTGCACCCCAAAAGGATTTTGTTCACTGCACCCCACAAAGATTGTGTTCACTGTACCCCACAAAGATTGTGTTCACTGCACCCCAAAAGGATTGTGTTCACTGCACCCCACAAAGATTGTGTTCACTGCACCCCAAAAGGATTTTGTTCACTGCACCCCGAAAAGATTGTGTTCACTGCACCCCAAAAAGATTGTGCTCACTGCACCCAAAAGGATTTTGTTCACTGCACCCCAAAAAGATTGTGTTCACTGCACCACACAAAGATTGTGTTCACTGCACCCCAAAAGGATTTCGTTCACTGCCCCCCAAAAAGATTGTGTTCACTGCACCCCAAAAAGATTGTGTTCACTGCAGCCCACACACAGAAAAATGGATGTGGATCACTGACACCTGCCTATCTCCTATCCAACACCACACAGCAATATCGATTGTAGTTTGTAGAACACACTTTCCCTAAAATTCTGCAGACTCTATCCCTAACAGGATTGAGAAGAGATCCTAGATCAGGACGAATTGCAGACCCCACACAGCAATATCGATTGTAGTTTGTAGAACACACTTTCCCTAAAATTCAGCAGACTCTATCCCTAACAGGATTGAGAAGAGATCGTAGATCAGGACTAAGTGCAGACCCCACCCCACACAGCAATATCGATTGTAGTTTGTAGAAAAACCTTTCCCTAAAATTCAGTAGACTCTATCCCTAAAATGCCTACAACTCGCCCTGCCTAAAACACTCCGACCTGTCCCTCAATTCTATCCGGACACAAATGTTTTTTTCCTGCCTGTCTTTCCCTAATCAGCAGCCAGCACGTTGATGTGTGCTCTGTCCCTGATCTAAGCAGCAGAATGACGCTGCTGCGGCGCTGCCTCGAACTTATAAAGACTTGGTCACATGCTTCAGACGGCCAATCACAGCTACTGATACATTTGCAGGCATGGCTGGGATGGCTTAAGGCACACCAGTTAAACGCTTGTTGATTGGCTGTTGAAAGCCCGCCATGAAAAGAGCGCCAAAGCATGCAAAACCCTGAAATAAAACGACCGAACACGGATTTTTACCCGAATATACAGTAAAGTGTCCGTGTCCGTGTTCGGGTAAAAAAAATCCAATTATTCGGTACGAACACGAATAATACAGTCCATGTTCGCTCAACACTAGTGACGAGATACATATGTCCTTACACTTAAAAGTAATGTATTCTAAGTAAGATTATTACTATGAGAATATAAACCCAAAATGTGATATAACATTCCTAAATATATATGTACATGCCTTACATAATATAATAACATAATTATGGCTAATATCTTCACACACATATAATAATGTATCTATAAAAACATATATAGTTCTTATTTTAAAATGTCTGATGAAAAACACTGAGCCATTGTCTATTGTTAAATACTTATAGACAGACTGGCACTACCATCCCCTTAACATCTGGTCAGACTGACTAAGTCTTATCTGATAGAGATGTCAAAAAGGCCTCTTATTTATGATTTTAAAAGAAATACATGCTTGAGGTAATTGTAGCCGTATTAGTGCACTTGCGACAGAGACAATTGAGTACTGTCCGTGATACTTTTTTTATTTGCACTAACATACAATATTTCAGGACAAGCTTTCGGGGTATGTCCCCTTCATCAAGATCCAAGCAGTACTGATCCACAAAATGTTAGCAGCATGGTAAAGAAAACACAAAATCTCTGAGCCAAAGGAAAAAAAAAAAAAAAAAAGTAAAACCAAACAAACATAAGTTTAACTGGCATGGTAATAAACCTAGCTTGATTAGTGAGATAAGATAGAGGGAGAGTTGAAGACAGGGGAAGGTGGGGGGGGGGGGGGTTTGTCAAGGAGGGGGTCGTAAAACTGTAGGATAATGAGAAAGGAAACCCATATCTAAGTTTAAGCAGTTATTTTTTGTGTCAAAAAGAAGTATCATTCTTAGTTCAAAAGTTTTCCTTTCCTGCATGGTTCTGAAATTCCCTTTAAGAACTAAAACATTGAGGTCTTCTATAGTGTGGTCCGGTTGTGAAAAATGATGTCCCACAGGTGTACAGAAACTATCTTCTTTATGTTCCTTGATGGTATGTCTGTGCAAATTCATCCTCGCTTGCAACTTCTGTCCTGTTTCGCCTACATAACATCCTTTGCTACATCTTTTGCATTGGATGAGGTACACAACATTACTGGAGGTGCAGTTGTATGATCCCATAATATTAAAGGTCCCATTTGTGTGTGTGACACTTTTAGACAGATTGATCTGATTGCACAGTTTGCAGCGTTTTTTATGGCAGGGTTTGCTCCCATTATTTGCGACTTCATAATCAGAATGAAGTTTTCTGCTGATTCGTTTATGTCTGAGGTTGGGTGGTTGTCTGAAAGCCAGTATTGGAGGTTGTTGGAATATTCCTTTCAGAGTTTCATCTTCTGCTATGATGGGTTGTAAATCTTTGATTATCTTTCTTATCCCTTCTAGTCCTGGATTGTATGTGGTGACTAGAGGCACACGGTTATTTGTTTTTTTCTCTTTGTATTGGAGAAGATTTTCCCTTTGGGTTTTCAAGGCTGTGTTTATGCCGGTGTTGATGGTTTTGTCTTTGTAACCTTTCTTACGGAAGGAGTTTGCTAGTGTTCTGAGATGTTTATCTCTGTCTTTTGGGTCTGAACAGATTCGGTGGTATCTGATGGCCTGGCTGTGTATGATGGCCCGTTTAGTGTGTTGGGGGTGAAAACTGGAACTGTGGAGATAGCTGCATCGGTCAGTCGGTTTCCTGTATATCGAAGTATGAAGCTTGTCATCTCTGATGTATACTGTGGTGTCTAGGAAGTTAGCATGACTGCTAGAATAATCCATTTTAAGTTTGATAGATGGGTGGAAGGTGTTGATCAATGAAAAAAATTGTTTGAGATTTTCCTCACCTTCTGTCCATATGATGAAAATATCATCAATATAGCAATAATATCTGTATGGCTTATGTTGTATGCTGTTCAGGAATTTGTCCTCCAGATCAGCCATAAATAAGTTTGCATACTGGGGTGCCATTTTACTTCCCATAGCAGTACCCATACACTGGAGATAGATGTCGTTATTGAAAGTGAAGTAGTTGTGTGTAAGAATGAATTCGATAAGCTGTGTAACATCCTCAGCACTGTACTTGTGGTTTGGTGAGGATGATAAGAATCTGTGACATGCAGCCAATCCATCCTTGTGAGGGATGTTACTATACAGCGATTCTACATCCATAGTGACTAGAAGTGTATTTGGTGGTAATTGTTGTATATTGCTAAGCTTGTTAAGAAAGTCAGTAGTGTCTTGAAGGAAACTCGCAGTATTCATGACTAATGGTTTTAAAATATTTTCTACAAGGCCTGAGATATGTTCAGTAAGTGTATTCATACCTGTTATGATGGGTCTGCCTGGATTTCCTGGCTTGTGAATCTTGGGCAGCATGTAGAAGTCCCCAATTTCTGGGTCATCCGGAATAGCATTGATAAGTTCTGAATGTAGGTGGGTTGGTGTAGTTTTAATGAGACCTTTTAATTGCTTGGTAAAATCCTGGGTTGGATCATAATCCAGTTTTTTATAGTAAGTAGTATTTGCCAGCTGCATCTGGCCTTCTTGTATATATTTGTTTGTATCCATCACAACGACTGCTCCGCCTTTATCTGCTGGTTTGATGGTGATGGCCTGATTATTGCGCAAATCGTGTATAGCTCTTCCCTCCAGTGGTGAAAGGTTGTATAACGTTTTCTTTTGCTGGGTGGATATCAGGGATGTAACTCGCAGTCTGAAGCTGTCAATATAGGTGTCCAGTTTGGGGCTGCAAGGACGCAACCCCAAACTGGACACCTATATTGACAGCTTCAGACTGCGAGTTACATCCCTGATATCCACCCAGCAAAAGAAAACGTTATACAACCTTTCACCACTGGAGCGAAGAGCTATACACGATTTGCGCAATAATCAGGCCATCACCATCAAACCAGCAGATAAAGGCAGAGCAGTCGTTGTGATGGATACAAACAAATATATACAAGAAGGCCAGATGCAGCTGGCAAATACTACTTACTATAAAAAACTGGATTATGATCCAACCCAGGATTTTACCAAGCAATTAAAAGGTCTCATTAAAACTACACCAACCCACCTACATTCAGAACTTATCAATGCTATTCCGGATAACCCAGAAATTGGGGACTTCTACATGCTGCCCAAGATTCACAAGCCAGGAAATCCAGGCAGACCCATCATAACAGGTATGAATACACTTACTGAACATATCTCAGGCCTTGTAGAAAATATTTTAAAACCATTAGTCATGAATACTGCGAGTTTCCTTCAAGACACTACTGACTTTCTTAACAAGCTTAACAATATACAACAATTACCACCAAATACACTTCTAGTCACTATGGATGTAGAATCGCTGTATAGTAACATCCCTCACAAGGATGGATTGGCTGCATGTCACAGATTCTTATCATCCTCACCAAACCACAAATACAGTGCTGAGGATGTTACACAGCTTATCGAATTCATTCTTACACACAACTACTTCACTTTCAATAACGACATCTATCTCCAGTGTATGGGTACTGCTATGGGAAGTAAAATGGCACCCCAGTATGCAAACTTATTTATGGCTGATCTGGAGGACAAATTCCTGAACAGCATACAACATAAGCCATACAGATATTATCGCTATATTGATGATATTTTCATCATATGGACAGAAGGTGAGGAAAATCTCAAACAATTTTTTTCATTGATCAACACCTTCCACCCATCTATCAAACTTAAAATGGATTATTCTAGCAGTCATGCTAACTTCCTAGACACCACAGTATACATCAGAGATGACAAGCTTCATACTTCGATATACAGGAAACCGACTGACCGATGCAGCTATCTCCACAGTTCCAGTTTTCACCCCCAACACACTAAACGGGCCATCATACACAGCCAGGCCATCAGATACCACCGAATCTGTTCAGACCCAAAAGACAGAGATAAACATCTCAGAACACTAGCAAACTCCTTCCGTAAGAAAGGTTACAAAGACAAAACCATCAACACCGGCATAAACACAGCCTTGAAAACCCAAAGGGAAAATCTTCTCCAATACAAAGAGAAAAAAACAAATAACCGTGTGCCTCTAGTCACCACATACAATCCAGGACTAGAAGGGATAAGAAAGATAATCAAAGATTTACAACCCATCATAGCAGAAGATGAAACTCTGAAAGGAATATTCCAACAACCTCCAATACTGGCTTTCAGACAACCACCCAACCTCAGACATAAACTAATCAGCAGAAAACTTCATTCTGATTATGAAGTCGCAAATAATGGGAGCAAACCCTGCCATAAAAAACGCTGCAAACTGTGCAACCAGATCAATCTGTCTAAAAGTGTCACACACACAAATGGGACCTTTAATATTATGGGATCATACAACTGCACCTCCAGTAATGTTGTGTACCTCATCCAATGCAAAAGATGTAGCAAAGGATGTTATGTAGGCGAAACAGGACAGAAGTTGCAAGCGAGGATGAATTTGCACAGACATACCATCAAGGAACATAAAGAAGATAGTTTCTGTACACCTGTGGGACATCATTTTTCACAACTGGACCACACTATAGAAGACCTCAATGTTTTAGTTCTTAAAGGGAATTTCAGAACCATACAGGAAAGGAAAACTTTTGAACTAAGAATGATACTTCTTTTTGACACAAAAAATAACGGCTTAAACTTAGATATGGGTTTCCTTTCTCATTATCCTACAGTTTTACGACCCCCTCCTTGACTATCCCCCAACCCCCCCCCCCCCCCCACCTTCCCCTGTCTTCAACTCTCCCTCTATCTTATCTCACTAATCAGCTAGTTTTATTACCATGCCAGTTAAACTTACGTTTGTTTGGTTTTACTTTTTTTTTTTTTTTTTCCTTTGGCTCAGAGATTTTGTGTTTCTTTACCATGCTGCTAACATTTTGTGGATCAGTACTGCTTGGATCTTGATGAAGGGGACATACCCCGAAAGCTTGTCCTGAAATATTGTATGTTAGTGCAAATAAAAAAAGTATCACGGACAGTACTCAATTGTCTCTAAAAGAAATACAAAGATCTTTGTTGAAACCATAGACCCTTTGTAAACTTGTAAGAGACATTTTGCAACAAGACATATATGAACCTTAAAAACAAGATGGATCCTGTCCTGTTCAAAACCTTTTATGCATAATATGAATATACATGGCTTTTAAAATCATTTTTATTTTACCTATTATTATTTGAATCACCCCCAATAGTCCCGACAGGGGTATAGCAGGGCTGTATTGGAAGGATGGTGTCCATTTATCAAATATCGGTTTGGACATTTTTAATAACAATTTAGGTACTTGTATTGAACAGGCCGCGCATTGGGCTGTTGGGGACAGGCGGAAGATTTCCGCCTGTCTGGTGGATAATGTTATGTAAAGTTATTGTTTATTTTGTCAACCTGAGCCGTAGTGGCTAGGTTGTTTAAGTGTGTGTATCAAGTTGAAAAAAAGTCTGAGTTATTTATTTATTTATACCAATAATAAAACAGCCACGGCCTGATCTTTTTCCAAACAATTAGAGCCCATTCACACTAGCACGACTTGTGAGGCGACTTGTGTAGCCCCAGGTCGCCCCAGGTCACTTGACATAACAAAAGCAATGTTAATCAATCAGTGCCGTCTTAATTGGCACTACTGAAGTCACTTCGACTTCAGAAAAAGGTCCTGTACTACTTTGAGGCCACCTGTGATCCGACTTGTCCCGTATACTTCAATGGGAGTCGCCTCCTTATCTTAATTGACACGACTTGTGTTTAGGGTTGAGCGAACACCTAGATGTCCGTGTTCGACGGGTTCGGCCGAACTTTAAAAAAAAGTCCGGGTCCGTGTCCCGGACTTTTACCGAACTTTTCCCGGACACCGAACCCCATTGAAGTCAATGGGGACCCGAACTTTAAGGCACTAAAATGGCTCTAAAACACCAAAGGAAAGGGCTAGAGTGCTGCAAATGGCAGCAAAACGTAATTAAGAGCATGGCAAGTGCTCTGCAAACAAATGTGGATAGGGAAATAACTTAAAACAACAAAAAAAAAACAGAAAAATAAAACAATGTTCTTCTTCATCTCTGAAGGACGAGGCCCATATGGAGTAGGAGGGAGGTTGAGGTGGTGGTGGATGTGGCGGTGACATAGGCGTGCGCACAGGGTGTGCTGGGTGTGCCTGGGCACACCCTAATCACCTAGGGCACATAGCATTGCCAGTGAGGAGATGGGAAAGATCTCCCTGGGACCTGCTCTGCTCTATTTCTCCTTGCCTACAGGTACATGGCCCCGATACATTACTCTCCCTGCTGGCAAACACATGCATGTGTATTTCAACTTTGGGGTGCACACCTTAATGCAATAGGCTGCGCACACCTATGGGCGGTGTAGGTGGAAGCGGCGGTGGAGGAGGACCAGGGCCGGATTAACAGCATCATGGGCTTGGTGCTGAGGATTTTGAAGGGCCTTAAGGGCCGTGCCTTGCCATGCACCCAGAGGAGGAAGGGTGCAGCCATGCATGCCTAATTCAACATGGGATGCTGTCTCTGAAGCCCATAAACACATCCATGCATCGCCAACTGTCCCTCCTTGTCCGGCCTTCACGCTGTGTGGGGAGGTTTTGAGGGTGCTGCCTGGGGAAGCGAGCATAGAAGCCAGACTTCTGTGTTTACAAGTGACAGAAGAGCGGTAACAGTGAATATGGCCAACCCGGGGCCTATATAAAAGGTAGGGGCCTGGAGCTGCAGCTCCAATAGCCCCTACATTAATCTGGCCCTGAGGAGGAGGACGAGGTAGCCAACACTGCTTCTTTTCAAAAATTTTAAATGAGGGTACACCCCAAAAGAGTGAGAAAGAGCAAAAATGGAACAATGGGTGGGTAAGGTCGGTATCCATTGCTATTCTGCATAAGGTACGGAAAAGTCCCGTGGGATCCATGCCTGGTTCATTTTAATGAACGTGAGCTTGTCCACATTGTCTCTGGACAGGCGGCTGCGCTTGTCTGTTATAACGCCCCCAGCCGTGCTAAATACCCGTTCAGATAATACACTGGCTGCAGGGCACGCCAGCACCTCCAAGGCGTAAAGGGCAAGCTCAAGCCATGTGCCCAATTTGGAGACCCAGAAGTTGAAGGGGGCAGACCCGTCATTCACTACATGTAGGCGTGTGCACACATACTGCTCCACCATGTTGGTAAAATGCTGCCTCCTGCTAAGACGTTCCATCTGAGCTGCTGGTGCTGCTGTTTGTTGTGGCGTGCTGACAAAGCTTTTCCACATTTCGGCCATGCTAACCCTGCCTTCTGAGGTGCTGGCGGTGCCCTGGTTGCGTTGGCGACCTCCTCCTCCTCCTCCTCTGCCTTGTGCTTCCACTGTGGCCCCGCTGTCAGATGGGAATGCCAGCAGCATGGCGTCTACCAGCGTGCGCTTGTACTCGCGCATCTTGCGATCGCGCTCCAGTGAGTGAATTAAGGACGGTACGTTGTCCTTGTAACGGGGATCCAGCAGCGTGGCCACCCAGTAATCAGCACAAGTTAGAATGTGGGCAACTCGGCGGTCGTTGTGGAGACACTGCAGCATGTAATCGCTCATGTGTGCCAGGCTGCCCAGAGGCAACGAAAGGCTGTCCTCTGTGGGAGGTGTATCGTCCGTGTCCTCTGTATCCCCCCAGCCACGCACCAGTGATGGCCATGAGCTGGCCTGGGTGCCACCCTGCTGTGAACATGGTTCCATCTCCTCCTCCAGCTCCTCCTCCTCCTCATCCTCCTCATCCTCCAGAACTGTGCCCCTGCTGGACAATTGCGTCCCTGGCGTTTGCGTGTGCAGGAACCCACCCTCGGAGCCCCTTGCGAATGACTGCCCTGAAAGCCTTGGAAATGTTACCTCTTCATCCTCCTCCTCCTCCTCATCCTGTGCCACATCCTCTTCCATCATCGCCCGAATTGTTTTTTCAAGGAGGCATAGAAGTGGGATAGTTAAGCTGAGAACGGCGTCATTGCCACTGGCCATGTTGGTGGAGTACTCAAAACAGCGCAACAAGGCACACAGGTCTCGCATGGAGGCCCAGTTAAATTAAATAGAGGAATAGAAAATATGATCCAAAAAAAGTGTATGTATATCACACGTACACAACCACACTGGGCCCCAATTACTATTGTTTGTACCCCTAAAAGGCTAGATGAGGAGTAGGGGGAGTATGGAACAGGCAGCACCCTCAAACCTTCAGAAGTATGAGATGAACCCCAACAACTTGGAAAGGTGGATCTCTCTCACACGTACCGACACAGACTATCCCGCAATTCAATTGATCCTCAAAGGTTTTTATTGAATAGCGGAATAGGAAATATGATCAAAAAAAGTGTATGTATCTCGCACGTACACAACCACACTAGGCCCCAATTACTATTGCTTGTACCCCTAAAAGGCTAGATGAGGAGTAGGGGGGGTATGGAACAGGCAGCACCCTCAAACCTTCAGAAGTATGAGATGAACCCCAACAACTTGGAAAGGTGGATCTCTCTCACACGTACCGACACAGACTATCCCGCAATTCAATTGATCCTCAAAGGTTTTTATTGAATAGCGGAATAGGAAATATGATCAAAAAAAGTGTATGTATCTCGCACGTACACAACCACACTAGGCCCCAATTACTATTGTTTGTACCCCTAAAAGGCTAGATGAGGAGTAGGGGGGGTATGGAACAGGCAGCACCCTCAAACCTTCAGAAGTATGAGATGAACCCCAACAACTTGGAAAGGTGGATCTCTCTCACACGTACCGACACAGACTATCCCGCAATTCAATTGATCCTCAAAGGTTTTTATTGAATAGCGGAATAGGAAATATGATCAAAAAAAGTGTATGTATCTCGCACGTACACAACCACACTAGGCCCCAATTACTATTGTTTGTACCCCTAAAAGGCTAGATGAGGAGTAGGGGGAGTATGGAACAGGCAGCACCCTCAAACCTTCAGAAGTATGAGATGAACCCCAACAACTTGGAAAGGTGGATCTCTCTCACACGTACCGACACAGACTATCCCCCAATTTAACTGATCCCCAAAGGTTTTTGATTAAATAGCGGAATAGAAAATATGATCCAAAAAAAGTGTATGTATATCACACGTACACAACCACACTAGGCCCCAATTACTATTGTTTGTACCCCTAAAAGGCTAGATGAGGAGTAGGGGGGGTATGGAACAGGCAGCACCCTCAAACCTTCAGAAGTATGAGATGAACCCCAACAACTTGGAAAGGTGGATCTCTCTCACACGTACCAACACAGACTATCCCCCAATTTAACTGATCCCCAAAGGTTTTTGATTAAATAGCGGAATAGAAAATATGATCCCAAAAAAGTGTATGTATATCACATGTACACAACCACACTAGGCCCCAATTACTATTGTTTGTACCCCTAAAAGGCTAGGAGTAGGGGGAGTATGGAACAGGCAGCACCCTCAAACCTTCAGAAGTATGAGATGAACCCCAACAACTTGGAAAGGTGGATCTCTCTCACACGTACCAACACAGACTATCCCCCAATTTAACTGATCCCCAAAGGTTTTTGATTAAATAGCGGAATAGAAAATATGATCCCAAAAAAGTGTATGTATATCACACGTACACAACCACACTAGGCCCCAATTACTATTGTTTGTACCCCTAAAAGGCTAGGAGTAGGGGGAGTATGGAACAGGCAGCACCCTCAAACCTTCAGAAGTATGAGATGAACCCCAACAACTTGGAAAGGTGGATCTCTCTCACACGTACCAACACAGACTATCCCCCAATTTAACTGATCCCCAAAGGTTTTTGATTAAATAGCGGAATAGAAAATATGATCCCAAAAAAGTGTATGTATATCACACGTACACAACCACACTAGGCCCCAATTACTATTGTTTGTACCCCTAAAAGGCTAGGAGTAGGGGGAGTATGGAACAGGCAGCACCCTCAAACCTTCAGAAGTATGAGATGAACCCCAACAACTTGGAAAGGTGGATCTCTCTCACACGTACCAACACAGACTATCCCCCAATTTAACTGATCCCCAAAGGTTTTTGATTAAATAGCGGAATAGAAAATATGATCCCAAAAAAGTGTATGTATATCACACGTACACAACCACACTAGGCCCCAATTACTATTGTTTGTACCCCTAAAAGGCTAGGAGTAGGGGGAGTATGGAACAGGCAGCACCCTCAAACCTTCAGAAGTATGAGATGAACCCCAACAACTTGGAAAGGTGGATCTCTCTCACACGTACCAACACAGACTATCCCCCAATTTAACTGATCCCCAAAGGTTTTTGATTAAATAGCGGAATAGAAAATATGATCCCAAAAAAGTGTATGTATATCACACGTACACAACCACACTAGGCCCCAATTACTATTGTTTGTACCCCTAAAAGGCTAGGAGTAGGGGGGAGTATGGAACAGGCAGCACCCTCAAACCTTCAGAAGTATGAGATGAACCCCAACAACTTGGAAAGGTGGATCTCTCTCACACGTACCAACACAGACTATCCCCCAATTTAACTGATCCCCAAAGGTTTATGATTAAATAGCGGAATAGAAAATATGATCCCAAAAAAGTGTATGTATATCACACGTACACAACCACACTAGGCCCCAATTACTATTGTTTGTACCCCTAAAAGGCTAGGAGTAGGGGGAGTATGGAACAGGCAGCACCCTCAAACCTTCAGAAGTATGAGATGAACCCCAACAACTTGGAAAGGTGGATCTCTCTCACACGTACCAACACAGACTATCCCCCAATTTAACTGATCCCCAAAGGTTTTTGATTAAATAGCGGAATAGAAAATATGATCCCAAAAAAGTGTATGTATATCACACGTACACAACCACACTAGGCCCCAATTACTATTGTTTGTACCCCTAAAAGGCTAGGAGTAGGGGGAGTATGGAACAGGCAGCACCCTCAAACCTTCAGAAGTATGAGATGAACCCCAACAACTTGGAAAGGTGGATCTCTCTCACACGTACCAACACAGACTATCCCCCAATTTAACTGATCCCCAAAGGTTTTTGATTAAATAGCGGAATAGAAAATATGATCCCAAAAAAGTGTATGTATATCACACGTACACAACCACACTAGGCCCCAATTACTATTGTTTGTACCCCTAAAAGGCTAGATGAGGAGTAGGGGGAGTATGGAACAGGCAGCACCCTCAAACCTTCAGAAGTATGAGATTGTGTTCACTGTACCCCACAAAGATTGAGTTCACTGCACCCCACAATGATTGTGTTCACTGCACCCCACAAAGATTGTGTTCACTGCACCTCACAAAGATTGTGTTCACTGTACCCCCCAAAGATTGTGTTCACTGCACCCCACAAAGATTCTGTTCACTGTACCCCACAAAGATTGTGTTCACTGCACCCCAAAAAGATTGTGTTCACTGCACCCCAAAAAGGATGTTGTTCACTGCACCCCAAAAAGGATGTTGTTCACTCCACCCCAAAAAGATTGTGTTCACTGCACCCCACAAAGATTGTGTTCACTGCACCCCAAAAAGATTGTGTTCACTGCACCCCAAAAATGATTTTGTTCACTGCACCCCAAAAAGGATTTTGTTCACTGCACCCCAAAAAGGATGTTGTTCACTCCACCCCAAAAAGATTGTGTTCACTGCACCCCAAAAAGATTGTGTTCACTGCACCCCACAAAGGATTTTGTTCACTGCACCCCAAAAAGATTGTGTTCACTGCACCCCAAAAAGGATGTTGTTCACTGCACCCCAAAAAGGATTTTGTTCACTGCACCCCAAAAAGATTGTGTTCACTGCACCCCACAAAGGATTTTGTTCACTGCACCCCACAAAGATTGTGTTCACTGCACACCAAAAAGGATTGTGTTCACTGCACCCCAAAAAGATTTTGTTCACTGCACCCCAAAAAGATTGTGTTCCCTGCAGCCCAAAAAGATTGTGTTCACTGCAGCCCAAAAAGATTGTGTTCACTGCAGCCCAAAAAGATTGTGTTCACTGCAGCCCAAAAAGATTGTGTTCACTGCAGCTCACACACAGAAAAATGGATGTGGATCACTGACACCTGCCTATCTCCAATCCCACACCACACAGCAATATCGATTGTAGTTTGTAGAACACAGTTTCCCTAAAATTCAGCAGACTCTGTCCCTAACAGGATTGAGAAGAGATCGTAGATCAGGATTGAGTGCAGATTCACCCCACCCCCCACACAGCAATATCGATTGTAGTTTGTAGAAGACACTGACCCTATAATTCAGCAGACTCTATCCCTAAAATGCCTACAACTCGCCCTGCCTAAACACTCCGACCTGTCCCTCAATTCTATCCGGACACAAATGGTTTTTTCCTGCCTATCTTTCCCTAATCAGCAGCCAGCACGTTGATGTGTGCTCTGTCCCTGAATCTAAGCAGCATAATGACGCCGCTGCGGCTGCCTCGAACTTATAAAGACTTGGTCACATGCTTCAGATGGCCAATCACAGCTACTGAGACATTTGCAGGCATGGCTGGGATGGCTTAAGGCACACCAGTTAAACGATTGTTGATTGGCTGTTGAAAGCCCGCCATGAAAAGAGCGCCAAAGCATGCAAAACCCGGAAATAAAACGACCGAACACGGATTTTTACCCGAACATACAGTAAAGTGTCCGTGTCCGTGTTCGGGTACAAAAAATCCAATTATTCGGTACGAACACGAATAATACAGTCCGTGTTCGCTCAACACTACTTGTGTTATCAGACTTTCCAGGAAGAAGAAAGAGATTAGCCAGGCATTCCCCACATTGCAGCCATGCCTATAATGGAATATATATACCATTACATATATATATATAGATATATATTATATATATATATATATATATATATATATATATATATATATATATGTGTAATGGTATATATATTCCATTATCTCTGCTTGGTCTGTGTGAGTGGCACTGGTGGACACTGATACGTGGCACTGATACATGGCACGGATACGTGGCACTGGTGGACACGGAATCGTGGCACTGATATGTGGCACTGGTGGACACTGATACATGGCACTGATATGTTGCACTGGTGGACACTGATTCGTGGCACTGATACATGCCACTGATACGTGGCACTGGTGGACACTCATTTGTGGCACTGATATGTGGCACTGGTGGACACTGATTCGTGGCACTGGTGGGCAGTGGCACTGGTGGACACATACGTGGCACTGGTGGGCAGTGGCACTGGTGGGCAGTGATACGTGGCACTGGTGGGCAGTGGCACTGGTGGACACATACGTGGCACTGGTGGGCAGTGGCACTGGTGGACACATACGTGGCACTGGTGGGCAGTGGCACTGGTGGACACTGATACGTGGCACTGGTGGGCAATGAGGAAATGAGTAAAAAAAAACAGAAAAGGGGTCACAACACATCATATTCTGATTGGCCAAACACAAAGTCGTCTGTCATATAAGTCGCGCAAAATAATTCACAAGTCGCGCTGAAGTGGCTGTAAAGTCGCGGTAAAGTCGCGGTAAAAAGTCGCTCTGACATGGGGCGACTTATGGTCGCAGCAGTGTGAACCGGCTCTTATCGTCTGTTTTTTTATTTATTTAGTTAAGTTAATGGTGTTATGGTAAAAAAAAAAAGAAAGAGGTAGAGCATCCTGCCTCCTATTCCCATAGAAAGAAAAAGGGGCTCTAGTAGCCCCCTTTTTCTATATGGGATAGGGACAAGGGCAGCTTGTCAGGTTGGGCATTCAATGAGCTATTAGGCTTAGGTATAGTACAGTAGGAGGCCGAGGTCAGTGACCTTTTCACCTCTAGGTCACTTTTCCTCAGTTTCCCTCTCAAAGTCAGTGAGTATCCAGGCAGTTTTTGAATAAGTGGGAGCCTTCCCGCCCGTTTTGCCTAGTATCTGGGGAGATTTGCGAGTGGACACCACTTCCCGCTCAAATCTCCCGCCTGTTTATCCCTAACTAGTCCTGGCTGGTTCCTCCGCAGGGCTATTTAAGAAGGACCTCGGGGGGCTCAAAGGCAGACCTTATCCCTCAGGAAGAAGCAGTTTTTTCCCCCTCCCTCCCTCCCCTTTGTTTGTCGCGGCCAGTATTTATTATTGGTAAAAATATTGCCTTTGCATATTACTTAGGTGGATGTGAGTTTTCCTGTTGAAAAGTTATATGTTGGATAATGTTATGTAAAGTTATTGTTTACTAGACATTAAACCCGTTAAACTAACGGGGCGCTAGAATGTATGTATATATATATATATATACACAGTGGGTACGGAAAGTATTCAGACCCCCTTAAATTTTTCACTCTTTGTTATATTGCAGCCATTTGCTAAAATCATTTAAGTTCATTCTTCTTCCTCATGAATCTACACACAGCTCCCCATATTGACGGAAAAACACAGAATTGTTGACATTGTTGCAGATTTATCAAAAAAGAAAAACTGAAATATCACATGGTCCTAAGTATTCAGACCCTTTGCTGTGACACTCATATATTTAACTCAGGTGCTTTCCATTTCTTCTGATCATCCTTGAGATGGTTCTACACCTTCATTTGAGTCCAGCTGTGTTTTATTATACTGATTAGACTTGATTAGGAAAGCCACACACCTGTCTATATAAGACCTTCCAGATCACAATGCATGTCAGAGCAAATGAGAATCATGAGGTCAAAGGAACTGCCTGAAGAGCTCAGAGACAGAATTGTGGCAAGGCACAGATCTGGCCAAGGTTACAAAAAGATTTCTGCTGCACTTAAGGTTCCTAAGAGCACAGTGGCCTCCATAATCCTCAAATGGAAGACGTTGGGACGACCAGAACCCTTCCTAGAGCTGGCCGTCCGGCCAAACTGAGCTATCGGGGGAGAAGAGCCTTGGTGAGAGAGGTAAAGAAGAACCCAAAGATCACTGTGGCTGAGCTCCAGAGATGCAGTCAGGAGATGGGAGAAAGTTGTAGAAAGTCAACCATCACTGCAGCCCTCCACCAGTCGGGGCTTTATGGCAGAGTGGCCCAACGGAAGTCTCTCCACATGAAAGCCCGCATGGAGTTTGCTAAAAAACACCTGAAGGACTCCAAGATGGTGAGAAATAAGATTCTCTGGTCTGATGAGACCAAAATAGAACTTTTTGGCCTTAATTCTAAGCGGTATGTGTGGAGAAAACCAGGCACTGCTCATCACCTGTCCAATACAGTCCCAACAGTGAAGCATGGTGGTGGCAGCATCATGCTGTGGGGGTGCAGGGACAGGACGACTGGTTGCAATCGAGGGAAAGATGATTACGGCCAAGTACAGGGATATCCTGGACAAAAACCTTCTCCAGAGTGCTCTGGACCTCAGACTGGGCCGAAGGTTTACCTTCCAACAAGACAATGACCCTAAGCACACAGCTAAAATAACGAAGGAGTGGCTTCACAACAACTCCGTGACTGTTCTTGAATGGCCCAGCCAGAGCCCTGACTTAAACCCAATTGAGCATCTCTGGAGAGACCTAAAAATGGCTGTCCACCAACGTTTACCATCCAACCTGACAGAACTGGAGAGGATCTGCAAGGAGGAATGGCAGAGGATCCCCAAATCCAGGTGTGAAAGACTTGTTGCATCTTTCCCAAAAAGACTCCTGGCTGTATTAGATCAAAAGGGGGCTTCTACTAAATACCCAGGCCTCTTCCTCCGGAGCCGCGCTCTTCTCCGCCACCGAGGTGAAGTACTTCTCCTTCCCCAGCTGGATCGGAATGCCAGCCAATTCTGAGGAGGAAGTGAAGTGGGCGGGGATCTGCTCCTGTGTAACATGCCCACCCAGCGCCGGCCGGCCGCCCGAAGTCTCTCTGCGTCCCAACGGCTGCCCGTGGGGCACATGCGCAGTAGCGCAATTCCACAGACACAGGGACGGATGCAGAGACACATGGGTTTTATTAATATAGATATATATATATATATATGTATATGTGCACAAATACGTGTATATTGAAATAAAAATAATAACATTATTCATAATAAAACATAATACAAGATACTTTATAAATAGTCATGAATAATAATATAATACATAATATATACTTTATATACACATATTTAATAATATAGACCATAGAATGGTCCATCATGAAATAATAATACTTTATTTGCATAAAAAAAAAAAGTTTAAATGTATTTTTCCTTTTACAAAAAAAAAATAATAGAAGAAAATAATAATAATATATATGTATATTGGTAAGAAGAAGAAGTTCGGTGAACTTATTGTAGTTTGTGCAGTAGATGAAGAGTGATGGGGTGATGATGGTTAATGATGGGTGATGGGGTGATGATTAGGGATGATCGAACGGTTTGGGTCGACCATCGGTTCGGCCCGAACATTGGGTGTTCGAGGTTCGGCCGAATTTAGAACTTTTTTCCCAAAAAGTTCGGAATTCGGCAACCAGAACCGACCAAAATGCAATGGGACAGGAAATGGGCTTTAAAAGCCCGTGATTGGACCAGAACCATCAGTAAAAGCCAGTTGAGGGGCAGGAGAATGCTAGGAATGTGATTGGAGTGACTAGGGGGTCCATAGCCCAATCATTAGTGAATACGCCCCCCAGTATATAAGATCGCCCCCGCCAAATTCCTAGCATTCTTGTACGGGACATGAAAGAGAGTGGAATGCTGTTCTGTTCTAATCTGCTACAAAGTGTCATTTAGCTATTTTTAGTGTGAGGAAAGGGATATCTAGTGTAGTTAGAGTGCTCTTTTACACTTTAGTTAGCTTTAATTTATTCAGTTTCTGTAGGGAAAGTGTTAAGTGTAAGGGGACCGTAGTGTAGTGTAGGGTTAACTGACAGTGACTGCTATGGAAGGGTGACAAAACCCTTCCAAAGCAGGGTGACCGCTATAGAGAAATGATCATTTCTCTGAGTTGCTTCGGAACTGGAATATGGCTTCTCACCAGCAAGCATTTTTTATGCTGCAGGGGTTGCCACTGCCAGTGCTTTTTTGAGGACATGTTTGATGTCAGACATGACATCTGAACATGTGTATAGGGGGTATGTATACACATATATGTCTGTATATATACCCCTAGACATATATAGGTGTGATAGTAGCAGAAATATATGCTTGCGCTAATGAAATCATTTACACAGATATATTTCTGCTACTATCACACCTATATATGTCTAGGTGTGTATAAACATATAAGTATGTGTGTATATACACCACTATACACAAGTTCAGATGTTTTGCCTACCTCAAAAGAACCCAAAAAAATGCACAAAAAAACGCTAGCGTCAAAAAAAAAACGCCCAGGTGTGTTGTTGCAGGCATTTTTTGGGGGTTTTTGGAGGCAGGCATAACATCTGAACTTGTGCACAGTACCACTATACACAAGTTCAGATGTTTTTTCTGACTCCAAAGAACCCAAAAAAATGCCTGCTATTAAACCGGTAAGGTGCTGTGAAAACCAAGAAGCCATACTCCTGTGCTGAAAGTGTTCTAATACAAACAATCCTTTTTTTTTATGGTTCTGTACATGCTACAGAGCTGAAACTTCACAGGTACACCTTTTAGACCCCCCAGACACAAAATCACACAAAAAAAAGTTCTTAAAAATTGTCATTTTTGATAAAAAAGCCAATTATTGAAAAAATTTAAAAAAAAAAAAAAGAGATTTGGATTTCGTATCTGGGGGGTCTAAAAGGTGTACATTTGAAGTTTCAGCTCTGTAGCATGTCCAGAACCATAAAAAAAAAAAGATTGTTTGTATTAGAACACTTTCAGCACAGGAGTATGGCTTCTCGGTTTTCACAGCACCTTACCGGTTTAATAGCAGGCATTTTTTTGGGTTCTTTGGAGTCAGAAAAAACATCTGAACTTGTGTATAGTGGTACATGCACAAGTTCAGATGTTTTGCCTTTGCCTGCCTCCAAAAACCCCCAAAAAATGCCTGCAACAACACACCTGGGCGTTTTTTTTTGACGCTAGCGTTTTTTTGTGCATTTTTTTGGGTTCTTTTGAGGCAGGCAAAACATCTGAACTTGTGTATAGTGGTGTATATACACACATACTTATATGTATTGTAAGGGATTAGCTCGGTGGTAGGCGTGGATGACCCCTTTGGGGGTGCGTTTTCACAGAGAGATAGCCGAGCAGAGGTTGAAAACAAGACTGATTTATTCATGCAATTTACTTCACACAATTGCAAGCGTCAAAACAGCCAAAATAAAATAAAAGACAAAATAAATCCTTGCCTCTGTGGGCGGCTACCTTCTCACGCTGGAACCTACCTAAGAGTCTGTCTCCAACCTACTGTTGGAGCAAACTTTCTTATCCTACAGCGGATACTCAACAGTCCATGTTTTATCTATAACAGGTCCCTTTACTCTTCAGACTCTTCACATTGAACACAGTTCATTTAACAGATCCCTTTACTCTTCACACTCTTCACATGGAACATGTCCCTTTGTTTTCTTTCCACGTAGCAAAACAGTCCATGTCCTCACCTTTGAGACGTCTTCACACTTGGTTACCCTCCTTAGCTTCACATCGCTTTAGGGGGTCTTCTCCCATGCTCACCAGCTTGTCGGGAGGCACACATCCGACTGTCCCCCTCTCCCAGCCCACACGGCGACAGGCGGCAGCAGTCCTTCTCCCATGCCCACACGGCGTCGGGAGGTACACGTATGTCTGTCCTCCTCTTCCCAGCTCACACAGCGACAGGAGGCAGCAATGCATAGACTTTCTTTGGACAAATTATAGAGGCCTTAATTTCCTCATTCTGAACAGCTGAAGGCCTTTCAACTTCTTTACACCTTCCTGCTGCCTTTGGCAGCCGACACCCTATAGTAATTACTGAACTTTTCAAAGCAGGTGGGAATGTGTCTCCTCTCAGTGACTACATTCCCAGATTTACCTGACTTCCTGTCACAGTATATACACACCTAGACATATATAGGTGTGATAGTAGCAGAAATATATTAGTTTTAAATGATTTCATTAGCGCAAGCATATACAGTATTTCTGCTACTATCACACCTATATATGTCTAGGTGTGTATATACATATAAGTATGTGTGTACATACTCCACTATACACAAGTTCAGATGTTTTGCCTGCCTCAAAAGAACCCAAAAAAATTCACAAAAAAACGCTAGCGCCAAAAAAAAAAAACGCCCAGGTGTGTTGTTGCAGGCATTTTTTGGGGGTTTTTGGAGGCAGGCAAAACATCTGAACTTGTGCACAGTACCACTATACACAAGTTCAGATGTTTTTTCTGACTCCAAAGAACCCAAAAAAATGCTTGCTATTAAACCGGCAAGGTGTGAAAACCGAGAAGCCATACTCCTGTGCTGAAAGTGTTCTAATACAAACAATCTTTTTTTTTATGGTTCTGGACATGCTACAGAGCTGAAACTTCACATGCACACCTTTTAGACCCCCCAGATACTAAATCCAAAGTCAAAATCAAAAAATCTCTCTCTCTTTTTTTTTTTTCTAATTTTTTCAATAATTGGCTTTTTTATCAAAAATGACAATTTTTAAGAACTTTTTTTTGTGTGATTAATAGTTAATGGGGCATGACCCAGAACCCTAGGCACTTTTTAGGGGCATTTATTGGGTTTTAGGGCTTAAAAATTGTGTTTTTTGATTACCGAAGTTCGGGTCCCATTGATTTCAATGGGGTTCTGAAATCCGGGCCGAACTTTCGGGAAGTTCGGATGTACTGGCCGAACCAAACTTTTCAAAAGTTCGATCATCCCTAGTGATGATTGGGTGATGGGGTGATGATGGGGTGTAGTGATGTCGGTGGGTGTATGTCCAGGTTGGTGATGAGGTGTGATGGGGGGGGGGGGGGTTGCTGTGTATACATACATCAATGTAATGAATGGATGGCGATGATGATGATGATGATGGTCTAGCTCCTCATTAATAACAATAGTCGGCTAATCCACATGCTCGGTCCAACTTAAGGGTTGTTGGCTTCGGGCATTTGTGCCCCGCCTCCCTCCAGGGGGGATAATCGGATTGGTTGGGGGGCAGGCCTGTCCGGTCCCTCTATAAATATTCATGAGGTCGGCATGTATCGTAGCAGAGTGCAGCGCTGGGAGTGCGGTGTGTGATCGGTGTGTGATCGGTGTGTGATCGGTGAGATCCCGGGGCTGTCAGTGTGTATTTATGTCACGTGTGTGGGAAGTTTGGTGGACTCAGGTGACTTGCTGGAACTTATAGCGGGGAGGTGATTGGAGGAGCCGGGACATATCGGAGAGACTGCTCGCTATGATGTACCTGCTGCTGCTGCTGTTGCTTCTTTCGCTGTGTGCATGCTGGCTCCCCCCGCGGCTCCGGATTAAGAGGCCTGTCGGATGATGCCTCTGTCATGTCAGATAATGCCTTCAAGGCATCATCCGACAGGCCTCTTCCTCCGGAGCCGCGCTCTTGAAGTGAAGTGGGCGGGGATCCGCTCCTGTCTAACACGCCCACCCAGCGCCGGCCGGCCGGCCGAAGTCTCTCTGCGTCCCAACAGCTGTTCGTGCAGCACATGAGCAGTAGCGCATTTCCAGGGACACAGAGAAAGTGGACGCAGAGACACTTGCATTTTATTAATATAGATTTTGTCAACCTGAGCCGTAGTGGCTAGGTTGTTTGAGTGTGTGTATCAAGTTGAAATAAAGTATGAGTTATTTATTTATTCATACCAATAATAAAACAATTATCGTCTGGTGTTTTATTTATTTTGTTAAGTTAATGGTGTTATGGTAAAAAAAAAAAAAAGAAAGAGGTAGAGCATCCTGCCTCCTATTCCCATTTTCCACAACTGACCGATGAACAATTTTCTGACTGATATCTGATGTAATCTATAATCCTATAGGTCTGTGATGCTTATAGAATTTGTCACAACTGACCAATGAACAATACGCTGACTGATATCTGATGTGATCTATAATCCTATAGGTCTGTGATGCTTATTGAATTTTCCACAACTGATCAATGAACAATACTCTGACTGATATCTGCTGTGATCTATAATCCTATAGGTCTGTGATGCTTATAGAATATTCCAAAACTGACCGATAAACAATACTCTGACTGATATCTGATGTGATCTATAATCCTTTATGTCTGTAATGCTTATAGAATTTTCCATAACTGACCAAAGAACAATACTCTGACTGATAGCTGATGTGATCTATAATCCTATAGGTCTGTGATGCTCATAGAATTTTCCACAACTGACCGATGAACAATACTCAGACTGATATCTGATGTGATCTATAATCCTATAGATCTGTGATGCTTATAGAATTTTCCAAAACTGACCGATGAACAATACTCTGACTGATATCTGCTGTGATCTATAATCCTATAGGTCTGTGATGCTTATAGAAATTTCCACAACTGACCGATGGACAATACTCTGACTGATATCTGATGTGATCTATAATCCTATAGGTCTGTAATGCTCATAGAATTTTCCACAACTGACCGATGAACAATACTCAGACTGATATCTGATGTGATCTATAATCCTATAGGTCTGTGATGCTTATTGAATTTTCCACAACTGAACAATGAACAATACTCTCACTGATATCTGATTTGTTCTATAATACTATAGGTCTGTGATGCTTACATCATTTTCCACAACTGACCGATGAACAATACTCTCACTGATATCTGATGTAAAGAAAGAAATCTCTCCCTGCCTGACACACGTTCCTGGCCCTCCCTACACTGCTAGCAATGTCTCTGCACTGTCTGACAAACTAAAAAAAAAAGCTACTCTCTCCCTTCCTCACACGTGTGCCTCTCCCTGTCTCATCGCCCGCACAATGACACTACACGCTGCGGCTGTGTGAGCAGCCTTTATGTAGTATGGGACTTTGTCCTTGAGCCATGATTGGCTAAAGGCAGCCTGCCTTTAGTCCAATCACGGCAGAGAACATTTGATTGGCCAAAATATGAGGCCAGGCTGCATGTTTTGGCCAATCAAATAATGTGCTGCACCCGCGAAGAAGAACATTTGTTCGTCATTCGATGAACGATCGAACGACCGATGTTCGAGTCGAACTTAGCCTCGACTCGAACTCGAAGCTTATCCCTAGTCTATACTGAACTGACCGATCAATACTCAATTGCCCTACACACATATATATATACATATAGATATCAAAGTATGGTCTATACTGAACTGACCGATAGATACTCAATTGTCCTATATATATATCTATATAGATATCAAAGTATGGTCTATAATGGACTGACCGATAGATACTCAATTGCCATATATATATGTATATATATATATATATATATATATACAGTCAGGTTCATAAATATTGGGACATCAACACAATTCTAATCTTTTTGGCTCTATAATTTGAAATGAAACAAACAAGATGTGCTTTAACTGCAGACTTTCAGCTATCATTTGAGGGTTTTTACATCCAAATCAGGTGAAATGTGTAGGAATTACAACAGTTTGTATATGTGCCCCCACTTTTTAAGGGGCCAAAAATAATGGGACAATTGGCTGCTCGGCTGTTCCATGGCCAGGTGTGTGTTATTCCCTCATTATCCCATTTACAAGGAGCAGATAAAAGGTCCAGAGTTCATTTCAAGTGTGCTATTTGCATTTGGAATCTGTTGCTGTCAACTCCCAATATGAGATCCAAAGAGCTGTCACTATCAGTGAAGCAAGCCATCATTAGGCTGAAAAAACAAAACAAACCAATCAGAGAGATAGCAAAAACATTAGGTGTGGCCAAATCAACTGTTTGGAACATCCTTAAAAAGAAAGAACACACCGGTGAGCTAAGCAACACCAAAAGACCCGGAAGACCATGGAAAACAACTGTGGTGGATGACCGAAGAATTCTTCCCCTGGTAAAGAAAACACCCTTCACAAAAGTTGGCCAGATCAAGACCACTCTCCAGGAGGTAGGTGTATGTGTGTCAAAGTCAACAATCAAGAGAAGACTTCCCCAGAGTGAATACGGAGGGTTAACCACAAGATGTAAACCATTGGGGAGCCTCAAAAACAGGAAGGCCAGATTAGAGTTTGCCAAACAACATCTAAAAAAGCCTTCACAGTTCTGTGAACATCCTATGGACAGATGAGACCAAGAGCAACTTGTACCCGAGTGATGGGAAGAGAAGAGTATGGAGAAGGAAAGGAACTGCTCATGTTCCAAAGCATACCACCTCATCAGTGAAGCATGGTGGTGGTAGTGTCATGGCGTGGGTATGTATGGCTGCCAATGGAACTGGTTCTTTTACTGTATATTTATTGATGATGTGACTGCTGACAAAAGCAGCAGGATGAATTCTGAAGTGTTTCGGGCAATATTATCTGCTCATATTCAGCCAAGTTCTTCAGAACTCATTGGACGGCGCTTCACAGTGCAGATGGACAATAACCCGAAGCATACTGCGAAAGCAACCAAACAGTTTTTTAAGGGAAAGAAGTGGAATGTTATGAAATGGCCAAGTCAATCACCTGACCTGAATCCGATTGAGCATGCATTTCACTTGCTGAAGACAAAACTGAAAGGAAAATGCCCCAAAAACAAGCAGGAACTAAAGACAGTTGCAGTAGAGGCCTGGCAGAGCATCACCAGGGATAAAACCCAGCGCCTGGTGATGTCTATGTGTTCCAGACTTCAGGCTGTTATTGACTGCAAAGGATTTGCAACCAAGTATTAAAAAGTGAAAGTTTGATTTATGATTGTTAATCTGTCCCATTACTTTTGGTCCCTTTAAAAAGTGGGAGGCACATATACAAACTGTTGTATTTCCTACACCGTTCACCTGATTTGGATGCAAATACCCTCAAATTAAAGCAGTCTGCAGTTAAAGCACATCATGTTTGTTTCATTTCAAATCCATTATGGTTGTGTATAGAGCCAAAAAGATTAGAAATGTGTCGATGTCCCAATATTTATGGACCTGACTGTATAAAAATATATATAGATAGATAGATAGATAGACAGACAGACAGACAGACAGACAGACAGACAGACAGACAGACAGACAGACAGACAGACAGACAGACAGACAGACAGACAGACAGACAGACAGACAGACAGATAGATAGATAGATAGATAGATAGATAGATAGATAGATAGATAGATAGATAGATAGATAGATACTGTAGGTAGTATGGTCTATACTGAACTAATTGATAGATACTGAATGGCCTAATATATACTCAATTGCCCAATATCTATACAGTATTTCACAAAAGTTAGTGCACCCCTCACATTTTTGTAAATATTTTATTATATCTTTTCATGTGACGACACTGAAGAAATGACACTGTAAAAAATGTAAAGTAGTGAGTGTACAGCTTGTATAACAGTGTAAATTTGCTGTCCCCCTCAAAATAACTCAACATACAGCCATTAATGTCTAAACTGCTGGCAGCAAAAGTGAGTACACCCCCAAGTTAAAATGTCCAAATTGGGCCTAATTAGCCATTTTCCCTCCCAGGTGTCTTGTGACTTGTTAGTGTTACAAGGTCCCAGGTGTGAATGGGGAGCAGGTGTTTTAAATTTGGTGTCATCGCTCTCACTTTCTCATACTGGTCACTAGAAGTTCAACATGGCACCTCATGGCAAAGAACTCTCTGAGGATTTGAAAAAAATAATTGTTGCTCTACATAAAGATGGCCTAGGCTTTAAGAAGATTGCCAAGACCCTGAAACTGAGATGCAGCATGGTGGCCAAGACCACACAGTGGTTTAACAGGACAGGTTCAACTCAGAACAGGCCTCGCCATGGTCGACTAAAGAAGTTTAGTGCACATGCTCTGCATCATATCCAGAGGTTGTCTTTGGGAAATAGATGTATGAGTGCTGCTAGCATTGCTGCAGAGGTTGAAGGGGTGGGGGGTCAGCCTGTCAGTGCTCAAACCATACGCTGCACACTGCATCAAATAGGCCTGCGTGGCTGTCATCCCAGGAGGAAGCCTCTTCTAAAGATGATGCACAAGAAAGCCTGCAAACAGTTTGCTGAAGACAAGCAGACTAAGGACATGGATTACTGGAACCATGTCCTGTGGTCTAATGAGACCAAGATAAACTTCTTTAGCTCAGATTGTGTCAAGCGTGTGTGGTGACAACCAGGTGAGGAGTACATAGACAAGTG
The DNA here is from genome assembly GCF_965119305.1 of Pelophylax lessonae. Classification (NCBI taxonomy): domain Eukaryota; kingdom Metazoa; phylum Chordata; class Amphibia; order Anura; family Ranidae; genus Pelophylax; species Pelophylax lessonae. The sequence continues at coordinate 188,759,704 of NC_138776.1, read as the reverse complement.
TGTCTTGCCTACAGTCAAGCATGGTGGTGGGAAATGTCATGGTCTGGGGCTGCATGAGTTCTGCTGGCACTGGGGAGCTACAGTTCATTGAGGGAACCATGGATGCCAACATGTACTGTGACATACAGTTCCTTCAGGGACTGGGCTTAGGCAGTATTCCAACATGATAAGGACCCCAACCGCACCTCCAAGACGACCTAAAGAAGCTGAGGGTAAAGGTGATGGACTGGCCAAGCATGACTCCAGACCTAAACCCTATTGAGCATCTGTGGGGCATCCTCAAACAGAATGTAGAGGAGAGTAAGGTCTCTAACATCCACCAGCCCCATAATGTCATCATAGAGGACTGGACGAGGACTGCATTGGCAACCTGTGATGCTCTGGTGAACTCCATACCCAAGGGGGTTATGGCAGTTCTGGGAAATAATAGTGGTCACACAAAATATTGACACTTTGGGCCCAATTTGGACATTTTCATTTAGTGGCATACCCCTAAAAGCAAATTTACACTGTTATATAAGTTGTACACTCACTACTTTACATTGTAGCAAAGTGTTATTTTTACTGTGTTGTCACAAGAAAAGGTATAAAAAATATTTACAAAAATGTGAGGGGTGTACTCACTTTTGTGAGATACTGTATATACATATAAACGTATGGTCTATACTATGGTATATGGTCTATGGTATACACTGCACTGCTGAATATACTTCACTATCTGATCTCTTAAATTGTAAAAAGCACAAATCTCTCTCCCTGCCTGACTGCTACTAGCAATGTCTTAATTAGACTACACTGCACTGTCTGATAAACTGCAAAACACTTTCCTCTCCCTGCTTCAATCACAATCCTCTCCCTGGCTCAACCACTTCCTATCTCGCCCACACAGTAACACACTTCAAGACGCTGCTGTGTGCGCAGCCATTATATAGTGTGGGGCGTGTACTTAGCCCCTGAGCCATGATTGGCTAAAGGCAGCCTGCCTTTGTCCAATCATGGCAGAGATAATTTGATTGGCCAAAGCATGGAGGTCAGGTTGCATGCTTTGGCCAATAACATAATGCACTGAACGCGTGCGCGCAGTGCATTATGGAAGCGGGCGCTCAAATTTCCCGTGAAGAAGCACATTTGTTCGTCATTCGACGAGCGAGCTAACAACCAATGTTCGAGTCAAACTTATGTTTGACTTGAACTCGAAGCTCATCCCTACTATCTAAGATATTTATTTAACATTTGAGTTCAGCACCTCTTTAAAGCAATTCTGTGATGGTATACTATAATGTTCCTGCATTATAAAAAAAAAATAAAAATTGAGCCTTACAACATTTTCAGCAAACTGTAATGACAAAAACTCTATAACTTTAAGGTTTGTTTCTAAAGTGTCATTTTGCAGACAGATTCACTGTACGCATAACGTTTGCAGTATAAACACTTTGATTTTGTAATGTAAGTGTATGTAAACTTTGAACATAGGTGGCTTTTCTTTATTTTTATACAATTTCTTTAGAAGATGAACTTGTAGCATTAACGTGCTTTATTGAATATGCGGCAAGAATAAAGTGTGCCCTGCTGTCACAATATTTATCTGGTTACTGAAATTCACAGATGACTAGGCGCTTCTGACCACATTTAATGTCATTCCATTTACCAGTGCCATGCATCTCCACACAATGTTCTTCATTATATTTGTTATCTGGCTGTCCCGGGCCCCAGTTGGTAAAAATAACCTCTTCGCCTGTTGAGTACTGGAATGTTCCTTCTTCTTCTAAATCTGATATAGCGAGATAAGGCTTCCTTGACCCTCCCTTAGTGTTGATTATCTCTTCTAAAACACTGTTTTCTTCTGCATTTCTTGGAGCAGCCAAGCTTCCTCCAACTTCTTTACATGTATTCTGGGCATTGTCAAAGTCTGCTTCCCATCCATTAGTCACAAATACTTTACCACCGACTTCTCTAATACAATTGAACAGCAGAGCTGAAAAAAATAAACTGGAATAAATGCATGACACATATGGGATATATTTTTTCTAAACATTTGTAGAATGAAAATTGCTGTAGAAATCAGCAGATGTAGTGCACCCATAAACAAAGGAACATATTGAATTGTGACTATATACACCCTCCAATAGCTTGACTAAGATATGCGTTTATTACCCTAACACTTCATATTCTGGATATGTGCCTGCTGTACCATGTACTTGTATGAGAATGTATCCTGTTCTCTTTGTATTTCTTCCTTTGTGTGAAATCCATAGTTTTCCTGCAGTCCCTCTGTTTTCCTATTAAAAACTGACCACACCAAGCAGAAGAGCACAGCATGGTCAGCTCTCTAGCTATGCTGGTAGCTCAGTGTACTCTCCTCCAATGATCAGACACGTCCTGACATGCCCCCACTTAAAGCGGAGTTCCGGGCACAAAAACTATTTTTTTTTTTTGTGCCCCTCCGCTAGGTAGGGCTCACCTGAAAAGGAATTGGATAGCTATTTTTATTTTTTTTGTTTACTCACCTTTTTATTGAAGATCGTAAATACTCACCTCTGACTGCTTCCTCCCTCGGAGCCGCGGCTCACCCCGTCACTTCCTGCCTCGCGATGATTCCTGGGAGCTAAACGTCATAGCTCCCAGGAATCAATGCGACGGCACCGGCCCCGCTTGTCATTTCCGGGCGACGCCGCATTCCCCTGCTAAACAGCTTCTGGGCATGCCCAGAAGCTGTTTAGGAATGCGGCGCCGCACCGGAAGTGACGAGAGGGGCCGGTGCAGTGCATTCTGGGACACGAAGACGCGGAAGAAGACAGAGAAGAGGACCGCGCCAGCTTCAGCTGCCCACAACAGAGATGGAAACGCTGTGGAAGAAATTTTCTAAGTAAGTATTTCTTCTAAAAGGTAAGTGCGAACCGGGACAGATCAGAGGCTAGCCATTGTGGAATGTGCTAGCCCTGACTGTCCCGGGGGTATGTTCAGCAAAAAATCATTTCTGTGCCCGGAACTCCGCTTTAACAGCCATTCACTGGCATGCTCAGTGTACTGCTGCTTCTCCTCCCCCAGCTCTTATACATTTGAGAACAGAGGGAATGTGATCTCTTATAAAAAAGGGAAAAAAGGTATTTATAATTTTTTTATATATATTTATACGAAAAGGTTTTGCCTTTCATTTGTGTTCTAAACCAAATGGGTTGTTTTACAAGGTGATCATTTACAATCACTTTAACTGGTTGACGACTGCCTGCCGCAGTTATACTGCGGCAGACAGCCGCTCCTGCGCGGACTGATGTAGGTATACATCGATCGCGCACCTGCAGCTAGGGGTCGAGCGCACACCACCCGCAGCATGCTCCCGTCCCTGCTCATCAGCGGGGACTCCGATGCACGGGGCATGTGGCTCCGATTGCCACCTGACTCCCACGATCTTTCGACGCTGAGAGAGAAGAATGGTCAGCTGTTGTAAACACAGCTGACCGTTCTTCTCCCTGGAATGATCACAGAGCTCCTGTGATCCTTCTATATAGGAACACAGATCTCTGTGATCATTTCACAAGCCACGCCCCCCACAGTTAGAAACACACCCCTAGGTACACATTTAACCCCTTGATCACCCACAGTGTTAACCCCTTCCCTGCCAGTGTCATTAGTACAGTAACAGTGCATATTTTTAGCACTGATTACTGTAGTAATGTCACTGGTCACCCCCCCCCCCCCCCAAAAGTGTCAAGAATGTCAGTCAGGAGTTCAAATTGTCTGCAGTCCTGCAAAAAAATCGCAGATCGCCGCCATTACTGATTAAAAAAAAAAACAATAAAAATGACATAAATCTTTCCCGTGGTTAGTAGACGCAATAACTTTTGTGCAAACCAATCAAAATACGCTTATTGCCATTTTTTTTTTACCAAAAATATGTTGCAGAAAACAAATTGGCCTAAGATATTAAAAAAATTTTGATTTTTAATTCTTTTTGGGAATGTTATATAGCAAAATGTAAAAAATATTGTTTTTTTTTTTTTCAGAATTGTCGCTCTTTTTTTGTTTATAGCGCACAAAAAATAAATTAATTAATTAATCGCACAGGTGATCAAATGCCACCAAAAGAAAGCTCTATTTGTGGGAAAAAAGGACATCATTTTTATTTAGGTACAGCGTCGCACGACTGCGCAATTGCACATTAAAGTAACGCAGTGCTGAATCGCAAAATATGGCCTGGTCATTAAGGGGGCAAATCTTTCCAGTCCAGAAGGGATTAAGAGAGAGGAGTTAGAAGGAGTCTTTGGAACACCAGAACACCAGAATTGGGTCTTCATGGACAGTTTAACCGGTTGCCGACCACCGCACGACTATATACTGCGGCGGTCAGCCCCGGCCAGGCAGAGTGACGTATCGGTACGTCACTCGCCTGTCACTGACTTGCGAGCCTATCGCGGGCGGGCGCGCGCCCGCCGAGGCGCGCGCCCGCCGCGGCTCGTTCACAGACAAGTCAGTGCGTGTGACCGGCGGACTCGATGTCCGCCAGTCACACTGCGATCGCTCCTGTGAAGGGAGAAAGACAGAGCAGCTTGTGTAAACAAGCTGCCTGTCAGTTCTCCCTGTGTAAAAGTGAAGATCTGTCCGTTCTACTATGTAGAACGGTTGATCTTTGCTTTTACACCAATAGCAATGTCCCTACACAGTTAGAATCACGCCCCTAGGACACACTTAACCCCTCCCTGTCCAATAAAGTTAACCCCTTCCCTGCCAGTGTCATTTTTGCAGTAACAGTGCATATGTATAGCACTGATTACTGCAGTAATGTCACTGGTACCCCCAAAAGTGTCAAAAATGTCAGTCAAGGGTCCGATCTGTCCGCCGCAATGTCGCAGTACCGAAAAAAAAATCGCAGATCGCCGCCATTACGCGTTAAAAAAAAAAAACACCAAAAAATGACAAAAATCTTTCCCTTTGTTAGTAAACGCGATAACTTTTGCGCAAACCAATCAAAATACGCTTTTTGTGATTTTTTTTACCAAACATAGGTAGCATAAAACAAATTGGCCGAAAAATGTTAAAAAATTTTGATTTTTACTTTTTTTTTTGGGGAATTTCATATAAAAAAATGTGAAAAATATTGTTATTTTTGCAAAATTTACGCTCTTTTTTTGTTTATAGCGCGTGATCAAAAAATCGCACAGGTGATCAAATACCACCAAAAGAAAGCTCTGTTTGTGGGAAAAAAAGGACGTCAAATTCGTTTAGGTACAGCGTCGCACGACCGCGCAATTGTCCGTTAAAGTCACGCAGTAAAAAATCGCAAAAAAACCCCTGGTCCTTTAGCAGCCAAATCCTCCGGGGCTTAAGTGGTTAATGGTAATTATGGAATACATCCCAGGTACTTACCCAATCGTTTGTCTTATGCTTTTCTTTCCTATTGTTTTCATATAAATACTAGGTTAGAGCATGTTCAATAATGTCTTTGCTTAATATAAATTTTTCTTTTCTGTAACTACATAGATTGCTGGTTTTTAAGACCTTTTTTAAACCAGTACATTTTTGTTGTTGTTGAAGCTTTCCCACATGTGTATGAACCCTTTACCCAATAATTTCTCAAGAGATATATTAGATCTCAAGGTATACAGATTTTGGTTAACAGGATGGACCCTGCTTTCACAAATATTCATGTATGTGCAACTGTGACACGTGCAGTGCTGTTTTTTGGCCTAGGCCAACAAGGCCCAGGCCTAGGGCAGCACTTTGCAGGGGGGCAGCAAAATAGCCACCACCTGAGACTCTATTGGCCACTGGTTTCTAGAGCCGCCTGGCGTCTAGCAACCAGTGACATCAGACCTGTGACTCCCTTGCCCTGCCCCCTCTTTCTCATCCCCCCTCTCTCTCTCATCCCCCCTCTCCTCTCTTCCCCCCTCTTCCCCCCCTCTTCTCTCATCCCCCCCCCCTCTTGTCCACCACCTCCTCTCTCTCTCGCCCACCCCCTCCTCTCTCTCGCCCACCACCTTCTCTCTAGCCCACCACTATTTCTCTAGCGCACCACCTTCTCTCTAGCCCACCACCTCCCCTCTCTCGCCCACCACCTCCCCTCTCTCGCCCACCACCTTCTCTCTAGCCCACCACTATTTCTCTAGCCCACCACCTCTCTCCCTCTCTCTCTCACCCCCCCTCATCCTCCCTTACCCGCCCCCTCACCCTCCCTCAGCCACCATCTCTCTCTCTCCCACCCTCTCTCTTCCACCCCCTCTCATAAGATCTCGGGGGTTCTTGCTGGGAGGGAGTCACATCCGTTGAACAGGAAGGGATGGGCAAATTGACATAGGAGGGGGAGAGGGGGCACCCAATTTTAGTCTGCCTAGGGCAGCACAAAACCAAAATACACCACTGGACACGTGCCCAAACACCAAAACCATGCAGGAAAGTTCCTGCAGAGCACAAGATGGACCCTGCATTAACAAAAAATCACATATGTGTAACTATGACATGGCTTCAAAAATAATTGGGTTTTAGGTGTTGAGGGTCCCCAAACACCATTTTCCCACAGAAAAGTTCCTGCAGAACACAAGAAGGACTCTGCTATAAAAAGACATTCACTTATGAGCTACTATGACACAGCTGCAAAAAAATTGGGTTTAGGTATCAATGGATGGTGCCCCAAAACCTTAAGCCCACAGAAAATGTTCTGCAGAGCACAGGAAGCACTCTGCTTTAACGAAAATTAATGTATGTGCATTGTGCTACTGTGACAAGGGTGTGAAAAATTTGCGTTAGGTGTTGATGGTGCCCAAACACCATAAGCCCACAGAAAAGTTCCTGCAGAGTGCAGGATTGACTCGGTTTTATAAATATTCACGTATGCGCACTGTGACACTGCTGTGAAAAAATGTATTTTAGGTGTGGAAGGCGCCCAAACATCGTAAGCCCACAGGAAAATTCATGCAGAGCAAAGGATGGCCCATTTAAAGCAAAATTTACAGCATTTGCAACTGTGAAACAGCAGCTAAAAAACTATGGGTGCAACATAAAAATTGCTATTGCAAAGAACACATCATACAAAGTGGAAAGAGAATAGTTGGAGGAGTCAATGGTGGAGCAGGATCTGGGTATCCTGGTAGATCATAGACTTAAAAACAGCATGCAATGCCAAGATGCAGTTTCTAAAACTAGCAAAATAAGGGGGGCGTGGCGACCGCCGGCGAACATGGCCGCATAGTTGCAGAGCTCCGCTCCGCTCAGGGACACATCGGCACAAATCAGACCTCCAGCTCCCGCTAGCAAGTCTGTGCTAGCCGCACCAGCTCCGCTACCTACTCCGCCACCCCTGGAGATGCGCCGACGCCGGGCGGATCCCCCTCCGGTGAAGAAACTCTCTGCCTTCTTCCCCCCTATGCAACGTGGAAGAGTCCAAGATGGCGCCGCCGCGGGGCTCCGGCCTCCGGCTCGACATCCCGAGCCATTCCCTGAGGGATCTCTCCCGGACCAGGTACAGCTACTGGACCAGGCAAGTCCTCACTCACCCTCTTCCTCCCCTCCATATGAGCCTTCCTCACCCACGTCCAGGAGCCCGGCCAAATCTAGGCCGCGGTTTGAGGCCCTCCACTGTGAGGCTTTCTCCACTGACATGGACACTCTGGCGGCCCCCTCCCCAGACCCCTTCCAGGACTTCCCCATATCTGACCAGCCTCTGTCAGTGGCCCTGATGGTGGATATGCTGCGGACCCTAAGAGCTTCCCTCCATGCAGATACACAGTCCTGTCTCAGAGAGTGCAGAGCAGGCATCGCCCATTTAGGAGAAAGGGTTAATCAAGTCGAAGTACACATGAGTGAGGTTACATCCTCATTCAACTCTCTTGTGGACTCTCACTCCTCTCATCATGAGGTTATTTCATCTATGCAGGCCAAGATAGCAGATTTGGAGGACAGGTCCCGCAGGAATAACCTGAAGATCCGTGGAATTCCAGAGGAAGTTCAGCCTCATCAACTTCCACATTTTGCCAAAGATCTATTCCTGGCTGTTCTTCCCTCCCTCTCAAGTGCTGATTTGACTATTGACAGGATCCATCGGGTACCTAAACCCTCTTTCCTACCTAAAGACACCCCCCGTGATGTATTGCTCCGCATTCACTTTTACAAAGTTAAAGAAGACCTCCTCTCTGCCTTCCGCCAGAGGAAAGATCTTCCACCACAGGCTGCCAACCTGCAAGTCCTGCCTGACCTTTCCCAGTATACCCTCCAGAGACGTCGCAATCTCTCCCCCATCACAAAAGCCTTACAAAACCACAAGCTGATTTACCGGTGAAAATATCCGGCCAAGCTAGAAATCTCCAAAGATGGCTCAAAACACTTTATCAACACCTTGGAAGAGGGCCTACGCCTCCTAAAAACATGGAATATCCTGCCTGATGATACTGATGGGCGGAACCCGGCCGCTTCACCACCCCTTACACACCTGCGCCAGGAGTGGCACACAGTCTCCCACCAGCGGTCCTCCAGGAAGAACAAGGGGGCCCAGGAGGCCCTTTTCCTTGCATCACCTCCCTTTGTTCCCTGAGTGTAATGCGGGTACTCCTGGATGTACCCGTTCTCCCCCCCACCAAGCAGTGGCCACTGCTCTGACCCTCCCAGGGTCGCCTTTTTTACCTCTGGCTTTTTTCTCCATTTATTTTGTGTTCTTTGTATTTTTGTTTTTTGGTCCTGGGCCTTTTTATCCAGGACCCCACCTGTTATCATGGTCAAGCTCTCTTTTGTGTTCCTGCTTATTTGCTATGTGCTCCCCCATCCCCTGGCAAGCTATACTCTTCATGCAGTCCCCTCACACTGGTTACCGCCTTCTACAAGTGTTCCTTCCTTCCTACCCCAGTCTCTGATGCCCATTGCACCGCTGCTGGACGTCCTTCTACTCTTCAGAGGAGCACCTCCTCCTCATTTACCCTGCCTCTCACTACAGCGAAGGATCCTTAATCCCACTCTTGTCCATCTACAATGGGTGTGAAGCTTGTCTCCATTAATGCCCGGGGTCTTAACCACCCGGCCAAAAGAAGATCCTTATGGCAAGAGGCTTTGCACCTGAAAGCAGACATCTTAGCAGTCCAGGAGACCCATTTTGACATATCTGCTTCTCCTAAATGCTCACACCCGTCCTTCCCACATGTTTTCCAGGCCTCGGCCAACGAAAAGAAAAGAGGTGTGATGATTGCTATTCGGGATACGGTAACATTCTCTTTTACAGACTCCATTTTAGATCCTAATGGTCGCTATATTGTACTGAAATGTACTGTTAACAACCTACCGCTTACCCTAGTGTCTGTGTATGCACCTAATTCCGGGCAGGTCAGGTATCTCCGCCAGCTTGTTAAAAAAGTGTCACGCTCGAGATATGGTAATCTTATAGTGTGCGGTGATCTCAATACACCGGTCAGTCTAGACCTCGATACGTCCTCCCAGCGTGGCAGAGGGGCCCCTTCCCTGGCTGCTCTGCTGAGTTCGGAGGACCTATACGACGCCTGGCGCTGTCTGCACTCCACTGAAAGATCCTATACCTACTACTCCCCCTGTCACAACTCCTATTCTCGCCTAGATTTCTTTTTAGTTGACAAAACCCTCCTGCAGAGAGTTACTGTGGCTTCTATACACGACATTGTGTGGTCCGACCACGCTCCGATATCCATACTTCTAGAAGAAGGGATCTCCTTTGCCACGGCGAGAATATGGAGATGTAACACGGCCCTCTTCCAGGATCCCAGTACCCGACAACTTATATCCCAGGAACTTCAACAGTATTTCTCCTTGAATTCTCCCTCAGATACCAATGTATTTAATCACTGGTGTGCCCACAAAGCCTTCATCAGGGGTATTCTCCTCAAACTCAATGCCCAACTCCGCAAGTCATACCGCCTCAAATTGGACAAAACCCTGACAGATCTCCGCACCCTGGATGCCCAAAACATGACTTCCCCCTCTCAAGCCCTTGCAGACGAGATAGCTGCCCTCCGTCACTCCCTTAGAGAACTCCTTTCCTCCCAACACGAAAATTACATGCGTAAATTGAAGTTAGATTATTATGCCAATAACAACAAGGCTGGCAAGCTCCTTGCCAACCGCCTCAGAGCACACAGATCCAAAACAAAGATCTCTTCCCTGGTCCACCCCCACACCCAAGCCACCCTGACGAACCCCCAGTCAATTGCCGACGCATTCTCAGACTATTATGGATCTTTATACAACCTGTCCACCTGTACCTCCACTCCTCAACCCACTGAAGCTAACATTACTGATTTTCTCTCTAAACTTAACCTCCCCTCCCTATCTGTGTCCCAACTTGAATCTCTCAATCTCCCCTTCACTGAAGGGGAGGTCTCCAAAGTTGTTAACTCCCTGCCCAACGGCAAATCCCCAGGCCCAGATGGTCTAGCCTCAGAATATTTTAAAAATTACCTTCCCATATTATCCCCTCATCTCCTTGCAGTCTTTCAATCGGCGGCCTCTAACAGCTCCTTCCCCAAAGAAATGCTCCTTGCCCATGTGGTCACCATCCCCAAACCTGGAAAACCCCCTGATACCCCAGCAAATTTCCGCCCCATATCACTTCTAAACGTAGACGTAAAAATCTACGCTAAACTATTGGCTAACAGACTCCACGAGGTGCTCCCTTCCCTCATAGGCCTAGACCAGTCTGGCTTCATGCTTGGTCGCCAGCCCTCGGACGCCACTCGTCGCATGATCAACCTTATCCACCACGCCAGAGCTAGTCGAACGCCCTCGCTGCTTCTTTCCATAGACGCAGAGAAGGCGTTCGACCGAGTCCATTGGGGGTACCTCACGGCAACGCTGCGCAAATTCGGTTTCCAGGGCCAGATTCTATCCTCCATTCTAGCACTATACTCGTGTCCCTCCGCTAAAGTCTTGACCAACGGCATGCTCTCAAAGCTGTCTGACATAACGAATGGCACCCGGCAGGGTTGTCCCCTCTCACCCTCCATTTTCAACCTTGCCATTGAACCCTTGGCCGAAGTGGTCAGATCTCATCCACACATAACTGGCTTTAAACTAAACCATCAATCCCATACCATAAATCTCTTTGCGGATGATATCATCCTCTCCCTGACGAATCCCATCGTCTCCCTCCCCTTTGCCCACAGGCTCCTACAAGAATTTAGCGCAATCTCCTTTTATAAGGTAAACTTCTCCAAATCGGTCATCCTGGACCTAGGTGTGAACGATCACGTGAAACTTCATCTCTCCTCTACCCTTCCCTATCCCTGGACTGATCAATCAATAACTTACCTGGGTATCTCCCTAGCCCCTACCATTTCCAAAATATCCTCCCTTAACCTCGACCGTCTTCTCCTCCAACTCAACAAGGACCTGATGGCCCTGGTGAAACATGAAATCTCGTGGGTAGGCAGGGTCGCTACATTCAAAATGCTTCTCCTCCCCAAGATTTTATATCTCTTTAGAACCCTTCCCATACCACTGTCTCCTCTCCAACTCAAAAAACTATCGGCCCACATGAAACGCTTTGTGTGGCAAGGTAAGAAAGCCAGATGTGCCCTCAAGCACCTTACATTTCACAGAAGAGTAGGGGGCTTTGGTCTTCCAGACATTGGAGACTACTACTTGGCCTCCTTATTGGCTCAACTCCCTTGCTGGTTTGATAACCGCAGGGCCTCTTGCTGGGTAACCCTAGAGGCCGCTTGTTCCCACTCAACGGATCTCTCCCTTCTGCTCCTAGCAGACTCCTGGAAGCCAATTTCCCTTGACGGCATATCCCCTCCAGCCCGGGCCTCCATTCTGGCATGGAGGTCCCTCGTATCCCACGCCTCGACTAACACTAATAATACCAAAATTAGACTTCCCCTTAAAATATTGGAGTCTCTTATCCCGCATCTTTCCCTGACTCTGTTTCAAAATGCCGATATTTTATGGATAGACCAGTTATTTTCTGGCACATCCCTTCAGTCCTTTGAAACATTGTCCTCTATGTATGACATTCCCAAAAAGGCCATGTACTCTTTCACGCGCATCTCGTCCTTTCTCCTTAAACACCCCCCCCCCCCCTCCCTCAACCTAGACTTTCAAGCCTGGCATCACCTCTCAAATCCTAAACCACACACCAAAGGCATCACCCTGTTTTACTCCCTGCTTAATAACAAAACTCAAATGTCCAAAACCCCCCTGATGAAGGCCTGGGAATCAGACCTTGGCAGAGAATTCCCTCTCCACCATTGGGCCTTGGCCATGAAATGGGCATATGCCTCCTCTCACTGTGTTAACCATTGGGAAACATTCCAGAAACTCCTGACCAGATGGTATCGGACTCCCTCGTTGCTGTCGCGCTTCTACCCCACGGTCTCTCCACTATGCTGGCGAGATTGCGGGGCTACGGGCACCATCCTACACACATTTTGGTCTTGCAAATCTCTCACGAGTTTCTGGAAGAAGATATTTTCCATACTAGCTAGTATCACGAAGATCACAGTTAGCCCAAACCCTGCCCTTGCCCTCTTACTCCTAGGAATTGATATCTATCCCCTGCCTTACAGGACGCTAGTCTCTCACATTTTGCTCGCCTCCTCTTTAGCGATAGCCCGTCATTGGCGCGACCCCTCGCCTCCTAACCCCTCAGAGGTGGTCTTACAGGTCCAACTGAACTACCAATATGAACGCCTACTGGCGTTACGCTCGTCCTCTTATCCCGCCTTTGAGTCCAATTGGGACCTGTGGGGACAGTGGCATGGGGGAAGTTCCCCTCCTGCTGCTGCCAACAGGGACCTCTCCCTATATGTCACAAAAGCCTCATCATCCTCCTTTTCCCCCTATACCAGAGCCTGATCTGTTTATCTCCTCTAAATACACTGTTGATATGACGACCTTGCCGTAGCGGTACCCCTTTGAAATTCTTATCTGTTGATTGCCTAACTTACCCTGTTGCACATGCTAGGTTATCTTTATGCTTGACCGTTTCTCTTGTTCTTGTACCATCTGCGATGTTGCAGCCGCACTGTTAAGTATTATATCCCTATGGTTCTCAACGCGGCTGCGACCGCGCCTTCATTGTTTGTTTTCTCTTATGTTATGTTTAAAATTCAATAAAAATCATTTGAAATAAAACTAGCAAAATACTTTCTTGTATTAAAATAGACACAGGCAGTGCCTGGGTTACAAACAAGATAGGGTCTGTAGGTTTGTTCCCAAAAGGGGAAGCTTTGTTGGTGTGCCTCCTCTTTCCACTCCCCCCCCCCGGCTCCGCTGCCACATTTGGCACCTTGGGGAGGAGGAGGGAGTGGGTACCTAGTACGGCAAACTCAGCCAGAAGTTAAGCCCCCTCCTCCTTCCTCTCCGGCTGGCCCAATTAGAGAGCACAGTGCACTTCGCACAGTAGGAAACCAGCAGTAATATGTATAGGTGGAAGCACAAACACTTCTTAAACACTAGAGGTATTGCATTCCAACATACACAATTTATTTTTGTAGCACCCCCACCCAACCTCCAGAGGCCTGTTGGTGACCCCCAGAGACATATAGGACCAATATTCCTCTTCAGGGTGCAGGTTTCTAGGCATGGTGGGTGGTGTACAAAGTAGAAAGATGGGCGCCAGTCACTTTTATGCTTAAACAAAAAGACGTTTATTTCTCACAACCGTAAAAATGTGGGAGAGGGGTAGGGTACAGGACACCCTTAGTCAAAAACAGCAGCAGACTTGCAGATTGGCAGACTCCTTAGACAAAAATGTAGGGAAAGTGCTGCCTCCTATAGCATCAATATTCAGTTTACAGCAGGTGCAGGAACTCTCTGGATGATTCCATCTTGACGCTTTCCCAGGCTCTCCATGGATCCCTGGTCCATGCAAGAGTGACATCTGGTACTTCATCTCAGGTCTCCATCCTTTCCATAATGCTTCCAGTGAGTGAGCAGGCTCTCCCTTGCAGAGCCTTGAGCACATGGCTAGGCCTCAGGCTTGAGGATTACCCAGCAGCAGTTGTTTCTCACACACCCACCCAGACAGCAGTCTGAGTGTAAAGGACAAAGATCACCTAACTTCCTCCAAATATATACCTTCTCCCAGCATGCTCAGTGACCAGTGTGATTGGCTCAGAAAAGTATACATATTCATAACCTAGACCAGTGATGGCAAACCTTTTTGACCCTGAGTGCCCAAAATTCATCACAAAACCAACTTATTTTTTTTTCAAAGTGGCAATATTGCAATTAAACTGCAGATGCCCAGGTGATGATTGCATACTCCAAGAGGGATTGTAGTCAATTCAGCACTCACCCGGCTCTGGCGTTCAGTGTTGGTGTGCCTGGCAGCAGCTTCTCCTTTTATTGGTTCCTTTTGATCGCCCTCCTCACTCTTGATGGTGTCCTCTCAGCACCATCTTCTTGCTCTTCTCTGGCTTGTTCAACTCCAGGGGCTGTTGTGGCTTGGGCTCTCTCTTCCTTCTGAGCCTCCTCTCACTCTTGTCTCCACTTGTCTCTTGAATCCACACTCCTCTCACTCTTGCTTTCCCTTCTCTCTCAGCCCTTTTTTTTCCCCGGGCTCCAGGCTGACCCTCCTCTTATTTTCTCAGGGTATGCTGGGGCTGTAGTTTTTCTTTAATTGATTAAAATGGAGCCATAGTCTTCCCTGACTACATGTCCCATGGTGCATTTGTCCTGGCTCCTCATTGGTCCCTGGCTTCAGTCAATTGGGAGGCAGGAGGAATCAGAGTGGATGGCGATCCCTGCAAGCACCACTCTGTCCCTGTCCCGTGCTGCTTGACAGAAGAAGGGGGGCAGGGGGGGTAAATACACTGACAGCTCACGCTTGCTTCTCCTCTCGTATGCCCACAGAGAGAGCTCTGTGTGCTAGCTATGGCTGTGGCACACATGCCATAAATACACTGACAGCTCACGCTCGCTTCTCCTCTCATATGCCCACAGAGAGAGCTCTGTGTGCCAGCTATGGCTGTGGCACACGTGCCATAGGTTCGCCATCACTGACCTAGACTCACTGTAATTCATCACACCAATGCCAAAGGTAACAGTGCCACCTGTTGACAAAAGAGAGAAACCACAGCTAAACCAGGCTTAGGAGGAAGATCCAATGATCACAAAGACTACAAATTATCCAGGCTAGCTACCACCTAGCACAGCTTTATGGTAAAATATTTCAACAAAAGAGGGGGACAGGTATAGAAACTGCATGTGCTCCCACCTATAACATTTTATTTTTGGGCCGGTGGGAGCAAACCATATTGTTCCAAGAAGACATGAAGGTATACATGTCACACATTCTGATGTGGGCAAGATTTTAAGATGATATATTCATCTTATGGCAAGGCCCCAATACCACTTTTATGGAATTTGTGACGTGTTTAAATAACAACAATATTGGGATGTCCTTCACTAGTGAAATCCATGAGGATCACCATGAGGATCACCTTAATTTCCTGGATTTGGAAATAAGGAAAGGGATTAACAGAATGAATAATACTCAGGTATACCGTAAACCCACTGCAACTAACAGCTTACTTCATTGGGCAAGTCATCATCCAGCCCCACTGAAGAGGGGTATACCTATAGGCCAGTTTATGTGAGCAAGAAGGAATTGCTCTTCTGAGAAGGCATTTAGAGAGCATGCGGCTTGTTGATCGTTTCAGCAAGAGAGATTATAAACTGCATGATTTAGAAAGATCCTATAACAAAGAGTAAGACATCCCAACAATACAGTTGTTGAACCCAAAACGAAAGACCAGAGATGAGGCCGGGAGCATGAGAATAATTGGCACCTATTGCGGACAATCTAGTCAGATTTACAACATTATCAAAAGATATTGGCACATGCTACATGATAAGGATTTATCACAAGCTTTACCAGTAAATCCTCAGATCACCTATAGGAAAGGAAGTAGCCTCAAGGATATGCTGGTTTACAGCCAAATTGAGGAAAAAAGTCCCAGACTACAGGCCTCCTTGACTTGGTTACCAAGAAAACCTAAAGGAACTTATAAATGTGGTCACTGTAAAGCCTGTAGATTAATACCAACAGTCAAAAACTTCATCAATCCAAAAAATGGAGAAAAAAATGATATTATATCCTTCTATAACTGTAGCACAGAGGGTGTAATATATGTAGCCAAATGCCCCTGTCCCCTTCGCTATGTTGGTAAAACGATCCACCAACTGAGATGCAGGGTTCTGGAACACATAAATTATGTGGTATTAAAAAAGGGCAGACCAATAGCAATACATTTGCTACAAAAACATGATGGAAAAGCTGATGCCCTGTCCTTTGACGTCCCCCCCCCCCCCTTTCTCCTGCCGCCTTCCGCAGCTCTGCCCGGGTCTCCCGTCCTCACCGACACATCTGCCGGCCGGTTAGAGTCCCAGACGAAGCTGGATTCGGCTTTGATCGGGTCTCTGATCATGGAACCTAGAAGCGACGTCACTACGTCAGTATTAAAAAATGACGATTTCTTTTAGACCCCAGACCGCAAAATAGGGCCTGGTCAGGAGGGGGGTAAAATCTTCAGTGGCTGAAGTGGTTAATACAGTCCTAAACATTTTTAGGCGTCGTCCCTAGGTTTCCTGGTGCATGGGCAGGCACACCCTATGAGAGTTGATTGATTATTACCAACAGGGCTTTTTGTTACAAGAGGCCATCATTGTTCTTTAACCGCTTGCCGACCAGCCGTCGTTGTTTTATTGCAGCTGGTCTGCTCTCTGCCACGAAATTACGCACCTGCAAGTCGCCTTGCGGAACCGCTGGGGGGGGGGGGGCATGCCCCGTCACCACAGGGGAAGCTGATTGGTGGGTCCAGCGGCCGCGATTGGCGCCGGGCACCCACGATCACTCCCTGTGGAGACAGAATGGAGGTCTGCTGTTGTAAATACGGCAGACCGCTGTTTTGTGTCAGTTATGAACACAGGGATACTGTGTTCCTCCTATTTGTTCATGCAGCAAGCCCACCCCCCCACAGTTAGAAAGCACCCCCTAGGGATACATTTAACCCTTTGATCGCCCCTGGTGTTAACCCGTTCCCTGTCAGTGTCATTAGTACAGTAACAGTGCAAATTTTTAGCACTATGACTGTAGTAATGTCACTGGTCCCCTCAAAAGTGTCAAAAATGTCAGGTGTCCAATCTGTCAGCTGATATGTCGCTGTCCTGATAAAGATCGCTGCCATTACATAAATAAAAATGACATAAATCTTTCCCCTAGTTTGTAGACCCGATAACGTTTGCGCAAACCAATCAATATGCACTTACTGGGATTTTTCTTAACCAAAAATATGTAGTACAATATAAATTGGCCTAAAAAGATGAAAAAATTAGATTTTTACATTTTTTTATTGGGAATGTTATATAGCAGAAAGTAAAAAATATATAGATTGTTTTTTTTTAGAATTGTCGCTTGTTTTTCTGTTTATAATGCAAAAAATAAAAATTGCACAGGTGATCAAATACCACCAAAAGAAAGTTCTATTTGTGAGAAAAAAGGACATCAATTTTATAAGGGTACAGCGTCGCACAAAAAATGGCCTGGTCATTAAGGGGTAAATCCTTCCGGTCCAGAAGTGGTTAAACTGAAAGTGATAAAAATGATTCACAAAACAACATGAACACAGCTGCATTTAACATGCATTTATATTGTGATCTGCATATTTTATTATTGATTTTTTTAATTCTGTTTGTAGTGCTTTGTATCTTGCAGTTTTTTTTAATGCACTAATAAGTATTTCCAGGACATAAAAAAACAAATATGTATAGGGTTGCCACCTCATTCCTTTAAACCAGGACACATAATAATTACACAGGGTCTGAGGCTAACATAATGAAGGCCTCTTGATCCCCTTAGGGAAAGAGAGCCTTGACTGATGGGGGCATTGCCAGAAGGTGGGATTTACAATAGGATAGTGGTAAAAGATCATTGGATGGAGTCACTGGGTGATGGATGGGCCTGAGCTTGGAAAGTCTGCCCACAGGGAATTCTGGGCCCTTTTTGGAAGAATGCATGGTTTACAGAGCTGCCCACCCGCCCGCCCCTACTGGATGCTACGTCATGGCTTTAGCTGCATTTTTTTTTACCTTGCCAGCATTTGAAGTTGCAGGCCCCCTTTGGAATTGTTTCGTTAAGGATAAAACATGCTCACAGTACAACTGACTGGCACTAGTTTAAAGTGTGTACATGTTCTGTTGGAAATTAAATAAAGCTGTGGCCTTGCCCCTTTTCCAACTTAATGGTTGTAAGTATGGTTTCTTACACGGGGCAAGGCAGGGGTGGTGTTATAATGTTAATAGTGTGGTTTGCCTAGGCCTATGCCCCTCAGCAGTCATGCACACAAGGCACTAAGTGAGTTTAATTACCACCTTAATCAGCCACAGAACCTGTGTAATTAATGTGTGTCCTGGTTTAAAGGGATGAGGCAGTAACCCTAAATATATACAACCCAGTAAACCCAGTGTATATGCATGTATAGCTATCCTTTATAGGTGAAGCATCCCTCTTATATCCACCCTGTCTTACATTTCCCTGACCCCACTCCTCTGTGATCTTTGCTGTGGGGCTCCGCTTCTTTCACACAGGTACGTAGCGATTTCCATTAATTGTTTGCAGAGTTAAGGAAAAGTGTACTGCTCCAACCATCCAAATACTCCCCTCCCCTCAGGTGTTGGCTTGGAGTCTATCATTCTTCCATGCTTAACTCAGTATAAACCTAAAAAACAAGCCTCACACCAATGATCTCCTTACTGACAAAAAACTACTTATTCCTATAGAAAGGCTGTTTATTTTTCATTTCAACTGTGGACATTCCCTCAATAGGAATTAATGGGTATCAAAGGGGTAAATGCATGGAAGAGACAGAACCCCACCAAGGAGGCTGCGTGGCACCCAACAGGCTGCATGGTGAAGGTCTCAAGAAAACCAGGCAAATAAAAGTAAGACTTTGAGGGATGCTCTGGGAATGGAGATATGAGGGTGGAATTATAAAGGCTAACTCTACTTAGTCCCCATGCATACAGTCGATTTTTACAGCTGCTTTTACCAGCATCAGACGTTTTTTTTTTTTGGAGCCTAAAAGCGCCTCTCTATGTTATTCTATTCTACCCTTCGGTCTGGTATAGATTTTGAAGGGAACTCCCACACCAAAAAAAAAAAAAACATGGAAGAGACAGAACCCCACCAAGGAGGCTGTGTGGCACCCAACAGGCTGCATGGTGAAGGTCTCAAGAAAACCAGGCAAATAAAAGTAAGACTTTGAGGGATGCTCTGGGAATGGAGATATGAGGGTGGACTTATAAAGGATAACTCTACTTAGTCCCCATGCATACAGTCGGTTTTTACAGCTGCTTTTACCAGCATCAGACGTTTTTTTTTTTTGGAGCCTAAAAGCACCTCTCTATGTTATTCTATTCTACCCTTCGGTCTGGTATAGATTTTGAAGGGAACTCCCACACCAAAAAAAAAAAAACAGAGAAGACTGGAGGAAGATTTTTAGGAATTGTCAAAACTGTCTCTTGTTTTTATTTACACTACACTGTGTTTTTGGGGGGTAAATGGGTAGCGGTACAATGTACCCCATATTCATTCACGTGAGAGGGCTGGGATCTGGGGCCCCCTTGTTCTTCCAGATTCCGATAAGCCCCCGCTCCGCAGACCCCCACAATCACCGACCAGGGTTGTTGGGAAGAGGCCATTATCCCCATCAACATGGGGACAAGGTGTTTTGGGATGGGGGGCGCAGAGGGCATCTTGAGGACATATGGCCTGGTATGATCCAGGAGGGGGGGCACTTGCTCGCCCCCCCCCCACCTTTCATGACCTGCATGCTGCATGCTCGGATAAGGATCTGGTATAGATTTTGGGGGGGACCCTACTTAGTTTTTTTTTTTTTTTTTTTTGGCGTGGGGGTTCCCCTTTAAAGTCCATCCCAGACTGAAGAGTCTAGTAGGGTCTCAGTGGGGACCCTACACCATTTTTTTTTAAATTATGCCATGGGGTTCCCTTTTAAGATCCATACCAGACTCAAAGGGCCTAGTATGGATCTTGGGGGGACCACATGCCATTTATTTTTTACATTTTGGTGTGGGGTTCCCCTTCAATATCCGCAGAGCACAAGTCGCATCACAAGTCGGATTATCATGATCTGACTTGGATGCGGCTTCTATTCAAATCAATGGGCTGAAAGTCAGATTAGTTAAGATGGCTCTCAACCATTGATTGTGAACAGAGGCAGAGAAACGCTGCTAAAAGCCAACGCGGCTAAACGCAATTTAACGCCAATGCAAAAAGCTACTAACAGCATGTTTTTACAGCCGCTTTTTCCTGGCGTTGGTAGTGGCTTTGCAGCTTGTTTTTTTTTTTTTTTTTAATTTTACTGTCCTGTGTGCATGGGGAGTGTGATTTCATTATGTCTCTAAGGTTTACGTGCATAAAAAATTGTAAAACATAGCAACAATTTCAGTGCATGAAAAAAACACAGATATGCACAACTTTATAGAAAATAAATACCAAAATCTGGCATACCTAACTGCTCTCCAAAAGTAATGTCAGTACTTTGAGAGAGATCCAATGAATGGCGGAACCTGTTCATTGAGCTTAGTTAATAGGACCTCTTGCACACTGCAGCTTGAAAAAGCTCCGTACTGCTTTCTTAATTGTAATTTGCCTATGCACACAGGTGTCTAAACAAGCGCCGTGCATTCTTCAGTTTAAAAAAAAAAGTCTGCATTTTTGGTCAGTAATTTACACCTTATGCGCGCTAATGCACACAATTGCTCATTTGCATACTGTGCAGAACAAAAACGTGAGAAATACTCGCAAATAAATTAAAAAAAATGACTGAAAAAGTAGATCCTCAAACAGGAGTATGGTGTGCAAGAGGCCTGAGGTGAAGTGGCATGCAAACACCTTCAGACTACTGCTCTGCAATGTTCACAAAAAAAGACACTTAAGAAAGAGTGTTTATGCACAGTAATAAAGGATGCTGATGTTTTGGTGGACTGCAATTAAATATTATTTAGAGCACTTTAATTTGTGTCATGTTTATTTTGCACCAAATTGGCTTAGAATATGATTTATGTTTTTATGATAAGTATTACCGGTATAGTGCTGCACTTTTCTGTTTATACTGTAAATATCTATGGCCCTATTTTGACCACAGAAATGTGTTTAGTTGCTGACAAAGAATTGATTATAACCAAAAGTGCAGAAAGTATAACATCTTTAAAGCTGAGTGTCAGGCAAATGGCTTAACACATGGATGGAATATATATGAGAGCTGTTTTACCTGCCAAACGATTCATATTAGGGATCGACCGATTATCGGCAAAACCGATATATATCGGGGGCCGATATGGTCTTTCCCCGATATATCGGAATCGGCCTTTGGATTGCCGATATTTTCGTGACCTCATCGTGTATGTTGCGCCACACGTCTCTGCGCACAGGGCAGCTCTTATAGTGTCTTTTACCCGCCGCGGCCACACTGGAGTCTGCATACTGCACAGTCGGTTAGTGGGGGGACAGTGAGTGATCTACAGTGAGTGATCTAGTAGTTCTTCAAAATCACAGTGACCAGTCACAGTCCGACACACGTTCTGTAACACAACCGCTGTGGCCAACCACCCACAGCTGCCCGTTGCCAGCCGGCAGCCAACCAGTCCCACACACTTACTGTGTACCAGCCATCCAGCCACAGGCCCTGCCTGAGTCCTGACTCCTGACTGTACCAGCTGGCCAGCCACAGGCCTTGGGCCTGTACGTGCCAGCCACCCACCACACAGGGTGCCAGCCAGCCACCAAAGGTTGACAGCCAGCAAAACACCCACCCGGTGCCAGCCAGCCAGCCACGAAAGGGTGCTAGCCAGCCAGCCATCAAAGGGTGCCAGCCAGCCACCACAGGGTGCCACTGCTAGTCAGCCACCAAAGGGTGCCACTGCCAGCCACCAAAGGGTGACAGCCAGCCAGCCATCACAGGGTGCCACTGCCAGCCAGCCAGCCACCCACCACAGGGTGCCAGCCAGCCACCCACCACAGGGTGCCAGCCAGCCACCCACCCACCCACCACAGCTTGCCAGCCAGCCAGCCACCCACCACAGGGTGCCAGCCAGCCACCCACCCACCACAGGGTGCCAGCCAGCCACCCACCCACCCACCACAGGGTGCCAGCCACACTGGAGTCTGCATGCTGCACAGTCGGTTAGTGGGGGGACAGTGAGTGATCTACAGTGAGTGATCTAGTAGTTCTTCAAAATCACAGTGACCAGTCACTGTCCGACACACGTTCTGTAACACAACCGCTGTGGCCAACCACCCAGAGGTGCCCGGTGCCAGCCGGCAGCCAACTAGTCCCACACACTTACTGTGTACCAGCCAGCCAGCCACAGGCCCTGCCTGAGTCCTGACTCCTGACTGTACCAGCTAGCCAGCCACAGGCCTTGGGCCTGTACGTGCCAGCCACCCACCACACAGGGTGCCAGCCAGCCACCAAAGGTTGACAGCCAGCAAAACACCCACCCAGTGCCAGCCACAAAAGGGTGCTAGCCAGCCATCAAAGGGTGCCAGCCAGCCACCACAGGGTGCCACTGCCAGTCAGCCACCAAAGGGTGCCACTGCCAGCCACCAAAGGGTGACAGCCAGCCAGCCATCACAGGGTGCCACTGCCAGCCAGGCAGACACCCACCCACCACAGGGTGCCAGCCAGCCACTCACCACAGGGTGCCAGGCAGCCACCCACCCACCACAGCTTGCCAGCCACCCAGCCACCCAGCCACCCACCACAGGGTGCCAGCCAGCCACCCACCCACCACAGGGTGCCAGCCAGCCACCACAGGGTGCCAGACAGTCATTTTGTTTAAGCCTATATTAGTGTCTTTCTTGTTTCAATGGAGATGGATGGAGATAGAAAAATCAAAAGTGTGTTCTAAGACTACTTCTCTTCCCCCATCTCCAGGAAAATCAGCAGCACTGTGCAACACTTGCAAAAACAAAGTAAGCATGGGATCAATAACTGCAAAAACCAAAAATACGTCTAATCTTTGGGCCCATCTAAGAGTTCATCATGTTGAATTGTATAATGCAGGACAGAAAAAACAAAATGAATCACAAGGTGAAACATCACTATCCCAGGCAACAATAACAGATATGTTTCAGAAAAAAAAACAGGTGGCAAAAATCTGATGGAAGATCCCAAATGCTGGACAGAGTAATCACAGAGATGATGATCACTGATAACCAACCATTTACAATAGTGTCTGACTCTGGATTTAAGTGGTTGCTGTCCATGCTTGAGCCAAGGTACACACTGAAGAGTGACAAATTTTATCAAACTGAAATGCTGCAAAAAATTCACCAAAAGGTCTTTGACAAAGTAAAGACTATGCTGCAACCAGAGAATGCTGGTAACTCACTCTCATTCACGACTGATTGCTGGTCAGGACAAAAAGAATCACTAATGAGTCTTACATGCCACTTCATTGACAGTGGATGGACAAGAAGGCATTTGGTGTTGACTACAAAAGTGATGCAAGGATCCTGCACTGGGGAGAACATTTGAGAAATGTTTCTAGGCATGCTAGAAGAATGGGGAATCACCAAAGACCGAGTGATGCTTGTGCTGCGAGACAGTGGAGCGAACATGGTAAAGGTATGAGACTTGCTGAAGTGTCAGACCTCAGTTGCATGGCACACACCCTCCAACTGGTGGTAAATGATAGTCTGTCAAACCAGAAAGCTTTGCTGGACATTATTAGCATGCTGAAGAAGTGTGCAGGCCATTTCCACCATTCTGTTCTTGCCAAGCAGCGACTGAGGTGCATTCAGGAAGACCTTGGCCTACCCAAAAACAACCTGATACAGGCTGTTCCAACACAATGGAACTCAACGCTACACATGTTACAAAGGGTGCTGGAGCAGAAGCGAGCTCTCACTATATATATATTCTGGTGAATATGGACTTGGAGGACATTCTTGTCCTACTGCAGATCAGTGAGACATAGTAGCCAACATTATTGAGACGCTCATACCCATTGAGGAAGTGACACTGGAGGTGAGTCATTACGACTCATCTGTTTCCTCTGTGATTCCATGTGTGAGAGTCCTGAAGATGCTTCTTCAACAGAACGAAGGAACCAACACACGTGGCATAAAAGCATGCAGGCAGGCCATGAGGGACAGCCTCGCCAAAAGGTTTGAGAAGCATGAGGAGAATAAAAATGTTGTGCTTGCATGTCTTTTGGATCCTCGATACAAGAACCATGCTTTCTCTTCTAATGATGTATTGGCCAAGGCTAAACAATGGCTGACAGAAGATTTTCAACAGAAGGTGCAGGAGTTTCCTCCTGATGAAAAGAAAAGTCAAGAAGAGAAGGTTTCTGATGTGGAAGAACAGGATGCAGGAGAAAAATGTCCCAAAAGACAACGGACAGAAGAGAAAATTCATTGTGATTAAATAGATGCAATGTTAAGCGTTTTATTGGGGCCTCATGCGGAGGATTCATCAGAATCGGCAATAATGAGCCTGGATGATGAACTTCATCTCTATTTGAAGGAACCAGTAATTGACAGAAGTGATCCTCTTCAGTGGTGGAAAGAAAATGAGGCACTCTACAAAAGACTTGCTTCTCATGCTAGAAGATACCTTTCTGCTCCTTCTTCCTCAGTACCAAGTGAGCGTGTTTTTAGTGAAGTGGCAGCAATTTATGAAAAGAAAAGAAGCCGTTTAACTGGTGAACATGCTGAAATGTTATGCTTTCCGCACTATAATATTGTTCTACTTAACTGGGAGTATTGATTTGAAAGTGTAGTAGTAATGTCAGTCCACCAGTCCACTGAGTCTACTCCAATCCACTGTCTAGCTTTTGTCTAGATATTTTTTCTAGCAGTTTAGCACTGACTGCTCTGCACTGCAGTCAGTGCAAAACTGCTAGAAAAAAAACTAGACGGTGGATTAGAGTCAATGCCAGTGGACTACTGCTGCAGTAGAGCACCACTCACTGCTGCAATAATTTTAAATCACTACTGAGTGAGTGCCCTACTGCAGTGGTAGTCCATTGACTCCAGTCCAATGACATGTGTAGCTGTTGCCTTGCTTTTTTTCTAGCAGTTTTGCACTGACTGCAGTAGTTGCAATGAGTGCCATACTGCAGAGGTAGTCCTCCACTGACTCCAGTCCAATCCACTGTGACATGTGTAGCTGTTGCCTTGCTTTTTTTTCCTAGCAGTTTTGCACTGACTGCACTAGTAGTTGTAGTGAGTGCCATACTGCAGAGGTAGTCCTCCACTGACTCCAGTCCAATCCACTATGTATGTGCAGCTGTTGTTGCCTAGCTTTTTTTCTAGCAGTTTTGCACTGAATGCAGTAGTTGCAGTGAGTGCCATACTGCAGAGGTAGTCCACTGACTCCAGTCCAATCCACTGTGTAGCTGTTGCCTAGCTTTTTGTCTAGCAGTTTTGCACTGACTGCACTGCAGTAGTGAATTAAAATTATTGCAGTGAGTGAGTCCACTACCTATGATGCAATAATGTACAATCAGATGATGTGAAATGCAAATGTCCCTGCAATTGAAGTTTTCCTATCATTTTTTATGCAGTTAAGGTGTGAAGAACGACCCCTTAATGTTAAAAATGTTAATAAATAAAGATTTACCTGTTCAGTAACAGATTTGTGTCGAAATTTGTGTTTATTTTTCAAACTTTTAAATGTGTGAAAATATCGGCCGATGCCGATATGCAATCGCCAAAATATCGGTATCAGTATCGGCAACGAAAAACCGATATCGGTCAATTACTAATTCATATTTCTGTATTTATAGTTCTAAGATTTGCACAGTCCTTGGAAAATAAATTGGCTGCACTTCTCCACCGGTCCATAAAAAGGTTGTGTTTCACACTGACAATTTGCTTGAAGAAGCACGTTCTCAGCGTGAAACACGTCAACCTTTCCATGGTCCTGGTGGCAGTTTTACACATGCTTCAATAAATCTATTGGACTGGCGGCGGCTGCAGCCAATTTGTTTCCCAAGTTGTATACACGGATGCGAGCCGGGGCTAGCACCCAGCCCCACCTGTCCTTAGGATTACACCTCTCACCTGGAGCAGTGCATTGGCCTCTCTGTTTTCCCCATTTGCACAGTCCTGCCATAAAGCACAGCCATCATAGTCTGGCAGGGCAGAAGACTGGACTTTTCTCTGTTTCTGTTATGTTAAACTGTTAAACAGGTCTTTGCAGTCCCCCATCCTATGGGTGAACATTGAAAGGAGAAGCAATAGACTGATGAACTCCTCTCTCTGTCACTTTGCCCTATCTTCCTATTATTATTAAAACTGACTGCCTTCTTGCGCTGCTTTTCCTTTCCCCAGTCATAACTTCACAGAAACTGCAAGATACTGATACAAAATCATATTCAGGTACCTGCATTGTTTTGTATTAAAAAATACATTTAATGATGTTCTAACTACTTACCTACTGGACATTTTTACCCCCTGCCTGCCCTAGCCAACTTTCAGCTTTTAGCGCTCTCACATCTTGAATGACAACTGCGTGGTCATGCTACACTGTACCATTATTATTAACCTAATTATAATCAATTTTTTTTTCACAAATATAAAGCTTTCTTTTAATTTTGTTTACTCACAAAGGGGTTTTTTATTCTTTGCTAAATAAAAATGAAAAAAGACAGAAAATTTTGGATTTTATAGTTTGTTATAAAATTTTGCAAACAGGTAAATTTTCTCCACTGATGAGGCTGCACTGATAGGTGGCACTGATAGGCGGCACTGATGGGCGACACCGATGAGGCACTGGTTGGCACTGATTGGCAGCATTGGTGGGCACTGTTGGGACTGCACCGATAATCAGGACACTGATAATCAGTGCCCTGATTATCAGTGTAGATGTCTCTTTTACACAAGCTGGTTATCGGCTTTCCTCTCCTCACATTGTCAGCGTGAAGAAAAATAATTCTGATAATTGGCGTGTGTTTACATCATAATCAGCTGTGATTGGAGACACCTGGTGAAGAGCCTCTAATTGGCTCTTTACCTTGATCTGTGATTAGGTTTGTCCCGAGGACACTGTGATCACAGAGCGTGCCACCCATGCACCCAGGCACGATCACAGGACATCATATGATGCCCTCCATGCCGTGCTTTAACCATCACTTGGCTATGGCGCAGTCAGCAAGTGGTCATTAAAGTAGGGCTGCATTATTAAAGCGGAGTTCTGGCCTCAAAATCGACTTTGGGCCATCCGCTTGCTGAGTGTCACCTGTAAAAGAAATGGATAGTCACGATTTTTTTTTGTTTACTTACCTTGATATTGAAGAAAATATACTCACCCTTCTTCCTCTTCCTCCCCCTGCGGCCGCGGCGAAACTTCCTGCTTGCATTGATTCCTGGGAGCTGAACGTCATCGCTCCCAGGAATCAGTGCGCCTGCACCGGCCCCGCTCGTCACATCCGGTGCAGGCGCATCATTCCCTGCTAAACAGCTTCTGGGCATGCACAGAAGCTGTGCAGGGATGACGCTCCTGCCCCGGAAGTGACGGCAGGATGGTGCAGTGCATTGTGGGACCGAAGAGGACACGGAAGAGGACGCAGAAGAGGACACGCTGGCTTCAGCTGCCTACACCTGAGATGGCAGCGCTGGAGAAGAAATTTTCAACGTAAGTTTTTCTTCTAAAAGGTAAGTGAGACCTGGAACAGTTCAGAGGCTATCAATTGTGGAATGCACTAGCCCTGACTGTCCCGGGGGTATTTTTATTAAAAAAATCATTTCCGAGGACGGAACTCCGCTTTAAGTGTGTCTTTTACTTCTCTGCCTGGAGATTAGCTTTACCCTCCTCCCTTGCACACAATTTGGCATCCAAAGAAAACAAAGCTTCACCTTACTAAGTTAGGTGAACATTTATTTTAAGTGAACAGCCTCTACTCTTCTACTAGTATCTTCCACTAGTAAATCAATACCTTTTTAGAGATGTAAAATTTTGTCCACAGTGTATAAGTATTCAGAATCTATTTAAGGTTCTCCTTTTCCTTGGTAAATCTACTAAACTCAAGGATGAATAAAATGCAGACACTTAGATGTGCCACACATATACCAACATGTATGCTTTTTTTTATCAGCAACGTGAAACACGGGGTGCTCTACATTGCAAATTTCTACCTGGGGACCTACCTCAATCTTCATACATTTCATTCATCCTCTCTATCTAATAACTGGTTCACTTAAGAAGTTGAATTGAAAAACACATCCTCATATCAATGTCAGTATTCAGCATTACCATTTTTTAGCCAGGACCATTTTCCCTCTAAGGAAGCGATTTGAGTTTCTAAATCCACAGTTTTCTTGATGCTCTCCACATCTATGAAGAAAATGTTTAATACTTTAAGTACAATGTCTAAGCACCGAAGAATGATGTTACATATCTGCAGAAAATAATTCTATTCATCTCTACATTTGGTTAAAGTTTTATTTATATTGTGTATAAGAGTGTATCTATTTTTCTTTACATTTTGGCTAGAGCGGGGACAGATCAGAATTCCTGTAAGGTTTTACTGTTTTGGAGGCTCCATTGTACAGATTCCTTCACTTCCTGTCTGATAAAAAGGTTGTCACCGGGACAGGAAATGAGAATTCTCTGGCTCATTTTTTTAAGGTTGGATGGAGTGGAGAGGGATTAGACCCCCTGTAAGGTTTTATTGCTGTCTGTGCCCATATTAGGTAGATTTACCCTCTTTATTTGTCTTGTTTACCATTATCATTGAAAGTGAAAGAAAATCCCCTATTTTGGGTTGTCACCAGAAAAGTAATACAGGGGGAAATCTTCCAAAAGGGACACTGGTTCTGGTGACCTTTGACTGGTATTCTAGTCCCCATTTTCCTTTTGTATTGATACATATGCTGAAGGGACCCTACTGACTTGTGAGTTGCCTTGCCATATTTCTACAATTTAAACCATTTTACCGCTTGATTAGCACTAAAAAACAATAGGGGTTCAAATCTTTCTACACTGTTATGCTATGTGAATTGGGACATAAAACCACATATAAAGTAGGTATTATCCCAACTTGGTTGGACAGGTTGAAATATACTTTCAAGTACCAATAAAAGCTCACATAGGAAGATATAAACAAATACCAGTTCTATGTGGTGCACAAGCCTCATAAAGTAGACCAATACATTTCCTTTACCTACCTTGACTGGGCCAAATTCTCCTTCATTTGTGTCTCACAAGCTCCCCTTCCCAGGTACTGCAGCTCACAGCAGGAATGTTTCTGCAGCACTTTTAGTTCTGCCAATCTACAAAGCAGTGGGCAGTACTGGGTGTGCCAGGTGTTGATTGAAAAGCTCACATAGAAGTGTAGTAACCTAGAAAAGAACCCCAAGTACTAAAGTGGTTTAATCCCTCCCAGGTGGCTTTAACCAGACCTTTTTTTAGACAGAACAAACCATGAAGGCATGTATTCAAATTGAAAAAGCAATTTTATTATCAAAATGTAAAAATATCAAAGAATAATAATCATCAAGCCCTTCACCATATATTTAGACCAAAATAACATTGTCTTGCAACATATCGAAGTCCGAACAATTACCAAGGCCCCTATTCGTACATCAAACAGCCACCTAAAACAAGCAAAACTTGTCTAAGTATAAATGAAAATAGGATAGCTCTTGCGCTAAATCACACAAAATATAAATGTGATACCAGTGTGTAGATCAAATAAATATTCAATATTAAATGATGTATAAATAAATATGCTGCAGCTTAAACCACAAAATCAATATAAAAAAGTGTGAAAAATAAACTCCAACAAGCTGCGCAGAAACACTTCAAAGAAATAAGTGTTCAAATAAATATGTGCAAAAAATACAATATTGCAACAAATAATCATAACAAATAAACATACATATAATAAAACAAACATTTCGTCATTCCGACTTTGTCAAAGGGGGGACAAAGTCAGAATTATGAAACGTTAGGGTGTGGCTACACGGCAGACCAGAGAAGTGAACGGGTGAAGCGGTGGCGGTTCCTCCATGTCTGGCACACTAGCGTGGAGTTGGTGAGGATGTGGGGAACACCCCAAACCCCATATTTTACATGCGCTGTTGATTTTGGTTTATGTGAGTACAACTACTATGTTTTAACAATAAAAATTGGAGTTTTAAAACTGTATTGCACTAGTGGATTCTTTGTTTTTCCCTATATGTACATGCAATATCATTTAAGGAGGACCCCTACACTTAACGATGTTTTGTCATTGTGCTTGGAACCCTGACCATGCAAATGGTGGGCATCTTGTTGGGGTGTGTTACCATCTGATGGGAGAGGGATCACGCAGGTGGTGGATTTAAGTGGTGTCCAACATTCAGCACGGAGCTCCTTTCTTCACACCTGTCACATCTTTAGCACATTTGATTAATGGACTTTATGTGATATATTTTGTGCACAATTCCACCTTATATATGTTTATTTTTTATGATTATTTGTTGCAATATTGTATTTGTTGCAAATGCTGTATTTATTTGAACACTTATTTCCTTGAAGTGTTTTTGCGCAGCTTGTGGGAGTTTATTTTTTACACTTTTTTTTATATTGTCTACGTATAAGCAAGTAATTTGCAAATTAAGTATGGCTTTAATAAAAACAACATTTATACTTCCCTAGGCAGGTGGATGTAGCATCCAATGCTGTATCTGTTCCCCACCGACTCTGTAGTGAGAACTGAGAACTCAAAGACCACTGATCACTCATTTCTCCCCCTCCGCTCTGAGCAAAGAACCATGACTGTCAGTCTCCAGCTCTATGATCTCTTCTCCAGAGCTTACTGGAGTGCTGGGCTGTGTGTGTGTGTGTAGGGGGGGGGCAAGGGCTGGTTTAGGCTCTCGATGGATTGCTGAGAGGCTGTGCCAGGTGCGAAATCAGGCTTCTGGGTGGATCCTGACCATATGGTTGGGACCTTTTCCAGAGCCTGGACAGGCTCTGTGACGTCAGCTGACATATATATTAGAATGGTGTGTACATATAATAAAATCACACGTAAATACTAACAGTGCTTTACAACTGATCACATAGTCCATAATGCGTCATATTCAAACAAGAAAGAGAGGGAAAGTCCAGCCTGCTGGCACCATCTATGGTGAGAATATCCTGTGTAAGGTATTCACGTGCTCTTATTTAAATAATCATGCACCTTCACCACACCGGCATGCCCCCCAAGTAGTGCCCACGTACCTCACTGAGGGGGATATAAAGCCAAACAAAACGTATACTCAGGAGGATAAATCCCTCTGACACAGCTCAGGATCTCAGGAGGGCTCTCCGTTGAAGTCAGCCAATGACGAAACGCGTTAGGACGTGGACACGCGGTGAACATAGCAACGTGACGATCCGGATGTCTGACGTCACGCCGAACTCAGAAGTCCTACGGTGGTGGTAGCCGCGGCTTCGCATCCACAACGGGACGGCGGGAGCCGTCCAGGTAGCCCGGATCGGGAACATTAATGAATCATTGGATTCTTTCTTTTTAACCTTGTTTGTGAGTGCATTTTTTGTTGGATTTGCTCTAAATAAATGTGTGTTGACGGAATTACACTATAAGAGCATCTTTTCATTTGCATATCATATAACATCTATGGAGCGATCCAGCCATCATCTTTGTGGAGATCCTGAGCTGTGTCAGAGGGATTTACACGTGAATACCTTACACAGGATATTATCACCAGAGATGGTGCCAGCAGGCTGGACTGTCCCTCTCTTTTTTGTTTGAATATGACGCATTATGGACTATGTGATCAGTTGTAAAGCGCTGTTAGTGTTTACATGTGATTTTATTATATGTACACACCATTCTATTATTGTTTTTATATAACGGCTGCTAATATCCGAAAGGTTTTAGATGGTTTTATGATTTTATATCATTTTATACTATTTTATGTACCTTTAATCGGATTTGGGTATTTATGGTTTCTACCACTGTATTTATGTAAGCTATTTATTATAATATTGAGCACCTTAGCGCCGAGTGAGTGAGATAGACAGGTGTATATGTCAGTTTTCTTACTCTTCTTTCTAGTAATATATATATATATATATATATATATATATATGTGTGCCAAAAGTCCAAAAATGATTTTAAAAGTCGATCAGTGATTCAAGGTGTTATTTAACCTCCCTGGCGCCAAAAGCGGTACAATTTTTTGCATGGAAATTTGACATTATGTATTGTAGGCCTACAATTCTTAGTAAATACTTACTTAAACCTGACCAAAACAAGACTCTAGTAGACATCCCAGATGTGATAAATTTGAAACACAAACACATGAATTATAATCTAATCAATAATATAATTTTATTCAATAATGCAATGAAAAATAATGAAATTTGTCAAACAAAGAAATTCAATACACATCCTGAGTGTGAAACAGTTTGAAGCATGGAACTAGACAAAGTCCGACGTTGCATTCAGGACAATAGTACCTTGTTTCCTTTCAGACTTTTTTTTCATTGCCATCTCTCTTGGAACAGCAAACGACGCACATCCTGGTAGGCGCTAACTTTCTTGCGGTTGGCGGTACGAAGTCTACAAAATGACGACCTGTCAGGCGTTCTGGATTGCCAACGTCAACAGCGCGTCGTCCGGGTCTGTTAGCAGATACTGATGGCGTCGGGTGGTTGACAAAAATCTGCTCAGCCACCTTCCAGATAAAGTCAGAATGAACAAGAGGTATGTTAGGGCTTGCTTTATAAAGGATATAGGCGTTCCAAAGGCATTGTTCAAGGAGATGCCTGAAAATCTTTTTGTAATATTTCTTCTGTTGCTCCCGCATCGCCGGGTAAAATGTCATTGCCTTATTGACTCGGTCGACACCTCCCATTGTGTGATTATAGTTGATTATGACTTGCGGCTTAAGCACATCTGTTCCGTGTTTTGTGCGGACCATGGCAGTGGAGGTGCTGTGCACGGTGCTCATGAGACACACGTCCTTTTTGTCTCGCCACCGCATTGCCATCATTTTACCCTTTTGAAAGGCAACCATCTCTCCTTTTTTTTAGTTTTTTCCTGCCAAACATTGATGGCATGTCACGCTGGTTTGGCCTAGCAGTACCATACCCATCAGTTTTGTTTAGGAGCAAAACCTCATAAAGTTCCGGAGATGTGTAAAAATTGTCCGTTGTCACGCAATATCCCTGGTTCAGCAATGGGTCCAGCAGTGAAAGGACAGAGGATGTGGCCATCCCATAGCCGCTGTACCTGGGATTGAACTTGGTACCTTTACCGGTGTAAATGACCGCATTCCAGATATATCCGGTGGATAATTCACAGAGCATATAAAATTTGATGCCAAACCGTGCTCTTTTGGATGCAATAAACTGTATCCAGCTCAGGCGTCCCTTGTAAGCCATCAGACTTTCGTCCACACTGACATCCCTTTCTGGCACGTAGGTCCACTGGAAGTTGGTGACAATCATTTGGCACACCTCCCAGATTTTTTTGAGTTTGGGCGCAGGATGCATGGCCTCATCAAACTCTTCGTTGTTGGCGAAGTGTAAAGGAGTGAAAAACGTTATTTGGACATCACTGTGCCAAAAAATGGAGTGGCCAGCATCCTATTGGTGGTCCAATACCATTTCTGGAGCAGTTTCCCCACCACCCCCTGAAGGATGATGAGTCCCAGAAACTACCAGATGTCCTCTTTAGTGACCGGTTCCCATTTTCTGGATCTGGAAAATCTGGCATGCAGCGTAGCGGATTGCTGCTCATGGGTGACGATTTTTAAAATGACCTCCTCAGTAAGAAATAATTTCAGGTACGCCAGAGGGTTGTCACTCTCCACATCAACCTTCATCCCCGAAGATTCAGTGAATCGGAATCTCGGGGGCGCTGCCTGGTCCGCATCGCTGTTTAGAGGGCACCATTGCTTGAGTCAGGTGCGGGATCATCGGCATTGTCACTTTCTGGATCAATGTCGGTGTCAGAGTCAAATGACAAATCTCCCCACGACTCACTGTTGCTCTGTTCTGCGAGCAGCTCCGTGTAGCTGCCGCTGTCGCTGTCGCAGTCGCTCAGCTGATCCAAAAGCGCATTTGTAGGACAGCGCTTTTTTGATGCCATTTTCAAATGGTTTTATTTGTCACAAATGACAATGGCAAGGGGCACTGAAAGGGCACCGTGTCTGATACTAATGTGATACAGTGTAATCCTCTCAGATTACACTGTATCACCTCCTTTTTATGTGTTTGTGTTGGTGCAACTTTTGAATTTCCCTCCCAGTTCCGCTCCCATGCACCATTGCTGCTGCAGGGAACGGAACCAGGAAGTCATCAGAGCGACGGACGAGTGGCGGGGATCTCGGCGGCGATCACAGCAATGGGAGATCATCGCTGGATCGCCAGGAGAAGGTAAGGAACCCCGCTGCAGGCTCTGCACATCTACCCCGAGCGTGACTCAAGGATACCGATCCTAGCATGAAAAAACTACCCTGAGTCATGCTCTAGGTTACCGCTAAGGGGGTTAAACAAATATGCTTCTGGTGTTCAGGTGCTGCTCCCCCATGAACAGCCTCTTACAAGATCACCGAGCACTTTGAATAATACTGAAGGATCTGGTAATCAGCTCCAGTATGATAAAAAAAAGAGGGTATCGGTCTACTTAGCCCACACTCGAATCCACAGATAATGGCCAAATGAAACGAAAGAGAAATATCATAGTGCAGTACAGCTTAAAACATGAATTAATTTAAAAGGACCCGCATGTTCAGTAGGAACAAACAAATGGTAAAGAGTATACACCGCGCCATGGGGGAGCAGCCCCTGTAGACTAGAAGCACTTATATTCACAATATCACTAAGGCTCTTTCACACTGATGCCTCTGCTAAGCAGAATCCACTTGGTCAGCCGAGGATCTCTCCGATGATCTCCACTGAGCAGGCAGATGACAAGTCCCCTCCACTATGCAGAGCGGATACAGACGCTCTCCTCTCTGAGGCAATCAGGTGGAAACAAACCACCTGTTTGTTCCCATCCAATGCCATCCGATACGCTGGATGGATGGGGAATAGGTCCCCCATGGCAACGGGTTTTAGCGGACATGTGTCCGCTGATATCCACTGCTCCATAGAAGACACTGGAGGGTCTGATCAGGCCTGTCTGAAAAACTGACTAGCAGACCTGATCGAAAAGCCTGTGTGAAACCAGCCCTAAACCACCTTGAGTTACTGGTGGACTTTTGATATAATTTTTTAACTTTTTGGCACATATGTATTTATGGTTTGCTCTTATTATTCATGTTTATGTTTTTTGGTTTTGTTTCACTTTGTGATTGCATTTAAAAAGGGGACATAAAGCCACATAAACTAAGTGCAAGTTTTATTATTTTCTTAAACCACTTTAGTACCTAGGGTTCTTTCCTAGGTTACTACACTTCTTTTTGGGTTATTAAGTTTTTTTAGGGGATACCCCACACCTATATTGTGGTGAGGTGGCAGCAAGTATTTTGGGGCATCATATTCCCCTTTGGGAGGTTTTTTATATTTTAATTGGTTGACAAGATATAGGCTTGTAAATCAACAGTGACATTGCTGAAAACCGTGCCCCCCTGCAACATTTTTTATCCCACGGTTAGCGCAAGCAAGCCTCTAGTTTTTAGTACATGAGAGTGGCAATGCTGCATCTACATTAACACCAGGAGGACTAAGAGAAAACTGCAAGTGCAGATGCACTTATAACTAGGTTCTGCAGCATGATTTTTAAATGTAAGGACATAGTTATTGTTTAGTTCGTTTCTAATAGTTTTAGTTTATTTTGAACATATATTGTATAAAAAAAAAACAAAGAAACCCCCCAAAATAAAAGAAGTAGGTATTCAGTAGTTGACCATTAAAAAACAACTAGTTACAAGAGAAGACAAAAAAACTATAAAAAAGAATTTAGTTTACATATCCGAAAAAGAGTGTGAAAAGTACAACCATATTAATTTCCACCCCTTTAAGGCATGGGAACGGCATTCCTGTACTTTTTCCACAGCAGGAACGTCGTTCCCGTTAGCAGCCGGGTCCTGCAGGACTGACTTTCATTGGCTTTTGCATGCAAGCTGTCTGTGGCATCTGTGTGTGAGAAGAACAGAGCCACTCAGGCGGCACTAGAGGAAGCAGAGCCGATGCTTCCTGTATGACGCCAGCTACTGTCACAGGCGGAGTGATACCAAATGCACTCCGCCTCCACCTGTAACAGGAGCGATATAAGAAGCATTGGCTCTGCTCTCTACTGCAGCCACATGCTTCCTCCAGTGCCGCTCCTGTCACAGATTTAAACTGATGCTCGGGGATGGACGGTAGGTCAAGAACAAGCCAGCAGTACCTACCAACAGTACCAGCCAGCAGTACCCACCAACAGTACCAGCCAGTAAAACCAGCCAGTAGTACCCACCAGCAGTACCAGCCAGTAATACCCACAAGCAGTACCAACCAGCAGCACCCAACAGCAGTACCAGACAGTAGTACCAGCCAGCTGTACCCACTAACGGCACCAGCCAGAAGTACCCACCAGCAGTACCCACCAGTAGTACCAGCCAACAGTACCTTCCAACAGTACAAGTCAGCAGTACCCACCAACCCAAAAAAATTTCAGTCTCTCGATGTGCAAAACTGATAGAGACATACCCCAAGCGACTTACAGCTGTAATCGCAGCAAAAGGTGGCGCTACAAAGTATTAACTTAAGGGGACTGAATAATTTTGCACGCCCAATTTTTCAGTTTTTTATTTGTTAAAAAAGTTTGAAATATCCAATAAATTTCGTTCCACTTCATGATTGTGTCCCACTTGTTCTTGATTCTTCACAAAAAAATTAGTTTTATATCTTTATGTTTGAAGCCTAAAATGTGGCAAAAGGTCGAAAAGTTCAAGGGGGCCGAATACTTTCGCAAGGCACTGTATGCTTGTCCTATCCTGGATGATGACCTGGAAGCAGGCCACTACACCACTTCCAGTTTAGTGCGAATGGGGGCCTTCATGCTCCAGTGTTTTAAGGGGGACCCCCGTATAAAAAGCATAAAGGCCAAGGACCAGTACTGGGTGGCAACGTACTTAGACCCCCGGTACAAACAAAAAATGGTGAAAATGTTACCACAATCACAGAGGGCGGTCAGAATGCAGCACTTCCAGGCCTTGCTGCGTGAAATGCTGCATTCTGCTTTTGCGTGCACTGGCAGAGGAATTTCCAGTCACAGAGAGACAGTTGCGGGTAGCAATCCAACAGTGCCTACAAGAAGAGGGCAGTTTGAAGATGTCTTGGTCACTTCTGAGATCCTTCTTTCAGCTGAACCATCGACAGCTGTACTACGGATCCAGCATCAGGAAACGCCTAGACCGACAGGTGTCCGATTACATCGGGTTAACAGCCGATGTGGACGCTCTGAGGTGTGATAAACCCCTGGACTACTGGGTGGGCAGGCTTGACCTCTGGCCAGAGCTTGCACAATTTGCAATGGAAATGTTGGCTTGCCCCCCGTCCAGTGTCCTGTCCGAAAGGACAATCAGCGCAGCAGGGGGGATCATGACCGATAAGCGCACTCGCCTAGCTCATGAGTGTAGACTACCTCACATTTATAAAAATGAATGAGGCATAGATCTCTGAGGAATTCAACACATGTAACCAGTAGACCATGTTTCATTGAAATTCCTCATGCCAGGCCACAAATATCCGCCAGACCGCCATCCACCTACAACAATTCCTGGTCCTTGGCTTCGCTACATACAGTGGCATAAAAGGCATTTCATGTCCATTGAATGGCAAATTTTTGGGGCCTTTCAGGGCCGAGAATTATTTTTTCTGTGAATGCCTAATGTCCCTCCAGCCACAGAATACAACTTTCTTAGCTGTCAGGTAAACCCATGTGGGCTAATTTTTGGGGCCTATACAGGCCGACACTTACTTCTGTATCCTGTGAATGCCTAATGTTCCTCCAACCAACAAATACTACGTTCTTAGCTGTCAGGTAAACCCATGTGGGCTAATTTTTGGGGCCTATACAGGCCGACACTTACTTCTGTATCCTGTGAATGCCTAATGTACCTCCAGCCACCAAATACTACGTTCTTAGCTGTCAGGTAAACCCATGTGGGCTAATTTGTGGGCCTATACAGGCCAACACTTACTTCTGTATCCTGTGAATGCCTAATGTACCTCCAGCCATAAAATACTACGTTCTTAGCTGTCAGGTAAACCCATGTGGGCTAATTTTTGGGGCCTATACAGGCCGACACTTACTTCTGTATCCTGCAAATGCCTAATGTACCTCCATCCACCAAATACTACGTTCTTAGCTGTCAGGTAAACCCATGTGGGCTAATTTTTAGGGCCTATACAGGCCGACACTTACTTCTGTATCCTGTGAATGCCTAATGTACCTCCAGCCATCAAATACTAAGTTCTTAGCTGTCAGGTAAACCCACTTGGGCTAATTTTTGGGGCTATACTGGCCGACACTTACTTCTGTATCCTGTGAATGCCTAATGTACCTTCAGCCACAGAATACTACATTCTTAGCTGTCAGGTAAACGCACGTGGGCGAATTTTTGGGGCCTGGAATGGCCGACACTTACTTCTTTATTCTGTGAATGCCTAATTTTTCAGACTGGAATTGAAAATCAACGGGTCTGTAAAGGTTCCGCCAAATTATGTATGAATGGACCATATATGTATTAAACATGTATTTACTGGCTGCTGTCAGTTCTGGCTGATTTATGAAAAAAAAATAAAGTTTTGCTATAAAAAAAAATAAAAAATTTAGGGCAACTTTTCCAATTGCAATACTTCTGTTATGACATTGTCCATGTGCTGGGACTATTTGTGCACAGCTAGTAGGTCTTTTGTGGCTGCAAATATGACCTAAAGGTTTTTAAAGTTCACCTCCCATTAAAGTCAATGGGGCCCGCCGCGAACTTGCGGTTCGCAGACTTTTGAGAAAATTTGCAGCTGACATTCGCGAACCGCCCCAGCTGATGTTCCTCCATCTCTAGTGAGAAGCACCAGGCATCCCAAATCTTATGATATTTCTTCAAGCATCCTCTATTTATATGACGCACTTTTTCATATAGCAGAATCTGATTGACCTCCAATAGCCAGTTCCTTATAGTAGGAGGTTTTGGTTATATCCATTTTAGGGTAATAGTTTTCCTGGCCAAAAAAAGTGTCTCCCTAAGCACTATTCTGTAATGTCTAGACCACACTGTTTCATCCAATATACCCAATAGGCAGGCTTCTGGAGTCAAAGGTATAGGTGTAGACAACACAGAGGTCAATATTTCAACAATCTCTTGCCAAAATCCTATTACCGCCAGGTAAAGCCATGCAATATGTATAAAATCTGCCCGAGGGTTGTATTAATCTATTATTTACTGCAGGTGATACATATAAATGGGAAGAACATGCCTCTTCCCAATCTTCATCCGATATATTAATAACTATTTCCTGCCATTTAGTTCTAATTGCCAATGGGTTCATGCCCGTGTTGACCTTACCTAAATGTCCATATATTTCCGAAAACCAACCCTTTAGGGCCCTGAGATCTCAGAATTCCAATCATGGGATATCTAGAAAATTTAGATCCCGAGACACCAAATTGCGCTTGTAGTGTGTGTCGCAACTGCAAATATCTATAAAGGGAAGTATGTGGTATTCCATGTTTAAATTGTATATCTAAAAAGGAGTACATATGCCCTGTATCATATACATCTGCCAAGGTGTACATCCCTTTATATTCCCAGAACTGATAGTCCACCAGTTGTTTCAAATGGGCAAACGTGTTCCGCCATAATGGGAGATCTATATTGGTCTGGTTATTCCCTTCAATATGTTTTAACTCTCTTCATACTGCACGGCCAGGGTTAGAATTGGTATGCGTCTACACTTTAGCAGATTCAAAGGTGCTTCCAAGGCTGTAAGTAGGTTGTCAACTTGTAAAGCATGGGCCAAATGTGATTCCACCATCAGTGGTGTTACTGGCATGACCCAACAGGCAAGGTGTTTAAGCTGTCCAGCTAAATAGTACCTATACATATTGGGCAGTGCCATCCATTTTAGATCTCTGAAGAGTAGTCAACCTAAGTCTACGCCTACCCTTTCCCCAAATAAATATGGTAAATAGTGCGTCTAATTTTTTAAAGAAAGTTTTAGGGATAGGGACTGGCATATGTGAGACAAAATACAGACATTTAGGTAGTAGAATCATCTT
This sequence comes from Pelophylax lessonae, assembly GCF_965119305.1. Lineage (NCBI taxonomy): Eukaryota > Metazoa > Chordata > Amphibia > Anura > Ranidae > Pelophylax > Pelophylax lessonae. The sequence continues at coordinate 188,719,513 of NC_138776.1, read as the reverse complement.
AATTAAGTTTATTTTACCTGCCACTGAAAATGGAAGTTTAGCCCAAGTAGCCAATTTGGTTCTAACTGTTATCATGAGTGGATCCAAATTAGCCTGTAAAGATGCAGAAGGTGTCCTTGCAATAATAATCCATAAATATTTAAAGGAAGAAACTACCTTTAACAGGCGTGACGCCTCACTCAGCAGTTGTGGCTGAAGTGGTATAAGGGAAGACTTTTGCCAGTTAATTTTAAGACCTGAATAGGAGCTAAATGATCTATGATACTCATAGCTGCTTCCAGGGACCCATGAGCATCATTTAAATATAAAATAAGGTCATCTGCATAGAGACCAACTACATCTATCCTCTCTGCCAATGTAATACCTACCATGGAGGGGGATTGCCGCAGGTGAAGAACCAAGGCCTCAATAGCTACTGCAAACAAAAGCGGAGACAATGGGCATCCCTGCCGGGTGCCCCTATATAGTTGTATAGAATCAGATAAGAGACCATTTACCAGAAGAAAAAACAATGAGACATTGCCTAGGCATACCAACATTTGTATGCGAAGGCAATTCGTAGCCGCGGCCTCCACTCAAGCTCCCATATATAAATCCAGCCAAAAATAAGCCTTTAAAGGCAAGATAATATCAGAGGGAGGGAGGGGAAGGAAGAAAAGGAAAAAAAAAAAAAAAAGGAAAAGGGTTCCTCTCTTCCCGTCTCTTCCCCCTGCTCTCCAACCACTGCGTCTTCTCTTCTGATTATCCATCAGTATACAAATATCTTGCTTAGAAGAAATAATACCATTTTTCTTCCTATTCAATGTATAGTTCCTTTAGAACAAAGCCATTCTTGTGCATTTTCTGGGGTATTAAATAAAAGTACTCTTCCATCCGCCTCCACACGCAGCCGCGCAGGATATGTCAGTATTTAATATGGCGTCCTTTTAACTTCTTTTTTACTTCCATGAAGGTAGCTCTCAACTTTTGTAATTCTACAGAAAAATCAGGAAAGAAAAATACTTGTACATTTTCATATTGAATAGTTCCCTTTTGTCTGGCTTTCCACAATATAAGGCCTCGATCTTTACAATTTAAAAAGCGTGCCAGTAAAGGTCTTGGTGGGGCCCTGGGAGCTGGATATTTTGCAGGTATTGTATGGGCCCTTTCCACTGCAAATTCTGCAGGAAAAACAGCCTCAGGGAATAAAGTTTTAATCCATGTTTTCACAAAGTCTCCAGGGTTTTTTCCCTCAACCCGCTCTGGTAGGCCAACAAATATAATATTGATACATCTCAGTCTATTCTCTAGAGCGTCAGCCTTTTGGTTCCAGAGTGATACTTGCTTTTCAACCACCAAAATCCGATTAGGGAGAGGGCAAGATCATCCTCTAATGTGGAAATCCTATTTTCTGCTTCAGTAACCCGTTCCCTGATAGCTTGCATATCCTGTCACAGTAGGCCTATATCCACTTTAAGCTCCTCCATTTTACCAGTCAACAGAGCACTATTAGCTGAGAGTGTACCTGCTCCAATGAAATCTTTGCTTGTTTCTCCGTCGGCATGCTAGTCAGCGTACCGCCACCTCCACTCCGTGTGTGGCGGGCTTCGGCCCCCTTCCTGCTTCTCGGATCAAGCAAATTCTTTCAGGCATTGTGACGCCGTGGAAGATCGATCCTTACTCGACTTCTTGATCATACTGTCAGGTGTGTATATAGGCTCTCCAAAGAGCCCTTCAGAGTTTTCGGATCAGGGTAAGTATTCAGGATAGAGACGGAGCTCTCGTGGAGGCCGGCGGAGCTCTGATCACATGCGGCCGGCCATCTTGCCGGCTAGCCACGCCCCCTCAATTTTTTTTATTTTTTTAACAGTAGGGCCTGTTCCTGTGCCCAGCAATAGTAACTGTGAGGGGTTACAGTGTTCAGGCACCACTAGGGATGGGTGAATGGTTTGGGCCAAGTTGGGACTAAACATCGCCCATTCAGGTACTTGCCTAACACCTGAACTTTCTCAGCACTTAGCGGGATGTTCACCAGTTGAGCGCACAGTCAATAGGTTGTTAAGGCTTCCCTGCTGAGAGCTGAATTTAAAAAAAATTATTGTAAAAAGAAAATGTAAATTACAAAAATTGGGGTAAAAACAACTTGGGAATGTGGAGAAGACGTCTGACGCCTTCTCCATATCTACAGGCAGGCACCAGGGATATCCTCTAGCCCCTCCCATCTTTGTTATTACCTTCTATAATATCTTGGAGTCCAGCTCATTGTCAAATTATCAGACTTTTATGCAATAAACTTTCCCCCATTCTCAAAACCATCCAACAAGATCTACAGAAGTGGAAATCCGTCCCTTTCTCGTGGTTTGGTAGGGCAGCTATTATCAAAATGAATATCCTCCCAAGGATTCTCTATCTGTTACAGACCCTACCAATCAAAATCCCAGCTTCATTTTTCACATCATATAAACAAATATGCACCGACTTCATTTGGCTTTCCAAACACCCACGTCTGGGATGGGATAAACTCTCAACCCCCAAATCGAAAGGTGGCACTGGCCTTCCGGACCTGCATAAATACTACTGGGCCTGTCACCTCATAAGGAAAATAGATTGGCATGTCCACCTCCATACCAAAGCATGGGTGTGCATAGACGACTCATTCTCTCAGATCCCATTCCGTCGCTTGCCATGGATTAGGACAAGTCTGATCCCTAAACAGAGCTCTGATCATCCTCTAATAGCCCCCACAATACAAAACTGAATATCTCCTCCTACAGAGATCCGCTAACCCCAATAAATCATAACCCTGAGTTCTCCCCTGGCATCCTGGGCTATCCTCTTAGTAACCCTGATTCTGAGATATCTGTATGTGCTGAAAACTTCTTTAATAAGGACAAACTCTTATGCTACAGCTATAACCATCCCTTTCTATACCGATCTTCAAATAAGACACTTTCTAAACAGCTTTTAATGGTACAGAGATCACACCTCTTTTGAAGCTTTATGTACTAGGTCAGAACCACAAAGACACCTGATTTCTGACTTATACTCTCTCATGTTTTCTGATTGTGATCCCAAATGCAACAAAGCTGGTCAAAAGTGGAAAAGAGATCTAGCTCTAGACCTTTCCATAGAGGACTGGGAGCATGTTTACTCCCACATCCATAAAGTCTCAATTAATGTCTCTGTGCAGCAAAACAGTTAAAAAATTACCCTAGATGGTACAAAACCCCAACGAAACTTCACAAATACTACCCTTCGCCCTCACCTCTTTGTTGGAAATGCAAATTAGATCCCGGTTCCTTACTCCACATTTGATGGGAGTGTCCAATAATACAACCCTTTTGGAGAGAAGTACATTGTACCATAATAAGCATCCCCTCCTACTCCCTAAATTACACCCCAGTGCAATATCTTCGTCATCATTCATCGCTCCCACAGTCAGCGTATGGGAAATCCCTTACCTCATTAATGTGGCCGAAATGTGCATCCAGCTACACTGGAAAGATAAAACCTCCCCAACAATAGCAGAATGGTTGCAATGCGTTAGAAAAACTGCAGGAATTGAGGATTTAATTAACCAGGCCGTGATACTCCCACCAGGTTCTGCAAAACAGGGGCCTGTTCACAGAATTTTACAGAATCAGCTGAATTCTCCAGGATAATGAGTGACTAAAACTCTAAAGTTGATAATAGTTGGACCTGGGGGAGTATAAGGGAACAGAGGACAAGAGAATTCAAACCATACAAGGAAACAGTATTAGGTAACATCCCTACACTCTCCTTTCCCCATTCTCAATCTTTTCAATATCACTTTACAATACAGACTATATTGAGCTTTAAGATCACCGCCCAAAAAACTCTTATTACAACCCTCTTAAGGCTATGATCCAAAAATACTGGCCGCCAAGCCAATACCACCCCCCCCCCCCCTCACTTTTTTTTGTTCTCCCTTTTCCACCTTTCCTCTTTCTCCCCTGTTCTCCTTCCCCATATTCCCCCACCCCCTCCACTCAGGAAGGACACACTTTGCTGTAACCAACCCATAACTTTTTCTTGATTCACAAGTGCTATATTTAGTCCTACTCTAAGTAGGGTTGGGGTTACACAATTCTTTACTTAACTGTTTCAATATCTGAGGTTTACATGTCTGCCTCATTCACACCCTGACATTATCTGATGTTTCTGAAGCATCTAATGACTCGCTTATAACAGTGGGTGTTACTCAAGGATATATGTGTGACTGGCTTGTCTTTAAGAGTACACCTAATATACACCCAATAAACTTCTTTAAAGGGGAGAAATAACAAAACAAAAAATAATTTAAAACAAAAAGAAAGGAGGGTGATGGCAGGTTTTGCCCCAACCCGATCACAGTTCGCTCCCATCAGGGGTGATCAGATGTTTTGGAGGCTTGGCTGGCATCTCTGTCTGTTGGTTACAAAGCTCCCAAGCTCATTGTTCTTCTTAATATTTGACTCTACTTGTTCGTTATTTTAGCAATCTCTATGTTTAACCTTGCAGCTATGTTCTTAATATCACATTATTCGGAATTGGAATGTCCTATCTGAATTTTTGTAAACTGTCTTTTTTTTTTTATGTTCTTAAAACCCTCGGTACAATTTATTGAAATAAAACAGCTTGGGGGGACCCCTTGGGTAATGTATGGCTTTTAAGGGGAACTCCATGACAGAATTAGGAAAAAAACTGCGTGGGGTCCCCCCCCAATATCCATACCAGGACAGTTGGGTCTGGTATAGACTTTAGGGGAACTCCAGGCCAAAATTAAAAAAAAAAAAAAAATGGCGTGGAGTCCCCCCTAAAATCTATACCAGACCCTTACCTGAGCATGCAGCCTGGCAGACTAGGAAGGGGGGGGGGGGGGCGAGAGAGCGCCCCCCCTCCTGAATTATATTAGGCCGCTTGCCCTCAATCTGGGGAGGGTGCTTTGAGGAGGCTTTGTTGATGGGGACAAGTTCCTCTTCCCGACAACCCTGGGCTGTGGTTGTGGGAGTCTGCGGGTGGGGGGCTTATCAGAATCTGGAAGCCCCCTTTAAGAAGGGGGCCCCCAGATCCTGGTCCCCCCTATGTCAATGGGTATTGTGTACATCGTACCCCTACCCATTCACCAAAAAATTGTTAAAAAAAATAAACCCACAAGACAATTTTTTTATTAAAAGATAAAAAAATAGTGTCCCCGATGTAAATCCATTGTCAGTCATGCCGCCCGCCGCTTCAGTCGCCCCGAAAAAAGAAAAAAAAAAAAGCTCCGCTCTCGGTCAACACTTCTTATATAGGGAACGGTCAGGGCCACACCGGTGACGTCATCCGGCAGCCCCGTTCCTCATGACGTCACTGACCCAGCATGCACCGGCCCATGATGTTACTAGGGGGTGGTGTCGGAGGCTGGCATGGCTCCGCTCATTCCCTATATAAGAATTTTTGAACCGTGAATAGGCAGTCCACAGAAAGTGTTCACTGAGAGCAGAGCTTTTCATTTTTTTTTTCTTTTTCCGGGTCGGCGGGTGAGGCGGGCAATGTGATTGACGATGGATTTACATTGGGGGACACTATTTTTTTAATTTTTAATAAAGGACTTGTCAAAAACTCTTGCGTGTTTATTTTTTTTGTACACTTTTTCGGTAAATGGGTAGGGGTACTATGTACCCGATACCCATTCACATGGGGAGCCGCCTTGTTAAACGGGGCTTCCAGATTCCGATAAGCCCCCCACCTGCAGACCCCCACAACCACAGCCCAAGGTTGTTGGGAAGAGGCCCTTACCCCCATCAACATGGGGACAGGGTGCTCTAGGGTGGGGGGGACAGAGCCCCCCTGCCCCGGAGAACCCCCCTCATGTTGAGGGCATGCGGCCTGCTATGGTTCAGGAGGGGGGCACTTGCTGCCCCCCCCTTTCCTGACCTGCCAGGCTGCATGCTCAGATAAGGACCTGATATGGAAGTTTTTTCATTTTTTTAAATCTGTATTGCCGGGAGCCGACAATACATTACAGCCGTGAGCAAGTTTAAATTACATTTTTTCCTTTAGAAATGTCAGTATTGCTGCAGCAGGCTCAATACATTGTAAAGATGAGTCACTTTACAGGCGCATAAAGGGGACCCCCCCCCCCCCAGTCCCAATATTTAAAGGAATTCTTCATTTTTTTATTTCACTTTAAGCCTCATTAAAATCACAGCCCCTTTAAAAACAATAGTTTCAAAAAGAAAATTGTATTGATACATGTCCCCAAGGGCAATACCTGGTCCCCCTACACTTTTTATGGCATTAACTTGCATATAAGTCTTTAAAATGAGGACTTTTGATTTTTCATGTTCATGTCCCATAGCCTTTAATTTGCATGTTCGCTAGAATGTTTTCCCTATTTGAGATGTTCTGGTGGGAACCAAACAGGGGGGTGTTTGGCCCATCCCTAGTGGGGACAGGTTCCCTGTCTGGAAGGGACAGTTCTTAGAAAAAGGGAAAGGTTCCAGAGCAGTAAGGACAGTGCAGGGTCTAGGTATACCTCACTTCAGGAAGTCTTTGCTTTTCGGTGTGGACTGGCCAGACCACATTCCGCTCCTTATTGCAGATGCTGTTGGCATCTTCAAACCTACACACCACTGTCACAGTTGGCACAAGTGGCTCTGGACAGGTAAGCATACCAGTCGGGCCTAGTTGAGCTGTGTTGTGTTGAACCTTTGTAATGTATTGCTATTGCCTAACTTGGACTCTTTGTGTTCACTTCCCGCTACACCATGCTACACTCTACCTGCACACAAGCTAATAAATACAACTTCCTCTACCTTCCCTGACTAAGCCAAATCCATTATTTGTGTCTCACATGCTCCCCCTCCTAGACTCTACTGTACAGCTCACAGTAGAAGGGTTTGTGTGGTGCAATTAGTTCTGCCAATCTGTAAAGCAGTGGGCAGTATTGGGTTTGGCCAGGGGCTGACTCACAAGCTACAGGCTTGTGAATTATCAGTGACCATGCTGATGGGCACAACCCCTGCAACTGTTTTTCATTCCACCATAGTGCAAGCAGGCACATTCTACATGAGAGTGGCAACTCCACTCTGAATTCAGGAGCAGTGAAGCTGTGTTTCCCCTTATCACATGAAGCTGAATTAGGTGGCCTTCACTAGCAGTCTCAATAGCTATTTCTAGGACCTTGCAGGGGATTAGGAGAAAACCGTGAGTGCAGATGCACTTAGACTTGGAGTTTGCTTTTTGGTCGGCCTTTCCCAAATGTCTTCACTTAATGAAAACATCCTTGTACCCCAATTTTAATCAGTCATTTTTTATTATTTACTTTCTTTACTTAGTTCTGTTCCTTCTCTTTATCTCTATTATCTTTAATATCTCTTTATTAATCCCAATATTTGAAGTACATAAAGGCCTTTGCACCTCTGCTGTTTCTTCGGACCAGTTGGGGAATGGCTGTCTGCCTCTATTTAGAAAAACATGCTCTTCCTAGGCTTGGAAACAGCTTGTAGGTGGGGTGCAGCCTGGTGCAGCAGTAAAAATTCACATAGTTAGGTATAATGGAAAACTTGTACTGAAACAGTGCAGCAGCAATTCATGGCAAAGCCACTGAGAAGGCTGCCCAACCGGGAGCATTCATGATTTCCAGTAATGTGAAGAGAGTGGGTATCAGCTGGACTAACAGCATCTGTAAAGAGAAGAGATTGCAGCCTGGCTGTCTCGTGCTGAATTGGGATGCTGTCCAAAGTTGTTGCGGCTCTACACTTTCCCTTGTCATCAGGAACCTTTCTCTACCATTAGTATTGACCTCAACAGACGGGATACCTATCCCTACTCTACCAACTCATAAATGCGTGCCAAACTTGGGGAACCAGGGCCTTAAATATGCTCTTCTTGACCCAAGATGGCTTCTAGGGTCACATGCAAAAGGATAGATTCCCCAGTGACCCAGGAAACCATAGAGGAACCCTGTTCCTTTTGATTGCCTCTCCAACAACTGTGCCGCTGTAGAAGATCGCCACCTGCAGTGGAGAAAGTAGACTGCACCTGCCTACAAGCTAGCTTTCCAAAAGGGGTACATAATATAGAGAGATTAAAACTGTGTGTCATATTTTAAAACAACCTAAATAAAAGATTGACATTTCATTCTTCACAAATTGTAGTTTTTTTTGTCAGCCATGCACTGAGGGGAATATTTATAAATTCTGTTGCACAACAGGGAAATACTAAAGGAGGAGTGGGACAGATTGCGCGACAGATTTACTGCAAGGTTACAGCTTGATTAATCCGTTTCTCTCTCTTTTACTCTAAAGTAGCATAAAACCTGTCTCTGACCACTTCTTAATTGTGCGTCTTTTTAGAGGAAAAATCTGTCTCATCTATAATAGCAAGCATATCCTGGACTTTTGTAAATCTGTTTCACCTGGCTGTGCAGGAATACAGCAGCATCGGTTGCAAATATACAGAAAAACTGTCACATTTTGGGAGTTATCCTGACTTGCATGTATTGGTGTTCCTAATTTGCTTGTTAAATGTACCCTTCTGATATGACTCAAAGTCATACAGTAGATCAGAGATGATGAATATTCTTTATGAAATTCATGTTCTTATACTTCAGGAAGTCCTTGTTTTTCAGTTACAACTTTGTAGTGTTGAGCGAACACGGACCTGTATTATTCGTGTTTGTACCGAATAATTGGATTTTTGTTACCCGAACACGGACACGGACACTTTACTGTATATTCGGGTAAAAATCCGTGTTCGGTCGTTTTATTTCCGGGTTTTGCATGCTTTGGCGCGCTTTTCATGGCGGGCTTTCAACAGCCAATCAACAAGCGTTTAACTAGTGTGCCTTAAGCCATCCCAGCCATGCCTACAAATGTATCAGTAGCTGTGATTGGCCGTCTGAAGCATGTGACCAAGTCTTTATAAGTTCGAGGCAGCGCCGCAGCGGCGTCATTCTGCTGCTTAGATCAGGGAGAGAGCACACATCAATGTGCTGGCTGCTGATTTTAGGGACAGACAGGAAAAAAAACCATTTGTGTCCGGATAGAATTGAGGGACAGGTCGGAGTGTTTTAGGCAGGGCGAGTTGTAGGCATTTTAGGGAGAGGCTGCTGCTGATTTTTAGGGAAATTGTGTTCTACAAACTACAATCGATATTGCTGTGTGGGGTGGGGTCTGCACTCTGCACTCAGTCCCGATCTACGATCTCTTATCAATCCTGTTAGGGATAGAGTCTGCTGAATTTTAGGGAAAGTGTGTCCTACAAACTACAATCGATATTGCTGTGTGGGGTGGGGTCTGCACTCTGCACTCAGTCCCGATCTACAATCTCTTATATCAATCCTGTTAGGGATAGAGTTTGCTGATTTTTAGGGAAAGTGTGTTCTACAAACTACAATCAATATTGCTGTGTGGTGTGGGATAGGAGATAGGCAGGTGTCAGTGATCCACATCCATTTTGCTGTGTGTGGGCTGCAGTGAACACAATCTTTTTGGGGTGCAGTGAACACAATCTTTTTGGGGTGCAGTGAACACAATCTTGGTGCAGTGAACACAATCTTTTTGGGGTGCAGTGAACGAAATCCTTTTGGGGTGCAGTGAACACAATCTTTGTGGGGTGCAGTGAACACAATCTTTTTGGGGTGCAGTGAACAAAATCCTTTTGGGGTGCAGTGAACACAATCTTTGTGGGGTGCAGTGAACACAATCTTTTTGGGGTGCAGTGAACAAAATCCTTTTGGGGTGCAGTGAACACAATCTTTGTGGGGTGCAGTGAACACAATCTTTGTGTAGTGCAGTGAACAAAATCCTTTTGGGGTGCAGTGAACACAATCTTAGTGGGGTGCAGTGAACAAGATCCTTTTGGGGTGCAGTGAACACAATCTTTGTGGGGTGCAGTGAACAAAATCCTTTTGGGGTGGTAGTGAACACAATCTTTGTGGGGTGCAGTGAACACAATCTTTGTGGGGTGCAGTGAACACAATCTTTTTTGGGTGCAGTGAACACAATCTTTGTGGGGTACAGTGAACATAATCTTTGTGGGGTGCAGTGAACACAATCTTTTTGGGGTGCAGTGAACAAAATCCTTTTGGGGTGCAGTGAACACAATCTTTGTGGGGTGCAGTGAACACAATCTTTGTGGGGTGCAGTGAACAAAATCCTTTTGGGGTGCAGTGAACACAATCTTTTTGGGGTTCAGTGAACAAAATCCTTTTGGGGTGCAGTGAACACAATCTTTGTGGGGTGCAGTGAACAAAATCCTTTTGGGGTGTAGTGAACACAATCTTTGTGGGGTGCACTGAACACAATCTTTGTGGGGTGCAGTGAACACAATCTTTGTGGGGTGCAGTGAACAAAATCTTTGTGGGCTGCAGTGAACACAATCTTTTTGGGGTGCAGTGAACAAAATCCTTTTTGGGTGCAGTGAACACAATCTTTGTGGGGTGCAGTGAACACAATCTTTTTGGGGTGCAGTGAACGAAATCCTTTTGGGGTGCAGTGAACACAATCTTTGTGGGGTGCAGTGAACACAATCTTTTTGGGGTGCAGTGAACAAAATCCTTTTGGGGTGCAGTGAACACAATCTTTGTGGGGTACAGTGAACACAATCTCATACTTCTGAAGATTTGAGGGTGCTGCCTGTTCCATACTCCTCCTACTCCTCATCCATCCTTTTAGGGGTACAAACAATAGTAATTGGGGCCTAGTGTGGTTGTGTACGTGTGAGATACATACACTTTTTTTGACCATATTTCCTATTCCGCTTTTTAAATAAAAACCTTTGGGGATCAATTAAATTGCGGGATAGTCTGTGTCGGTACGTGTGAGATCCACCTTTCCAAGTTTTTGAGGTTCATCTCATACTTCTGAAGATTTGAGGGTGCTGCCTGTTCCATACTCCTCCTACTCCTCATCCATCCTTTTAGGGGTACAAACAATAGTAATTGGGGCCTAGTGTGCTTGTGTACGTGTGAGATACATACACTTTTTTTGATCATATTTCCTATTCCGCTATTCAATAAAAACCTTTGGGGATCAATTAAATTGCGGGATAGTCTGTGTCGGTATGTGTGAGATCCACCTTTCCAAGTTTTTGAGGTTCATCTCATACTTCTGAAGATTTGAGGGTGCTGCCTGTTTCATACTCCTCCTACTCCTCATCCATCCTTTTAGGGGTACAAACAATAGTAATTGGGGCCTAGTGTGGTTGTGTACGTGTGAGATACATACACTTTTTTTGATCATATTTCCTATTCCGCTATTCAAAAAAAACCTTTGGGGATCAATTAAATTGCGGGATAGTCTGTGTCGGTACGTGTGAGATCCACCTTTCCAAGTTTTTGAGGTTCATCTCATACTTCTGAAGATTTGAGGGTGCTGCCTGTTCCATACTCCTCCTACTCCTCATCCATCCTTTTAGGGGTACAAACAATAGTAATTGGGGCCTAGTGTGGTTGTGTACGTGTGAGATACATACACTTTTTTTGATCATATTTCCTATTCCGCTATTCAATAAAAACCTTTGGGGATCAATTAAATTGCGGGATAGTCTGTGTCGGTACGTGTGAGATCAACCTTTCCAAGTTTTTGGGGTTCATCTCATACTTCTGAAGATTTGAGGGTGCTGCCTGTTCCATACTCCTCCTACTCCTCATCCATCCTTTTAGGGGTACAAACAATAGTAATTGGGGCCTAGTGTGGTTGTGTACGTGTGAGATACATACACTTTTTTTGATCATATTTCCTATTCCGCTATTCAATAAAAACCTTTGGGGATCAATTAAATTGCGGGATAGTCTGTGTCGGTACGTGTGAGATATACCTTTTAAATTTGTTTGGCGCATCTCCTTCCCCCGCCAAGGATTGCAGGGCGCTTCAGTTTGCCTCCTGTTCCCAACTCCTCCTACTCCTCTTCCTCATCCTGCCTTTAGGGTACAAAAAATTGTAATCGCGGCCTAGTCTGTGTTTGTACGTGTGAGATACACCGTATTATAAAATTTTTCCTATTCCGCTATTCAATAGACACCCTTTTGGAGTGTAAAAAATTAAATTACGGCATAGTCTGTATCGGTACGTGTGAGATACACCTTTTAAATTAGTTTGGCGCATCTCCTTCCCCCGCCAAGGATTGCAGGGCGCTTCAGTTTGCCTCCTGTTCCCAACTCCTCCTACTCCTCTTCCTCATCCTCCCTTTAGGGTAGAAAAAAATTTAATCGGGCCTAGTCTGTGTTTGTACGTGTGAGATACACAGTTTTTTATCCTATTCCGCTATTCAATATACACCCTTTTGGTGTAAAAAACATTAAATTGCGGCATAGTTTGCATATTTGACTGTGAGATACACCCGTGCGATACTGTTGTTGTTTTGTTCCGCTATTCAATAAACACCTTTCTAGGGCAAGATCTTAAATTACAGAAATATGAGGAGACCGTCAAATAAGGGCCGTGGCCTGGGTCGTGGTGCTGCTGGTAGAGCTCCTGTTGCAAGGAGAGGACGTGGTCGATCTGTGCCAGCTACACGCACAAGTGAAACACCTTCCTCAAGTGTGAGTAGGCGACAGAACCTGCATCAGTATTTGGTAGGGCATCATACGCCTCTAGAAGTGATGAGGCCAGAACAAGTGGAGGCGATAGTAGATTGGTTTGCTGCTGACAGTGCCTCCAGTTCCTTCACATTGTTTTCCACCCAGTCTACTGCAGAAAGGTCAGAGTTGGCACCTGCAGCCGATGTCCAACCATCTTTCACCTCACCACCTTGCAAATCAGGCAAGCAGTCTGAGCCCCAAGCCATACAGCAGTCTCTTATTCTTTTTGAGTACTCTGTCAGCAGGGTTTCCCAGGGCCATCCACCTAGCCCTGCCCCAGAAGTGGAAGAGATTGAGTGCAGCGATGCCCAACCACTTATTTCTCAAGATGAGTACATGCAAGGACCATCGCAGCACGTCTCCGATGATGACGAAACGCAGGTGCCTTCCACCACCGAGGATTGCAGGGCGCTTCAGTTTGCCTCCTGTTCCTAACTCCTCCTACTCTGCTTCCTCATCCTCTACCTCCTCCTCATCCGGACAGCGTAACACCTTCACCACCAACTTCAGCACGGCCAGGGGTAAACGACAGCAGGCAGTTTTACAACTTGCTTGTTTGGGGGACAAACCACACACCGCTCAGGAGTTGTGGAGGAGCATGGAACAGCAGACAAATGAGTGGTTGCTGCCAGCGAGCCTCAAGCCCGGCCTGGTGGTGTGCGATAACGGTCAAAATCTCATAGCAGCTCTGGGCCTAGCCGGTTTGACGCACATCCCTTGCCTGGCGCATGTGCTGAATTTGGTGGTGCAGAGGTTCCTTAAAAACTACCCCGATATGTACGAGCTGCTGCAGAAAGTGCGGGCCGTCTGTGCGCACTTTCGGCGTTCTCACCCTGCTGCTGCTCACCTGTCAGCGCTGCAGCGTAACTTCGGCCTTCCCGCTCACCGCCTCATATGTGACGTGCCCACAAGGTGCAAAGACTGTGCGAGTAGCAGCAGGCCATAGTGGAGTTTCAGCTGCAGCACGCACGCGTGAGTCGCTCTGCGGAACAGCACCACTTCAACACCAATAACTGGGCCTCCATGCGAGACCTGTGTGCCTTGTTGCGCTGTTTTGAGTACTCCACCAACATGGCCAGTGGCGATGACGCCGTTCTCAGCTTAACTATCCCACTTCTATGCCTCCTTGAAAAAACAATTCAGGCGATGATGGAAGAGGATGTGGCAGAGGATGAGGAGGAGGAGGAGGATGAAGAGGTAACATTTCCAAGGCTTTCAGGGCAGTCATTCGCAAGGTGCTCCGAGGGTGGGTTCCTGCACACACAAACGCCAGGGACACAATTGTCCAGCAGGGGCACAGTTCTGGAGGATGAGGAGGATGAGGAGGAGGAGGAGCTGGAGGAGGAGATGGAACCATGTTCACAGCAGGGTGGCACCCAGGCCAGCTCATGGCCATCACTGGTGCGTGGCTGGGGGGATACAGAGGACACGGACGATACACCTCCCACAGAGGACAGCCTTTCGTTGCCTCTGGGCAGCCTGGCACACATGAGCGATTACATGCTGCAGTGTCTCCACAACGACCGCCGAGTTGCCCACATTCTAACTTGTGCTGATTACTGGGTGGCCACGCTGCTGGATCCCCGTTACAAGGACAACGTACCGTCCTTAATTCACTCACTGGAGCGCGATCGCAAGATGCGCGAGTACAAGCGCACGCTGGTAGACGCGATGCTGCTGGCATTCCCATCTGACAGCGGGGCCACAGTGGAAGCACAAGGCAGAGGAGGAGGAGGAGGAGGAGGAGGAGGTCGCCAACGCAACCAGGGCACCGCCAGCACCTCAGAAGGCAGGGTTAGCATGGCCGAAATGTGGAAAAGCTTTGTCAGCACGCCACAACAAACAGCAGCACCAGCAGCTCAGATGGAATGTCTTAGCAGGAGGCAGCATTTTACCAACATGGTGGAGCAGTATGTGTGCACACGCCTAGACGTACTGATTGAGGGGTCTGCCCCCTTCAACTTCTGGGTCTCCAAGTTGGGCACATGGCCTGAGCTTGCCCTTTACGCCTTGGAGGTGCTGGCGTGCCCTGCAGCCAGTGTATTATCTGAACGGGTATTTAGCACGGCTGGGGGTGTTATAACAGACAAGCGCAGCCGCCTGTCCAGAGACAATGTGGACAAGCTCACGTTCATTAAAATGAACCAGGCATGGATCCCATGGGACTTTTCCGTACCTTGTGCAGAATAGCAATGGATACCGACCTTACCCACCCATTGTTCCATTTTTGCTCTTTCTCACTCTTTTGGGGTGTACCCTCATTTAAAATTTGTGAAAAGAAGCAGTGTTGGCTACCTCGTCCTCCTCCTCAGGGCCAGATTAACGTAGGGGTTATTGGAGCTGCAGCTCCAGGCCCCTACCTTTTATATAGGCCCCGGGTTGGCCATATTCACTGTTACCGCTCTTCTGTCACTTGTAAACACAGAAGTCTGGCTCCTATGCTCACTTCCCCAGGCAGCACCCTCAGAACCTCCCCACACAGCGCGAAGGGCGGACAAGGAGGGACAGTTGCCAATGCATGGATGTGTTTATGGGCTTCAGAGACAGCATCCCATGTTGAATTAGGCATGCATGGCTGCACCCTTCCTCCTCTGGGTGCATGCCAAGGCACGGCCCTTAAGGCCCTTCAAAATCCTCAGCACCAAGCCCATGATGCTCTTAATCCGGCCCTGGTCCTCCTCCACCGCCGCTTCCACCTACACCGCCCATAGGTGTGCGCAGCCTATTGCATTAGGGTGTGCACCCCAAAGTTTAAATACACATGCATGTGTTTGCCTACATGTACATGGCCCCGATACATTACTCTCCCTGCTGGCAAAGAGAAATGGAGCAGAGCAGGTCCGAGGGAGATCTTTCCCATCTCCTCACTGGCAAACAGAGCAATAATGCTATGTGCCATAGGTGATTAGGGTGTGCCCAGGTAAACCCGGCACACCCTGTGCACACGTCTATGACACCGCCACATCCACCACCACCTCAACCTCCCTCCTACTCCATATGGGCCTCGTCCTTCAGAGATGAAGAACATTGTTTTATATTTCTTTTTTTTTTGTTGTCTTTGTCTTTCCATTGGTGTTTTAGAGCCATTTTAGTGCCTGAAAGTTCGGGTCCCCATTGACTTCAATGGGGTTCGGTGTCCGGTAAAAGTTCGGCAAAAGTCCGGGACACGGACCCGGACTTTTTTTTAAAGTTCGGCCGAACCCGTCGAACACGGACATCCAGGTGTCCGCTCAACTCTAGTTACAAGCCAATCATTGCTATAGTTCACTTCATATTTGAAGGGGTTGTAAAGGCAGAAGGTTTCTTATCTTAATAAATTCATTAAGATAAAAAGCCTTTTGTGTGCAGCAGCTTCCCTCAGTCCCCCTAATACTTACCTGAGCCTCATCTAGATCCAGCGATGTTGCAGGAGTGTCTCGGCCGTCTGGGACTCCCCTCCTCATTGGCTGAGGCAGCAGCATGGCCTTATTGGCTCCCGCTCCTACCATTTAAAGTTAATCAGCTAATGAGGAGTGAAAGGGGGTGGGGCCGGGCCATGGTTCCGTGTCTGAATGGTTACACTATGGCTTGGCTCAAGTTCCCCTATAGCAAGCTGCTCGCTGTGGGGGCACTCAAAAGAAGGAAGGGGCCAGGAGCAACGAAGAGGGACCTGAGAAGAGGAGGATCTGGGCTGCTCTGTGCAAAACATAACTGTTATTTTTAACTTAAAAAAAAAAAGAGATTTTAGTATAGTATACTGGTTTTCATGAATTACCTGGGCTTCCTTTCTCTCCTTTCTGCCCTTGTTCTCCCTGAATACCAACTCCTCTTTCACCTTTCTCCCCTTTTTTTCCAGTCGGGCCTAAGGAAAGAAGTAATATACAAAAGATTTGAGATATTATGTTAAACAATTAGCAATAATAGCATTGTTAAAATATAATTGCTATAATGTAAACACAAACAAATTCAAATTCCGGGCAATGCAATCCTGAGTCCCCGTTCACACTGGGGCGACCTGTGAGGCGACCTGGTCCCCTCACAGGTCGCCGTAGGTCGCCTTCCATAGGGAAGCTGCGGACCCGTTCTAATAGGAGCGACACAAGACGCTCCGTCTTAGAAAAAGGGTCCGGAGCTTCTTTGGGGCGACCCGGAGCGACCGTCATAGACTTCAATGTTATGAAGTCCGTGCCGGCAGTTCCGAGGTTGCAGCGTGCTGCTCGCACCGCGACCTCGGATGTCGCCCCTGGAAGTCGGATCGCCCCAGTGTGAACGGGGCCTAAAGCATATCTGAATCCAAAAACAAAAATGAAAATAATACAGCTTAAATAAAATTGTAACAAATAATTAAAAAGGATGGTTGACCTCAAAACACGTACATTAGAATATACAAAAAAATGGAACCAAAAAACAAGTGATTGGCTGCAAAAAATGCATGGTGTATCCAAAGTGACTAGTGCGCCAACAACGCAAACACATAATTCCAGAGTGCATGTGCATAACCACCATGCTCCAGACAGAAAGATTGGCTGCTTACCAGATGGAATGATCCCACCAAGAGATCATATGCGTATATGTGTAAATTCACCTCTGAAGGTGGGTAGTCAGCCAGTCTTAATGGGTCACGTATCTCACAGCGTTTAATGGTGAAAACAGAGAAGGCTCATAGTGCATTAAAGGAGATGTACAACCAAAGCTCCTTTGGCTGTACATCTCCTAAGGATCACAAGAGTGTAGTTCCTATTGCACTCCTGTGGCCCGTTTTCAGCAGAGAGCTGGCTGAAGTCCGCTCTCTGCTGACGTCACAGTCGGTCCAGGCATATGGCGGATCTTGATACTCTGTACGTGATGACGCAGTGCCTGGACCAACACCCGGCTCAGCCTCTCATCAGGCCGCTGAGAGCCTGAGTCAGCTGCTCCCTGCCCCCTCCACAACCCAGTGCTCCAGTGAGGCAGGAGAGGGTAGAGGGGAGAGAAGTGACAGAGAGTCAGCAGTTCTCTGCTTGTGGAGCTGTCAGAACTGAGGGATCAGCGGTGTTCGATCACTCGCTTCTTGGCCTCAAGGTGCAGATGCAGCATTGGAACGATACCCAGTTCCAGACCGTCCGCCGCATTTTTATTGTGGCAGGCAGCCCCTCCTGCGCGAACTAACGTAGTACTACATAGGTCGCGCGCCTGGTGCTAGGGGGCAAGCAGAGTGGCATCAGCGGAGATGCTGATGCACAGGGCCGGCGGCCACGATTGCTGCCAGCCACCCGCGATCGCTCCCCACTGAGAGAGGACAGGCAGCTGTTGTAAACACAGCTGACTGTTTGTCTCTCTGGAACGATCACAGAGCGCCTGTGAACCTTCTATATAGGATCACAGGTCTCTATGATCATTTAAAAAGCCCAACCCCCCACAGTTAGTAACCACTCCCCTAGGCTTACATTTAACCCCTTGATCACCCACTAGGTTAACCCCTTCCCTGCCAATGTCATTATAATAGTAACAGGGCATATTTTTAGCACTGATTACTGTAGTAATGTCACTGGTCCCCCAAAAAGTGTAAAAAAATGTCAGTTAGGGATCCGATCTGTCTGCCGGAATGTCGCAGTCCCGCGAAAAATCGCAGATCACAACCATTACTAGTAAAAAAAAAAAAAACAATAAAAATGACATAAATCTTTCCCCTAGTTGTAGACACAATAACTTTTGCGCAAACCAATCAAAATACGCTTATTGTGATTTTTTTATTACCAAAAATATGTAGCAGAATACAAATTGGCCTAAAAGGATGAAAAATTAGATTTTTACATTTTTTTGGGGGGGTTTGTTACATAGCAGAATGTGAAAAATATTGTTTTTTTTTTTTTTTTCAGAATTGTCGGCAATTTTTTGTTTATATCGCAAAAAATTAAAAATCGCACAGGTGATCAAATACCACCAAAAGAAAGCTCTATTTGTGGGAAAAAAAGGACATCAATTTTATTTGGGTACAGCGTCGCACGACCACGCATTTTTCCGTTAAAGTAACGCAGTGCTGAATCGCAAAAAATGGCCTGGTCATTAAGGGGGCAAATCCTTCTGGTCCCGAACTGGTTAAAGTATATGAACTGGTTTATTAAAAAACAAGATTGCACCTACAGCAAAGATCAAGCAGAAAATCATAACTTGTGTGCGGCTGCCTTAAAGTTAAACTCCACTTTTGTTGTGAAAAAAACATTGCCCTCTGGGTGATCTCTGTACATTACAAGGATGTTAACAAACTTTGTTGCAGATTCCTACCTTTTGTTATTCTGAAGAAATCATTGTTTGTTCCTCTGTGACGAGTGGGTCAAATGGGAGTGGTTTCTTAATTACCTATCAGCTGTGCAGCTGGAGGGCTCTAATGAGGAGATCTGCTGGGCCTGCATAGACGTGTTCCTATTGGGAGTATCTCACCAAAAATGAAATTTTTGTTGCAGGGGATGCCAGAAATCTGATGTGTATCTTAAGCAGACTTGTGGGAAAATCGGTGAACCAATCACACAAGCAGGAAATTATGTTTCTGGGTTGTGGTCAGTACAAATTCAGTGTAGAGAACACCTCCAGGTAGCCATATTGCATTGCATTTTCAGAAAATTACAACAGCTGCAGATTGAAAACTTTATATACAGTATAGTGTGATATTTCAATTATTTGTATATTCTAATGTACGTGTTTTGAGGTCAATCATCCTTTTTAAATTATTTGTCACAATTTTATTTGAGTCATGTTTGAGTTAGAAACAGCGCAAGTTGCAGACACACATAATTCACTTTTTCCTCACCATTCAATGAATTTTTGTTTGCAGCAGTTTCTGATGTGTTCATAATTTTAAGGCTAGGCGCAACTATATACGCATTTTTTTCCAGGTAAAATTTTGCAGCTTACCAGTTCTTAGATGTGGTGGCTGCCTTAGTCTTTTTTCAGACTTTCTCCCCCTCTCTTTTAACCTGTAAATAACAACACTTTCTGGCTACACTTACTCACTTCACTTTGTAAATATATATATATATATATATATATATAGTATCTCACAAAAGTGAGTACACCCCTGACATTTTTGTAAATATTTTATTCTACCTTTTCATGTGACAACACTGAAGAAGTGACACTTTGGTTCAATGTAAAGTAGTGAGTGTACAGCTTGTATAACAGTGTAAATTTGCTGTCCCCTCAAAATAACTCACACAGACATTAATGTCTAAACTGCTGGCAACAATAGTGAGTACACCCCTAAGTGACAATGTCCAAATTGGGCCTAATTAGCCATTTTCCCTCCCCGATGTCATGTGACTCATCAATGATACAAGGTCTCAGGTGTGAATGGGGAGCAGGTGTGTTAAATTTGGTGTTATCACTCTCACTATCTCACTGGAAGATCAACATGGCACCTCATGGCAAAGAACTCTCTGAGGATCTTACAAAAAAAGAATTGTCGCTCTACATAAAGATGGCCTAGGCTATAAGAAGATTTCCAAGGCCCTGAAACTGATCTGCAGCACGGTGATCAAGACCATGCAACAGTTTAACAGGAGAAGTTCCACTCAGAACAGGCCTTGCCATGGTCGACCAAAGAAGTTGAGTGCACGTGCTCAGCGTCATATCCAGAGGTTATATTTGGGAAATAGACATAGAAGTGCTGCCAGCATTGCTGCAGAGGTTGAAGGGGTGGGGTGTCAGCCTGTCAGTGATCAGACCATACGCCGCAAACTGCATCAAATTGGTCTGCATGGCTGTCATCCCAGAAGGAAGCCTCTTCTAAAGATGATGCACAAGAAATCCCACAAACAGTTTGCTGAAAACAAGCAGACTAAGGATGGATTACTGGAACCATGTCCCGGGGTCTGATGAGACCAAGGTAAACTTATTTGGATCAGATGGTGTCAAGCGTGTGTGGCAGCAACCAGGTGAGGAGTACAAAGACAAGTTTGTCTTGCCTACAGTCAAGCATGGTGGGAGTGCCATGGTCTGGGGCTGCATGAGTGCTGCCGACACTGGGGAGCTACAGTTCATTGAGGGAACCATGGATGCCAACATGTACTGTGACATACTGAAGCAGAGCATGATCCCCTACCTTCAGAGACTGGGCCGCAGGGCAGAATTCCAACATGATAATGACCCCAAACACACCTCCAAGACGATCACTGCCTTGCTAAAGAAGCTGAGGGTAAAGGTAATGGACTGGCCAAGCATGTCTCCAGACCTAAACCCTATTGAGCATCTGTGGGACATCCTCAAACGGAAGGTGGAGGAGAGCAAGGTCTCTAACATCCATCAGCTCCATGAGGTTGTCATGGAGGAGTGGAAGAGGACTCCAGTGGCAACCTGTGAAGCTCTGGGGAACTCCATGCCCAAGAGGGTTAAGGCAGTGCTGGAAAATAATAGTGGCCACACATTTTAACTTAGGGGTGTACTCACTTTTGTTGCCAGCCGTTTAGAAATGATGTGCTGTGTGTTGAGTTATTTTGAGGGACAGCAAATTTACACGGTTATACAAGCTGTGCACTCACTACTTTACATTGTAGCAAAGTGTCATTTCTTCAGTGTTGTCACATGAAAAGGTATAATAAAATATTTACAAAAATGTGAGGGGTGTACTCACTTTTGTGAGATACTCTGTGTATATATATATATATATAACACACCCATAAGGAGCCGCAGATGAAGGGATCCCCCCACCCTGCACAGCCAGGCACACCAAATTTTCACAGGCACTGTAGAGACAGAGAACAGTCTGACTTTATTTTTTGTGGTTTATTAAGAGTTAATAACTTGGATAGGGATAGTTTTTGGATGCCCACTTGACCTCAGCAACAAACTCCAATGACAACTTCAGGGACATAATTAAAGTGAGAGAGTGTCTCCACAAGATGGCCTATGTGGACACTCGTTGGTATATGTGCCACGTCCGAATTAATTCAATTATGGAGAAAGAGGTTTATAGCTGAGGAACACATCCGTCTCTCTGCTTTATTGCTACATACAAGTGTCACGGCTGCAATCTTTTGCGCCGTGAACATTTCTATGGTGAAACAGCGTTCTCCATGAAATGATTGACACATACTTTACGGCCAGACACTATCTAATATTTTGAGCAGTGCGGGATTGATTGTATCACCTAGCTACAGAACAGGATAGGTGTATACCACACACCATCATTGTTCGTCGCTTTGTCGATATAAATTGACTACCTCTTTTATACTTGAGTGGTTCTTCATTAAATAAGCATATCTAGAGCTTACACAATTAAAAGAATTTTTCTCTCTACCACATCCTCCTGAAGAAGCGTTAATGTATACGCGAAACATGTAGAGGTTATGTGTATGACAGTGAACCCCTCCAACACCGGACATACACCCGTGTCCACCACAACCTTGGATTAGGTATCAGGTGTATGCAAAATCACTATTGTAATTTACCGGTGATTGAGGGCCACTTACGGTATCATATATCTGTGGCTATGATCTTTTATTGAATTCATACCTATTATATGTTTTTTTGTATCTATTCTTGTTATATGTACAATTTTTTTCTTTTAATGTATTTTTCAATAAAATTATATTTTATCAACATTAGTGTTGATTGCTGTGCCGAGAAAGTCCATCATTGATAGCAATAGCTATAAACCTCTTTCTCTATAACTTCAGGGACATCTTGCTATGTACAGTCTCTATATACAGTCTCCTTGACACTCCCCCTGCACTTCACTTGCTTGCAGTTTCCTGCTGGATCACTGTGGATCTGACAGGCACAGTCAGATTAAAGCTGGATACACACTATCCAACTTTTATGGTTAGATTTCCTTCAGATTTATCTTTTCTATGTAGTGTAAGGGCCTGCCAGATTGCATACAAATTGAAAGTGTTTAGGTTTGACCTCATATTATATGGTTTTGGTAAATCCAAAGGAAAAAGTCTTCAGAAAATCTTATAGTGTGTATGGCCCATTAGCAATTGACTTTTGCAGACAGGAACTCAAAGCCCCTTGTTGTGTAGCAGCATAGATTGATCAGCTTGTACTTTCCCTCCTGTGGCTACTGGTCCCAGCACCACCTCTTCAGGCACTGCCAACTCACCTGGCTGCAACTGCCTCTTTCACTAACCCTCCAGGCCAACTTTCCTCCACAGTCCTCCAGACTGACTCACACCAGTTCACCTTGCTGACTCTGTAGGAGATCTCCCAGGGTCAGGATGAAGACTTGGCACACTGCTGTCTTAAGGGAGAACTGACTACTAGAGATGGGTCGAACATCCCTCTGTTCGGTTTGCACCAGAACTCCTGAACAAGGAAAAAGTTCAGCCCCGAGCCATGAACTCTATTAAAGTCTATAGGAACATAAAAAATCAAAAGTCCCCATTTTGAAGGCTTCTCTATGCAAGTTATTGGCCATAAAGAGCAAACGGGGGCCCAGGTACTGCTTTGTGGGGACTTATATCAATGCAAACATTTTTCTTAAATGATCGTTTTTAAAGGAGCAGTGATTTTAATGCTGCTCCAAGTGAAACAAAAATGAAAAACTTTAAATATAGTGCCTGGAGGGTCCCCTTAGTCTGCCTGTAAAGTAGTGCATCTGCATCATGCATAGAACCTGCTGCAGCAAAACTGACATTTCTAAAGAAAAAAAAATGACATTTAAATTGACTTTGCAACTGCAAGCTTTTGCCGGCAATCTAAAAAAAAAAAAAAAAAGCCAACCTTTTTTTGAAGAAACAGCGTGGGGTCCCCCCCAAAATTCATACCAGACCCTTATCCAAACATGTAGTCTGGCAGGTCAGGAAAGGGGGGGGGGAAGAAGGAGCCCCCCCCACATGTTGATGGGGACAAGGGCCTCTGCCCGACAACCCTAGGCGATGGTTGTAGGGGAATCCCCCAGATCCCAGCCCCCCCCCCCCCCATGCGAATGAGTTTAGGGTATGTTGTCAACCTACTCAGTGTAAAAAGTGTAAAACATGAATAATGAGCAATGCTGACCGCCGAATGCTTGCTTTGCTGGGTGACAGCTTCTAAATAGGTAAGAGACAGGCCACTTTGTGACGTCACCATGCTTTTTTTGTTTCCTTTTTTCAGGTCTGGCGGTGCACTGGGCCCCATGATTGATGATGGATCTACATCTGGGGACATTGTTTTTCAATTTTTTTGAATAAACAAATTGTCAAAACTGTGTTTTTTTTTTACCCCATACTTATTCACATAGGGGTGGGGTGGGATCTGGGGACCCCCTTTTTAAAGCAGGCTTCCAGATTTTGATAAACCCCCTGCGTACAAACGCCCACAAATGCCCACATTTACCTCCCAGGGTTGTCGGGAAGAGGCCCTGTCCCCATCAACATAAGAACAAGGTGTTTTGGGGTTGGGGGCGGAGCCCCCCTGCCCCATAGCACCCCCTATGTTGACGGCATGTAGCTTGGTATGGTTCAGGAGGGGGCGCTCGCTTCTCCCCTCCCTTTTTTGGCCTTCCAGACTGCGTGCTTGGATAAGGGCCTGGTACGGACTGGGGGCAATTATTTTTTTACTTTCAGCTTGTCAGCTGTTGTTAAGGATGTAGTGGCCAGCTTCCTGGTCCAGCTTCTTAACAACATATTAACTCTGATATTGACTGTGTGCTTGGCTGGACCCAAATGGGAGATGTTCAGGCCAAACTTTTGCTCGGTCTGAACTGTTCGCTCAGCACTATTGACTACATGTGGCAGTCTCCCCCCTTGTGTGTCCCCAGTAGTGCTGCTCTACTCACACTGTCCTCTTAACTGCTCCTGTGCCTCCAGGAAGGGCTTCCTCCTTGTGTTGTGGCAGCCTCTTTCCAGCACCCGAGCCCTGGCCCAAGGTCACCCCCCCCAACTTAGGGGTTCCCCAGAGGGCCACTGGCAGCCTCAACAGCACTAGATCTCCATCTTCTACATGACTGCCCCTGCTTGCATGGCTCATGCCTATTTATAAAGCATGCCTTTGTCCCTGCCAGCTCTTTACTGGGGATTGGCTAAGACCCTCATAAATATTCCAGACAGCCCCTCCTAACCTCCACCCACTAGCTCTAGATGTTTCTATAACCTTCTAGACCAAGGGGAGGCACCAGAGTGGCTATCAGGATGAGTCATCCAGTCCTGACTCACTGAACCCTGACCCAGATTCACAGCTCAGGCCTAACCCTGAGCTAGCCAAATTTACTTACACTAACAAAACCTACACTACAAAACCTATCCTAAATCTAGCACACACTAGAGGGTGCTACATATATACAGTATCTCACAAAATTGAGTATACCCCTCACATTTTTGTAATTATTTTATTATATCTTTTCATGTGACAAAAGAAATGACACTTTGCTATAAAAGTAGTGAGTGTACAGCTTGTATAACAGTGTAAATTTGCTGTCCCCTCAAAATAACTCAACACGCAGCCATTAATGTCTAAACCGCTGCCAAAAAAACTGAGTGCACCCCTAAGTGAAAATGTCCAAATTGGGCCCAACTGGCCCTTTTCCCTCCCCAGTGACTCATTAGGGTTACAAGGTCTCAGGTGTGAATGGAGAGCAGGTGTGTTAAATTTGGTGTTATCGCTGTCACAGTCTCATACTGGTCACTGGAAGTTCAACGTGGCAGCTCGTGGCAAAGAACTCTCTGGGGATCTTAAAAAAAAATTGTTTTATACATAAAGATGGCCTAGGCTCTAAGAAGATTGGCAAGGCCCTAAAACTGAGCTGCAGCATGGTGGCCGAGACCATACAGCGGTTTAACAGGACAGGTTCCACTCAGAACAGGTCCTGCCATGGTCGACCAAAGAGGTTGTGTGCACATGCTCAGCGTCATATCCAAAGGTTGTTTTTGGGAAAAAGACATATGAGTGCTTCCAGCATTGCTGCAGAGGTTGAAGGAATGGGGGGTTAGCCTGTCAGTGCTCAGACCTATGCATCAAATTGGTCTGCATGACTGTCGTCCCAGAAGGAAGCCTCTTCTTAAGATGGTGCACAAGAAAGCACGCAAACAGTTCGCTGAAGACAAGCAGACTACGGACATGGATTACTGGAACCATGTGCTGTGGTCTGATGAGACCAAGATAAACTTATTTGGTTCAGATGGTGTCAAGCATGTGCGGCGGCAACCAAGTGAGGAGTACAAAGACAAGTGTGTCTTCCCTACAGTCAAGCATGGTTGTGGGAGTGTCATGGTCTGGGGCTGCATGAGTGTTGCCAGCACTGGGGTGCTACAGTTCATTGAGGGAACCATGAATGCCAACATG
Source organism: Pelophylax lessonae (assembly GCF_965119305.1). Classification (NCBI taxonomy): domain Eukaryota; kingdom Metazoa; phylum Chordata; class Amphibia; order Anura; family Ranidae; genus Pelophylax; species Pelophylax lessonae. The sequence goes on along the minus strand of NC_138776.1, from coordinate 188,693,748 downwards.
TACTGTGACATACTGAAGCAGAGCATGATCCCCTCACTTTGGAGACTAGGCCTCAGGGCAGATTTCCAACATGACAACGACCCCAACCTTCAAGACAACTACTGCCTTGCTAAAGAAGCTGAGGGTAAAAATGATGGACTAGCCAAGCATGTCTCCAGACCTAAACAGTAATGAGCATCTGTTCGACATCCTCAAACGGAAGGTGGAGGAGCGCAAGGTCTCTTACATCCACCAGCTCCGTGATGTCATCATGGAGGAGTGGAAGAGGACTCCAGTGGCAACCTGTGAAGTTCTGGAGAACTCTATGCCCAAGAGGGTTAAGACAGTGCTGGAAAATAATGGTGGCCACACAAAATATTGACACTTTGGGCCCAATTTGGACATTTAGACTTAGGGGTGTATTCACTTTTGTTGCCAGTGGTTTAGACATTAATGGCTGTATGTTGAGTTATTTTGAGGGGACAGCAAATTTACACTGTTATATAAGCTGTACACTCACTACTTTACATTGTAGCAAAGTGTAATGTCTTCAGTTTTGTCACATGAAAAGATATAATAAAATATTTACAAAATGTGAGGGGTGTACTTACTTTTGTGAGATACTGTACTGTATATATATTTACATAGATAAAGGCACAGCTGTCTCCTATGCTATATAAAGGGGAAGGAGGATTAGCAGTTCACATATAGCACTCTCCACTCTCAGTGTACAGTAGGAAATTTTTGGCTTAGCTCCTCCTCTGTAAGCAGAGGAGCTGTGGCTGACTTCTGGAACTGGCTGGAGGGTTATAGAACTTAGAGAGTGGAAGACCATAGGTTAGGCTTGAATATTTATAAGGTATCCCCTAATCTTTGGGTAGGGACTGCCCAGAAGGTGAGGAGATAGACCATAAATATTTTGGAGACTGGCAGCAGGGAGGGGGGGCTTCAGTTGCCTGGAGAGGTCCCCTATGCTGGGGGGGCTCTGATCCTCGGCAGAAGACAGAGCAGGAGAACCAGAAAGAGAGAGTGGTCAGGAGCAGCTGAAGACTCAGATCCCTTTATAGCCTCAACTAGGCTTTGCTAAAGCCACCCTGGATGCCAGGGTCAGAACTAGGGATGATCGAACTTTTCAAAAGTTCGGTTCGACCAGAACACCCGAACTTCCCGAAAGTTTGGCCCGGATTTCAGAACCCCATTGAAATCAATGGGACCCGAACTTCGGTAATCAAAAAACACAATTTTGAAGCCCTAAAACCCAAATAAATGCCCCTAAAAAGTGCATAGGGTTCTAAGTCATGCCCCAGGGACTATTAATCACACAAAAAAAGTTCTTAAAAATTGTCATTTTTGATAGAGAGCCAATTATTGAAAAAATTATTGCAAAAAAAAATGAGATTTCTTTGGATTTAGTGTCTGGGGGGTCTAAAAAGTGTACCCGTGAAGTTTCAGCTCTGTAGCATGTCCAGAACCAGAAAAAAAAAAGTTTGTTTGTATTAGAATTAATATAGAACAGGTTAGTAGCTTCGCTACTTTTACACCCGGCTTTTTGTTGCAGGCGTTTTATTGGGCTTTTTTGAGGACATGTTTGGAGTCAGGCATGACATCAGAACTTCTGTGTAGGGGTATATATACACACACACATGTATGTATATATACACATACACATATATAGGTGTGAAAGTAGCAGAAACCTATGCTTGCGCTAATTAAATAATTAACAGGCATATGGCTTCTCTGCTATAACACCTATATGTGTGTATGTGTATAAATACATATAAGTGTGTGTGTATATATACCCCTATACAGAAGTTCAGATGTTATGCCTGCCTCCAAAGACCCCCAAAAAATGCCCCAAAAAAAAGCCTGCTGCAAAAACACACCTGGGCGTTTTTGTAGCTGGTGTTTTTTTGGGCATTTTTTGGGCGTCTTTGGAGGCAGGCATAACATCAGAACTTCTGTGTAGGGGTATATATACACACACACATGTATGTATATATACACATACACATAAATAGGTGTGAAAGTAGCAGAAACCTATGCTTGCGCTAATGAAATAATTAACAGGCATATGTCTCCGCTCCTATCACACCTATATGTGTGTATGTGTATAAATGCATATAAGTGTTTGTGTATATATACCCCTATACAGAAGTTCAGATGTTATGCCTGCCTCCAAAGATGTCCAAAAAATGCCCAAAAAAACGCCTGCGCCAAAAAAAAAAACCGCCCAGGTGTGTTGTTGCAGGCAGTTTTTTTTGGCATTTTTTGGGGGTCTTTGGAGGCAGGCATAACATCTGAACTTCTGTATAGGGGTATACATACACACACACACACACACACTTATATGTATTTATACACATATATAGGTGTTCTAGCAGAGAAGCCATATGCCTGTTAATTATTTCATTAGCGCAAGCATAGGTTTCTGCTACTTTCACACCATATATATGTATGTGTATATATACATACGTGTGTGTGTATATATGTATATATACCCCTACACAGAATTTCAGATGTTTTGCCTGCCTCCAAAGACGCCCAAAAAATGCCCAAAAAAACGCCAGCTACAAAAACGCCCAGGTGTGTTTTTGCAGCAGGCGTTTTTTTTTTGGGCATATTTTGGGGGTCTTTGGAGGCAGGCAAAACATCTGAAATTCTGTATAGGGGTATATATACACACACACTTATATGTATTTATACACACACATATATAGGTGTGATAGGAGCGGAGGCATATGCCTGTTAATTATTTCATTAGCGCAAGCATAGGTTTCTGCTACTTTCACACCTATATATGTGCATGTGTATATATATATACATGTGTGTGTGTGTGTGTATATACCCCTACACAGAAGTTCTGATGTCATGCCTGACTCCAAACATGTCCTCAAAAAAGCCCTATAAACGCCTGCAACAAAAAGCAGGGTGACAGGGGCGAAGCCACCATCCTGTTCTGTAAGTGTTCTAAGAGAAACAAACTTTTCTCTATAGCGGTCACCCTGACATGGAAGGGTTTTGTCACCTTGCCATAGCAGTCAGAGTCAGTTAACCCTACACCACACTACGGTCACCCTGGCACGTAACACTTTCCCTACAGGAACTAGATTATTAAATCTAACTATAGTGGAAAATAGTACCCTAACTACACTAGATATCCCTTTCCTAACACTAATAATTGCTAAATGACACTTTGAGAGCAGAAGTAACAGAACTGCTTCCACTCTCTTCCACAGCCCTGTATTAAAATGCTAGAGATTTGGCGGGGCTATCTTATATACTGGGGGGCGTATATACTAATGATTGGCCTCTGGATCCCCTAGTCACTCCAATCACATTTCTAGCATTCTCCTGCCCCCTCATTTGGCTTTTACTGATGGTTCTGGTCCAATCACGGGCTTTTAAAGCCCAGTTCCTGTCCCATTGCATTTTGGCCGGTTCTGGTTGCTGAATTCCGAACTTTTTCAGCAAAAAGTTTGGAATTCGGCCGAATTTCGAACAGTCAATGTTCGGGTCGAACCGATGGTCGACCCGAACCGTTCGATCATCTCTAGTCAGAACCTGTTCAGCAGGAGCTTTGTGCAGTAGTCATTTGAGCTTCAGGATTCACTAAAGGGACTGAGTGAGTAACTTCAACCACTACAATCTAGGGTCTGATAGAAGATATGAAGCAAGTTGAAATACCTTGCTTGCTCACTACCAAGAGACAGCCTTAATCCAGTGTTTGGAACATTTTTGCTGCCAGTTCAGCTGATCCGTTTATCCTATGAGATGACAGCATAATGACTGTGTGAGTGCTGGACAAATCTTGTTGCCTGGTTTTGCATGAGAAAGAAGACCCAAAAACCCAGCAATTCTTGCAGGGGTAGCACTATATATAGAAGGAAGATAACATTGTTTTGCTTTCATTTTAGCTTGTAGGAGGTGACAATGACACTATTTCAGGCAACATCAATATGCAAGATCTGTACTTGCTGAAAATGCACTTACCTGTAAAATAAAAAATTATTACTGTCAGCATGTTTAAGGACTGGTAAGCTACTATATCTATAAATATCCATATTTAATTTTGTTCTATAGCAGGCATGTCCAACCTGCGGCCCGGAACCACAGGCAATGCGGCCCACTGCCCCCTGACAATTTTTTTTTCTGGGGAGGAAGGAAAGCGGGTCAGGGACACAGCCACAGCGGCTTCCAGCTAACTGTAGGCAGAGGCTGCCTCGAAAGGGATCATCCTCTAGTTGTGTTAAATTAGTGCTGGGGGGGGGGCGCGGCAGTGCGGGAAGGGCGCGGCGGCGTTTTATTACTTATATACCTTAACTATAGTTATATTTTATATGCGGCCCGAGAAAATTTCTCTACACTCAATGTGGCCCAGAGAAGCCAAAAGGTTGGACACCCATGTTCTAGAGTTTAGATTTTAGGCTTTAATTATTTGCTTCAGTAGTGAGAAAAGTTAGTTAAAATATAAATGGCAAAAGCCAAAAGTACAGGTTGGATACACACATTGGACCCACAAAGCAGGTCTTATGTAGCATTTTTGTCACATAATTGATACAGGGTGATGGCATCTGTTCATTCAGCAAATTTTGCCTATTCTATTAGTTTTCATGACACAATACATCATATAATGTATAGCATTGTTTGTTTTCTAATTTTCTGCACGATTAAAAAATGGGCTGGGGTTTAGGCTGCATTCACATGTCAGCTTATAATCGCGGGCAGAACCGCCGCGGTTCCGCCCGCGATTCGGAGATTATTGCAAATCGCGGGACGCCTAGCGTTGCCCGTTGATTTGCAATAGCCCCCCCAAACGCCGAGCGATGTTGCCGCGATTTACGCCCGCCGAATCGCGGCAACATCGCGCAAACAAAATCGCGGGACGCAATACGCTCCAAAAAAGTACAAGAGCTTCTTTGGAGCATATTGCGTCCCGCGATTTTGTTTGCGCGATGTTGCCGCGATTCGGCGGGCGTAAATCGCGGCAACATCGCTCGGCGTTTGGGGGGCTATTGCAAATCAACGGGCAACGCTAGGCGTCCCGCGATTTGCAATAAATGTCCGAATCGACATAGGCAATGAAGCACATCACTGCAAACTTGTGTGGTAAAGTAGTGTGCACCAAAGCAGCACATATTTATTCCTTGTTTTGCAATCCTGGGCTTTTTACTCACTGCGTTATGAAAACAATTAAATTGATTGAACATAAATGTACGCAGTAAAAATGCTAGACAGGCCTAAAATGAGAGGCATACGGAGGTAGCAAGGGGCAAGCAGATTCTGTAGGACAAAGCAGTGATGGGGCTGCACCATCTAGAGGCAGGGTATTTATATCTTTCCTTTCACAAAATGACCTAGCTATGCAGCCACAGCACACTTCTTCCTCCTCCCAGCCAGTTATCTGTAGCCAGTGGTGAAGCTAGACATTTTTTCAAGGTTCAATTTGACGCCCCCTCCCCAGAGAGATGTTCTCCATTCATACACTCCCAGCTCCCTGACTAGAGAGGGAAGCGTAATAAATATGTAGATAAGCCAAAGGATGGTAATAATAATAAAAGTTTTGATAATAGAGATTTCAAGCCTCACTTCTGTGGTGGATTGTGATGGGTGCCGCCAGGAAAGAAGTGTGAAAGAAGTTTTTTACTAAGGCCTGCTTCTGTGTGCATTTCTCCCTTCCCGACAGCACCCCTCCCAATACATGGTGGGGGTGAGGCTTGAAATCTCCATATAAACTACTGCTACTTTCTTCTGGCATGGAGGCTAGGGTTGCCACCTTTTCTTCAAGCCAATCCCGAAAACTATAGCGGCACACACCATTTTTTTTTTTTTTTTTTTTTTTTTTTAGAATACACTATAGGATTGTAAAAGACCTGGGACACCTTTCGGTGCCCCAAGGAAAGCAGCAATGTGGCGTGCCACAGTGAACAATGGGTGTGGCCAAATTGCTTTAAAAGTTGGATGGGCTTAAAGGGGCATGGTTATATAAAACAAAAGCATTCTTGTATCCCATAAAATATACTAAGATTACTAAAACAAATGTCACTGTAAAAATATAAACTTATAAGTTGGCAGTGTCACTCAGTAGATCAGTGGACAGTGTCACTCAGTAGAGCAGTAGACGGCTTGTGGACAGTATCAGTAGGGCAGTGGATGGTGCGTGGACAGTGTCAATATGGCACTGTACAGTGTCAGTAGGGGAGAGGTTTGTGTCAGTAGGGCAGTGGACGGTATCAGAAGAGTAGGGGAAAGGGTCACTAGGGGAGAGGATGGTATCAGTAGAGCAGTGGACAGCATTAGTAAGGCAGTGGACGGTGTCAGTAGGGCAGTAGACAGTGTCGATAGGGCATTGGACAATGTCAGTAAGTAAGGGAGACTTTGGTGTCAGTAGGGCAGAGGATGGCATCAGTAGGTGAGAGGTTGGTGTTAGTAGGGCAGTGGACGGTGTTAGTAGGGCAGAGGTTGCCGTCAGTGAGGCAGTGGATTGTGTCAGTCATTAGAGCAGTAGATGGTGCCAGGAAGGCAGTGAATTTTGTCACAATGGCAGAGGACAGTGTCAGTAGGGTAGTGGAAAGTGTTGGTAGTTTTTTGTTTATATTATATTTATTTTTTTATTTTTTTGTACAATTTTTAAATTTTTTTTACAATTGTTTTGGAGCCCGTTTGGAGGATTTGGTGAAATATCAAGGATCTAAACAGACCCCTGATGTCTCACTTTTAAGACAGAGAAAGGAATTGAAGACACAAGTTCTTTAATTCCTTTCTCTGCAGCCTCAGCTGAATTAGGTTTACTATGCTTCAGTTATTAATAAACAGAGAGAGTGATCAGTACAGATCACTCACACTGTTCATTCAAAAAAGGAAGGGACCGATACCGGCCCCTTCCCCAGCTCTCCATCCTGACACACACTGGCAGCAGTTGGTGGGAGAGTTGAGAGGGGAGAGCTGGAAGCGCTGTGGAGGGAAAGAACAGGGGTGACCCAGGAAGCAGAAAGGGAGGAGAAGAGGGGTATAGGGGGTGGTATTTTCTAGGACAGATCCCCATTGGCTGTATTTTCATCCTCCAGCCACTTAATCTGGCTTTCAGCAGCTGCAGGAGGAAAATACAGCCGATTGGTTCTAGCAAATGCCACTCCCGCCACCCCTCCTGTCCAGGCCTGACTTCAAGGCAGCAAGATAGCAGGCTGAATCCATGGGGTCCGTATCCTGGCTCCTCTGCAATCAGGGGCTGTGTGGGCTCACCGTGCAGTCAGACATGTGAATGCAGCCTAGCGGCTCATCCGAGTCAGTCCAGCCTGATCCAACCTCCCAAATCCCAGCTAGTGTCAGCACTGCAGACAATTCGGCACCCCCCTCAAGTTGGCACCCATGGCATGTGCCCCCCCCCCCCCCTCGGCCCTGTTTGTAGCTGCTGCACATGTGCCCCCTTCTTCTTCTTCTCCTCCTCATGTGCTGATCCTTCCATATCCCCACAAACTGGCAATAAGGAATCAGTGAAATGATTTGATCTAAGTATCAGATGATCTTGGTCATTTGCACATTAAAACATTGCTTTTAAGTAGACCTGTAATTGTATTATGTGTGTGAGCATACATTTGTTTTTAATATTATTTTATTAGTATTTGCTCTTTTAATTATTTACTACACACATGTATTTTGCAAAGTTTATGTATATGTAGTTATGCCTTAAGATAAAAAGCCTTTTGTGTGCAGCAGCCGCCCCAGCACCCCCTAATACTTACCGGAAGTCCATCTAGATCCAGTAATGTTGCAAGATTGTCTCAGCTGCCTGGGACTCCCCTCCTCATTGGCTGAGATAGCAGCACGGCTCCATTGGCTCCCTCTGCTGTCAACCAAAGTCAGTCAGCCAATGAGGAGGAAAAGGGGGTGGGGCCGGGCCCCAGCTCTGTGTCAGAATGGACACAGGGAGCTGTGACTCCAGCTCGGGTGCACCCATAGCAAGCTGCTTGCTGAGGGGGCACTCAACAGGAAGGAGGGGCAAGGAGCAGCAAAGAGGGACCTGAGAAGAGGAGGATCTGGGCTGCTCTGTGCAACACCAATGCACAGGGCAGCTAAGTATATTATGTTTGTTATTTTTAACAAAAAAAAAAAGACTTTAGGATCACTATAAATCACAAGTTATCTAACCAACAACGCAGCCTTTTTTCTAGTATTTACTTAGATGATACTGGACATTCTTCAGCAAGCAAATAGGGTGGGCTGTAGCCACTGGAATGCGCCAAATACAAATCCTATCATTTCTTTGAAGAATCCATACATTCAGTGTTCTTCAAATTTATACAAGAATGTTGGGTTAAGGTACAGGAGATGTCATAGCCAGTCCTGGTGCTTATTATGCTCATCCTTGCTTTGTCCCACACAGAAATGTAGATTCATTCAGTGATATATTTAGACAAACTATCTTACCTGTAACTCCAATATTTCCTTTTTCCCCTGGATTGCCTTTTGGTCCTAATTTCCCTGGAGGACCTGGGATTCCTCTTTCACCTGGAATTCCAGGCTCCCCACGCACACCTCAAGAGAACATGTAACAATAATATGGACACTCTGCAATCTGTATGCTCTATTATTGGATACAATATATCATGTTTAATCTTAATACATTATAACAAAATGAAATGTGTCCTGTCCATTCTAAAGTAAATTACACTTTTGTACTGTAAGTTCTCTTCTATTTACAGGAGTAAATTTTCCACATTTTTTCATGTTACAACAAAAAACGTACATTTATTTTATTGGGTTTTTATGTGATAGACCAACACAAAGTGGCACATAAATGTGTAGAAGAAAAATTATAAATGTTTTTTAAATTTGTTTTTACCAATAAATATCTGAAAGTTTGGTATGCATTTGTATTCAGCCCCCCTGAGTTAATTCTTTGTAGAACCATCTTTCACTGCAATTACAGCTGCTAGTCTTTTGTGGGTATGTCTCTACTAGCTTTGCACATCTAAAGCGCAAAATGTATGTCCATTCTTCTATGCAAAATAGCTCAAGCTCTGTCAGATTGCATGGAGTGGCAAGTGGACAGCAATTTTCAAGTCTTACCACAGATTCTCAATAGGATTTAAATCTGGACTTTGACTGGGCCATTCTAACACATGAATATGCTTTGATCTAAACCAGGCATGTCCAACCTGCGGCCTGAGGGCCACATGCGGCCCAGAACCACAGGCAATGCGGCCCACTGCCCCTGACAATTATTATTTTTTTGCTGGTGAGGAAGGAAGTCAAGTCAGGGGCCCGGCCACAGGGGCTTCCAACTAACTGTAGGCAGAGGCTGCCTTGGAGGAGAGGGGGGGGGGGGAGCGCTGCCAGATTACAAGCAGATCGGGGATCTCCTGCTTACCCAGCGGTCGCTGTCATACGAAGCCCCGCTTCCTGGACTGACTCCTATGATAGACAGCACATTGGTGACTTCTATCATAGGAGCCAGTCCAGGAGGCAGGACTTTGTATGACAGCCATCGCCGGGTAAGCGGGAGATCCCTGCTCTGTGTAATCCAGCGGCTCTCCTCTCTCTTCTTTGCAGACTGCGGCGTTTTATTACTTATATACCTTAACTATAGTATAATTTTATATGCGGCCTGAGAAAATTTCTCTGCACTCAATGTGGCCCAGAGAAGCCGAAAGGTTGGACACCCATGATTTAAACCATTCAATTGTAGCTCTGGCTGTATGTTTAGGGTCATTGCCCTGCTGGAAGGTAAACCTACGCCCCAGTCTCAAGCCTTTTTTCAGACTCTAACAGGTTTTCTTCTAAGATTGCCCTGTATTTGGCTCAATCCATCTTCCTATCAACTCTCACCAGCTTCTCTGTCCCTGCTGAAGAAAAGCATCCCCACAACATGAAGCTGCCATGGCCATGTTTCACGGTGGGGATGGTGTGTTCAGGGTGATGTGCAGTGTTAGTTTTCCACCACACATAGGATTTGCTTTTAGGCCAACAAGTTCAGTTTTGGTCTCATCTGACCAGAGCACCTTCTTCCACATGTTTGCGGTGTCCCCCACTTGGCTTCATACAAACTGCAAACGGGACTTCTTATGGCTTTCTTTCAATAATGACTTTCTTAATGCCACTCTTCCATAAAGGCCAGGTTTGTGGAGTGCATGACTAATAGTTGTCTTGTGGACAGATATTCCCACTTGAGCTGTGGATCTCTGTAGCTCCTCCAGAGTTACCATGGGCCTACCATGGCTGCTTCTCTGATTAATGCTCTCCTTGCCCGGCCTGTCAGTTTAGGTGGACAGCCATGTCTTGGTAGGTTTGCAATGCTATACTCTTTCCATTTTCCAATGATAAATTGAACAGCGTTACGTGAGATCTTCAAAGCTTGGGATGTTTTTTAATAATCTAACTCTGCTAACTTCTTCCGGACCGCCCACCGCAAATATACTGCGGCAGGGCGGTCTGGCTGCGCAAAATCACTTATAGGTACATGATTTTGTGCAGGAGTTTTCGGCGGCAGGGGTGGTGATTAGACACAGCGGGAGCCAATCAGCAGGTCCGGTGGCCGTGATGGCCAACAGCCACCTGCGATCGTGCAGGAGAATGACAGAACAGCCATCTGCCTATGTAAACAAGGCAGGAGGCTGTTATGTCACAGAGAGACATCTTGTGTTTCAGCTAAGCTGAAACACAGATCTTTTTTTTTCTCTAGTACATCCATTGCCCACACAGTAAGACAGCATTCCCTAAGAGCACATTTAACCCCTTGATCACCCCTAGTGTTACTCCCCTTCCCTGCCAGTGTCATTCATACAATAACAGTGCATTTTTTTAGCACTGATCACTGTATTGGTGTCACTGGTCCCCAAAAAGTGTCACTTAGTGTCAGATTTGTCTGCCGCAATGTCGCAGTCATGCTAAAAATCGCTAATCGATGCCATTACTGGTAAAAAAATATAAAAATGCAAACCAATCAATATACACTGATTGGGATATTCTTTACCAAAAATATGTAGCATAGTACATATTCCCATAAATTGATGAAAAAATTTGATTTTTAAATTTTTTTTTATTGGGAATGTTTTATAGCAGAACGTAATTTTTTTTTTCAAAATTGTCGATTTTTTTTTTGGTGTATAGTGCAAAAAAATAAAAACCGCAGAGGTGATTAAATACCACCAAAAAAAAAGCTCTATTTGTGGGGAAAAAAAGACAAATTTTTTGGATACAGAGTCGCACGACTGCGCAATTGTCAGTTAAAGCAACGCAGTACCGTATCGCAAAAAATGGCGGGTAAAACCTTCCGGAGCTGAAGTGGTTAAACTTCACAACAACTTTATCCCTGACCTGTTTGATGTATTCCTTGGCCTTCATGCTGCTGTTTGTTCACTAAGGTTCTCTAACAATCCTTTGAGGGCTTCACAGAACAGATGTATTTATACTGAGATGAAAATACACGCAGGTGGACTCTATTTACTAATTAAGTGACTTCTGAAGACAATTGGTTCCACTGGATTTTAGTTAGGGTTATCAGAGTAAAGGGGGTTGAATACAAATGCATACCACTCTTTTCAGATATTTATTTGTAAAAAATTTTGAAATCCATTTATCATTTACCTTCCACTTCACAATTATATGCCACTTTGTGTTGGTGTATCAAATAAAAAATCTCAGTAAAATACATTTATGTTTTTGGTTGTAACATCATAAAATGTGGAAAATTTCAAGGGATATGAATACTTTTACAAGGCACTGTATGTTTCCAGTGCGGCCATTTTAACCACTTAAGGACCGAGCCCATTTTTGACACATTTTGTTCACAAGTTAAAATTAGGAATTATTTTTTGCTAGAAACCTACTTAGAACCCCCAAACATTATATATATATATATATATATATATATATATATATATATATATATATATATATATATATATATCTTTTTTTTTTTTTTTGTTTTTTTTTTAGCGAAGACTCTGGAGAATAAAATGGCGGTCATTGCAATATTTTTTGTCACGTGGTATTTGCGCAGCGGTCATTCAAACGCCATTTTGTTTGGAAAAATTACGAAAAATTCCATTTCACTACATGAAACTGAACAGTAAAGTTAGCCCATTTTTTTTGTATATTGCGAAAGATGATGTCACGTCGAGTAAATTGATACCCAACATGTTACGGTTTAAAATTGCGACCAACTATGGTCATTAAAAATCTCCATAGGCGAGGTTTTATAAAAATGTTTAACGGTTACCAGTTTAGAGTTAGAGAGTAGCTCTTTTTTTAAATTATTGCTCTCGCTCTGGCAATCGTGGCCATACCTCACATGTGTCATTTGAACAGCGATTTCATTTGCGGGCGCGACTTCCGTATACGTTTTTTTCATGTGCGAGCTCACTGCGACGGGAGTGGCTAAAATTTTTTTATTCCCTATTCATTTTATTTGTTTTTTTTTTTTCATTTTACCACAGGTTTTTGATTAAAAAAAAAAAAAAATCTGATCCCTTTTATTGCTGTCACAAGCAATGTAAACATCCCTTGTGACAGCAATAGGCAGTGACAGGTACTCTTTATGGAGGGATCGGGGGTCTAAAAGACCCTAGACCCCTCCACTACACTTCCATGTATTCAAAACCCCGAAAACTGCATTTTTGAATACACTCACTTTTAAATTTGGCGCCTTTAGCAGCCGAGTAACCCGGACGTGACGTCATGGACGTCGCCTCCGGGTTACGTTACTGGATACCTGATCAAAGCCACATCCGGCTTTGATCAGGACTCCACTTAGCCGGCGGATGCGCCGGCTGGTTGCTCGTGTCTCCCGGTGGTGGCGGAAGGTGGTGGGGGCGTCCCCTCCCGTTCGCTGGGGTAACGATCGAGCGGCTCCCGAGCCACATCAGTCATTACTGCCGGAAAGCTGACCGCCACCTCTAAAAAAACGGTACCGGGATGATGCCTCTAGCTATCACCCCGGTACAACCACTTAAAGGCAGCTGACGTAGGGATACGTGGTTATGCATTAAGTTGTTAAAAAGTGGTATGATTTATCTTGTCTCCTTCTATACAATATACTCATAAAAAGCTGATACATTTTGAAGCATTTCATTTTTTGCCAGCCAGAGGGCTGATAATGTAACACCACTGCATGGAGATAATCAATTTGAATGTTTCAAAATGACAGATATTTCAAACAATTGTTGACAATAAAGTTAATGTAAAAACATATAGTAAAAGATTATTGTATAAAACCCACCTGGATCGCCCTTTAGGCCATTAGCCCCATCTTTTCCATCTCTACCATTTAAACCTGGAAGCCCTTGTACAACAGAACACGTGGCTGGTGTTTCTGAATGACCCAGGGTACAAACCACAGCCACAACGACTAGAATGCATACACAATTTCTAAGATGATTCATTGTTCAGCCGTTCAACCTGTGACAAAATAAAAGCATTGGTTCCCTTCATATAATACATATATTTTTTGTTCAATGCTATGCTCAATAAACAGGTGACAAAAAAATACTTACCTAGTAATTGTTGTAGAAATTTTGTTTTCTTTACTATCTGAATCTGCTCCTGGCCAAACTGATATCACAACAAACCAGCTCTATGGCGTCTGTTCATTTTATTTGCAAGAATATTGATTATTCTGCATTATCTGTAACTTATTACCTGGTGAAAGAGGTCAGCGCCTATATCGAGGTCAGCATCTATATTGAGGTCAGTTCTATATTATCTTTGTTTTTCATACATTCTCCTTTTAGCAAAAATCTGAACGTTTTATACTACTGCAGATATAATATAAAAAAGTGGGGTATTGCTGATCAAATAAACTCACCCCATAACAACATTTGAAGAATAGCTGTCCATGTGTAATACCCCCTTTTGCTAGAATACTTTAGGTTTAATTTTGTTACAGTGAAGTGTAATGCCAGAATAATTCAGTACACCTGAAAAGTTATGATAATTCCCCCTATCCAAAATAAGTCATTCTATCATGTTCAAGCTCCTCAAAAATAAATAAGTTACCTTGGGTGTGAAGGACATTGCACTAAATCACGCCCACATCCCAATTAGAAGATAACAAATAAAATACAGATGTCAATTGGTCCAGGCCAATTGGTCCCAACCGCATCTAGTAAAAATGGTGGACTTTAAAGGGTGTGAATGGTGCAATACTAATAGTTAATAGCCAAGACAGGACATGTATAAAAATTCATTTTATTAATATTCCATTAAAATTGATTAATGATATAATCAGAGAATACACACAAATATACAATCATGATTAATACAAGTAACTGGTCCATAAACAAGAAAAGCCTGTGAATATATACAGCCAAGATGTAAAGGGCTGACGCGTTTCGATAAACACATAGGGTTCAAAATCTGCTTCCTCAGAGACCCCTTGGGACCCAGACAACTTTATATATAAAAAAAGAAAAACATAATTGTAATATAACAACATTTCAACATATACAAAGATAATCAAATATCCTAGAATGGCTCCACATTGAGTCCCCGTTCACACTGGGGTGCCTGGTCGCCTCACAGGTCGCCTTCCATATAGAAGCTGCGGACCCGTTCTAATAGGAGCGACACAAGTCACTCCGACTTAGAAAAAGGGTCCAGAGCTTCTTTGGGGCGACCCGGAGCGGCCGGCACGGACTTCATAACACGACCTCGGAGGTCGCCCCGGGAAGTCGGATCGCCCCAGTGTGAACGGGGCCTTATACTCACCACTGTTGTGTAAACAACAAACACATGTGAACGGGTCAGGCTAATTACCACCCCAATGGTCTGCTGCAGGTATCCAAAGGCAGCTAATAACAGAGGATTCCCAGGAATAACTATGTTCAAGCTCCTCATCTAATTACTCTTTCGGTTGGGTTGCTAATGTTGGAAAAAATTGCAAACTGGATGTGGAAGAGTTTTGCATGCCTTGTATTGTTGAGCACTGTGTAGCATTTCAGCTTATTGCAACATTTATAAGGTGACATCATGAATCTGAGGTTATCCAGAAAGTTGCACATGGTAGTTAATGGAGCTGTGTCAAGTGGTGGCACACTAAGCTAACCCTGCCACATTTGTAAGGAGAAGAACGGCCATGTACCCTATATAATGTCAACGTTTCTGGATAATTGACCATCACATCTACAGTATAGGAGCTGGTTGGAAATACCATTCCAAAACCATGGGCATAAATGTAGAGTTGGCCTCCCCTTTGTGGCTATACCAGACTTTACTTCCTTGGCTGCTCAAAGACCAGGCCCTATTTTGCGATTCGGCACTGCATGAATTTAATAGACAATTGCGCGGTCGTGCGACGCTGTACCCAAATGAAATTGACGTCCTTTTTTTCCCACAAACAGAAATTTATTTTGGTGGTATTTGATCACCTGTGTGATTTTTATTTTTTGCGCTATAAACAAAAAAAGAGCGACAATTTTGAAAAAATAACAATATTTTTCACATTTTTTTATATGAAATTCTCAAAAAAAAAGTAAAAATCAAAAATGTTTTAACATTTTAGGCCAATTAGTTTTCTGCTACATATTTTTGGTAAAAAAAAATCGCAATCAGCGTATTTTGATTGGTTTGTGCAACATTTATTGCATTTACTAACTACGGGAAAGATTTACGTAATTTTTATTGTTTTTTTTTAAACTAGTAATGGCGGCGATCTGCGGTTTTTTTTTGTTTTTTTTTTGTGGGGCTGTGACATTGCGGCGGACAGATCGGACCACTAACTGACATTTTTGACACTTTTGGGGGTACCAGTGACATTACTACAGTAATCAGTGCTAAAAATATGCGCTGTTACTGTCAAAATGACACTGGCAGGGAAGGGGTTAACTTTATTGGTGATCAAGGGGTTAAGTGTGACCCTAGGGGTGTGGTTTGTTAGATCATCGCAGAGACATGAGATCCTATATAGCAGGATCACGTAGCCTCT
Organism: Pelophylax lessonae; assembly: GCF_965119305.1. Taxonomy (NCBI): domain Eukaryota; kingdom Metazoa; phylum Chordata; class Amphibia; order Anura; family Ranidae; genus Pelophylax; species Pelophylax lessonae. The sequence goes on along the minus strand of NC_138776.1, from coordinate 188,677,850 downwards.
GTTATGATCTAAGGGAGAATGACAGATGGCTGCGTTTACATCAGCCATCTGTCTTTCTCCCTCGGGAGATCGTGAGTGACTGGTGGCCATTTTTTATAATTGCAGTTGCCTGGCCTGCCAGTGAGTGTCAGGTCCACAGAGTGTACCGTTCCCACTGCAGTGCCCACCACTCATATATATATACGGTGGCATAGCACCTTGCAAATTAAAAAAAATATATATTTTTTATAATTGCAGTTGCCTGGCCTGCCAGTGAGTGTTAGGTGCACAGAGTGTACTGTGCCCACTGCAGTGCCCACCATTCATATATATACGGTGGCACAGCACCTTGCAAATTAAAAAAATATATATTTTTTATAATTGCAGTTGCCTGGCCTGCCAGTGAGTGTCAGGTCCACAGAGTGTACGGTGCCCACTGCAGTGCCCACCACTCATATATATATATGGTGGCACTGCACCTTGCAAATTTAAAAAAATATGTTTTTTATAATTGCAGTTGCCTGGCCTGCCAGTGAGTGTCAGGTCCACAGAGTGTACTGTGCCCACTGCAGTGCCCACTGCAGTGCCCACCACTCATATATACGGTGGCACAGCACCTTGCAAATTAAAAAAATATATATTTTTTATAATTGCAGTTGCCTGGCATGAGGAACAGGTAAACTACCAGACATTATTGCATGTCCATGACAATGGGGAGTTTGGTCTGTCAGAGTTTGGTCTGTCACTGTGAAGCGGGCGTAACCCTTACACTACCTGATTGATACAACATCATACCTGATCGTATACACACACTGGATGTTTTAAAGCATGTTATTCCAAACAATTTAGGAATGTTAGGTGATTTATGCCCTTTATGGATTAAAACCTGACTCTGTGTCAACTACGTAATTTTCCATGGGAGTTTTGCCATGGATCCCCCTCCGGCATGCCACAGTCCAGGTGTTAGTCCCCTTGAAACAACTTTTCCATCACTATTGTGGCCAGAAAGAGTCCCTGTGGGTTTTAAAATTCGCCTGCCTATTGAAGTCTCTGGCGGTTCGCCCGGTTCGCCCGCTAGCGAACATTTGCGGAGGTTCGCGTTCGCCGTTCGAACGGCAAATTTTAGGCTTGCAACATCTCTAGTATTATGATTCCAATTGTTGTAATTGTGACTTATCCTATGCTGAGACTTATTCCTGGCCTGTATAATCAGATGCAATCACCGCGGACAATCATTATCAGATAACTGAACTCACCAGACACTGTTTCTTTCCATCCACATAGGTTTTTTTGCAAGCAGTAGGTATAGCATACAACAAAATGTGGCAGATGTAATGTGTTTCCAGATGCGAACAGATTGTATGAAGGCCTAGACAGATGTAGCCATCTCTATCCCCACAAGCATTAAGAAGCAGGAACAGGAAATACATCATCAATGGGAGGGGACAGGAAGGAACACAGAAGGTAAAGACAGAAAGCAAGTGCAACAATCGAAACAATCACAAGATGGCAGTATAAACCAATTCTAATGACATTACCACAACTATGCATTATATTATATTTTATATATTGGTGTAAAAGCACAGCAGGTACTAAATTTCAAAAAGAAGTCCTGGTTTGTAATTAGTATTCCAATTCCTCCTCCTTCCCAAAGGTATTCAATAGCATAAAGGTCAAAGATATGTGTGGGCCACTCTTGTTCATCCGCAAAAAAAAATTGTCAAACCATGTCTATATGGGTTTAGCTCTGTGCACAGAGGCATAGTCACAGTGAAACAAAATGGTCATTCCTCAAATTATTGTTACAAGGCTAAAGGCTCACAATTGTCTAAAACACCTTTACATGCTGTATTAATAACAGAACCCTTCACTGGAAACACTGGAACTCGATAATTTGAAGGGGTGTCCACATATTGGGTATGATGGTCAAGTATCCGCAAACTTTAAGCCACATAGTGCATGGTAACAAAGGTTTAATCTGTTCAAAAGAACAAACTTTTACTTACTGGACATTATACTAAATTGAGCCTGTGTAATCAACAAACCAGCTAACAGTACACACTGTCAGTAAAAACAATATATATATAGCTAAAAGTTTATAGACACCTGACTAACACACTAACTTGAAGTATGTGGACACCCCTTCAATTTGTTGAGCAAAGAAAAACGAAAAAGTGTATCATAAATGAAAGTGGGCATGAACAAAACCTGTGTTGCATGAATAAAGCACAGCTTTTGCACAATAAGTGAAATAAAAAGAATGCTCAATACTAGACTCTCCTTTAGGCAGTGCCATTGATATGTTCTCTGGTGACATTAAACAAGGCATAGGAATCAAAGAGATCAACAAGGTAAAAGGCAACTGGAAGACCTTGAAGTATGGCAGATACTCAACATTCCTAAGACACAGGAGCTTTTTAAAAGAGTGAAGCACTAGCCACCAGAGAGTTAAAGCGGAAGTACAACCTAATATCTTAAATTCTCCCCTTCAATCACTAATGTAAGCTGAGTTGAGCCTTATGTGGCAAAATAAAAAAAAAATCCCCAGTTTTTCTCCCTTTATTTTGCAGTATTCAGTGCTATCACATCACTTAAATTCCTCTCCCTTCTGAGTCCAAGAGAAGAAAGTGGGTGTGGTTACTGAAAGCCATTGACAATCATCACTTCCAGGGAGGGGCACTGTTCCTGTGTAGCCAGTGGGTATATACAGGATGGGTGGAGCTGATCATAGGTCTCTGCCCAGTGTTCTATCATCAGTTAGGATGCATTGAACATCCTAATTCATATTAAAATAAAGAAATTAAAAAAGACCAATCCACACAGGACACAGCAGAGGAGGGAGGGGCACATATAGAGTATAGCTGTGCTGGGCTTTGAATGAAGACTACCACAGGGGAAGGAAGCTGGACACAGGGTGGGGAACTTTCAGTGTAGCTGGAAGTGCTCTGGGATCTCAGCTCACAGTCTACAATGATCACTATACATTAAAGGAATAGTACAGGCAACCACACTAAGTCTATGTTTCCACTAGTGCAACTTGTCATGAGACTTGGGACACACAAAAGTCGCAAGACAAGTCACAGCCCATTGATTTCTTTCAATAGGTTTTTATTGAACAAAATTTTTCGAGCAACATACAAGTATTGATGCAGTAAACATGTAGAAGTAATACAATGAATGGATTGAAACAGTATGCGATGAGTAAAAAACAAAAAGAAATCAGGACATTTAACAATAGTATAAGAACTTAGTTGTAATAATAACATTGGAGTGAGTTAGTATAGAGGGTTGTAAAGCAACCAATGCCTTCCGATGCCCCTAATGGGAACATAATGCGTCAGGAAAGCAGCTGTCAAATCTCTAGATACACTCCAGTGTGCAGGGTAAACAAACCGAAAAACCTGCTCAATACATACAAGAAAAATTGCTGAGTACCATAAACAAGAAATTCTTAAGGCAACTATTACAGCAACTAATAAACGTGCATAAAGAAAAGAGGATAGAGTTTGGTAGAGAAGGGGGTCATACCCAAAGGAGAGACAGATGATCTCGGAGTAATAGTATGTGTAAAAGAGCGATCTAGATGAAGAATGAAGAGGAGAGATTGAGAGGGAATGGTAGGTATTATGAAGGGTGTGAGAAAAAAGGTGTACAAGCTAAAATTAAAATGACTGAAGAAAGCAGGGGTAGGATATAAAATAGTGTAATCGGATTAAGATCTAGACCAGGGTGGCAAGGCCCCCTGTTAGTGGAGGGGGAACGGATAATCAGCCTGTAATTGATTTTTTATATATGTAGCACAAGGTTCCCATATTGCCTCAAAAGTTTCAAAAGAGTTTTCCAGCTTACTCGCCAACGCCTCCTGTGCCATGATCCACGATATCTTTCTCTTGGCTCCTATGAAAGACACACAAGGTTTTTTTCCAAGAACTAGCAATAGTTAGTTTAACACCTGTTAATATAAACTGGATTAACCTTTGAGTGAGTTTGGTAGCTAATCTCACCGGAGCATTAAGTAAGGCTATTTGAGGAGACATGTCTACATGCGTGTTTGTAACTTTACAGATCATGTGGAAATTTTTATTCCAAAAGCTTCAGAATTTGGGGCAGCTCCACCATATATGAAGCATGTCTCCTAAAAGCGTGCAGCCTCTAAAACAGGTAGGGTCAGAGGAGTGATAAAGTTTGGCGAGTTTGGCCAGGACCAGATACCATCTCATCAGTACTTTCAGGTTGGCTTCAGCTAGTGACACATTAAGTATGCCTTTATTTGCTTTGGTTACCATCCTGCTCCATTCATCTGGGGACCAGGTGAAAGACAAATTGTTCTCCCAAGCTATCATGTATTGAGTTTTGGATTGGTCTGCTGATAAAGAGATAAAAATACCACCCCTCCGTTCCTCATCCCGACCACACCAGCTTTCATAAGGAGAGATTCTCGGTGTTTGAGACCAGGGACCACAAAGAGTGTGAAGAAAGTGTGAAAGTTGTATAAATGTAAATTTTTCCATGCCAGACATACCTAGCTTTTTTATGCAATAATATTTCGATATTGGATCTGATGGGAAAAGGAAGTGGCCAATTCTATAGAGCCCTTTATTCAGCCACCATTTGAAGGATTGGATATTCAATCCAGGAGTGAACCAAGCAGTCTGGAAAATACTAGCTTGGGGTGGTTCCTTAATGTATCCCATAATGTAAAAGAGTGAGAGAGTGTAGGGGCCATAATGGGGGGTCTATTTTTAGGGGGACACCACAGCAGAAAATCTATTGTTTGGTGGGGGACCGCCTGCCTTTTTATATTTATCCAGTCCGGTATGCCCGATTTCCTGTAGACCTCCGATAGTTGGGCCAGGTGGGAAGCCTAGTAGTATCAGACAAGATTGGGAATGCCAAGGTCCCCTTGTTTGCGGGATCAAAACAGGATCTTTTTGGAGAAGCGGTAACCTTTAGTCCCCCAGATAAATTTGTTAATTTTAGATTGGAATTTATTTAAAAAATCCCTAGGAACCGGTATGGGGAGAGATCTGAAGTAATAAAAAATTCTTGGTAACAAAGTCATTTTTATTGCGTTAATCCTACCTAGCCAGGATAAATCTAGATGGTTCCATTTGTTCATATATGAAATGAGAGTTTTCACAAGGGGGAATAGTTGGCTCAAAAGAGTGTGTCTATGCGGGGAGTAAAGTTAACCCCTAAGTATGGGATGGAAGTTTCATTCCAGAGGAACGCAAACTGAGCACTGAGTCGTGATACAAGATCCGGGTCCAGATTAACATTCAATGCTAAAGATTTGTCATAGTTACTTTAAGGCCTGAAGCTCTGGAGAAGCACACTAGGATTTGACAAATGACTGCCAGAGAGATGAGTGGGGAAGTGACAAACAGGAGAATATCATCGCAAACAGGGCACATTTATGGGTGAGGGGACTGCATGATACTCCTGAAATATCGGGATGATCTCTAAAAAGCTATGGTGAGGGATTCGATAGAGATTGGAAAAATTGGCAGAGACAGTGGGCACCCCTGTCTAGTGCCACAAGAAATTTTGAAGGGGGAGGAATAAAAGCCCTGAACCCTTATCTGAGCTTCTGGGGTGTATAATGCTGTGATTGTATTCATAAAAGTTTCTACAAAGCCCCATCTTCTCAATATAGAAAAAATATATGGCCAAGAGACCGAGACAAAGGCCTTTTGGAGGTCCAAGGAAAGAAGAAAGCCTCTTTGGGGATCATTGCCATATCAGCTTGAGTTTAACAGAGATACTATATCTACCGCCCTACGAATTTGATCGGGACCCTGCCTTCCAGGGATAAATCCAACCTGTTCTTTGTGTATATAAAGGGATATGAAACACGCAATGCGATTTGAAAGTACCTTGGTCAATATTTTGAGGTCATTATTTATTAGTGAAATTGGTCGGTAGTTATTGACAAAACTAGGGTCTTTACCCGGCTTGGGAAGAACTGATATATATGCCAAATTAAGGGCACTGTTCAGGGGTGTGCCTTGCCTTAAACCATTAAAGAAACGAGTCGGAAAGGGGGGTGAGACTATTAGAGAAGGTCTTATAGTATAAGACAGGAAAGCCATCAGAGCCCGGAGCTGAGCGGCTTTATGCATTTTTGATTACTTGATAGACTTCCTCCTATCAGATGGCCGGATGCCACGATCCCAAAAGACGGGCGACTGGACATGTCGCCCGTCATACAGGTAAGTGGGCGGCACGGCGGGGACTCGTTCTAAGGTAAGTATTTCATAATGAGCTAGTATGCGATGCATACTAGCTCATTATGTGTTTGTCTTTCAGGGTAAAAAGGAAAAAAGAAAAAAAAAAAGGGTTTACAACCTCTTTAATGGAGTCTAGGACCCCTCAAGATCAGAAGGAGAAGGGGAGGAGGGGGGATTATAAAGTCTAAAGTAGAATTTCCGAAATGCTTCTAATATTCGACTTGGGTTTTGTGATAACGTACCTCCAGCTATTTTAATCTTTGGGAGGGTATGTTGTCAGGATCTCGGGTTGAGCCTATTTGCTAAAGCTGAGCCCAGTTTATCTCTCTGACAGTAAAATCGTGCATTATTCCAGTGCAAGCATTTTTTGGCCCTAGAAGTGAGGGCTAGATTAAGAGACAGTCTGGCCATATCTAATTTGGTATAGGAATGGTCTTAAAAGAAAGACCAAAATACAGCGCTTGCTATTAAACTATAGTCTTACGAATTAAAAATTACCACTAAAATCTAACCTGTGCTTGTAAAGTGCCGATGTGTCTTCATAAATATCATTAGATTGTTGAAACCGTATTTAGGTAGCATAAAATTGAATATGATTAAAATTTCATAAAACGTAACAGTGGATCATATAAATGAGTGACTGTGACTCTAATAAATATCATCAAAAAACAGACGATCTGTAAAGGTAAAAATATTATATATAAAAGTCCATCAATAAATGGTGATTATGCTCAGGCAATTAATGTCCTCAGTAAATGGTTATCCACAAAAAGTGCAAGTGCTCTGGCTTGATTGTTTCACAGTATCGATTGCTTGCTGACCACCAGGGATAGTGTGTTTTACTATTTTACTTTGTTTGAACCCGATGGATGGGTAATAAAATCTTTATTAAGACTTTATCACGCTGTTTGGAGCCTTTCTTCTTCCCTTTCATTATCCTTGAATATTCCGGAGTCCAGAGGAGCCATTAGCAGCCCGCAGGACCGTTCAAAGGGGAGAGCCACTTAGCCCAAATGGCTAACAAAGCCTGAATGGTCTTAGTGTCATATGGCACATAAGACCCACGTTATCTGGTAAGTGACCCATCTTATTCACTTTTGGAACAAGCAACTGATACTGTGAAACAATCAAGCCAGAGCACTTGCACTTTTTGTGGATAACCATTTATTGAGGACATTAATTGCCTGAGCATAATCACCATTTATTGATGGACTTTTATATATAATATTTTTCCCTTACAGATCGTCTGTTTTTTGATGATATTTATTAGAGTCACAGTAACTCATTTATATGATCCACTGTTACGTTTTATGAAATTTTAATCATATTCAATTTTATGCTACCTAAATACGGTTTCAACAATCTAATGATATTTATGAAGACACATCGGCACTTTACAAGCACAGGTTAGATTTTAGTGGTAATTTTCATTCGTAAGACTATAGTTTAATAGCTAGCGCTGTATTTTGGTCTTTTTTAAGACCATTCCTGTGGCATTTACTCTTTTTTACAGCAGCTGCTTATATAGTTAATTTTAATAATTGTAATAATTTTAATTATATTATATAGTGCTTTTATCATTTCTCACACCTATTGGTTACCCTAAACTTGGCGCAGGGAATATACTTTGTATATACCTTCTACATATCTAATTTGGTAATGGAGTCCTCTGTTGGGTTACGTTTATGAGCTTTGCTTAGGACCTAAAATTCTCTTTCTAGGCGATCAATTTCAAATTTGTTGGCCTTTTTCGCTTGTGTTGAAATTTGTATCAATTTGCCCCTAATAGTATCTTTATGGGCTGCCCAAAGTGTCTCCACAGAAATATCGGGAGTATCATTAAGAGCGAAATATTCCTGAACAGCTAAATCAAGCTCCCTAACTCTACATGGATCATTAAGTATAGATTCATTCAGTTTCCAGCGAAACTCCCCCTTTTGCTTCCGAGAAGTGTACATATTTCGATGAGACCAAAAAGCAGTCAATCCTTGAAAAGGATTGGTGAGGGTTAGAGAAGTGAGTATAATCATGCAAAGTGGGATTAATCTCTCTCCATATATCAACAAGCCCCTGTTGAGCTAACAATGGAGCAATCTGAAGACTCTGCCTGGTGGGTCGAGTGAGATGTTTGCCCAAAGGTCTTTTCTTGTCCAGGCCCTGGTCAAAGGCTATATTGCAATCTCCTCCTAGGATCACTAATCCCTTGAGGAGAGGGTTTAGGGTTTTAAACATTTCCTGGAAGAAAAACATTTTGTTTACAATTGGGGGCATAACATGAAACGAGGAAAAAAAAGGTTACCGTCTATAGTCCCTTTTACCAGTAGGAACCTACCTGAGGGATGTTTGTGTTCAACCTGCAGGGAGAATTTACATTTGCGGGAAAACCGGATGGCCACCCCTTTTATTATCAGCATTGGCCAAATAAAAGGAAGGAAATTTGTAGTGAATAAAAGTATAACTCCCTGAGAATGGAAATAATTCAATACTTTCTTCCGTTTAACAGGGGAGTTTAGCCCTTGTGTGTTCTGGGATGCTAGTTTTAGATGTGGTCTCGGAGAAGCAGTGGGAGCCATGGTGGGACAAGAAAAGGAGGAGCAGTTAAAAAGCAGCACTTACCCATGAGCAGACCAAACCGCCACCTTTGAGTAGCCTGAATCAGAACGTTGGTGTAAAAATCAGCCTCATACACCCCAGTAACTAGGAGCAGAAGTATGTCATTAGTATAAAAAGAGGTAGAAGGAAAGAGCAGAAAAGGAAAGAGAGAGAAGAGAGAATCATTTACGCAAAGGTACCAGCAAGTAGAAGGAACCATAACATCATCACCATCCCAAGTACAAAAAATAGCCTCCTCCAGGAGGGAGAAGGAGTTCCTGTCTGGGAGAGAGTCTGGAAACATATCTCCAGAGCGAGAAGAGGGGAATGAGTATATATATATATATATATATATATATATATATATATATATATATTAGGGCTGTGCATCTTCACTTACCTCACGATTCGATGCGATTTCGATTATTAGGGTCGCGATTCGATCACGATGCATCACGATTACTATGGGGACCCTTTTCTAAAGGGGGATCTATGGGGACCCTGCTCTAAAGGGGGACCTATGGGGACCCTTCTCTAAAGGGGGATCTATGGGGACCCTGCTCTAAAGGAGATCTATGGGGAGCCTTGGCCTGCCCTAAAGGGGATCCAGGGGAACTGAGCTCTAAAGGGGGATCTATAGGGACCCTGCTCTAAAGGGGGATCTATGGGGACCCTGCTCTAAAGGAGATCTATGAGGAGCCTGGGCCTGCCCTAAAGGGGATCCAGGGGAACTGAGCTCTAAAGGGGGATTTATGGGGACCCTGCTCTAAAGGGGATCTATGGAATAGATCCCCTTTAGTGCAGGGTTGCCATAGATCCCCCTTTAGAGCAGGCAAGCATCCCCAGAGATCCACCTTTAGTAGAGCAGGTCCCCACATAGATCCCCCTTTAGAGCAGGCCACATCAGGTTAGAAGAGTTACCTGATGCTAGTTGTAGTACCGTAGGCCCTGGTAAGGAGGAATGCTGGGCTCTGTAGTCCCCCTAGTTGTAGTATAGCAGGCTCTGGTAAGGAGGAATGCTGGGCTCTGTACAGAGCTACAGAGCCCAGCATTCCTCCTTACCAGGGCCTACTGTACTACAACTAGGGGGACTACAGAGCCCAGCATTCCTCCTTACCAGGGTCTACTGTACCACAACTAGGGGCACTACAGAGCCCAGCATTCCTCCTTACCAGGGCCTGTTATACTACAACCAGGGGGACTACAGAGTCTGTAGTAGTCCCCCTAGTCGTAGTATAACAGGCCCTGGTAAGGAGGAATGCTGGGCTCTGTAGTGCCCCTAGTTGTATTATAGCAGGCCCTGGTAAGGAGTAATGCTGGGCTCTGTAGTGCCACGACTTACCAGGAAGCAGAGCTGCAGCCAGTTGTGGGTGAAGTAGCGGTAGCCGGTAGGTGTATGGAGTAGGGCTCGGACACGGACAGGTCCCGGGTGATGAGCCTCATGTCCGGAAAGCAGGGCCTCCTCAGCCAGTCCATTGGGGGGGACAGCAGTCCGTGGGTCGGGTTGCTCTGCAGGCTCCGCTCTCCTCCTCTCCTCTCCCACGAGGAGCTCTGTGTTTGCAAGCCCGACCGCCGCCGCCAGCCCGCCACTCTCATCAAGCGCCAGCGCCGCCCACCCCGGAAGTGACGTCAAGCTAATCGATTTTGCAGGCACCCCGAATCGATGCAGAATCGCGAAGGGTCGCATCGCGATGCATCGATTCTGCGATTAAATTCCGCAGGCCTAATATATATATATATATATCTGGAATGATGTCCTTGATGAGGTTCTGAACCGTTTTAGTGACAGTTTCAGGAATTCCCCTGATTCTAAAGTTAATACCGTCTGCTCCGGTTTTCTAAGTCATCTATCTTTTGTAGTGCAGCCTACAGCTGGACATGAATAAGAGAAGAAAGGAGAGCACCTCTGAGTGCAATGGAAATTTAATACAGAAATAAAAATGTAGTAACTCACATCAAAGTAAACTGTAAAGCATGTATCCAGAACGTCAGAGGCTCTGTGGTGATGAGGTAGTGATCCGCAGGGCCCAGGGTGTCCTAGGGATCACCGCCTCATCACCATGGAGCAACTGATGTTCTGGATGCACGCTTTACAATTTACTTTGATGTGAGTTACTACATTTTTATTTCTGTATTAAATTTCCATTGCACTCAGAGGCGCTCTCCTTTCTTCTTTTATACATATCCATGCAGAGTTGACTTCACTCTTCCGGAGAGCTGGCCCTGAGAAGCAACCATCCACCCCTGGAACTGTTCTAGACCCTACAGATGGACTCCCAAACAGTAATTTTATGACCTTTATCCCCTGTGATATGCACATGGACTATTAATCCCCCCCTGTGCATCCAATCTCCCTTGGTCCCCCTTATTATTTCTTATTTCCTGTTGTAATACTATTGTCCTTACATGCTTAAGCCGCAGCGCCAACACCCCATTGCTTTTTCCGAGGCACATGAGGACAGATGAGCCAGGATCAATAGGGACAGACGGAAATAGACATTTCAACGGGGGAATCTGTAATGGATGTAATCAATGGTTAATAATGGTTATAGTGAAATGCCTATTTCACCTTATGATGCATACCTTATATATATATATATATATATATATATATATATATATATATATATATATATATATATATATATACACACATATCACAGATGCGGTGAGCAGCAAAACAGCATTGGTTCATTAGATTCGTGTGCAAAGCAATCAAGCCATCCCACAGGCCATATATATAAAGAGAAAAGTCCACAGGGATTGCTGCACACATATTCTTTCTTTTAAAAAGTACATACCAGTACAATTGCAGAGTATTTCATTTAGTAACGTTTCGGACTCTAAGGGCTCTTTCACACGGGCGGTCTGATCGGATCCTCCATGCAGCTCTATGGGGCAGCGGATGTCAGCGGAGACACCTCCGCTGACACCCGCTGACACCCATATCCGATCCTGTCCGTGAAATATGGACGGATGGAAACCCTATTTTTCCATCCGTTCAGGTATCGGATCGGATGAGAGCGGACAGGTGGTCCGCTCTCATCCGATCCCCCATAGAGAGCAGCGGGGGCTGTGACACCTCCCTCTCCGCACTGCAAGCGGAGACAGAGCTGTCATCCGCCGGCTCAGCGGGGATCGCGAATCGAACCCCGCTGAGCAGCACGGATCCGCCTACGGAGGCGGACCGTGTGAAAGAGCCTTAAGGTTAACATCCTTCTTCATACAGAAATACATCTAAATCTTCATACAAATACAAAAGCTTATATATGCTCAATATCAATTAAGAATCCACCAAGTCATCAATCATTAATTCATTCACACAGGTGTCACCAATTGGTCATTAAGAAGACTGAGATAAGGTTACAAGCATTGGATCCTTCCCCCCCATACAATTAGTAGTATCCAGTATATTCTGTCCTAATGGTAAAAAAGGAGGAATATTTATCAATATAATAGCTCCAAAAAACATCCATTTTAATTATTGAAGTAACACCATTAATCATATGTTCAGGTATTAAATATAGTTGTCACTGTTGAAGGTGTAAGACAAATTTACTGGCGTATTGAAGACCAAAAAATTATATTTATATAAATAAATATAAATCAAGTTCCGAATTTAACCCCATCGGTTGTAAAGTCTCCAAGAAATGAATCCACTGGACCTCACGCTTTCTAAGTTGTAATTCACTATTTTCTTCCCTTCTATTTCTTTGTATGTTATCTATAACCATAAACCTCAACTGGGACACTGAGTGTCCTTTCTCTAAAAAGTGTCTCGCTAATGGCAACTGGGTTAATTTGTCCCTAATTCAGTATTTATGTCGGGCAATACGGTCTTTAACTTTTTGAGTAGTTTCCCCAACATTATATAAGCCACAAGGGCATTTGATAATATATACAACATATGAAGATTGACATGTAAAGTGATCTTTGATTTTTATGGCGTATCCCTTGTGTGGATGTGAGAATTTTTTTTTTCCTTTTATCATTGAGTTGCATTGAATGCAGCTCAAACATGGATATGAGCCTGTATTTTTTGGTCCTAGAAATGTCACAATGGGACTGGGTTCAACATACTGATCTGTCTTCACTAACCTATCACGTAGGGTTCTGCCTTTTCTGTATGATGATAACGGGGGTACATGAAATTCCTGAATATTGGGATAATTCTCTCCCAATATGGACCAGTGTCTCTTAACAATTTTTTGTATATTAGCCGAAAATGGGTGAAATTATGACACAAATGGGATCCTTTTTTGGGAACCTCATGAGTTTTTAAATGTCATTTGTCAAGATACAGCAGCTCTTTGTATTTGGGTGTGGTCAGGCAATGGAGCCGTAGAGTCTCATTTTCACATGGCTCCGTGATCCAAGAGGTGCTACCGCCCTGTGCAGCTAGTGATTTCCCTCCCTCCTCTATGCCTGGTGCTGCGAGATTACAGAGGATTCAGGCAGACAGCAGCAGAGCCGATATTTCGGCATATTTTTTGAGACATACCCCTCTGACTGGTCAGTCAGCAAAGGACTGCTCCAAGATGGCGCCGACCCGCCCGCCCGCAGCAGGACATGCGGCAGGTAAACTGATTGAGAAGGGAAGCGCCCCTCTGATGGAGACACAGGACGCCCGTGCAAAGAATCCACACCATCCAGCCTCCCCAATGGCACCCCATCTGGAAGGTGCAGTGGTGTCTGCGATTCAGTCAGCCCTGACATGGTGGTCTCAGACTATGGAATGGCAGGAAATCCTCGCTACTATACCCACTAAACAAGACATCACAGAGATGGCGGCATCCATCGTAAGTACTCTTACTCAAGAGATTAACTCACTTAAACAACAAATAGATTACACAGAAAACCGAGTGGAAGTGGTAGAATCAGGACACACCATATTATCTTCCAAAGTAACTGCTCTAGAAACTTAAAATACAGTCTTACAAAGGCAGATACAAATCCTGCAATTGCAACAGGATGATGCCGAAAATCACAGCAGACGAAATAATGTTCAGCTACGTGGAATCCCAGAGCTAATCCAGGGCCCAGAATTGAGGTCTAAAATAACCGCAATTTTTAATGAGCTCTTGGAGCGACCCCCCACAGAGGCAATAGAACTTGACCGGGTCCACAGAGCACGTGCCCCCCGAAGTCCAGGCAAAGACCACCCACGGGATGTGCTAGTAAGAGTACATTTTTTATCTATTAACCTCCCTGGCGGTATGATTCTTTCGGATTTTAGGTGCTGAAAGCGGTACCATTATTTTGCTTGCAATTCTTGAGAATGAGCAGCCCAAACCAACTATTTACATATGATTTCTTTTTACCGTGTGTTCTTCTTTATAACATCCCGAGTATGATAAAGTTTGAAACACAAAATCCTAAATTATAATATAATTAATAACTATAAAATAATAATATAATAATAACACTTTTTTTTTCCAAAAAATAACACTTTTTATTCAATAAATGATAGTAAATCATGTAATCAAAAACACTGAAATTTTTTTTTTGTCAAACAAGGATGCAATATATATATTTTTTTCCCAAAAAGGATGCAATATTACTTGTCATACTGCTTTAATAAACGTCCCGTGTGTGGAAAATTTTGAAACAGGGCACAGCGCAAAGTCCAACATCACAGTCTGGACAGTAGTACCGCGTTTCCTTTCTTATTTTCCGCCCGGTGTCGTCGTGCTTGGAACAGCACACCACACACATCCTTGTGGGTGCAGTCTTCTTCTCCGTCGGCGGAATGAGGTCCATAAAATGACGACCGGTCAGTCGTTCGGGGTTCACAACACCAGCAGCACGGCGTCCGGATCGACTTACAGTTGGTGTCTGGTGCCTGAGAAAAATGAGCTCAGCAATTTTCCACACAAAGCCCGCATGGATCACAGGCCGGTCACTTTTCTTTTTTAGCAGAATGAAGGCATTCCACAAACTTCTCCAGGAGGTGTCTGAATATTTTTTTATAGTATTTTTTCTGCTGTTTCCGCATTGCTGGATAGAAAGTCATGGCCTGGTCAGCTCTGTCCACACCTTCCATGGTGTTATTATAATCCAGGACCAGTTGCGGTTTCAGAACATCTTTTCCCCCTTTTGTATGGACCATGACAGTGGATGGTGCTCATCAGGCAGACATCTTTTTTGTCGCGCCATCTAAGTGCCAACATTTTGCCTTTCTGCCAGGCAACTAACTCTCCGGGCTTGAGTTTTTTGTTGGCAAAGCTGGGGGGCATGTCACGCCGGTTTGCTCTGACGGTCCCATACGCATCCGTCTTATGCTGTAGGAGGAACTCAAACAGTTCTGGGGACGTATAAAAATTGTCTGTGGTGACACAATACCCCTGATCCAGCAGAGGCTCAATCAGCGTCAGAACAGAAGCAGTTGCCATCCCATAGCTGCTGAACCTTTGGTTCAACTTGGTTCCTCTCCCGGTATATAGGACCGAGTTCCAAATATAGCCAGAGCTGGATTCACACAGCATAAAAGATTTGATTCCAAAGCGTGCTCGCTTGGACGCAATATATTGGATCCAGCTAAGTCTCCCTTTATATGCCATAAGACTTTCGTCTATGCAAATGTCCCTTTCTGGGACATAGGACCGCTGGAAATTTTTCAAAATTAATTGGTAAATGTCCCAGATCTTTTTCAGCTTCGGAGCCGGATGAGAAGTCTCATCAAAATCCTCATTATTGGCAAAGTGCAAATACCTCATAATAAGGGAGAATTTGTACTCCGACATAACGGTGCCAAAAAATGGAGTTGCCAATAATTTGTTTGTGGTCCAATACCACTTCTGCAGGGCTTTCCCCACCACTCCCTGCAGAATAATTAGGCCCAGGAATTTCCAGATATCCGCACTGGTAACGGGTTCCCACATCCTGCTCCTGGAAAACCGCCGATGTGCTGCGGCTTGTTGTTCCTGGTACCGATTGGTCTCCACAACAATTTTTTGGATAACCTCATCAGTCAAAAAAAGTTGCAGATACGCCAAGGGGTTATCCTACTCAACATCGACTTTGAGACCAGGCGTTCCGGTAAACGGGAACCTTGGGGGCGCTTTGTGCTTTGTACTGCAGTCGATCACGCACCAAGTACGCACATCGCTCGGCACAGTCACAGCATCATCGCTGACATCACTTTCAGCGTCGGATGACGAGCTTCCCCATGAATCACTGTCACTCCACTCTGCATGCGATTCAGGATCGCTGTCACCCTAGCGCCCAGCAGGTCATACACCGCTTTTGATGTTGTGGCGCACTTGTTTGAGGCCATGGTCGCTCTGCAATGATCTAGATACAGTGTATGGGAATAATGCAGGAAGTGCAATGGAGAAAGCACTGGGGTCAAGCAAAGGTCAATTTATTATATTTTGGGAATGTAATCCAATAGGATTACAGTGTATCAGTGTGTTTTGGTGTTATACTTTTTGAATTTGCCGCCGGTTCCACCCCCCGGCGGACGTCACGTCGCCGGAGACGGAAGCCGGGGCTGACAGACGATCGAGAGGAAGATCCGCCGCCGCATACCGCCCACATACATCGCTGGATCCCGGAGAAAAGGTAAGTAAAACCTCTTCCAGCATCCAGCGATCTTCCTAACGCTACCCCGAGTGTGACTCGGGGTTACCGCTTTTGGCTCTAAAATCTTACCCCGAGTCACACTCGGGAATACCGCTAGGAAGGTTAAGGAAGAGATCATGAGGAAAGCCTGGGCAAAGGGTCCTATGGAAAGTGAGGGGTTTACCATACGCTTACTCCCAGACCTCTCCCGGCGCACATTAAAGATGAGGGCCCTCCTGAAGCCTCTATTGGAGGTAATACGCTCAGTGGGAGCTACTTATCATTGGGGGCACCCCTTCCATCTGGTTGTTCAGAAGGGGGGGTCCTCTTATGTCTTACGTTGGTTGGACCAAGCACCGGGACTCTTCTCTTTTTTGGACACCCCACCAATCCTTATTCCTGAATGGCTAGAGGAACCCCGTAACCAACCCTCTCTAACCCCCCTTTTCAATAGATCTCAAAATTTAAGGGACCAGCAACAACATGGAACTGATATCTCTAGAAACATACGAGAAGATCCCGGGCCTACTGTGTGAAGAGATCAAATCCAATAATATTATGTGTATAAATACTCTTAGTAGTCTTTTGATATCTTTGGGCCCCATAGGGGCCAGGGGAACATGGTAATAGAGGAGGGAGGGATATGTGATATATAAATAAGTGGTGGGGGGGGTGGGATACTGGGGAGTAATGGACCCATAAGATGAAGCCACAGGAAGAGAGTAAATAATGTGATGTAGCTATTATTGTGCTGTGATCAAGACCACAATATTCCTCCATATTGCTTTAACTTGCTCTCCCCTGTTTCTATCTCCCCATATGTCTCAATAAGATATAGGGCGGTCGCCTGCGGGCTGGGGCCATGTGTACTCATATTTTGTATTTTTTCTTTCTTTCTTTCTTTCTTTGGTTTTTTCGTACACTCTACGGAGCTATTAGGCCTTCTACCTCCCCCATATTAGGCCGCGCTAAACTGCGCAAGGTTAAATATTAACCCTTATTTAGATTTATTACGTGCGGACCGATAGGATGGGGGAAGAAGAATAAAAGTATAAATAAAAATCAATTTTTCCTTTCTATCCCCCTTTTTTTTTTTACCGCCCTTTTTTATTTTTACCGCCCCCCCCCCCCCTTTTTTTTTTTTTTTCAACTTCTCTTTCTTTCTTTTTCTTTTCTTTTTTTTCTCCCACCCATCCGGCAGAGACAGGAACACAGAGGTGAGACATGGCGGCTCCAACAGGTGAGACAATATCAAATCTTAAATTGACCACTTTAAACGTCCGAGGGCTGTCCACCCCGGAAAAACGCTCACGACTGTTATCTGATATGCGACAAAGCCATACTCCTATAGCGTTTTTCCAGGAAACCTACTTTAAGAAAGATCTGATCCCCAGACTGTATAATAGGGATTTTCCTTGGGCATACCACGCTCCCTCGCCCATCCCTAAAGTGAAAGGCATGAGTATAGTCATATCCAAAAATATCCCATGGGCATTTAGGGCCCTACAGGCCAACCCCCAGGGCAGGTATTTGATGATTAAAGGGATGCTGGGACAAAGAGTAATTACTGTTGTGAATGTATATTTCCCCAATGTCAATCAAATACCCTTCATGCAGTCTTTAACATCGACTATATTGGAATTCCGTGAGGGGCATCTGATAATGGGGGGAGACTTCAATTTTTCACCAGAGCCCCTCATAGACACTTCACGAGGAATATCCCAGCTATCGTACTCTCGATTAAACAGATTGAAGAGGGAAATATCCCTTTTAGATCTGGTTGATCCTTGGCGAATAATGCACCCTGGGGTGAGAGACTATACCTACTATTCAGCTACACACAATACCTACTCCAGAATAGATAGATTTATGGTATCCCAGAACGACCTCCCTCTGATTGCTGCTACTCATATAGATTAATTTTCCTTCTCAGATCATGTACCTGTTCATCTGTTGTTTGAGTGGGACTCTGGACCACCAAGATTAGCGACTTGGAGATTAAATGAATCTCTCCTGCAGATTCCCACTGCAAGGGCTGAAATTGATGTAGCCCTGACAGAGTATTTTGCGAATCACACTGACCCGTTACAAGCACCCGGGATAACATGGGAAGCCCATAAGTGTGTTATTCAGGGAGTAATAATGAGGATAGGCTCTAGACACAAGCGAGATCGAGAGAGGGCGGTAACCGCGCTTTTAGAACGTATTACAACATTAAGCTCTTCCCATAAACAGTCTCTGGCGAGAGAACACCTAATCCCCCTTATGAAAGCAAGGGAAGAGTTGAATAAACTCTTATTTCAGAGAACAGTTCGGAACCTTATGATAACCAGAATCAGACAAACCGGGGACAATGTTGGCGAGAGCCTTGCGCGGGCCACAAAAACGCACAGTAATTTCACAAATACAAAACACAAACGGTCGGAAAATTCACTCTTCAATTGAGATCGCAGAAGAATTTAAGGCGTATTATAAAGCCCTATATAATTTGCCACCTATAGATGCAACTAAGAACACACAGGAGAAAATCAATGTGGCGACGGCATATATACAAGCATCTGGTATGCCTCCTCTGTCGCTAGAACAGACGACAGCTATGGAGGGTAAAATTACAGAAAAAGAGTTGACCCTGGCCTTGTCTCAGTTTAAGCGACATAAGGCTCCCGGCCCTGATGGATATACCCTTCCATATTATCAACAATTTATGCAACATTTGAAGACCCCTTTATTATTATACTTCAATTCGATTTGAGAAGGAGGAAGTATGCCTTTAGATTCTCTGAGGGCCTATATAACTTTGATACATAAGGAGGGAAAGAATCCATCACTGTGTGGGAGTTATCGCCCGATCTCCCTGCTCAATACCGACCTTAAATTGTTCTCCATGGTGTTGGAAAACCGATTAATACCTTATATCCCACAATTGGTACACTGGGATCAGGTCGGTTTTGTTCCAACCAGGGAGGCGAGGGATAACTCGACCCGAGTGGTGGATCTGATACATAGTGCTCGATCAACGCAAGCCCCCATGATGCTACTTTCCACAGACGCCGAAAAGGCCTTTGACAGGGTGGCCTGGGAATTTATCCAGGCCACCCTGTCATATATTGGCCTAGGACCGTGGATGTTGGGCTGCATAATGGCCCTATAATCACCCATGGCGGCAGTACGGGTTAATGGGTGGGGATCGGATTTCTTTGAGATCAACAATGGTACGCGACAAGGCTGTCCATTATCCCCCTTGATTTTCATCCTAGCCTTAGAACCATTCTTGTGTACAATACCCAGGGATGGAAATATCACAGGTGTCCGGGTGGTGAGTGAACACCCCAAGGTTGCAGCGTTTGCTGATGATTTGATTTTTTTTGTGATGAATCCTATTAAATCTTTGCCGCATATACTGGATGAACTTCAGGTATATGGCAACATATCTCACTATAAGATAAATCTCTCTAAATCTGCAGCCTTGAATGTTTCTGTGCCCCTGGACACCTGGAGATCTATATGTACAGCCTTCCCTTTCCATTGGTCCCCCAGCTTGATAAAATATCTTGGGGTGAATATTACGGCGGATCCTGGGAACCTTTATTCAGCAAATTTTTTGCCCCTCTTGGGGATTATTTGTTCGAATATCCAAAGTTGGCAAACACTCGCACTGACTTGGTTTGGCCGATGCAGTGCACTCAAAATGAACATATTGCCACGTATTTTATACGTTATGCAAGCTCTTCCAATATCAGTCCCTGGGTTGTTTTTCTCTCAAATACAAGCACGGTTTCGATCTTTTGTGTGGGCCACCAAATCCCCTCGGATTGGGATGCGGATCCTCACTCTCACCTAAAGATAGGGGGGGATTGGTCTACCAGACATTCTCCAATACTATAGGGCCTTGCACCTTATGCGAGTATTGGATTGGCATTGCAATTCCACTACAAAACAATGGGTATCTCTAGAGAATGGGATGACTGGCCGGCCTGTTCCTCTGGCCCCCTGGACACCAATCATGGCAAATTATATACTTTATTCGCACCCGACAATTGGGCCTACAATACGTGAATCCCGTAAAGTACAAAGTCACCCGAAGATAGCGCCATTGATATCTCCTATGACACCAATCTTAGGCAACCCTGATTTTTTACCAGGCTGCATGAACAACAGGGTGACTGCTTTGGCTCAGGTGGGGAAGGTGCGTCTCATGGATGTTTGGACAGAGAAAGACCCGCCATCTCATTTGGAGATTAAGGCATGGCCAGGGTTGAATCTAGATCCTTTTAGTATTCTACAAATCCGACATTTTCTTCTACATCTTCAAAGGCAGGGCTATTCCCCGTGAGCATTGTCCCCATTTGAGACATTATGCAAGGGGGGATCATCTATCCCACATACACTCTCTTTTTTTTATGCGATGTTGGGAGAAACAGTGAAGGAACAACCTCTGCTGTATATACGTCAATGGGAATATGATCTCAAAGTCTCCTTCACCCCCATACAAATCAAAAAAACTTATCAATGGTACATAGGTCTTCCCTGGCTAGCAGATATCAGGAAACTAGCTACAAAACCCTTACTCGCTGGTACAGAGTCCCTACACTCCTGCATAAAATGGATGGGTCGATTCCAGATTGTTGTTGGAGATGTGATGCTGAGGGAGGCACAATGATGCATATTTTTTGGACATGTCCCTCTTTGAGGGATTTTTGGAGGGAGGTCGCTCTGGTGATTAAGGAACTTACCTCGGTGGAGGTGGGCGAGGATCCAGCACTGTGCCTACTTCACCTTACGAGGGGATCAATTAGGAAATATAGGAAGTCTTTGATAGCTCACTTACTCAATGCTACGAAAGCCTGCATTCCAACAATGTGGAGACAGACATGTCCCCCTACGCGACAAATGTGGACTGCAAGAGTAAATGAAATACATCGCATGGAACTCCTAACCGCAGCATTAAACAATTCTGAGGAGCACACACGAATACGCTGGTCCCCATGGTTACAATTCACAAGCTCCGATGAGTATATACAGCTAAATCTGTAATTCTATGGATATCTCCCTTATTTGTATAAGGAGTGAGCCTCTAGATCCCCCTGACTCTGCCGGAGTCGATGGGGGTTTTTTCCTTATCTTTTTCCCTTTTTTTTTTTTTTTTTTCTTCTCCCTTCTCTCTCTTTTTTCTTCCCTCTTTCCATTGGTCTGTAGGTGGAGCCCCCGGGGGGGATAAATGGGATACGTATGGAGAGGTAGAAGGAATAATACATAAAATCTGTTATATATTCTTTTTTAATTTTTTTATTCCTCTATAAAGTTAAATGAAACTTGTGATTGCCCTGACAACAACAGCTCTATTTGGTTCAGATGTTTGCTTTTCTTTTTTTTTTTTTTTTTGGAAAAAACAGGAAAAAATTTCTCCTTGGGGTTTTTTTATTTTTCTGCACAAATATAATGGATCTAAAATTATACACTAAAATATTTCACAATATTAGCCACATATGACACATATCATTAAAAATATTTACACTTTTTTTTTCTTTTATTATCAAAGTATAATGAGGAATTATCCCCTCTTTCCCTTTTTTTTTTTTTTTTTTCTTCACTTTAAGTTTGGAGTTTGTGAGATCACTTTTCACGGATTGTTTTACACTTGTTGTGTTTAATTTTATTTTTCACGATTGGAATTGGATTACATTGAATTGTATTGAATGTGATATTTTCCTGTTTTAAGAAACATCTGAAAAATGAAATGTACTGTATCCTTAAAGAAAAAAATTAATAAAAATGCTTTAAATTAAAAAAAAAAAAAAAAAAAATGTAATTTGTTGTTTTTGTTCCCTATTAACTATCTCTGAGGGCTATCCCTCATATATATATATATATATATGTTACTGCTGCATTTACTACCTTACTCAATATGGCTGCTAGATCACCCCTCCCTTCATGGAATCCAAGATGGCGCCCCAGACAGAGAGACTACACCCAAAATAAGACCTTGTCATGTCGTGGAAGAGAAGCATAGACACATAGATACTCCAATCATCCAATCACCACCTTATACGTATTATATATGACTATTTCCTGGAATTAATTTCTTGATGCTTTATAAAGCTTAAAAGAGGAACAAATAAAGACAGAACAAACTATTCTGACAAGTGTGTCAGCGTATGATTCTTGTGTGCACACACTGATTCTGAAATTAGGCCAGGGGCAGATATAATCTCGGACTGTTTTGGTCCCAATCCAAAATATTCCAGCTGGACATGAAGATCCTGCAGTTTATCAGTATTTTGGTTGGTCCGAGTGATGGTGTGATCAAGTTTTTGTTTGATCGCTTCAATGCGTGTCCCTATATTGTTTAAATCCACCTTGATGTCCCCAGTGATCCTGGTGGCACTAAGGGATAGACCCCTATCAAGCATTTTAGCAAATTTTGCAAATAAAGAGTCAACTTGTGCAAAGTTAGTAGGAGAGAGTTCAGTGAACTGAGGAAAGGCCCTGCTCCATTTTCCCATGACGTGCAGGGGGTTTGATCCATCATAAGGCCCAGTAGGAATTCTGTGGAGGCGAGGGAGGCTGGGTTGAAACTGGGAGAAGTCATGGGTAAGAGAGGAGTAATGGCTGGCATGGCAGAGTTGCCCTGAGTGTGCAGCGGAGCGGGCTGTGTTGGATTGTGAGGGGTGTCCTGCATGCCGTCCGCCCTCTTTGCGGATCCCGGCCTACTTTGGCTTGCTGCGAATGAGTCTGTGAGGTGTCGTGGACTGTCCCTGAGGACATAGGGGATCTCGCTCAGGGTTTCCGGTGCCCGATGCTGCCTTTTGGGACGCTGTTGGTGGTCAGTAGCGGACGGTGGGGCCGGATGCTTGTCGGAGCAGGACGGAGCTTCCGAGTCAGGCGTCCATCTCAGGGGCTGCCGCGCATGCGCCTCCCCAATTGATTTCAATGACACCTGTTCCCATCTATGCAACTTTGAAAATCAGCAATTTTGAAAAGGTACCTGCAATACTTTGATGCAACTTTTGATGTGACTTTGATCCAGAGAGTGTAAAGTTGGATCAAAGCTCCACTCAAAGTTGCATCAAAGTCACACTCCCAAGTTGCACTCTAGCCTAGTGGCTATGTTTCCACTAGTGCAACTTTTAAGTTGTGCGATTTAGAGTGCGACTTTCAGTGCAGCTTTGAGCAAACTTTACACTCTCTAGATCAAAGTCGCATCAAATGATGCAGTTAAGTAGTGCAGGTACCTTTTCAAAGTTGCTAATTTTCAAAGTCGCATAGAAGGTAATGGGTGCCATTGAAATCAATTGGCTGTGACTTGTCTTGCGACTTTTGTGTGTCCCAAGTTGCATGACAAGTCGTACTAGTGGAAGCTGAGCCTAAAACTCATTACTCACATGTAATGAACAATAGAAATCGATCTGTATCATTCTGAACTTTCAAAAACGTTCCTTTGTATCCTATTTCTTTAATTTATTGCTCAGGTCACGTGACCCCCCCTCTCTCTCCCTCTCCCTCTCTCTCTGTCAGGAAACACTGCTAGCCTAAACAAGGCTATGAAGACAGGATGAGATCATGTTTTGTGAAGGATAAGAGGGATGAGGGTGGGGCTGGGCAGGTCTAGGCATGCCTGTCTAAGAAAGACCGACAACCTTTTCAGGAAGTGAAAGACAGCTTAACAAATTCAGATAAAGGGAGATAGCGTTGACGGTGAAGAACAGGAAAAGGCTGTTTGTCTAGCTTAGATAGGACTTTCTAAGCTACACAATCAGCTAGCCAGAAAATGAATAATATCAAGGATAAAGATATTTAACATACTATTAGGAGGAAAAATTTCATTTTTGACTGGAGTTTTCCTTTGACTGCTTACTGTCTGCCCCTAGCATATAAGCGGTGGGGCGGGAGCTGCGCCAATGCCAGTTGAGGTACCCATATGTGATCGCTGTGTGGCCCAGCCAATCACATGACATGGTACAAGACCAAAAAAAATTACTATGTAATCACTGTGCCCAATCAGGACACAGTGACAATGTAAACAGAAGTCGCATGGTACGGCTTCTTGCTCTCTCCTCTCACACAGCAATCGGTCTGTGAGAGGAGAGGAATGATTTTTGTGAGTGTGATTTTTACATGTAGTTTCATCCACAATTACGCTGCTAGCCAGAGCCCAGTGTCACTGATCCCTGCCCAATGCTTTGCATACTCTGCAGTCAGTCACTGTCACCTTTACCAGTGTCATCAGTGTCCTGATCATTGCCATACCAGCGTCCTGATCACCGCCATACCAGTGTTCTGATCACCACCTTGCCAGGATCATGATCACCGCCATACCAGCATCCTGATCAGCACCATATCAGTGTGTCCTGATCACCTTCATATCAGCATCCTGATCACCGCCAACCCAGCATACTGATCACCAAGACACCAGTGGGTCCTGATCACCACCATCACCTGTGAAGAGTGAGAGAGAGACATGCAGCTAACTAAGAGTAATTTTCAGCCTCTGCGCAAAGTTTACACACACACAAAAATTACCATCCATTTTGCAGTGTCTCTGATCTCAGCGCAACAGTGTCTAGTGTGAACAAACTGCAGCAAACCACCTGTCACCTGTCATATTGTCATCACCAGTGCTGCCAGGAACAGTGTCCCTAATTGCAGTGACACCAGACCACTGTGTTTTAGATCGGGACCAAAACACCCTGAGATTATATCTGCCCCTTGCCCAATCTCAACTTCGGTGTGGTGTGCACACAGGGAATAAATCATACGCCGACACACTTGTGAGAATAGTTCGTTCTGCCTTTATTTGTTCCTCTTTTAAGCTTTATAAAGCATCAAGAAATTCATTCCAGCAAATACTCATATATATATAATACGTATAAGCTAGCAATTGGAATATCTATGTATCTATGTGTCTAGGATTTTCTTCCAGGATATGACAACCTTCTATTTTGAGTGTAGTCTCTCTCTGGAGGCGCCATCTTGCTTCCACGAAGTGAGGGGTGATCTAGCAGCCATTTTGAGTAAGGTAGTAAATGCAGTAGTAACATATATATATATATTATTATATTATTATTATACAGGATTTATATAGCGCCAACAGTTTGCGCAGCGCTTAACAAAATGAGGGCAGACATTACAGTTACACTACAATTTGGAACAAAAGGAATCAGAGGGCCCTGCTCGTTAGAGCTTACAATCTAAATATATATATATATACACATAAGGTATGCATCATAAGGTGAAATAGGCATTTCACTATAACCATTATTAACCATTGATTACATCCATTACAGATCCCCCCCTTGAAATTTCTATTTCAGTCTGTCCCTATTGTTCCTGGCTCATCTGTCCTCATGTGCCTCGGAACTCTTTTGATGCCGCACGTTAGACGGGTGATTACTAATCAATCAATCCCCCTTTGCCAAGGTCTTTGCACATGGGAAGTCAGATGCTCTCCTTATGGCCCGACGGGTCATAGTGTGGGGTGGGAAGTGTCTGCAATGGGGTACATGGTTCTTTATCATCTTCATCGCATCCTATATCCTGATTCACGAATGTGGGGGTGGTTTGGTCTATTGCCTTTTCCAAAAATTCCTCAAACAAGGGAGTACACAAGAGACCACTAAAGCAAGGATGATCAACACAGTCACTCCTATCTGTGCCAGGACTTTCTGCCACCCACTTATCCAGTTAAAGTATTGATCCCATGGGACTGTGACCCCTAAATTTTTCTTTAGTTTGACTGATAGGTTCTCTAATTTCTTAAGCGCTAATGTGACCTTATTATTTGGACCGGTGTTGTCTGGGATATAGGTACAACAGGTACTGGTCTTATCTATCATGGTACAGACTCCCCCTTTCTCTGCTAACATCATATCCAGAGTCATCCGGTTCTGGAAGGTCATTTGGGAAGTGGCTTCTAGTTGTTCAGCTATACCTTGGAATGCATCTTTGGTGTAGTTAACCAACCTTTGTTGGTTATAATATATATAGTTTATCTAGTTCACATTTTTATTAACAGTTATTATGGGGATTAGAGATTCAAAACCGGCCTTGACCTGGTCTCGGGCCTTGTATTCATCGGGGACTTGGGACTCCAATAGCATCTATGTACACATGAGGATCAAAGCTTCCAGGGAGAACTTCCCATTTCATCCTCTTACCTGGAGTCGGGTTGGTGTGTGTGTCATTAATACTTTCTGTCAGAATATGTACAGGTATGATGGTCTTCGCAAGGCACACTGTCCTCTCCATTCCCCCTCTAACCTGGTTCTTACGTGCATGTCTCCACACACCCAGTACATATCTCCTAGGGATTGGCTTTGGTTTTGTACCATATTAGCTGAAATGCGACTGTAAGAGGCACAGTAACCTTTTGGAAAATGACCTAGATTCCTACCTTTCCTTGCATGATTGGCATGACAGGTGTAATTCCCAGGGTATATTGTAATAGTTTCTTTAGGTCTTGGGGCCCTGGTATTGATAGGATATTCCACCTTCCATTTCTCACAAGCTCAGTAATTAGTGGGCGTGTTGGTGAAGAGGCTTAGGAAACACTCTTCTGCTTTTTCAGGTATGTTCAGCGGGACTGTACCTAAATGCGGTCTGGCACTGCCACAGACATAACAGTTGGTCCTATTGTGCTTATTAGCACTATATCTCATCCACTCTAGCCAGAGGTTGATCTCTGAAAAACCTGTCTTGGCTGCCATTGTATCTTCAAAGGTAGGCTCCGCTATTGCAATCATGTCTCCCAAAGTCTGTACATGAGGTTTTAAAGGATTCGATGGGAGCCGTCTTTTGACTGGTTGCCATTCATTGTTGTCATACATATCTTCTAATCGGAAAGACCCTCTATGACCCTTGTAACCTCCTCCAAACCACCATCCCAACACATACTCACCGCGATCAGAGGGACTCAGGTTCCTTATGTTTAGAACAAGGGTCATACTGGGCCCTGGCTTATGGAGGGTAAGACGGGTCAACAAGGGCTCTCCTAGGCTATCCTTACTATCATAGGCTGGTGTCCCTGTGTTCCAAGCTGCTGTTCCCCAATAGTCAAATTTTTCCCCATGACCCCTTGGTGACACAGATATACCCTTCTCCATGTCCTATCTCATGCCATTCCCATCTGCTACTACGTTCGGCACATGGGAGTATCTTACACGCATTGAAGTCAAATGTGGCTACATGGATATCAGAGGAGTTATACCAGAAAGTGACCTTTCCATTTTTCTCAGTAATGGCTGCATGTTGTGCTCTGGTTGTACCCAAAAGAAAAAGGATATATAAGATCATGATCTGCCCTTGTCCACTTCCTCAGGTACAGGGACTTTCTTACAGTGGGAGGCATGTATCCAGGTGTTCTTCCCGGCCACTTTCACTGATGTGGCAGTGATCAGTAGAACTTGGAAGGGACCATCATATCTGGGTTCAAGGGGGGGTTTTCGTACGAATTTCTGAATCAACACCCAGTCACCGGGAACCAGCTTGTGTGTTCCTGTATCTAGTTCAGGATCTGGAATGGAAGAAAACATTTTTGCATGGATACGGGTTTATTCAAGAGATAAGGCAGTTACATAATCAGTCAATACATCAGACTGAAGTTGTAACTGTTGTCGAAAGTAACACCTAAGTCTAGTAGGGGCCGAGCCAAACAGTATCTCATAGGGTGATAGACCATGGTTTCCTGAGGGAGTGTACCTGACACTAAACAAAGCAATAGGTAGACTGTCTGGCCAGCTCATCCCTGTTTTCTGGGACATTTTTAACATCATAGACTTTATTGTACCATTTAATCTCTCTACCTTCCCACTACTCTGAGGATGGTATGGGGTGTGGAAGGCTAGGGTAACCCCTAAAGCTGTCCATATCTCTTTGGTTACTGAGGCAGTGAAAGCCGGCCCTTGATCACTCTCTATAACCTCTGGGACGCCATATCTGCACACTACTTCTGCTAGAAGCTTTTTAGCTGTGGTCTTCGCTGTCATATTGGTGACAGGGAAAGCTTCCAGCCAGGAAGAGTACATATCTATGATTACTAAAGCGTACTCGTATCGGCCACTCTTTGGCATCTGAATGTGCTCAATTTGTATTCTCTGGAAGGGATACTGAGCCTTTGCTAGATGTTTTATGGGTACTCTCTCCGTCCTTCCAGGGTTGCATTTAGCACAGATGATACATGATTTGCAAAAGTTGCTGGTGAGTGGGTTGATTCCTGGGGCCACATAGTATTTGCTGATCAGGGCATTCATTAAAGTTTTTGACAGATGGGAGGCACAATTAGCCCACCGCACCACTGCTGGGAACATAGATTGTGGTAAACATGGCCTCTTGTTCACTTCCATGAGTCCATCCTTCAATGTGGCTCCCTTCTTAATTCACGGCTCCTTTTCCTCTTTGCTTGCTGCTTCCTGTTGTTCTTTAAGGAGTGTCCAATCAACAGATTTCGTAGGATCATGGTGGTTTGTGCAGTTACAGTATTCTGCATGTCTTGTGCTGATGTTGCTCCATCTGGAGTAGGCATGTCCACTCTGTTGACAACTTCTCGCACTTCATATGCGGCTCGTTTTGCGGAAGTTTCTTCCAGATGATTGCCTCGTGCTTCCCAAGAATTCAGCCTGCCATGTGCTTTCACCTTAAGTATAGCTACTTGGGCAGGGAGAAGCAGAGCATCCATCAAGTCCCTGATTGCTGCACTGTGCTTCACGGGTGTACCCGCCGCCGTTAGAAGCCCTCTAGTTTTCCAGAGAACGCTATAATTGCAGGCAACACCGAGGGCATATATTGAATCCATGTAGATGTTGGCTCTTTTTCCCTCAGCTAATTTGCATGCCATAATCAGAACCTGTAGCTCTGCTTCCTGTGCAGACTTTGAGGAGGGTAAAGTCGAGGCGTGGAGAATTGTATCCTCGGTGGTAACAGCATATCCAGTGTGAAATCTTCCTGCTTGATCCACATGCCTTGATCCATCAACATAGATAGTTAGGTCAGGGTTCTCCAGGGGCACCTCACTTACAGTCTGTAGATGTGCAGTTTCCATTTTCATCACTTCAAAACAGTCATGGGGAATATCATGAGGGTAACATTGTCTGGGTTGAGTAGAGCACATTGGAGTCTGAGATGTCTTGCTGTCGACAGGTGTTTTGGCTGCACTTGATTCAGTATGACCGCTATATCATGAGGGGCTAGGAGGAAGAGAGATCATGACCCAACACGAAGTCAGCAGTTTTGTCCAGGAGGGCTTGGGCTGCAAACACGGCTCTGAGACAGGAGGGCCCCCCCTAGCGACTGGGACCAGTTGGCAGGAATAATAACCAATGGGTCTGAGCCTGTTGCCACAGGCCTGAGCCAGTACTCCTGTAGCATGTCTCTCTCTTTCCTAATTGAGTGAGGATTGCTGCCAGGTAGTAGTCATACATGTCAACATAGCCGGCTCCCCCTAGGTTGCGATGTTGGATCAACTTGATGTGTGCACATCTAGATTTCCTGCCTTGCCATATAAATGTAGACAATAGGGACTGGATTGATCTAAAGTATGTTTTGATACAGGGATTGGTAGTGTCCTAAATAGATAAAGCAGCTGTGGAAGGTACATCATTTTAAACGCCACTGATCTCCCAAGCCAGGAGAATTCAGAGGAGGCTAGTTGCTTGAGGTTATCTTGTAATTTTGCGCTGCCGGTATGTAATTATATTTAAACAGTGTTTTAGGAGATGCGGTTAATTGCACACCCAAATATGATAGACTATGATCTGCCTATGCGTATGGGAATTGTTGTTGCAAGAGGTTGCAGGTTGTAGAATCCATGCCAATATTCAGAATATGGGATTTTGTTTCATTGACTTTGTATAGGGAGACTTCCCCAAACCATTTCAGGGTACTCTGAATTTCCGGTAGGGAGCTAGTTCGTCCTGAAGAAGCGTGCGTCACGCGCCTCCACCCGCCCCTCACCAGGAATGATCTCCATGCCAAGCTATTTAAGTGATGGAGCACCATCTGCGGAAGCGAGGAACCGGATTTCTGGCATCAATGGGGAGTATGGTAGAGACCGGGAGAAATGACAAGCCAAGACTAAGCTGGTAATCAATCACGGAGTGTAAAGCTGCCTGGATAAGGAGTCCATTTATTTGCAGGGGATGGAGAGTGAGCCATGGACCAGTGTCTCTTGCTCGACTGAACCCACAAGAACCCGGTAAGAGTGTTCCTTTACCTATACTATAGGATATACTTACCATCATTGCCTGGACATTCATTATAGAAGGTTACTATTGTGAGTTCCAGTTACGATGCCACATCTCTCCCCCTAATATCATGATATTGGATCTCCATATACAGCTCACCCCAATATTCTCTACCGAAGAGTCTCCCCTCCCCCACCGCTTCCCGAGGACATTCAGCACCCTGTCTGCTTCCACCCGAGGAATGTATTCTTACAATATATTCTCTGACCTGTCATTTCTGACCTGAGGATCAGCAGGGAGACTTTTGCTTTGTCCACCACGCTCCGACACCAGCTTCCATGAGCAGGAAATACCCAGCTAAGTCCATAGTATCTTAAATCAGTGATGAGCAGATTTCTCACCTATACACAACTGTGACCGGTTGAGTTCCACCACATATTAACTTATTTTCCACATTAACTTGTCCATCACTCACAGGAGTAAGACACTTGTGGCAATCATCAGGATCATCATCTTGGTATCTCTGTATATCATATCACAGTTATTTACAACTGAACATTATCATCAATTCAATCACATAGCATGGTACCATGGTCATCCCCATTTGATGTTGGCATGCCAACATGTGCTCAGTGTCGCTGTAGTAGTGATTATAGTCTGTCTCTGGACTAAACACTCCCCTACACTGAGTCACATGTTTATTTGGTTCCTGTGGGACGGGTGGGATATGTGGCGCGTGTGTCTTTGTTTTTATGCTGTCTTTGTCCATTGTTAGTTTGTCCGGTTCCTCATTGATATCAACGTCCACTACACTGTGGTGGACTCTGTATCAGATGTAAATTTGTTAATTTTTTTCAATAAAGTATTTTCACAATTTTTGATTTATCAGATCTGAGCATCCCCTTTTTTTCAACCCTCTGAGGTGACACCTCTTTGTTTCCTCCTGTTTTTATTAATTCTGCCCTATTGATTTATGGTTGCGGTGGCTCTCTGACCCGACAGGGCCATCAGACTATTTTCCGCCAGGCCCCAGATGTATCTTGGTCCCCCGTGGGTGTCACCCACCGTGGTCCTTTTACTCCACACCTCCCCTTCCCTTATTTCATGTAGTTGGGTTAGTATTCATAAGGGTTACATTGTCTGCAAAGAGACTAATTTTATGTTGTTGTTCCGCTATTTTGATCCCCGATATCTTAGAGTTGGAGCGAATGTGTTCTAGCTAGGGGTTCCATAACCATATTAAAAATGATGGGGGAAAGGGGGAACCCCTGTCTTGTACCGTTTGATATATTAAACGAGGTGGAAAGTGCTTCCGTGGTGCGGACTGTCGCTGATGGCACTGAGTATAGAGCCATTATAGCATTATACAAGAAGCCCTGGAGCCAAAATTTATGAAGGACTGATGAAAGGAAGCCCCAGTGGACCCTATTGATAATCTGCTCCTCTCGCTGGATGCAGAGAAGGCGTTCCAGACAATCCCACATGGTGGATGGCATTAACGACAAGTCTGGTAGCGTCTGACGCCTGACGACCTTTGGTGAAGCCGGATTGGTCCTTGTGGATTATAGTAGGGAGAACGTCTAGTAATCTAATAGATATTATTTTGGCGTAAAGTTTCACATTCATATTAAGGAGCGATATGGGCCTGAAGTTTTGGGGTTGGTTTGATTCTTTCCCCGGTTTAGGCAAAGTCACAATCATGGCACACAACATTTCCTTTGGGAAGGAGGAGGAGGCGGCAGCGGAATTAAAGACCTTACGCAAGAGAGGTATTAGGGATTGTTAGAACGTCTTATAATATTCAGCCGAATAGCCATCTGGACCTGGTGATTTCAAGTTAGGGAGGGTGGAAATGGCATTAGCTATTTATTGGGCGGTGAAGGGTTGGTTAAGGGACTCCATTCTGTGGGGAGGAATGGAGGGCAATTTGATGTGGTTGAGAAATGTCTGAATTTCAGTGGGGGAGGGTTGGTGGGTCGTCGGGTCATCTTTAATGTTATAGAGAGATTCGTAGTAGGAGCTAAAGGCGTCTGCTATGAGATTGGGTTTAAGGAGTTTATCCTTTGATTTGGGGTGAAGCATATATGAGATCCTAGTCTTAAGTCTTTTCCCTTTGATGCAAAGGGACATAGCTTTGTTGCTAGTGGAATACGTGGTAGCTTTCCATTTTTTGAGACTATTACTATATTTTTCTAGCAAAAAAGCCCTTAGTTGAAAGATTTGATTGTGAAGAATTTTAGAGGGGTTTTGTTGGTTTTGAGAGTCAAGGGAGGATCATTTTTCATAATGTCATCTATCCGCTGCGTCCTCCTCCTCCTCCGTTCTCTAGCTCCCAATTGCATGAACACCCTTTAGAACAGCTTTATGAGCATTCCGCACGATCACTGGGTCAGTGTCAGTTTGGAAGTTAGAGGATAAGTAATCATCTAGGTGTTTTTGGTCCTCACCCGCATATACCGGATTGGAAATGAGATGATTGTGTAATCTCCATACAAATGTAGAGTGGGCGGGTGGGCCGTGGGATACCGTAATACTTAATGGGGAGTGATCCGACCAAGTGGCCGTGTGGAGCTCTGCGGTAAAAATACATTCCAATAGCTTTCTATCCGAAATACACAGGTCAATACGTGAGTAGGTGCCGTGACGTGGGGAGAGGTAGGAATAGTCCCTCTCCAACGCGTGACAGCACCTCCACACGTCATACAGTTCATTGGTCCACAGAAACCCGGAAAGGGAAGCCTTATGATGTTTAGGAGTGGCATAGGAGTCCATTCTGCTGTCTGGAGCCAAGTTAAAATCTCCACATATAAGTAGATTACCAAACTGGAATGATTTTGCCTTGCTTACAACTGAACGAATGAATGTCATTTGGTGCTGGTTGGGTGCGTATAGATTCACAATAATGTATTGTCTATTGTCTATTGTCTATGGAGCATAGCAAAATGATGAAACAGCCTTTGGGATCGAGAATAACCTCATGGGACTGAAAGAACAGGGAGTGTCTGATAGCTATGAGAACACCTCTGCGCTTCTTTGTCCCTGATGCTTGATAGATAATGGGGAAATGTTTGTGGCTGCACTTAGGGGGTGCAGCGTGGGTAAAGTGGGTTTCCTGTACACAAATAATATCTCCTTGAAGGGAAGTGGCCGTGGCCCATAGGGAAGCACATTTAGCAGGGTGGTTCAGCCCTCTAGTATTCAGTGAGATGAGGTTAAAAGACATAGTGGCTTAGAAGTGGTGGGGTATGAGAAATGTTCTTACACAGTGATCCAAGATTGAGAAAACTTCTCCTCAGTAAAGGGTGATCTTCCAGGGACCCAGGAGAATGTGAGAAAGAGATTATCGGTTACCTTGTTAGTTGAGCGGGTACCGGATGAATGGTCCGCACTGGGAGGGAGTGGAAGTTTCTGATGCCAAGACTGTGATGGATGTAGAGGTGGCAGTTCTCCGGTGATCAACAGGGGTTCACAGTCCACAGGGTCTGTTGTGGTGGTTCTCCGAAGAGGTGGAAATAAAAAGAAAATAGAACAGAAACAGCAACAAAATAAAAAGAAAACCATGTAGAAGAAACAGAAAAAAAACACAGAACGTTAACTTGGTGGTATGACGATGAACAGTTACACCAATTAGTGTAGGATGGGGGCGTGGCCTGGAGCGTGATGAGATAGGTCGCATGTGGTGAGAGCTCCGTCTACCCGATCTCCGGTTTAGCTATCCTGTGGCATTATCTCCGCTATTTACTTACCTCTTTGGGTGCTCTGAGTCCCGCTGAACCTCCGGGCATCATGTCTCCTCCGAAGCGGGGCACGGACGCCGGTGCACAGCTCGCCAAGTTCCGCCGGCAGGAGCCTTCTCCACAGGCCAAAGATGGCGCTGGCCCTTCCTCCACCCCTGAGAAGCCCGCGGCGGACACCGCTAAGGTCCTGGATGCCATCTCCCTCTGCCAGAGCACCCTCACCTCAAAAATAGAGGAAGTCAAAGTCGACATTTCTCTAATTCGGCAAGACATGTCTCAGCTGCGGGATCGGGTCACAGAGGCAGAGACACGCATCAGTGCCAGTGAGGACATCCTGCATCCCCTGCAGCACTCCGCCGAGGAGCTCCGTCGCCAAGTGCAGCAGCTTCATTCTAAACAGGATGACATGGAGAATCGTTTCCGCAGATGCAACCTCCGTTTCATCGGCCTGCCTGAGAGAGCTGAGGGAAATGATCCGGCTGGCTTCCTTGAGGATCTACTTCTTGCCACCTATGGACGCGATTCCTTCTCTGTTATGTTTGCGGTGGAGAGGGCCCATCGTATTCCGGCGCGGCCTCCCCCATCTGGAGCCCCGGCCCGCACGTTTATTGCCAAATTTCTTAATTTCCGGGACAGGGATAGAATCCTTCGCCTTTCCAGAGAAAAGTGTAATATTCCCTACCAGAGTGGACATGTGGCTATCTTTCCGGATTTCTCCAGTGAAGTTCAGCGTCAACGGGCCCGGTTCCAGGAGGTTAAACGCCGCATGCGGGCATTACATCTAAAGTACGCTATGCTATACCCTGCTCGCCTTCGGGTGGAGGTGGATGACCGCGTCCAATTCTTTGAGGATCCTGCACTGGCCATGGACTGGCTTGACCGCCGTAATGTTGCACCTGCCTGAGGCCCCTTGCTTTTCTTGGTGACTGTTTGCTTTGTTGTTTTTTTCTTTTTTGGCACAACCTCCTTTTTTTTTGGGGGGGGGGGGGTTTGGGGGGGCTTTCCACTATCCTGACTGTGAGACATGTTTTTTGTGTCTTCTGCAGAGGGCCTCCCCCCCTCCCTTTACGATCTGGAGTCTTTATATGTTTCTTCTGCCCTATAGCTGCAATGCCTGGAGGTTTTTCTGACTCCCCCTTTTTTTTCTCCTGCTTGATGTTTTTGGGGTATTTGAAACTACTGACTGTCGCACGATCTTGTTGTATACTGGGTAGTCTACCTAGCTCTTCCTGAACTGTGCGGTGATCCTGTTCCTAAGGGATGGGATTTGCTCTCTCTCCACGTTACTCAGCGAGTTAATCGCCCCCAGATTGCACGGATGCATTCTATTGTTTTTCTTTCTGTTTTTCCTGCTCTGCTTCTTATTTTATGTTCATATGACTGTTTTATTTTTTTGCGGTATGTTCAGTATTGTCCCCCTGTCCTTGCCTGCTCCCCCCTTTTTGGGGCCCAGGTCTGGGGCTGGAGGCCGTGCTGCTATATGCCTGTGCCTTTTTCTACTCTGTTTGGGGTTTATGCTCGCACGGGTTGGGGTTTGTGCAGAGCCGGGTGGGAATGTGTTTTATGTTTGCAATGTGATGTTTTTTATCTTTTATTGAGAGGTCCCCCCTTCTATCTGTTTATTTGTTTTCTATATTGTTCTACAGCACTTGTCCACCGACATTTCTTTGTTTTATGGTATGCAACTGCCCATGGATGCTTTGCCGGCTCTGGGGGTCCCTGTTTGCCACCTGAGACGGCTGATTTTGATATGTTTTTTGTCTCCATATGGCGTCCCTGACTTTTTTGACGTGGAATGTCCGTGGCCTTGGGGATAGAGTGAAGCGCTCCGCAGTGTTTTCCTATTTGAAGCGCCGTCGAGCCGATGTTACTGTGCTGGTTGAAACCCATGCTGCTGGCTCTCTGCAGCGGGCGCTTAAACGAACATGGATTGGCTGGGCGTTTCACTCTACCCACACTACTTCCTCCAGGGTCGTGTCAGTTCTGGTGGCTAAATCTGTTAATTTTGCTGTTCATTTGGTCGAATTGGACCCTCAGGGCCGGTATGTATTCCTTAAAGCTATTATTGATAATTCCCCTCTACTGCTACTGGCCTGGTATATGCCTCCCCCATATTGTTCGGGTGTCCTGGCAGAGGGGTTTGCCTTCATGTCTAGACACCCGACCTTTCCGGCCATGTGGTTGGGGGATTTTAATACCATATTAAATCCAGATCTGGATAGGTTGGGACAGTCCGGAGGCCTTGCCTACCCCTCCCGTGATACTCGCTTTGCCCGCCTCCTGGCAGACTTTGCCCTTGTGGATACTTGGAGGCATCTGTACCCCACCTGTAGGGCTTATTCTTGTTTCTCCTCCTCCCACTCCTCCATGTCTCGTATCGACTTCATACTGATTTCCCGGCATCTTCTCCCCAGATTTCTGGGGGCAAGCTTTTGCCCTCGCATTTTGTCTGATCATGCTCCATACTGTGTCACTGTACGTAGGACGGTGGTGACTCCTTCCCCGACCTGGAAACGTAACCCCTTCTGGTTGACTGTTTTGACGGATCTTGCTAAGCTGGCGGGCGAATGGCAATTCTACTTCAGTTCTAACGCGGGCACTGCCTCCCTTTTATTTGTCTGGGACATGTTTAAGAAGCACTGCCGCCGCTTGCTGAGCGAGCATATTAATCGTCACAAGCGCAACACTGACTTGTCCTACACTCAGGCTCTTGCCCGGCTGCAAGAGTTGGAGGCTGGTTATGCTGAGGCCCCTACTCCTGCTGGCCTGGCCGATCTTAAACTGCAATCCCGGGTGACTGACCAACTTTGTTTCGAGAGGACTAAACGCCGCATGTTTTTTGCCAGGCAGCGAATATTTGAACAGGGCGAACGTCCTGGTCGATTGTTGGCATATTTGGCCCACCTTGACTCTAGGCCCCCGGTTGTTATCTCCTTGCTTTCCCCCTCGGTGGAGCATGTGACGGAGCCGGCTGCTGTGGCAGCCGAATTCGTTGCCTTTTTCAGGGAGGTTTATGCGACTGGGGCGGACTATTCTGCTCAGGAGCTTTCCTCGTTTCTAGATCAGTTCACATTCCCTACTCTGACGGACCCACAGCTCCGGGCTCTGGAGGCCCCTATAACGGAAACCGAAATCGTGACTGCGTTGTCCCTATTTGCTCGTTCTAAAGCCCCTGGATCTGACGGACTCCCAATTGAGTTCTACCAATCGTTTTCTGAGACGTTGGTCCCCAGACTTCTTGAATTATACCAGGCGGCCTTTAAGGCTAATACACTACCAGACTCCATGCGGGAAGCACTTATTGTGCTCATTCCTAAACCGGGCAAGGACCCGAGTCAGCCGAGTTCATATAGGCCTATATCCCTATTGCAAACGGATGTCAAAATCCTAGCCAAAATCTTAGCCCTGCGTCTGAACAAGGTGATTCTCTCGTTGGTCCATGCGGACCAGACCGGATTTATGCCTGCTAAGAACACTGCGTTCAACACCAGACGGTTGCATATGAATATTCAGGCTTCTCACTCGCAGATTGGTACCAGGGTGGTGGTTTCCTTAGATGCGGCCAAGGCATTTGATTCCGTTGAATGGCCTTATCTGTGGCAATGCTTGCTTTGCTTTGGCTTTGGCCCCAATTTTATCAAATGGCTTTCCATACTCTATACCTCCCCAAGAGCGCGGGTCGTGGCGAATGGGTGGACCTCTGTCGCCTTCCCCCTCTCTAGAGGGACGCGGCAGGGGTGCCCCATTTCCCCCCTGCTATACGCCTTGGCGGTAGAACCTTTAGCGATGGCGCTGAGAAACCACCCTGGTATTGTTGGTCTGTCTTCGGGAACTTTGGATGAAAAGGTGGGCTTATATGCTGATGATATGGTTCTGTATCTCGCTGACTCTGAGCCTTCCCTCGCTACTGCCCTCCGCCTCATTGAGAGCTTTGGGGTCTTTTCTGGATTGAAAATCAATTGGGACAAGTCTCAGATCCTTCCTCTTGATCTCTTCCCCCCCCTCGCTAGACTAGGCCTCTTTGCCATTGCAGAGAGTTAGTTCCATTAGATACCTGGGGATTCAGGTCTCTCGGGACTTGGCGGACTACGTACCCTTAAATGTTGAACCCCTCGTAGCGCTGACTAAGAGTAAGACACAGGTTTGGTCTAGTCTACCGTTAGGCGTCATGGGCCGCATCGGCTTGATTAAAATGATCTTGCTGCCTAAGATCCTATACGTTCTCTGGCATGCGCCAGTTTACATTCAGTTGAAGTTCTTTCGGGTTCTGGAGTCTATCTTGAAGTCTTTTGTTTGGGGTTCCTCCAGGCACAAGTTGTCCTGGAGGGCCTTGAAGTGCCCTAACAAGCTTGGCGGCCTAGCGGTCCCGATCATAGTCTATACTATATAGCGGCGTAGCTGTCCCATTTCTTTTATTTCGATAAGGTAGATAGGCATCGCTTTGAGTCCTTGGTTAGCGCTGGTTCCCCCGGCCAATTCCCTCATCCCTTTTGTGATATCCTGCGAGGCCTTCCGGGTGCACTTGGTAGCCCTGGTAGGCACACGTATGCGTTCCATAAGAAGCGGATCTGGGACTTGGCGGCGGCGAAACTGGGCTGCCCTCCCCTTCACGACGATACTCCCTTGTGGTTTAATAGTAACTTTCAGGAGCTTCTGCTGGTTCCGGATCCGCAGGTCTGGATACGACACGGCATATACCTGCTCTCCCATGTTCTCCGCGGTGGCCGCCTTAAACACTTTGATCAACTGAAGGCCGAATTCCAACTGCCTAACTCTATGTTTTTCCGGTTTCTCCAGCTGCGTCACGCTTTGCGTGCGCAGTTTGGTGGTACTTACCCCCAGCTTCAACCGTTGGATGTTGTTCTGATCCTTCGGGGAGACGCACCTAAGCAATTGATTTTGTTGTTTTACGACTTGCTTCTTACCCCGTCGGCTACGAAGTTGGCGTATTCTCTGAAACCTGCATGGGAGGAATGGGCTGGGGAATTGGATGATGAGGACTGGAGTGATGTGCTGGAGGTGGGTAGGCTGGTGTCTCCTAAGATGTCTGACAGGCTGACGCAAACCTATATTTTACACAGGGTGTATCTTACTCCTGTTCGTATGGCAAAGTTTGACCCCTCCCGCAGCCCGGACTG
The DNA here is from genome assembly GCF_965119305.1 of Pelophylax lessonae. Classification (NCBI taxonomy): domain Eukaryota; kingdom Metazoa; phylum Chordata; class Amphibia; order Anura; family Ranidae; genus Pelophylax; species Pelophylax lessonae. The sequence continues at coordinate 188,638,437 of NC_138776.1, read as the reverse complement.
TCCTAAATGTTCGCTATCCGCTGGTACCTTTGAGCACCTGATCTGGCAGTGTCCCCGCGTTAATTGTTCTGGCAGCAAGTGGTTCGGTTTCTGCACGATCAGATGGGCTCTCCGGTCTCACTGGATCCGCGGCAATGCTTATTGGGTTTATTCCCTGATCTGGAGGTACCTAAGAGCACTTTGAAATTTGTACACGAAACACTGTTCAGTGCCCGGAAGCTATTGGCGCGTAGCTGGATGCAACCCTCGCCTCCTACACTGAATGCCTGGATTGCCGAGGTGAATGCTACTCTGCCTTATAAAAAGATTATTTATGTTAACCGGGGCTGCCCCGCTAGATACCATAAGATCTGGGATAGGTGGCTGCAGTCGTCCTTAACGTGTTCCACTTGATGGGTTATGCAATTTGTACGTTTTCTTTGTTTTATGTTCTCTGTGCTGTTGGACTGATGCTTTTTGGACTCTGGGGGATCCTCTCTTTTTGGTTTTTTTTTTTTATTTTTATTTTTGTTTTTTTGTCAGGGGGGTGGTGTGGGATGTGTTTATTTTTCCTTCTGGGTTTATTTCTTGTATTTTGATGCTTTGCCTGTCTATTACTGTACATGTGGTTTTGTACCTTTATATGCTCCTATTTTATGGTGCTTGTTGTACTTTTTCACAGTTTAATAAACTCGGTTTTTGATTCACAATTAGTGTAGGATAATCAGCAAGGTGAATCCTGTTCTAGGCTTGCTGATGAGTGAGTGGGGGTACTCCACTGTGAGTGGGTGTAGGATATTAGTAGAAGTCTGAGCATAGGGTAGTAGGCCGGCCGGACCACTGTATGCTCAGTGGGGGAAGTAGCTCAGATCAGGTATGACATTTTTGCCTCTAAGGTCCTTGTTGTTGTCTGGAGTGAGGGGAAGGAGACTGCCGGGGCATATCTTCAAATCCTCTGGGAGGGTCCGGGATGATGCCCCCGGAGTGGAGAAGCTTCATACCTCCTTCAATTGTCGAGATTGTGTGAGGAATCCCATTGTACGTGACTAGCAGGGTTGCGGGGTGATGCCATTTATAGATGATTTTGTGATTTGAGAGAGCTTTAGTTAAGGATTTTAATTGCCTCCTCTGTTGCAACGTGTGCTGGGAAAGATCAGCGAATAGCTGGATATCTGCAAAAGGACTAGGTACCTAGTCGTCTCAAATTGAGAACAAAACAGGTACTGGAGAGGCTGCACACCTCACACCACACCTGGGAGTTTACATGTAGATTTATGCAGGCTTCACCTCCCTCGCATTCTGAGACTCAGGCTGGAGGGGCGTGAGATGGCCTGTGACTGGCAGAAATTCACCCACATCATGCTTTTACCAAAAGATAATAAAGATTTGATTTCAAATATATTTGTATGATAATTTAAAACAGTTTATTGATATTATTATTTTACTCTGTATTTCAAAGGTTGTTCTTTTTTTTTTTTTGAATACGTGACCAGCAGCAGAGGACTAGAAGCTCCTTCTGCTTATGTTTCCCGGCAGAGGAGCTGGGAAAGAGCAGGCAGCTGTATATTTATTAGTAAAAAGGTTCTTAGATTTTCTTTTTATTAAATTATTTACAGTACCATCATCCATATACATAAACAGAAGGGACAATGTAAATTAAATAGTGTGTGTTTGGTATCGCTTTGACCATAGTTTGGAGTGCTGTGAACTCATCAAAAAGCATCCACCACTGAGCTCAGCAACCCTAATCAATATCACAACACTCAAGTTGTCCAATTGTCCATCACATACGACTTTTTCCAGACTATTTCAGACTTTGAAATATAAACTGTTAATACACTGTTGTACACATATACTCTATACGCTATAAATATACAATGGAGACAAGAAAATGGGGAAATAAATGTCCACAATAAAATAGGTGACCTATGTTTATGTCTTAAATATTACAGTATCAACTACATTTGAAAGGAATTGCAATGAAAGCTAAAGTTTATCTGTAAAAGAGCTGTCATTGTACCATGTATCTTGGATCGTGGCCATGCTTTGTGTAAATATTTCAGTAATTTTCAGGAGAAACGCAGGGTTTGGGAAATATATCAGCTGCCAGTAAGGGCATGTTGCAATGTTAAAGCAGAACTTTATCCATGTTTATGATTATCATTCCTGATAAGCAATATTTTTTTGAAGAGGTTTGCTTTTCTATAGTGTGTGGGGAGGGTTAGAATGGTGCAAAATTGTATTTTTGTATAAAGGTCTGCTTGAATATATACATTTCAGCAGTTAACTGTTAAAAAAAAAAAAAAAGCACCTGTTTTTGAACTGATTTGAAATATGGTTGTCTATGGTATGATACAATCATGGTAAATAATGTTATTACAACAATATTACTCTGGTAAATCCAAGTCATTTATATAATATGGCAAAAGGTTTGTGGATACCTGACATTACACCTCGGTGAGCTTGTTCATTCGATTTCAAAACCATGGGCATTAATACAAAATTGGACCCCTCTTTGTCACTATAAATGTATCCACTTTTCTGGGACAGCTTTAATTAAAGATTACTGATTGTATATGTGGGAATGGTGCACCTCAAAAATGTGTAAAGTCAGGTACTGATGTTGAATGAGAAAGCCTGGTTTACATATGTTTGTGTGCAGGCCACGGATGTTCCTTCACATCAAGCAAGTCAAGCCATGTCTTTATGGATGTGTGAGACAATTCCTGTTGTTTCTCAATCAGAATGTTGTGTTCTGTTCAAATGCCCCTACAGCCTCTTCGGGAACTCACAGGCTTTGAGTGTTTCACAGATATTTTCAGATCTTTTCACTTCCTTTTCTGGCAGGGTCTTAAAAAAGTGTGGGATTGAAATGAAAGAGGCAGATGTGAGTGTATCTGCAAGGAATAAGAGGATGCATATATAAGGCAGAGGATCAGTTATTCCTTTCCATTGGTGAGCTCCCTTGGTACTGGGTTAAGGCTTAGGTACACTTCTGAATATGAGACTAGGACTTGTTATGTGCCATTGAAGTGGATAGCGTTTATTTACTGCAAATAGATAATTTTTCTATCTGTTAAGATCTAACACTGATATCAAGTGTTATTTAATAAAAGCTGTGGACTGTGCCTCTGGCGGTGATTCAAGAGGATGCCTTATACTATACCTGTGAAAGTGTGTAAGTTAGGACAGCACACAGTTGCTGTCTTGCTGGATGGATACATCTCATGTCTAACACATGAGGATGGAGGTGAAGGATCCAGATTGGGGCTAAAGTGGTGCAAACCTGGTCAGGTTGGGACTGGTGTTGATTAGGGGAAGAAGTTACTCTTCTAGCAATTTGCAATACTGTGCGCTCCTCATCATAAGAAACAGCTTTTGCAGAGTGGCAGTGGGGTTTTGGAATGCTTGCACTGCATCCCAACACCTGGCAGTGAAAGAACAGCTGTAGTTAATATTGTCAGGAAGAGTTACCCCCACCCAAAAGTACAAGTACTGTATATCAGGATGAAGGAAAGAGAGTGTGGTGTGGGAACATGAGGTCAGGTACGGACCACCAATAAAGTATGTGTGTGTGTGTGTGTGTGTGGGGGGGGGGGGGGTGTTAATGGCACTGCCACTGACCAGGAATGCAAGTGTAGCACTGCCCCCTAGAGGACTGCTGAGAATTGCACTTTCTGGATTCCCCTGTGTTACCCCTAGCAACTGTCTGTGGAAACTTATCACTTTAAATGCTTGGCTTAGACAATGAACAATCCAGGGGATTTGGTTTTTGTGTTTTATTTAGAACTGGGATAGGAGAAGGGATGAGTGAGATACTCCAACTATAAATGATGCACAATTCTGAGGACAACTGACTGTGGTGTGTTCGGCAAGGCCACTGCTTCACCCTGACACTGAAGTGAAGATAGAAAGTATGATTCTGTTTAAGTTACTTTTCAGGGTCTAACTTGGCACCCCCTTTCTCACTTGCTGTGTGTGCTGAACTCCTGTCCACTGACACTCCATTGGAGCGGTCCCCCTTCCTGGGTAAAACCCTGGCAAGCTTCCCTGTACTCACGGACACTGTTTTTCCCAAGGTTGCTCTGCCTCCAACTCCACTTGTCAGCTTTCCTGGACCTCCTGGCTCAGCTCCACACTCCTGGTTCACTAGGCCGACCACCTGTGACCACCTTCCACAGCAAACAGGAGGAGAGACAGCCGTCACCCTCCTCCTGGGACCTGGCTTCCCGCCCAAAGACACCCTGTCACATGTGCCCTTGGCTTTTATAACATATCCCAGGATTCACCACTATTTGTGACAACCCACTGGGATAGTTACAAAGCCTGTGTGTCACTGGCTGGGTTTCCTCCTCTATCCAACAGGCTCCCCTATTGGATACAGTGGGGACACTCTATCAGCCCAGATGAATCACACATGGACACATGCAACAGGCATAACTATTGATCAGGCTCCCCTGTTAAGCAGATGGAGCAGGCTATGTTTTACTTGCTACTCCCCTGCAGAGCGAACTACTCTCTCTTCCTAGCACCTATCTAGAAGGGTGCTACACAAGTTAGGTATGGGTTAACAGCATTACCACTGATACCAATGCTTGGGGTAATTATTGTGGCCAGTGGCCACTTTCACCAATGCTGGGAGTTATTAATACATTCACTAACCCCAATACTGGCCACTATTATTGTGGCCATTTGTAGGCAGGTGCAGTGGGACATACTAAAACATTTAATGTGAAAATGGCTTAATGTAGCTTAATGTGTAATAAAGTGCCTAAACCATAATCAATTGCCCTGAAACTTTGCACAGACTAAGTTTTTAACTTTCCTAATATATCCTAGAAGTTTCATGTAGTTTGGTCTTCCAGGAGGCAAACAAGGGACATTAAGCTTGTTTTTTGGGGAGCTTAATGTGGATTAACGTACAAAAAAGAGCTTAGATGTTAACCAATTTCCTCCAAACTTCACACAATAGAAGACACTATTGATGCTAAGATAGTCTGACAATTTTAGCTCATTTGGTAAATCACACCAAAAGTTATTCACATTAAGCTATTTTTTTACAATACTAAAACGTTTAATGTCCACGGCTTAATATAAAAAGAGCTTAATGTACCAAAATGTGCCTTAACCTCAACCAATTGTCCTGAAACTTTGCACAGCCCAAGTTCTGCACTTCCCAAAGCTACCCTGAAGGTTTCATCGATTTTGGTCTCCCACATGGAAAACTGGGGACATTAAGCTCTTTTTTTGGGGCGCTTAATGTGGCTTAACGTACAAAAAAGAGCCTATATGTGAACCAATTTATCTCAAACTTGGCACAATAGAAGAGTCTGTCTATTCCAACATATTCTGAAAATTTCAGATCATTTGGTAAATCACACCAAAAGTTATTCACATTAAGCTCTATTTTGCAATCATAAAAACGCATAGCTTAATGTGAAAAGAGCTTAACGTACCAAAATGTGCCTAAACCTCAACCAATTGTCTTGAAACTTTGCACAGCCCAAATTCTGCACTTCCCAAAGCTATCCTGGAGGTTTCATCGATTTTGGTCTCCCACGTGGAAAACTGGGGACATTAAGCTCTTTTTTTGGGGAGCTTAATGTGGCTTAACGTACAAAAAAGAGCTTAGATGTGAACCAATTTCCCCCCAAACTTGGCACAATAGAAGAGCCTATCAATTCCAACATATTCTGAAATTTTCAGATCATTTGGTAAATTACACCAAAAGTTATTCACATTAAGCTCTTTTTGTACAATACTAAAATGTTTAATGTCCTTAGCTTAATGTGAAAAGAGCTTAATGTACCAAAATGTGCCTAAACCTCAACCAATTGTCTTGAAACTTTGCGCAGCCCAAGTTCTGTACTTCCCTCAGCTATCCTGGAGATTTCATCGATTTTGGTCTCCCACACGGAAAACTGGGGACATTAAGCTCTTTTTTTGGGGAGCTTAATGTGGCTTAACGTACAAAAAAGAGCTTAGATGTGAACCAATTTCCCCCAAACTTGGCACAATAGAAGAGTCTATCGTTTCCAACATATTCTGAAAATTTCAGATCATTTGGTAAATCACACCAAAAGTTATTCACATTAAGCTCTATTTTGCAATCATAAAAACGCATGGCTTAATGTGAAAAGAGCTTAATGTACCAAAATGTGCCTAAACCTCAACCAATTGTCTTGAAACTTTGCACAGCCCAAGTTCTGCACTTCCCAAAGCTATCCTGGAGGTTTCATCGATTTTGGTCTCCCACGTGGAAAACTGGGGACATTAAGCTTTTTTTTCGAGGAGCTTAATGTGGCTTAACGTACAAAAAAGAGCCTATATGTGAACCAATTTCCCTCAAACTTGGCACAATAGAAGAGTCTGTCTGTTCCAACATATTCTGAAAATTTCAGATCATTTGGTAAATCACACAAAAAGTTATTCACATTAAGCTCTATTTTGCAATCATAAAAACGCACAGCTTAATGTGAAAAGAGCTTAACGTACCAAAATGTGCCTAAACCTCAACCAATTGTCTTGAAACTTTGCACAGCCCCAGTTCTGCACTTCCCAAAGCTATCCTGGAGGTTTCATCGATTTTGGTCTCCCACGTGGAAAACTGGGGACATTAAGCTCTTTTTTGGGGCACTTAATGTGGCTTAACGTACAAAAAAGAGCTTAGATGTGAACCAATTTCCCCCAAACTTGGCACAAAAGAAGAGCCTATCAATTCCAACATATTTTGAAAATTTCAGATCATTTGGTAAATCACACCAAAAGTTATTCACATTAAGCTCTTTTTTGCAATCATAAAAACGCATAGCTTAATGTGAAAAGTGCTTAACAGACCAAAATGTGCCTAAACCTCAACCAATTGTCTTGAAACTTTGCACAGCCCAAGTTCTGCACTTCCCAAAGCTATCCTGGAGGTTTCATCAAATTTGGTCTCCCACGTGGAAAACTGGGGACATTAAGCTCTTTTTTTTGGGCGCTTAATGTGGCTTAACGTACAAAAAAGAGCCTAGATGTGAACCAATTTCCCTCAAACTTGGCACAATAGAAGAGTCTGTCTATTCCAACATATTCTGAAAATTTCAGATCATTTGGTAAATCACACCAAAAGTTATTCACATTAAGCTCTATTTTGCAATCATAAAAACGCATGGCTTAATGTGAAAAGAGCTTAACGTACCAAAATGTGCCTAAACCTCAACCAATTGTCTTGAAACTTTGCACAGCCCCAGTTCTGCACTTCCTAAAGCTATCCTGGAGGTTAAATCGATTTTGGTCTCCCACGTGGAAAACTGGGGACATTAAGCTCTTTTTTGGGGCACTTAATGTGGCTTAACGTACAAAAAAGAGCTTAGATGTGAACCAATTTCCCCCAAACTTGGCACAAAAGAAGAGCCTATCAATTTCAACATATTTTGAAAATTTCAGATCATTTGGTAAATCACACCAAAAGTTATTCACATTAAGCTCTTTTTTGCAATCATAAAAACGCATTGCTTAATGTGAAAAGTGCTTAACAGACCAAAATGTGCCTAAACCTCAACCAATTGTCTTGAAACTTTGCACAGCCCAAGTTCTGCACTTCCCAAAGCTATCCTGGAGGTTTCATCGATTTTGGTCTCCCACGTGGAAAACTGGGGACATTAAGCTCTTTTTTTGGGGCGCTTAATGTGGCTTAACGTACAAAAAAGAGCCTAGATGTGAACCAATTTCCCTCAAACTTGGCACAATAGAAGAGTCTGTCTATTCCAACATATTCTGAAAATTTCAGATCATTTGGTAAATAACACCAAAAGTTATTCACATTAAGCTCTATTTTGCAATCATAAAAACGCATGGCTTAATGTGAAAAGAGCTTAACGTACCAAAATGTGCCTAAACCTCAACCAATTGTATTGAAACTTTGCGCAGCCCCAGTTCTGCACTTCCCAAAGCTATCCTGGAGGTTTCATCGATTTTGGTCTCCCACGTGGAAAACTGGGGACATTAAGCTCTTTTTTGGGGCGCTTAATGTGGCTTAACGTACAAAAAAGAGCTTAGATGTGAACCAATTTCCCCCAAACTTGGCACAAAAGAAGAGCCTATCAATTTCAACATATTTTGAAAATTTCAGATCATTTGGTAAATCACACCAAAAGTTATTCACATTAAGCTCTTTTTTGCAATCATAAAAACGCATAGCTTAATGTGAAAAGTGCTTAACAGACCAAAATGTGCCTAAACCTCAACCAATTGTCTTGAAACTTTGCACAGCCCAAGTTCTGCACTTCCCAAAGCTATCCTGGAGGTTTCATCGATTTTGGTCTCCCACGTGGAAAACTGGGGACATTAAGCTCTTTTTTTGGGGCGCTTAATGTGGCTTAACGTACAAAAAAGAGCCTAGATGTGAACCAATTTCCGTGTGGGAGACCAAAATCGATGAAACCTCCAGGATAGCTTAGGGAAGTGCAGAACTTGGGCTGTGCAAAGTTTCAAGACAATTGGTTGAGGTTTAGGCACATTTTGGTACATTAAGCTCTTTTTGTACAATACTAAAACGTTTAATGTCCTCAGCTTAATGTGAAAAGAGCTTAACGTACCAAAATGTGCCTAAACCTCAACCAATTGTCTTGAAACTTTGCACAGCCCAAATTCTGCACTTTCCAAAGCTATCCTGGAGGTTTCATCGATTTTGGTCTCCCACGTGGAAAACTGGGGACATTAAGCTCTTTTTTTGGGGCGCTTAATGTGGCTTAACGTACAAATAAGAGCCTAGATGTTAACCAATTTCCGTGTGGGAGACCAAAATCGATGAAACCTCCAGGATAGCTTAGGGAAGTGCAGAACTTGGGCTGTGCAAAGTTTCAAGACAATTGGTTGAGGTTTAGGCACATTTTGGTACATTAAGCTCTTTTTGTACAATACTAAAACGTTTAATGTCCTCAGCTTAATGTGAAAAGAGCTTAACGTACCAAAATGTGCCTAAACCTCAACCAATTGTCTTGAAACTTTGCACAGCCCAAATTCTGCACTTCCCAAAGCTATCCTGGAGGTTTCATCGATTTTGGTCTCCCACGTGGAAAACTGGGGACATTAAGCTCTTTTTTTGGGGAGCTTAATGTGGCTTAACGTACAAAAAAGAGCTTAGATGTGAACCAATTTCCCCCCAAACTTGGCACAATAGAAGAGCCTATCAATTCCAACATATTCTGAAAATTTCAGATCATTTGGTAAATTACACCAAAAGTTATTCACATTAAGCTCTTTTTGTACAATACTAAAATGTTTAATGTCCTTAGCTTAATGTGAAAAGAGCTTAATGTACCAAAATGTGCCTAAACCTCAACCAATTGTCTTGAAACTTTGCGCAGCCCAAGTTCTGCACTTCCCTCAGCTATCCTGGAGATTTCATCGATTTTGGTCTCCCACACGGAAAACTGGGGACATTAAGCTCTTTTTTTGGGGAGCTTAATGTGGCTTAATATACAAAAAAGAGCTTAGATGTGAACCAATTTCCCCCAAACTTGGCACAATAGAAGAGTGTATCGTTTCCAACATATTCTGAAAATTTCAGATCATTTGGTAAATCACACCAAAAGTTATTCACATTAAGCTCTATTTTGCAATCATAAAAACGCATGGCTTAATGTGAAAAGAGCTTAATGTACCAAAATGTACCTAAACCTCAACCAATTGTCTTGAAACTTTGCACAGCCCAAGTTCTGCACTTCCCAAAGCTATCCTGGAGGTTTCATCGATTTTGGTCTCCCACGTGGAAAACTGGGGACATTAAGCTCTTTTTTTGGGGCGCTTAATGTGGCTTAACGTACAAAAAAGAGCTTAAATGTGAACCAATTTCCCTCAAACTTGGCACAATAGAAGAGTCTGTTGATTCCAACATATTCTGAAAATTTCAGATCATTTGGTAAATCACACCAAAAGTTATTCACATTAAGCTCTTTTTTGCAATCATAAAAACGCATAGCTTAATGTGAAAAGTGCTTAACAGACCAAAATGTGCCTAAACCTCAACCAATTGTCTTGAAACTTTGCACAGCCCAAGTTCTGCACTTCCCAAAGCTATCCTGGAGGTTTCATCGATTTTGGTCTCCCACGTGGAAAACTGGGGACATTAAGCTCTTTTTTTGGGGCGCTTAATGTGGCTTAACGTACAAAAAAGAGCCTAGATGTGAACCAATTTCCGTGTGGGAGACCAAAATCGATGAAACCTCCAGGATAGCTTAGGGAAGTGCAGAACTTGGGCTGTGCAAAGTTTCAAGACAATTGGTTGAGGTTTAGGCACATTTTGGTACATTAAGCTCTTTTTGTACAATACTAAAACGTTTAATGTCCTCAGCTTAATGTGAAAAGAGCTTAACGTACCAAAATGTGCCTAAACCTCAACCAATTGTCTTGAAACTTTGCACAGCCCAAATTCTGCACTTTCCAAAGCTATCCTGGAGGTTTCATCGATTTTGGTCTCCCACGTGGAAAACTGGGGACATTAAGCTCTTTTTTTGGGGCGCTTAATGTGGCTTAACGTACAAAAAAGAGCCTAGATGTTAACCAATTTCCGTGTGGGAGACCAAAATCGATGAAACCTCCAGGATAGCTTAGGGAAGTGCAGAACTTGGGCTGTGCAAAGTTTCAAGACAATTGGTTGAGGTTTAGGCACATTTTGGTACATTAAGCTCTTTTTGTACAATACTAAAACGTTTAATGTCCTCAGCTTAATGTGAAAAGAGCTTAACGTACCAAAATGTGCCTAAACCTCAACCAATTGTCTTGAAACTTTGCACAGCCCAAATTCTGCACTTCCCAAAGCTATCCTGGAGGTTTCATCGATTTTGGTCTCCCACGTGGAAAACTGGGGACATTAAGCTCTTTTTTTGGGGAGCTTAATGTGGCTTAACGTACAAAAAAGAGCTTAGATGTGAACCAATTTCCCCCCAAACTTGGCACAATAGAAGAGCCTATCAATTCCAACATATTCTGAAAATTTCAGATCATTTGGTAAATTACACCAAAAGTTATTCACATTAAGCTCTTTTTGTACAATACTAAAATGTTTAATGTCCTTAGCTTAATGTGAAAAGAGCTTAATGTACCAAAATGTGCCTAAACCTCAACCAATTGTCTTGAAACTTTGCGCAGCCCAAGTTCTGCACTTCCCTCAGCTATCCTGGAGATTTCATCGATTTTGGTCTCCCACACGGAAAACTGGGGACATTAAGCTCTTTTTTTGGGGAGCTTAATGTGGCTTAATATACAAAAAAGAGCTTAGATGTGAACCAATTTCCCCCAAACTTGGCACAATAGAAGAGTGTATCGTTTCCAACATATTCTGAAAATTTCAGATCATTTGGTAAATCACACCAAAAGTTATTCACATTAAGCTCTATTTTGCAATCATAAAAACGCATGGCTTAATGTGAAAAGAGCTTAATGTACCAAAATGTACCTAAACCTCAACCAATTGTCTTGAAACTTTGCACAGCCCAAGTTCTGCACTTCCCTAAGCTATCCTGGAGGTTTCATCGATTTTGGTCTCCCACGTGGAAAACTGGGGACATTAAGCTCTTTTTTTGGGGCGCTTAATGTGGCTTAACGTACAAAAAAGAGCTTAAATGTGAACCAATTTCCCTCAAACTTGGCACAATAGAAGAGTCTGTTGATTCCAACATATTCTGAAAATTTCAGATCATTTGGTAAATCACACCAAAAGTTATTCACATTAAGCTCTATTTTGCAATCATAAAAACGCATGGCTTAATGTGAAAAGAGCTTAATGTACCAAAATGTGCCTAAACCTCAACCAATTGTCTTGAAACTTTGCACAGCCCAAGTTCTGCACTTCCCAAAGCTATCCTGGAGGTTTCATCGATTTTGGTCTCCCACGTGGAAAACTGGGGACAATAAGCTCTTTTTTTGGGGCGCTTAATGTGGCTTAACATACAAAAAAGAGCCTATATGTGAACCAATTTCCCTCAAACTTGGCACAATAGAAGAGTCTGTCTATTCCAACATATTCTGAAAATTTCAGATCATTTGGTAAATCACACCAAAAGTTATTCACATTAAGCTCTATTTTGCAATCATAAAAACGCACGGCTTAATGTGAAAAGAGCTTAACGTACCAAAATGTGCCTAAACCTCAACCAATTGTCTTGAAACTTTGCACAGCCCCAGTTCTGCACTTCCCAAAGCTATCCTGGAGGTTTCATCGATTTTGGTCTCCCACGTGGAAAACTGGGGACATTAAGCTCTTTTTTGGGGCGCTTAATGTTGCTTAACGTACAAAAAAGAGCTTAGATGTGAACCAATTTCCCCCAAACTTGGCACAAAAGAAGAGCCTATCAATTTCAACATATTTTGAAAATTTCAGATCATTTGGTAAATCACACCAAAAGATATTCACATTAAGCTCTTTTTTGCAATCATAAAAACGCATTGCTTAATGTGAAAAGTGCTTAACAGACCAAAATGTGCCTAAACCTCAACCAATTGTCTTGAAACTTTGCACAGCCCAAGTTTTGCACTTCCCAAAGCTATCCTGGAGGTTTCATCGATTTTGGTCTCCCACACGGAAAACTGGGGACATTAAGCTCTTTTTTTGGGGAGCTTAATGTGGCTTAACGTACAAAAAAGAGCTTAGATGTGAACCAATTTCCCCCAAACTTGGCACAATAGAAGAGTCTATCGTTTCCAACATATTCTGAAAATTTCAGATCATTTGGTAAATCACACCAAAATTTATTCACATTAAGCTCTATTTTGCAATCATAAAAACGCATGGCTTAATGTGAAAAGAGCTTAATGTACCAAAATGTGCCTAAACCTCAACCAATTGTCTTGAAACTTTGCACAGCCCAAGTTCTGCACTTCCCAAAGCTATCCTGGAGGTTTCATCTATTTTGGTCTCCCACGTGGAAAACTGGGGACATTAAGCTCTTTTTTTGAGGAGCTTAATGTGGCTTAACATACAAAAAAGAGCATAGATGTGAACCAATTTCCCCCAAACTTGGCACAATAGAAGAGTCTATCGTTTCCAACATATTCTGAAAATTTCAGATCATTTGGTAAATCACACCAAAAGTTATTCACATTAAGCTCTATTTTGCAATCATAAAAACGCATGGCTTAATGTGAAAAGAGCTTAATGTACCAAAATGTGCCTAAACCTCAACCAATCTTCTTGAAACTTTGCACAGCCCAAGTTCTGCACTTCCCAAAGCTATCCTGGAGGTTTCATCGATTTTGGTCTCCCATGTGGAAAACTGGGGACATTAAGCTCTTTTTTTGGGGCGCTTAATGTGGCTTAACGTACAAAAAAGAGCTTAGATGTAAACCAATTTCCCTCAAACTTGGCACAATAGAAGAGTCTGTCTATTCCAACATATTCTGAAAATTTCAGATCATTTGGTAAATCACACCAAAAGTTATTCACATTAAGCTCTATTTTGCAATCATAAAAACACACGGCTTAATGTGAAAAGAGCTTAACGTACCAAAATGTGCCTAAACCTCAACCAATTGTCTTGAAACTTTGCACAGCCCCAGTTCTGCACTTCCCAAAGCTATCCTGGAGGTTTCATCAATTTTGGTCTCCCACGTGGAAAACTGGGGACATTAAGCTCTTTTTTGGGGCGCTTAATGTGGCTTAACGTACAAAAAAGAGCTTAGATGTGAACCAATTTCCCCCAAACTTGGCACAAAAGAAGAGCCTATCAATTTCAACATATTTTGAAAATTTCAGATCATTTGGTAAATCACACCAAAAGTTATTCACATTAAGCTCTTTTTTGCAATCATAAAAACGCATAGCTTAATGTGAAAAGTGCTTAACAGACCAAAATGTGCCTAAACCTCAACCAATTGTCTTGAAACTTTGCACAGCCCAAGTTCTGCACTTCCCAAAGCTATCCTGGAGGTTTCATCGATTTTGGTCTCCCACGTGGAAAACTGGGGACATTAAGCTCTTTTTTTGGGGCGCTTAATGTGGCTTAACGTACAAAAAAGAGCCTAGATGTGAACCAATTTCCCTCAAACTTGGCACAATAGAAGAGTCTGTCTATTCCAACATATTCTGAAAATTTCAGATCATTTGGTAAATCACACCAAAAGTTATTCACATTAAGCTCTATTTTGCAATCATAAAAACGCATGGCTTAATGTGAAAAGAGCTTAATGTACCAAAATGTGCCTAAACCTCAACCAATTGTCTTGAAACTTTGCACAGCCCAAGTTCTGCACTTCCCAAAGCTATCCTGGAGGTTTCATCGATTTTGGTCTCCCACGTGGAAAACTGGGGACATTAAGCTCTTTTTTTGGGGCGCTTAATGTGGCTTAACGTACAAAAAAGAGCTTAGATGTGAACCAATTTCCCTCAAACTTGGCACAATAGAAGAGTCTGTCTATTCCAACATATTCTGAAAATTTCAGATCATTTGGTAAATCACACCAAAAGTTATTCACATTAAGCTCTATTTTGCAATCATAAAAACACACGGCTTAATGTGAAAAGAGCTTAACGTACCAAAATGTGCCTAAACCTCAACCAATTGTCTTGAAACTTTGCACAGCCCCAGTTCTGCACTTCCCAAAGCTATCCTGGAGGTTTCATCAATTTTGGTCTCCCACGTGGAAAACTGGGGACATTAAGCTCTTTTTTGGGGCGCTTAATGTGGCTTAACGTACAAAAAAGAGCTTAGATGTGAACCAATTTCCCCCAAACTTGGCACAAAAGAAGAGCCTATCAATTTCAACATATTTTGAAAATTTCAGATCATTTGGTAAATCACACCAAAAGTTATTCACATTAAGCTCTTTTTTGCAATCATAAAAACGCATAGCTTAATGTGAAAAGTGCTTAACAGACCAAAATGTGCCTAAACCTCAACCAATTGTCTTGAAACTTTGCACAGCCCAAGTTCTGCACTTCCCAAAGCTATCCTGGAGGTTTCATCGATTTTGGTCTCCCACGTGGAAAACTGGGGACATTAAGCTCTTTTTTTGGGGCGCTTAATGTGGCTTAACGTACAAAAAAGAGCCTAGATGTGAACCAATTTCCCTCAAACTTGGCACAATAGAAGAGTCTGTCTATTCCAACATATTCTGAAAATTTCAGATCATTTGGTAAATCACACCAAAAGTTATTCACATTAAGCTCTATTTTGCAATCATAAAAACGCATGGCTTAATGTGAAAAGAGCTTAATGTACCAAAATGTGCCTAAACCTCAACCAATTGTCTTGAAACTTTGCACAGCCCAAGTTCTGCACTTCCCAAAGCTATCCTGGAGGTTTCATCGATTTTGGTCTCCCACGTGGAAAACTGGGGACATTAAGCTCTTTTTTTGGGGCGCTTAATGTGGCTTAACGTACAAAAAAGAGCTTAGATGTGAACCAATTTCCCTCAAACTTGGCACAATAGAAGAGTCTGTCTATTCCAACATATTCTGAAAATTTCAGATCATTTGGTAAATCACACCAAAAGTTATTCACATTAAGCTCTATTTTGCAATCATAAAAACACACGGCTTAATGTGAAAAGAGCTTAACGTACCAAAATGTGCCTAAACCTCAACCAATTGTCTTGAAACTTTGCACAGCCCCAGTTCTGCACTTCCCAAAGCTATCCTGGAGGTTTCATCAATTTTGGTCTCCCACGTGGAAAACTGGGGACATTAAGCTCTTTTTTGGGGCGCTTAATGTGGCTTAACGTACAAAAAAGAGCTTAGATGTGAACCAATTTCCCTCAAACTTGGCACAATAGAAGAGTCTGTCTATTCCAACATATTCTGAAAATTTCAGATCATTTGGTAAATCACACCAAAAGTTATTCACATTAAGCTCTATTTTGCAATCATAAAAACGCATGGCTTAATGTGAAAAGAGCTTAATGTACCAAAATGTGCCTAAACCTCAACCAATTGTCTTGAAACTTTGCACAGCCCAAGTTCTGCACTTCCCAAAGCTATCCTGGAGGTTTCATCGATTTTGGTCTCCCACATGGAAAACTGGGGACATTAAGCTCTTTTTTTGGGGCGCTTAATGTGGCTTAACGTACAAAAAAGAGCTTAGATGTGAACCAATTTCCCTCAAACTTGGCACAATAGAAGAGTCTGTCTATTCCAACATATTCTGAAAATTTCAGATCATTTGGTAAATCACACCAAAAGTTATTCACATTAAGCTCTATTTTGCAATCATAAAAACACACGGCTTAATGTGAAAAGAGCTTAACGTACCAAAATGTGCCTAAACCTCAACCAATTGTCTTGAAACTTTGCACAGCCCCAGTTCTGCACTTCCCAAAGCTATCCTGGAGGTTTCATCAATTTTGGTCTCCCACGTGGAAAACTGGGGACATTAAGCTCTTTTTTGGGGCGCTTAATGTGGCTTAACGTACAAAAAAGAGCTTAGATGTGAACCAATTTCCCCCAAACTTGGCACAAAAGAAGAGCCTATCAATTTCAACATATTTTGAAAATTTCAGATCATTTGGTAAATCACACCAAAAGTTATTCACATTAAGCTCTTTTTTGCAATCATAAAAACGCATAGCTTAATGTGAAAAGTGCTTAACAGACCAAAATGTGCCTAAACCTCAACCAATTGTCTTGAAACTTTGCACAGCCCAAGTTCTGCACTTCCCAAAGCTATCCTGGAGGTTTCATCGATTTTGGTCTCCCACGTGGAAAACTGGGGACATTAAGCTCTTTTTTTGGGGCGCTTAATGTGGCTTAACGTACAAAAAAGAGCCTAGATGTGAACCAATTTCCCTCAAACTTGGCACAATAGAAGAGTCTGTCTATTCCAACATATTCTGAACATTTCAGATCATTTGGTAAATCACACCAAAAGTTATTCACATTAAGCTCTATTTTGCAATCATAAAAACGCATGGCTTAATGTGAAAAGAGCTTAACGTACCAAAATGTGCCTAAACCTCAACCAATTGTCTTGAAACTTTGCACAGCCCCAGTTCTGCACTTCCCAAAGCTATCCTGGAGGTTTCATCGATTTTGGTCTCCCACATGGAAAACTGGGGACATTAAGCTCTTTTTTGGGGCGCTTAATGTGGCTTAACGTACAAAAAAGAGCTTAGATGTGAACCAATTTCCCCCAAACTTGGCACAAAAGAAGAGCCTATCAATTTCAACATATTTTGAAAATTTCAGATCATTTGGTAAATCACACCAAAAGTTATTCACATTAAGCTCTATTTTGCAATCATAAAAACGCATGGCTTAATGTGAAAAGTGCTTAACAGACCAAAATGTGCCTAAACCTCAACCAATTGTCTTGAAACTTTGCACAGCCCAAGTTCTGCACTTCCCAAAGCTATCCTGGAGGTTTCATCGATTTTGGTCTCCCACGTGGAAAACTGGGGACATTAAGCTCTTTTTTTGGGGCGCTTAATGTGGCTTAACGTACAAAAAAGAGCCTAGATGTGAACCAATTTCCCTCAAACTTGGCATAATAGAAGAGTCTGTCTATTCCAACATATTCTGAAAATTTCAGATCATTTGGTAAATCACACCAAAAGTTATTCACAATAAGCTCTATTTTGCAATCATAAAAATGCATAGCTTAATGTGAAAAGAGCTTAACGTACCAAAATGTGCCTAAACCTCAACCAATTGTCTTGAAACTTTGCACAGCCCAAGTTTTGCACTTCCCAAAGCTATCCTGGAGGTTTCATCGATTTTGGTCTCCCACGTGGAAAACTGGGGACATTAAGCTCTTTTTTTGGGGCGCTTAATGTGGCTTAACGTACAAAAAAGAGCCTAGATGTTAACCAATTTCCGTGTGGGAGACCAAAATCGATGAAACCTCCAGGATAGCTTAGGGAAGTGCAGAACTTGGGCTGTGCAAAGTTTCAAGACAATTGGTTGAGGTTTAGGCACATTTTGGTACATTAAGCTCTTTTTGTACAATACTAAAACGTTTAATGTCCTCAGCTTAATGTGAAAAGAGCTTAATGTACCAAAATGTGCCTAAACCTCAACCAATTGTCTTGAAACTTTGCGTAGCCCAAGTTCTGCACTTCCCAAAGCTATCCTGGAGGTTTCATCGATTTTGGTCTCCCACACGGAAATTGGTTCACATCTAAGCTCTTTTTTGTACGTTAAGCCACATTAAGCGCCCCAAAAAAAGAGCTTAATGTCCCCAGTTTTCCACGTGGGAGACCAAAATCGATGAAACCTCCAGGATAGCTTAGGGAAGTGCAGAACTTGGGCTGTGCAAAGTTTTAAGACAATTGGTTGAGGTTTAGGCACATTTTGGTACGTTAAGCTCTTTTCACATTAAGCTATGCGTTTTTATGATTGCAAAAAAGAGCTTAATGTGAATAACTTTTGGTGTGATTTACCAAATGATCTGAAATTTTCAGAATATGTTGGAATAGACAGACTCTTCTATTGTGCCAAGTTTGAGGGAAATTGGTTCACATATAGGCTCTTTTTTGTACGTTAAGCCACATTAAGCGCCCCAAAAAAAGAGCTTAATGTCCCCAGTTTTCCGTGTGAGAGACAAAATCGATGAAACCTTCAGGATAGCTTTGGGAAGTGCAGAACTTCGGCTGTGCAAAGTTTCAAGACAATTGGTTGAGGTTTAGGCACATTTTGGTACATTAAGCTCTTTTCACATTAAGCTAAGGACATTAAACGTTTTAGTATTGTACAAAAAGAGCTTAATGAGAATAACTTTTGGTGTGATTTACCAAATGATCTGAAATTTTCAGAATATGTTGGAATTGATAGGCTGTTCTATTGTGCCAAGTTTGGGGGAAATTGGTTCACATCTAGGCTCTTTTTTGTACGTTAAGCCACATTAAGCACCCCAAAAAAAGAGCTTAATGTCCCCAGTTTTCCACGTGGGAGACCAAAATCGATGAAACCTTCAGGATAGCTTTGGGAAGTGCAGAACTTGGGCTGTGCAAAGTTTCAGGACAATTGGTTGAGGTTAAGGCACATTTTGGTACATTAAGCTCTTTTTACATTAAGCCGTGGACATTAAACATTTTAGTATTGTAAAAAAATAGCTTAATGTGAATAACTTTTGGTGTGATTTACCAAATGAGCTAAAATTTTCAGACTATCTTATCAACAATAGAGTCTTCTATTGTGTGAAGTTTGGGGGAAATTGGTTAACATCTAAGCTCTTTTTTGTACGTTAAGCCACATTAAGCTCCCCAAAAAACAAGCTTAATGTCCCTTGTTTGCCTCCTGGAAGACTAAACTACATGAAACTTCTAGGATATATTAGGAAAGTTAAAAACTTAGTCTGTGCAAAGTTTCAGGGCAATTGGTTATGGTTTTGGCACTTTATTACACATTAAGCTACATTAAGCCATTTTCACATTAAATGTTTTAGTATGTCCCCGGCAACATGGCCTCTACGCCAAACCGGAGAAGTGCGACTTTGAACTTCAGTGTATCCAGTTCTTAGGTCTGATCATCTCTGTTGAAGGCATTAAGATGGACCCTCAGAAAGTCACCGCCATCTTAGATTGGCCAGCTCCTATGGACAGAAAGGGGGTTCAATGCTTCATCGGGTTTGCCAACTTTTACCGGAAGTTTATTAGGGGGTTCTCTGCTATTATCGCCTCCCATTACCGAACTAGCTAAGCAAGGAACTCTGGTCTCCCAAAGCTCAATCTGCCTTTGAAGCCCTCAAGAAGCTGTTCACGTCAGCACCCATCTTGAAGCACCCTGACCCTGCCTTACCGTTTGTTCTTGAAGTTGACGCCTCGGAAGTTGCAGTGGGGGCTGTGCTGTCTCAACGGCAAGGAGCTAAAGCCCTACTTTACCCGGTTGCTTTCTTTTCCCGCAAATTATCAATAGCAGAAAGAAATTATGATGTGGGAGACCGCAAGCTTTTGGCCATCAAGGCCGCATTGGAAGAATGGCGTTACTTACTTGAAGGTGCAGCACATCCCATTCTTATCTATACAGACCACAAGAATCTAGAATATCTGAGAACGGCTAAGAGATTAAAACCTCGGAAGGCAAGGTGGGCACTTTTTTTCTCTAGATTCTCATTCCATATCACGTACAGGCCAGGGTCAAAGAATACAAAACCAGATGCACTTTCACGTATGTTCAACGACCCTGAAAGGTCCACACTCCCAGACACCATCCTTCCCTCAGGAAACTTTCTCGTATTACAGGAGAATCTCCTATCCCGACTCAAACAGGCTTCTGCTGAGATTGCTTCGTCCTCTGAAACCAGCTTACAGGCACAGGATGGTCTACTGTTGCATGAAGGTAAAATTGTTGTACCTAAGGACTTAAGAATGACGGTGTTAGAGCTCTGTCATGACCACAAGCTGGCCGGACACTTTAGTGCCCTGAAGACGGCCGAACTGGTACAACGCACGTTCTGGTGGCCTCAGGTGGTAGGCGACTGTAAGAGCTATGTGGAGTCTTGTACTACTTGCTCCCGAAGCAAGAACAGCAGGGTAAAGGCCTGGGGTTTACTGAAGCCATTGCCCGTTCCAGAGAGACCCTGGAAAATGATCTCAATGGACTTCATTGTGGAACTCCCCCCAGCCGAGGGTTTTTCTACCATCTTCGTGGTGGTGGACAGACTGTCCAAAATGGCCCATTTTTTGCCCATGAAAGGTACACCCTCGGCTGTGGAAACTGCAAAAATTTTCATCAAAGAAATTGTAAGGCTCCATGGTGTTCCAGCCAACATCGTGTCCGACTGGGGTGTCCAGTTCACCTCCAGGTTCTGGAAAGCTCTGTGTGGTTCTCTAGAGATTGAATTGGCTTTTTCCTCCACATACCACCCTCAGACGAATGGACAAACAGAAAGAACCAATCAGACCCTGGAGCAGTACCTCCGTTGCTTCTCTTCCTTCTCCCAAGATGATTGGGTCTCTTTACTCCCCATTGCCGAGTTTGCTTACAATAACTCTTTCCATTCTGCCATCAAACAAACTCAGTTTTTTGCTAATTACGGCTTTCACCCATCCTTCCTGCCTAGTATTATACCTGAATGCTCAATCCCTGCAGTCTCTGAAACAATGAATTTCTTCTCTGAAAACAACAAACTTTTACAAGAGACTATGGACAAGACACAGGAGTATAATAAAAAGATCTTTGACAGGAAGAAGCGAGGAGAACTAATTCTGGAACCTGGCAACCAGGTATGGTTGTCTACAGTAAACTTGAAGATGGCTTGCCCCTCAAAAAAATTGGGCCCTAAGTTTTTGGGTCCCTTCCCTGTTAAGAGGAAGATCAATGATGTAGCCTATGAGCTGGAATTACCCGATTCACTTAAAGTTCACCCCGTCTTCCATGTGACTCTGTTGAAACCTGTGGTTCCGAATCCTTTTCCTGAACGAAATACTGGTCCACCAGAGCCTGTAATAGTCAATGGAGAGGAGGAATTTGAGGTGGAAACAATCTTGGATTGTAGAAGGAGGTACAATCAGGTTCAGTACCTAATTAAATGGAAGGGGTATGGACCGGAAGATAACTCTTGGGAGCCTGAAAGCAATATTCATGCTAAGGAACTAATGCAATCCTTCAAGAGATCACATGCCGAGAAGTTGGCTCAATTGCACTCATCAGTCAGGTACGTGAGAAGTTGACAGGACCTCTTATATCGAGTGTCGCAGAGGATAGAGGACACCGTTGAGCAACTGGTAGTGCCTAAACCGTACCGCAAGATGGTTTTGGAACTGGCCCATGGGCACATTCTTGGGGGACATTTGGGAGCAGAAAAAACCCGGGAGAGAATCACCCAGAGGTTTTATTGGCCTGGGATCACTAAGGAAGTGGAATTGTACTTCTCTTCCTGTCCAATGTGTCAGATTAATGCACCCATGCCCCATGTCCGCAGTCCGTTGGTACCCCTGCCCATTATAGAGGTCCCTTTTGAGAGGATCGCCATGGACTTGGTTGGGCCCTTACTGAAGTCCACTAGAGGGCACCAGCACATCTTGGTAATAATGGATTATGCCACCCGTTACCCAGAAGCGATTCCTCTCCGAAATACCTCTGCTAAAACCATAGCCAAGGAGTTATTTCAAGTTTTCAGCCGGGTGGGTCTTCCTATGGAAATCCTAACTGACCAGGGCACCCCGTTTATGTCTAGGGTGACAAGAGAACTTTGTAAACTCCTGAAAGTGACCCAATTACGTAGCTCAGTATATCACCCTCAAACAGATGGGTTAGTGGAGAGGTTTAATAAAACTTTAAAACAAATGTTGAGGAAGGTGGTGGATAAAGACGGGAAAGAATTGGGATTATCTGCTCCCTTATCTGATGTTTGCCATAAGAGAGGTTCCCCAATCATCCACAGGGTTTTCTCCGTTTGAGCTGCTGTATGGGAGGTACCCCCGGGGCCTACTGGACATTGCCAGGGAAACATGGGAGAGTGAGAGTTCTCCTCATCGAAGTGTGATTGAGCATGTGGCACAAATGCAAGATAGAATTGCCCAAGTGATGCCGATTGTGAAGGCACATTTAGCCCAAGCCCAGTTGGCTCAACAAAGGATTTACAATCGTGGGGCCCAGGTCCGTTCTTTTGCACCTGGTGATAGGGTGTTGGTGTTGGTCCCCACGGTCGAAAGTAAATTCCTAGCCAAATGGCAGGGTCCCTATGAAGTGTTGGAGAAAATAGGGGTGGTGAATTATAAAATTAGCCAACCGGGAAGACGAAAACCTGAGCAGCTCTATCACGTGAACTTGTTAAAACCATGGAAGGATAGAGAGTCCTTGGTCGCTGAGACTACCCGAGTTTCTGCTCCATTTAACCTGACTGTCCCTGAGGTTGGATAGCAGAGACTCTGTCCAAAATTCAGAAACAGGAGGTTAAAGAATTTGTGCTCCGTAATAGGGAGAAGTTTTCAGACCTGCCAGGCTGGGTCTCGGGAGTTAAACATGACGTTATCACCAATTCCAGAAGCACGACGTGAGGCCATTCGCCAGGAAGTAAAAAAATGCTTGAGTTGGGGGTGATAGAAGAGTCAAATAGTGATTGGTCCAGTCCCATTGTCTTAGTGCCCAAACCAGATGGAAGTTGGCGGTTTTGTAATGATTTTCGCAGCCTGAATAAAATCACTAAGTTTGACACCTATCCTATGCCCCGCATAGATGAACTAATTGATCTCCTAGGCACTGCCCGGTACATGACCACGTTAGACCTTACCAAGGGTTATTGGCAAATTCCTCTCTCGGGGTCGGCCAGGGAAAAAACAGCATTTGAAACTCCAGACAGATCTTTCCAATATCGGAGGATGCCTTTTGGGTTACAGAATGCTCCTGCCACATTCCAACGCACCATGGATAAGACCCTTCGGCCTCATCAAGCCTATGCTGCTGCATACCTCGATGATGTGGTCATTCACAGTGAGGATTGGGACTCACACTTACCAAAAGTTCAGGCTGTGTTGGATTCCATCTGGAAAGCTGGGTTTACAGCCAATCCAAAAAAATGTACCATTGGGCTAGAAGAGGCGAAGTATTTGGGGTATACCATTGGTAGAGGTCTAATCAAGCCCCAAATAAACAAAGTTGAGGCTATTAAGGGTTGGCCACGTCCCACCAACAAGAAACAGGTTCATGCATTTTTGGGGATTGCAGGTTATTATTGCCGTTTTATTCCCCATTTTGCCTCACAGGCTGCTTTCCTGACCAATTTGACCAAAGGGAAGGAGTCTGTCATGATCAAATGGACTCCCGAGGCAGAAACAGCTTTTCAGGCTTTAAAACAGGCCTTGTGTAGTCAGCCAGTTTTAAAGTCGTCTGATTTTTCACGAGACTTTGTGGTCCAGACAGACGCATCGAATGTGGGTTTAGGAGCTGTACTGTCCCAGATTATCAATGGTGAAGAACACCCTGTTATGTACCTCAGCCGAAAGTTGAAGGCCCATGAGGAGAATTATGCCACCATTGAGAAAGAGTGTTTGGCGGTGAAATGGGCCTTGGATTCTCTCCGGTACTACCTCCTGGGTAGACAGTTTGAACTGGTGACGGATCATGCCCCATTGAAGTGGATGGCACAGAACAAGGAGACCAATAGGAGAATAAATAGGTGGTTCCTAGCCCTTCAGGAATTTAGTTTTGTGGTAACGCATCGCCCCGGTGTTCAAATGGGGAATGCAGATGGTTTGTCCCATGCACATGCGTGCCTGGCAACCTGTGTCCCAACCCTAGGGTTGAAACAAGAGGGGGGGGGTATGTGACAGGAAGTCAGGTAAATCTATGGGTGTTGTCACAGACGGGAGATATATTTCTGCTTGGTTTAGACAATTCACCAATTACTATCAGGTGTCGGCTGCAGAGGTAGGCAGGAAGGTGTATGGAAGTTGAGAAAACTTTCAGCTGTTCAGAATGAGGCAATTAAGACCTCTATAATTTGTCCAAAGGGAGTCTATTGATTGCTGTCTCCTGAGGCTGTGTAAGCTGGGGAGAGCAGTCAGATGAGAGACTTCTAAAGGTGAGGTGTTGAACTTTTTCTGTGTAAAGAAAACACAAATGGACATTTGAGTATCTGCTGTAGGACCAGCAGTGTCTGCCCAACAGTAGGTTGGGAAGACTTCTTAGGTAGGTTCCGGTGTGTGAGAAGGTAGACGCCCACAGCGGCCAGGATTATTTTGTGTTTTATTTTGATTTTTGATGTTTTTGCTGCATGCACTTGTTTGAAGAAATTGGAAGAATAAACCATAAACTGTTGTTTTCAACCACTCCTCGGCTATCTCCCTGTGTGACGAACCCCCCCCCCCCCAAAGGGGTTATCCACACCTGCTACCGAGCTAATCCCTCACAATATATATATTCTATAGCATAGCATAGAGGCATAGAGCATAGAGGCAGAAGGCTTTAGAAGTATATAAAATGAAAAGTTGATTAGTTGCATGGCTGTAGTGCTCACTGCATCTCAAATGGACTCTCCAAAATGAGACCGTTTACCACTTCCAGGTTCCGGTGCCGCATGGAGTAGGTGAGCGCTCTCCAGCTCCCGCGGCGTGTCCCCTGAAATCAGCTTAAAAAGCCTGCCCACAGCCCAGGATCAGCTCCTGCCCCCCCACCGGAGGTCCATCGACACCCAGGGACCCAGCGGTAGTGCCTCAAATCCGGCCAGATGGAGCGGTTCCTCGAGAAGGCCGCGCCCCGACCTCCGCCGGCCCCTCCACAAATCGAGGCCCCGGTCTCGGCCTGCTCCGGCGCGGCCGTGGAGCTCACAGCCATGGACACTTCTCAGCAACAGCCGGGTACAACTCAGCAGCCCTCTGCACTGGCTCTCTCCCCTGCATTGCAAGGTACCTCCACCGAGCAAATCGCTCAAGCTGTTGCGGCTCTGCTGAACCCCACCATTTCGGCCTCAGTGGAGAAAGCGGTGGCTGCTGGCATGGCCAGCATAAAGAAGGAGCTGGAGTCACACTCTAAGAGGCTCAATGAGACTGAATCCCGCCTATCTAATGTGGAGGATGAGCTATATCAGATGCAGGGATCTGAACAGACCCAGGACAAGCTTAATCGCATCATAATGGATAAGCTGGAGGATCTGGAAAACAGATCGCGTCGGAGTAATCTGCGATTTATTAGGATTCCAGAGAACGTTGCTCCCTCTGCTATACCCGAACTTTGCACGAAAAAAATCCCCGCTGCATTGGGGCTACATGGCACATGTGTGGTCGAACGGGCCCACAGGATGGGGCTGTATTCCGAGGATCGCAAAACCCCACGCCCGATAATCGCAAAATATTTGAATTATGCGGACAAGTCTGCTATCCTACAAAAGTTTCGGCAAACCTCCAATTTCCAAATTGAGGGCATGAAAATTCTGATATTTGCGGACTACTCTGTTGATGTCGCAAAAAGACGCAAAGCCTTTCAGACCGTATGTTCGAAACTGCATCAGGAACACCTGAAATTCACCTTGGCCTATCCGGCGACTTTGCGCCTTCGTGCACCTAACGGCGACCAAATGGCGTTTCAGGATCCAGAGAAGGCAGAAGCTTTTGTTCGCTCACTCCGCCTGGGGGATCAGGGCCCATCTTCATCCTCATCTGCTAAAGCCCTTCCCTTTTCCAGACCGCTAGATCAAAGGAGCCCCAGGAAGGAATCTCCCAAAAGGCAAAGATATGCCGACGTGGTCAGCTCTGGTCGCCCGAATGTCCCCCGCTGACTTGACCCTTCACGGCTGTCTGTGATTTGCACTACTAAGTCAACGCCTGGGACTCTTCCCACTAGGCTGTGGGCCTAGAGGACTCGGGGTACCCCCGCCATTCTCTCAGGTTTGCTCTTTATGCTGTTTTGTTTTCGTTGGCATATCTATTTTGTTTATTTCATTGCCTAGGTATATAGTTCACTGTACCACTTATTTTAACACTATGTGCTCCCGCTCTGTTTCTGCTCTGTACACCTCGGCTGCCCAGTATGTCAAGATTGGCTGGGAACCCGGGCTATAGTGACCGCTTGGGCCGTACAGTGGGTCTCAACACCCTTGCTCGACTCAGGGGGTACGCTTGGTGGGCTGGGCTCCGTGTTGTACACATGCGGAAAAAAGAGAGGTTCTTACTGTTTGTACTGTTGATCTGCTGTATTACATTATTTGTTTATCCACGGTTCCATCCCATTTTCCCACCTATCCCATTCTCACCCACTTCCCCTATGAAGGTGTGCTTTTATCTTCAGTCTGCGAGCTCATGGTTACGAGAGCTTCCACAGGTCAGCCATATCATCCTGGTCTCTCCCACTATGCTGCCCCAGGGTAGGGCTAGGCCAAATTTGAATGCTTCCGGTATACATCCCTTTTTTCCCGTCCCATGCCTATAGTGACTTGGAATGTTAAGGGCCTTTGATCCCCGGTTAAGAGGATGAAAGTCTTGCGCCATCTCAAACGGCTTAGGGCAGACATCGCTCTTATCCAGGAATCGCATCTGCCTGAGGAAGATATGAAGCGCATGGAAAAGCTCTGGGTGGGCACGGTCGTAGGGTCTCCCTCCTCCGGCCGCAAAGCCGGGGTGCTGATATTGTTCCACAAACGCCTCCCGGTTGAAATCCTCTCCACGGAAGCAGATAGTGAGGGGCGATATGTATCCGCACATATACGGCTTTGTAACACTGAGCTAGTCATTTCTAACATATACGCCCCAAATGTCCTGGACCGCTCCTTCCATGCCGCAATTGCGGCTCGACTTCTCTCCCTTCCCGATGTCCCCCGTATTGTGGGCGGTGACTTTAATGCGGTAATGGACCCTGTTCTGGACAAATCCTCACCCCGGCAGGGACCGCATGACACCCTGCGAGCTGACCCCACTCCACTGGCGTCGGTAATAGAGTCACTCTCCCTGACTGATGTTTGGCGTAACTCGCACCCCTCGGATCGGGAATATTCCTTCTACTCCCACCCCCATAAACTATTTACTAGAATTGATTACCTGTTTTGTACTGACTCCCTCCTCCCCCTCCTGCGCGACGCCACCATACATGACATAGCGATCTCAGATCACTCCCCAGTTTCAGTATCCCTATCACTAGCGGAATCCCCCCCAACCCCTCTAATCTGGAGATTCCCTTCCTACCTTAAAAATAACTCGGATTTTACCTCGTACCTACGTCGCGAGTGGGAAGGATATTCGGCAACGAATATGCAACACAGCAGCTCCCCTCTCCTCTTTTGGGAGGCGGGGAAGGCCTTTCTGAGAGGTCGTATCATTTCTTATGCGGCGGCTTTTAAGCGACACACGAATAGCGGATACAGAACGGCCAGTGAAAGGTTGACGACTGCTCAGCGGGCATTGATACAGGCTGATACCCCCACGGCGCGCACTGCATGGCTTGAGGCTAAGCAGGACTTCGACACTTGGGCTGACAGGGTAGAATTGATCCACAAAGCGCACCTCGCGGCGACATTACACCGCTTCGGCAACAAGGCCGGGAAACTGCTAGCCAGGTTGTGCAAGGGCCCGATGTCCACCACGCACATTGGCTAGTTAGGGAACAAATCAGGAGCGGTGGACTCTACCCCACAGTGGGTGCAGGGGATCATGCGCGATTTTTACGCCTCGCTATACGCCCCCGAGGACATGGACAGCTCCATGGCTGACTTTTTCCTATCTGGGACTGAAATCCCCAAAATATCCAAAGACCATTTAGACTCACTGAATGCTCCGATCACGGCGGACGAGATTGCGTCGACGATAAAACATCTTGCAGCCAATAAATCACCGGCCCCCGATGGTCTCTCCGGGGAATTCTATGAGACAGCCCCTCCCGGTGTGGTTTCGACTCTAGTGGATGTATACTCTTCTATTTGGAACGGCGGTCCCTATCTTCAGACGGGTAACCAAGCCATCATCAAGCTTCTCTCAAAGAGAGGGAAGGATCCACTGGAGCCGGGATCATACCGGCCCATTTCACTGTTAAACCTCGATGTCAAGATCCTATCGAAAATTGTCGCCTCCCGTCTAGCCAACATTATGCCCCATCTGATACATCCTGCGCAATCAGGGTTCACCAAGGGTCGCTCAGCTACGGTTAACATAAGGAAGGTCCTGGTTGCTCTAGACCAAGCTCGGGTACATCCGGACCGAGACATGGCCATTGTAACTCTTGACGCCGAAAAGGCCTTTCGACAACGTCAATTTCCAGTGGCTGAGTCGTGTCTTGAACAGCATGGGCTTTAGCGGACCCTTCGTCAATCTTATTACCTCGATGTATCTCACACCCTCAGCCAGATTGTGTGTAGGGGGGGCCCTCACGGACGATTTTAGATTATATAAAGGCACCAGACAAGGCTGCCCCCTATCGCCGCTGTTGTTCAATCTCGCTCTCGAACCCCTCTCCCGGTATCTATTGACTAAAGCCCCTCTTCATGGTATACGAATAGGCTCCCAGGAGCTGCGCCTTTCCCTTTTCGCTGACGATGTTTTACTATTTACCGCAAACCCCTCGACCGATGTCCCCGTGATAGTCTCCGCATTCGACAGATTTAAACAGTGTTCGGGCCTCAAAATCAATTAATCTAAAAGCGAAATACTCCCATTGGGAACAGGTCCTCCCAGTCCATGGGAAAGGGAATCCCCGTTTATGATTGCATCCAAATACATTACCAATCTAGGTATTAAGATAGGGCGCACCCCGGCCTCAATTTACACACTGAACTACCCCCCCTATTCTCCAAACTAATGAAGGAACTGGACAATTGGATGGAATTACCGCTGTCGCTTTTGGGGAGATGCCACCTCATAAAGATGGTTAGCTTTGCCCGCCTTCTCTATCTCCTACAAACTCTCCCCCTATTAATCAGACATAAAGATGCGCAAACCCTGCAGAAAGCCTTCTCCCGATTTTTGTGGCGGGGAAAGAGACCAAGAATTTCGTATAAAAAATTGCAACTCTCCAGAAGCGACGCGGGTATCAACCTGCCTAATCTGAGAATGTATAACCTGTCTTGTTTGCTCAGGGCGGCTTTGGACTGGGTATGTCAGACCTCACACTATTCTAACTATGAGCTTGAGTCTCAGATGGCCAGTCCACTATCCCTAACTGCCCTCTTGCATGCTAAATGGGCGACACTTTGCCCGGATTTACGTCAAAACCTGCTCCTGAGGGACACTGCTATAGCATGGAGGGAGGTACGCAAACTCTTGAAACTGCCAATACACTTTTCCTTCCGATACGGGGTAATCCTACCTTCACTCCAGGCTTGACCCAATCCGTGTTTCACCAATGGGAGGAGAAGGGTTTGTTGACCTTTGGACAACTGTGCGACACCAGCTCGGGTACCCCCCTTCCCTTCCGTATCATTAAGGACACATTCGGTGTCCAGGACAAGGACATTTTCTACTGGATGCAATGTATTCACTATCTCTCTTCAACAACTGGGAAACCAGAGACCCGCTTTAAAATGTCCCTAATTGACTCTCTGCTGGATGATGGCACCTTTACTATTTCCTCGATCTACAAGCCTCTCTTGAAACAATGCCCGCCAGCATTGTCCACCTCCACTGCCTCCAATTGGCTGAATATTTTATCACAATAGGAAGTGACATAAGAAAGTGTCACTTCCGGTGGTTTGTTATGATCCGGAGGGACTGCGGCGATTGATAATGACGCTGATGCGTCATGGTCGCAGTCCTGACGCGGAGCGGATGTGTTTGGATACACATCGCACTCGGCGACCCGGATGTGGTTGGTGACATACTTCCGGGCGGACACCAGTACGGTGACTGGCGCGCCGGGAGGAGGCGAATGATTCCAACAAGATGTCCGGCGCAGCGCGGAGGCGCATGCGCCGGCGTTCATATAAATACATTGCGACTGCGCCGCGCACGCAGGCTCTTTGATAAAGTCTTGAGGACGAAACGCATCAGAGCTGGAGTGCGCGGTCGCCCAACATTTGATCCATAAGCCGGACATCTTCCATAGCACCTAAGGGGTCTTTTGGAACTGGTGGTCATCGAGCGCATTGCATTATATGCCTTCACTCAAATGGTCTTCCTTTAAGTAGACATCTGAAGGGGAGAGGGACTCAATATGTGCTTTGTTTTTTGAATAAATTTTATATGCGGAATTACACTATTGTTTGCCCCTACTCTGTTCATTTTCATGCTGGGTTGAACGGAGTAACATTTGAAGGAGAAAGTTAAGCGGTCCGGATCTGGAGTTGTATATCTTGAGAGAGGTGGATTTTGAAGGGCTTGTTTTCACTGGTTATCTGGTGAGTTCCCATTACAAGAGGGGGAGCACTTGTCGGTGGTAGAAGTTTGGTGCTTTCAGTCCAGTTCCCTCACACCTTTACCCTGAACAACGGACACAGATAGACTCAGAAGTCTCAGATTGGACCATATATC
This sequence comes from Pelophylax lessonae, assembly GCF_965119305.1. Classification (NCBI taxonomy): domain Eukaryota; kingdom Metazoa; phylum Chordata; class Amphibia; order Anura; family Ranidae; genus Pelophylax; species Pelophylax lessonae. The sequence continues at coordinate 188,607,657 of NC_138776.1, read as the reverse complement.
AGAGTGGTTTCGCGGACTGTTGAATGTTCATTCATGTCCTTTTTTCCTAGTGCTGTTAGTGTTTTGGAGTATTTTCGTCTAAGGTTTATTATTCTTTAAACACCTATCTTGCATTGTCTTTACTTATAACAGCTGCTTAGACTTTGTGTCATTCATACATAATAAGTTGCCTATCCATTTATTTTTCTTAGAGCGCAGGGTGAGTGATTATATGCCTTAAGTTTCCTCGGGTCTTTACATATTCTTCACTCTTATTGTATATTTCTGTTTCTTAACCCCGCTGCTATGGATGCAATATCCTTTCTCAAGGATAGGCAACTGGAAGTTGATAATATCTTTTCGGAGGTGGTAGAAACGGACACCTCACAAGATCTCACCTCCAACTTGAATGCATTGGGTCATACCCTTGAGAAGCAAGTTAGGACGTGGTGGGACATTTTTACGTTTGAAAAATATATCAAAGAGCGAATCATCATGAGGAGCCTGAGGTGGGAGGTGTCCCCCCAGGACGCTCTAGATGATGAGAATTCCACCATTGAATGGTTAGAATTTTTTAATAATGTAGGCATCAAGTTACAGGAACTTATCCTGAAAAGAAAAAAGCAAAAAATGAAAATTTTGGAGAAAAGAATTGCGGATCTTAAGAATATTTTAGATAAAGATAAGGATTTGCCCATAGTTTTAAAATTCAATACGGACATTAAGAGAAAGTTAGAAAGAAAATTGACAAAGACACCCATAAGAAAAAAGTGAAAAAATATTACAGGGATTTGGAGGACTTTAAAAGTAATAACATCTATCTCTGGCAAAATCCAGGGACAGTTGCCAATCAGAGATCTGTGAATGGTAATGTAGCAGTGGCCAATCATTCGAATGGTCAGGGGGTTACCCCAGGACCGAGCACCCCTAGAGGTCCAATGAGGCCTGCCGCTGCACAGCAGGCCCCAAAGGGGGCACGGCCAAGAAATACGAATACATCTAACCTTGTTGTTGCCCGAGCTAGCCAGAATGCACAGCAAGGGAACTCTGAGGGTTATGGAGTTCCGGTACAAAATAGGTATGATTCTTTGACTCAGTATGAGGGTGTGAATTCCCTTACCCCAATTCCCACTCGCCCTTTTCCCTGGCGGGGAGGAAGAGGCAGAGGGGGGAGGAGGGGAGGCAGACCCTGTGTAACGCTCCTGCATTTTATGTATAATGTGGATTTACAGCTGCAGAAATATTCCACTTCAGTAGTCATGTAGAGAAACGCTGAGACACCAATCCCAACTCCCAAGACTCATCATGTGTGGATAGTCTCAATTCAGCAAGTAGATACACACACTCAATAAGATGTTCCTAGAGTGACTTATGTATATAGTAATATAGTGATGATAGGCTGAAGAGACAGTTTGGGTAGAGATGGTAGATGACAGACACTTGAAAGGAATGTTCGTGAAAGTAAGATAGTAGCAGATGGGATGCAGATAGGTTAACAATCATGTATGGTAGCAGATGATAGAGTAGCAGGTGAACATACAGGATAGACCAACCCAGTGCAAGAGCAGATGGTAATAGGCTCAAGAGCTAGCAATCTTAGTTAATGCAGATGTAGTAATAGTCCTTAGTAAGCAGAGCTAGATAGTGTAAGCTTTAGTATGAGGGTTATAGAGGTTTCCCCTGTGGGGTACTTATCACTAGTAGCAATGTAGTAGAGGAGAGGTTCGGCAAGAGCGGATGATCCGGTAGCGGGATACAGGGATCAGCAGCGTGGTTCCAATAGCGAGGTATGCTTGCAAGCATGAGAGCTTCAAGGCAGATTATGCGGCGTTGAACGAACATGTGAGTGAGATCGCCGGAGGTTGAAATAGCCGCTCCAGCGGCGCTCAGTGATGACAGCATCGGTCTTAAAGGTGTATGTGCACCTTACCAAAAGAGAATGGTGGGGCGCATACACTTAGGAAAAGTGGAATTAGGGTACCAAAGGTACCAGAACTTTACAGTACCCCCCCCTTAAGGCCGGCTCCTGAAGGCCTCTGGAGCTGGTTTGTCTGGATACTTCGCATGAAAGTTGCGGATTAATCTAGGGGCATGTATGTCAGAGGTGTTTAGCCAGGTGTCGTCTTGGGGCCCATAGTTCTTCCATCGAACTAAGTATTGAAGTTTTCTTCTGTGGATACGAGAATCCAGAATCTCTTTTATTTCATATTCTTCTCCACCTTCGACTTGTACAGGAGGAGGAAGTGGGATAGTAGGCCTTATTCCTTGGTCAGGAACATGGGGCTTCAGTAGCGACACATGGAAAATGGGATGTATTTTGAGGTCTATTGGCAATGTAAGCTGTACTGCAGCTTTTCCAATAAGTTTCTTGATTGGGAAAGGTCCCAAGAAGAGAGGTCCAAGCTTTTTGCTAGGGATTTTCAGTCTTAAATTTTTTGTTGAGAGCCAAACGAGGTCCCCAATAGCATACTGAGGAGAAGGTCTTCTGCGAAGATCATAGTACTTCTTTTGTTGTCTATGAGCATGTGCAATGGTAGTATTAAGCAAACCCAGAGAGTCCTTTATTTGGGTAAGATAGTCTGAGGCTACTGGGTTATTTGAAGGAAGGATGCGTGGTGGAAGAATAGAGGGATGAAACCCATAGTTCAAGTAGAACGGACTCTGCTTGGTCGTACTGTGGGTTGCGTTGTTGTAGGCAAATTCTGCCAGAGGGAGAAGATCCACCCAATCATCCTGTTGGTAAGAAGTGTAACAACGTAAATATTGCTCGATGCATTGGTTGACTCTTTCAGTCTGTCCGTTGGTCTGCGGATGGTAAGGAGAAGTGAGCTTCCGCTCAATTCGTAGTATGTGACATAGTTCTTGCCAGAACTTGGAAATAAATTGCGATCCACGGTCAGACAGAAGAGTTTTTGGGATACCATGTAACTTAAAGACATGTTTCATCAGGAGTTCTGCCGTTTGTTTGGACGAAGGTAGTCTGCGAATAGCAATGAAATGTGCCATCTTTGTCAGATGGTCCACTGACACCAAGATGGTATTAAATCCTTTGGAAGGAGGTAGTTCTACTATAAAGTCCAAGGACACAACTTCCCATGGAGTATGGGGTATTGGTAGACTGCATAGTAGACCGGATGGTCTCGTAGTGTCAATTTTGGACCTGGCACAGACATTGCATGAAGAGACAAATTTTTGTATAGATGTTTTCATGTCAGGCCACCAGAATTGTCTGGTAATCAGATTAAGAGTCTTTGTCATACCCATATGTCCTGCCATAGGCACATCATGCGATAATTCCAAGATCTTGGTGCGCATGGTAGGTGGTATGTAAAGTTTGTCGTTGTAGTAGAGGATGCCTTCTGCATCGGTATTTAGTTGTGGTGGGGGTGAATCCAAACTTATACCATGCAAAACCTCTTCCTTCAAGGAACGGACAACTCCAATAATACGCTTGTGAGGTATTATAGGAACGGAAGGGATTTCAAAGTAGTTTTCTTCAGTTAGTCGTGATAGTGCATCCGCCTTTTTGTTCTTATCTGCAGGTGTGTAGGTCACTAGGAAGTTAAACCTTAGAAAGAATAGTGACCATCGTACCTGTCGGTGAGAGAGAGTTTTGTTAGTCTGAAGATATTGAAGATTTTTATGGTCCGTGTATATAAGTATTGGTAATCGGGTGCCTTCGAGTAGATGTCGCCAATTCTCCAGAGCCAATTTTATAGCAAGCAGTTCTTTTTCACCCACGGGGTAATTTACCTCTGGACTGCTTAAGGATTTAGAAAAGAAGGCGACTGGATGAAGTGGTGAAGTGTTAGTTGGTCTTTGGGAGAGTATTGCTCCTACTGCCATGTTTGACGCATCTACCTCCAGAATGTATTGGAGGGATGGGTCTGGATGGCGTAGTATGGGAGCAGAAGTAAACCTTGTCTTTAACAGGTGAAAAGCTTTATTTGCTTCATCTGACCATTTGAATGGTCTCTTAATGCTAGTGAGCTGTGTGAGGGGTCTCACAATGGCAGAGAAGTTTCTGATGAACTTCCTGTAGAAATTAGAAAATCCAAGGAATCGCTGTAGCGCCTTGCGGGTGGTTGGTGTAGGCCAATCCTGAATGCAGGATATCTTACTCATGTCCATCTTGATTCCTGTTTTGGATATGATGTAGCCTAGAAACAGTACCTCTTCTTTATGAAACAAGCATTTTTTCAGTTTCACGTATAGGTTGTGTGCAAGCAATCTCGATAATACTAGTCTTACATGTCTTATGTGTTCAGACAAGGATCGTGAATATATAAGTATATCGTCCAGATATACCACAACACAGACATCTAGTAAGTCTCTGAAAATATTGTTTATAAATCGTTGAAAGGCTGCAGGGGCGTTGCATAGCCCGAATGGCATTACAAGATATTCGAACAATCCGTATCTGGTTCTGAATGCAGTCTTCCACTCGTGTCCATCACGTATTCGAATGAGATTGTATGCCCCTTTCAGGTCCAATTTTGAAAAATAGGTAGCTCCACGCACCTGCTCAATGAGCTCAGGGATAAGCGGTAGAGGATAGCGATCTTTTATTGTAATAGCATTCAATTGCCTATAGTCGATGATAGGCCTGAGACTTGAGTCCTTATTGCGGACAAAAAAGAGTCCTGCTGCTGTGGAAGAAGTGGAAGGTGTAATAAAACCTTTTTCCAAATTCTCATCCAAATATTCTTTGAGATGGGAAAGTTCATCCTGCGAAAGAGGATAAACATGACCGAACGGCAATTTGCTATTTGGGAGTAGATCAATACTACAATCATAGTCTCGATGGGTAGGTAGTGCTTGAGCATTTTTCTCAAGAAAAACCTCAGAGAGATCCTGATAACATAGTGGTGCAATCTCATCTGTCACCACAGACAAGATCTTCCCGGAAGACGGGAGGTTACACGTACCCTCGCAATAGCAAGAGAGGAAGGCCAGGGTTCGTTCCTTCCAATCTATGGTTGGTTGATGTGTGTGCAACCAGGGAAGTCCCAACACAATGGGAAAGTGGGGTGAAGGTATTAGATCGAAGGTAGTGGTCTCCATATGAGACCCGTTAGTAGTGACTAGGAGAGCCTGTGTCTGATCAGTGATCGGACCAGAGGATAAAGGAACACCGTTAATAAGACTCACTGAGACAGGTTTAGGTTTAGAAATAATAGGGACTTTATTTAAAGCAGCAAAACGTATGTCAATATAATTTCCACAAGATCCTGTGTCAATCATGGCCTTAGTAGTAATCCTGTTCTGGTCCCACTGTAATGTTAAGCAAACAAAAAGGTAAGGGTTAGTAATTGAAGTTGTCAATCCCCCTAGGAGGACATGTGAACACTCACCCTTCTTTTTGTAGACTAGGGGACAGAAGTTTATCTTGTGATCCGGGGATGCACAGTACAAGCAGAGATTACCAGATCGTCTTCTGGCTCTTTCCATAGTTGATAGAGGTGGGCGTATGGTTCCTACTTCCATAGGAGTGGGGTCATCGGCCGAAATCCGAGAAGAACTGGATAATGGCATTCCCATTTTTTCAGCCTTTCTTTCTTGTAGTCTTCTATCTATGGTGATACTGAGTTGTATCAATGCATCCAGGGTTTTTGGCAGATCCGCTCGGGCGAGCTCGTCTTTAACGGCTTCTGATAGGCCAAGCCTAAATTGAGTTTTCAGAGATGCATCATTCCATTCTGAATCAAGAGTCCATCTCTTGAATTCTGCGATAAAGTCTTCCACAGGTCTCCTGCCTTGTTTCAAGGACCTTAATTGAAGATCGGCAGTACTCTGCCTATTGGGATCATCATATAGGCTAGTAAGTTCTGCTAGAAATAAGGCATAGGAGTTGAGAAGCTGATCGTTTTTCTCAAAAAGAGAGTCTGCCCAGGCCCGAGGATCGCCTGTTAGGTAAGAAATAATAGTACAAACCTTAATGTGATCAGTAAGGTAGGTACGGGGTTTTAGCAAGAAAAGTAACTCACATGCGTTTTTAAATTCGCGAATTTTTTTGCGATCGCCTGTAAATATCAAAGGAGGATTTATTTTGGGTTCAGGGGACTGAGCAGTGGTAAGTTGTGTCAGTCTGGTTACCTGCTGCGTCAGAGCCTGATTGTCTTCTCTTAATTCAGCAAGTGCGTGTATTAACGCAGTTACTTGCTGTTTTAATTGTGTCACCTGAGTGGTTATTTCTGCTGAATCCATTTGAGGTTCGTTCAATCTGTAACGCTCCTGCGTTTTATGTATAATGTGGATTTACAGCTGCAGAAATATTCCACTTCAGTAGTCATGTAGAGAAACGCTGAGACACCAATCCCAACTCCCAAGACTCATCATGTGTGGATAGTCTCAATTCAGCAAGTAGATACACACACTCAATAAGATGTTCCTAGAGTGACTTATGTATATAGTAATATAGTGATGATAGGCTGAAGAGACAGTTTGGGTAGAGATGGTAGATGACAGACACTTGAAAGGAATGTTTGTGAAAGTAAGATAGTAGCAGATGGGATGCAGATAGGTTAACAATCATGTATGGTAGCAGATGATAGAGTAGCAGGTGAACATACAGGATAGACCAACCCAGTGCAAGAGTAGATGGTAATAGGCTCAAGAGCTAGCAATCTTAGTTAATGCAGATGTAGTAATAGTCCTTAGTAAGCAGAGCTAGATAGTGTAAGCTTTAGTATGAGGGTTATAGAGGTTTCCCCTGTGGGGTACTTATCACTAGTAGCAATGTAGTAGAGGAGAGGTTCGGCAAGAGCGGATGATCCGGTAGCGGGAAACAGGGATCAGCAGCGTGGTTCCGATAGCGAGGTATGCTTGCAAGCATGAGAGCTTCAAGGCAGATTATGCGGCGTTGAACGAACATGTGAGTGAGACCGCCGGAGGTTGAAATAGCCGCTCCAGCGGCGCTCAGTGATGACAGCATCGGTCTTAAAGGTGTATGCGCATCTTACCAAAAGAGAATGGCGGGGCGCATACACTTAGGAAAAGTGGAATTAGGGTACCAAAGGTACCAGAACATTACACCCTGGAGAGGGAGACCCCAAGGTTGGGGCCCCCCACACCCACAAGGGATGTACAATCCCCACTGGAGACAGCAGTCAGGTCCCCAGGAATATGTGGGAGAACCAGGACCAGGGGATGTCGTGCTGGACGCAAGGAACAAAAAAAGATGAAGGGACTTCGATTAGAAGGCATTTACAATTTGGCAGAGGTGTCCCTGACAGATAAGGAATTAAATATTTTGCATGCTGGTTTAAAATGCGCTAAACACAGACCTGTCAACAAGTTTAACGTCTATATTGACTTACACAAATTTGTAAGGAAAATTAATTTAAAGAAATATTATCTGAATCCTGCCCGTACATTAGGGGCCCCGAAAGCAGGTTTGACTAATTACTCAGTAGGGATTGACAGTGGGCTTAAGAATAGATCATTATTTAACCCACAGCAATCGTCAAATCAACACATCGAGGTGTTCAAAAACCTCGTGATTCCTGATTTGAAAGAAATTCCTGAGAAAAAAGGTGTCAATCCGAGACATATTCAAGAAGGCTTAAAGGCCCTTGAAAAGAGAAAGAATGTCATAGTGAGGCCTGCAGACAAGGGAGGGGGGGTGGTTCTCCTGAAGAAGGAGTATTACCACACCCAACTCTCTACAATGTTGGTGGACACGGATACATATAAGATCCTAAACAAGGATCCAACATTACAATATAGACGGTAATTAAGTGCCCTTGTGGAAAAGGGGTATGAGAGTCATATTTTATGCAAGAAGGAAAAGCAATATCTGGTACCCAGTTACAGCCGTATTCCAACAATTTATACGTTACCGAAAGTCCACAAGGACATGGTCAATCCTCCTGCAAGACCAATTGTCAACGGAATTCAATCGGTAACGTCAAGGCTGGGGGAATACCTTGACTTTTTCCTACAAAACAGTGTAGTACAGTTAAGATCATATTTACGAGACACTAAGGCTCTGTTGGGAGCACTTAAGGAGTTAACCTTACCGAGCAATGGAGACGTCTTCCTGGTTACAGGGGATGTTTCGTCATTGTATACGATCATCCAACACGATGACGCTTTGCTCGCTTTCAATTGGGCCTTTAGCAAAAGGGATGAGATTCCCGATATACAAAAACGGTTTTTGAAAGATGCTCTCGTTTTTTGTTTAGCGCATAATTATTTTTGGTTTGACAGCAATTTTTACCAGCAACAAAGAGGTGTTGCTGGGGGGGCTAAGTTCGCCCAGAGTCTGGCTAACATCTTTATGGGTGAATGGGAGGACCGGTCCATCTTTGCTGCCCAATATGAAGAATTGATTATGTACTGTCTTTATATCGACGACTTATTCTTTATTTGGGCAGGGACCGAGTCCTCTCTAGAGAAGTTTAGTGAAAAACTTAACAACAACACAAATAACATAAAGCTGGACTTTAACTGGAGCCGGACCAAGATACATTATCTGGACGTGGAGATATCCCTTCTTGAGGGTGGGCTGAAGACTCAAGTTTACTTCAAGCCCACCGATCGGAATGGATATCTCCCCGTCCAGAGTGGACATCATCAGCAGTGGTTGTCCAACATCCCCAGGGGCCAGTTCCTTCGAGTCAGAAGGAATTGTACTGCTGATGATGATTTTCACGCTCAGTCCCAAATCCTAAAACAAAGATTCATTGAAAAAGGCTATCAAGTCGCTAAATTAGATCATACAATAGCGGAAATAGGTAGGCTATCTCAGGATGACTGTCTGAGAGACACTGAGAAACGTAATACACAAGGGCATGAATGGAGCTTCATTTCCCATTTCAATGCCCAACATCGGGAGGTTGAACAGATCTTTAAAAGACATTGGCCGGTCCTATGTATGGATAAAGTTTTGAATGGGGTTTTGCCTGACACCCCAACATTCATATATAGGAAGGGACCGACTTTCGGAGATCAGGTAGTTAAGAAAGTTCTGGATCCCCCAAAGAGGCCGACGATGTTTTGGGAGAGTACACCTGGCTTTTTTGCCTGCAGGAGGTGTAAAACCTGCAAGCAGGTGAATACACATTTGAGAAACTTCACCAGCTTTGTGTCTCCATCTAACGGGCAAACCTTTGAAATAAAGGACACAATTACTTGCAGTAGCACACATGTGGTGTACTGCATACAATGCCCGTGTAATTTGTTCTACATTGGTAGGACCAAGAGAACGATTACAGTCAGGATCTCTGAACATATATCTCTGAACATATAACTAACATCCGCAACGGATTTAAAGATCAAAACCTGTCCCTCCATTTCCGGGATTTTCATAACAGTGACCCCACCCATCTGAAATTTTGGGGGGTGGAGAAGGTAGCACCGGTGTGGAGGGGTTCTAATCGGGTCCGTGAAATATCTAAGCATGAAACACACTGGATATATCTCACTGAGTCTTTGCATCCTAAGGGTTTAAACATGGATTTGGACATTAATTGCTTTATTGATTTATGGTTATGGTCCGGTCCCGTTTAGCACCTGTTTGGATGGAGCTGCCATCTATTTTCTTGCTTTCTTTTTTCTGATGTCAAGTTATATTATTTAGTTTTTAGAGTTTTTATTAATTTGATAATCTGAGTGTATGGGCTTTTAACATTATTTATTTTATGTGTTATTTGGTGTAAGTTTATATCCTTACATTTTAAAGTTTATCTGATGACTATGTATGTAGAGTTAATTGGATATATGTACATTTTTATACCAAATTGGAGTTGTTTCTATTAGATACATGATGCCGGTTTTAATTCACTAATTTTTAATTTTTTGCACCATTGTGTATGTCTTTTTATGTATATTAGTAATGTACAGTGAAAGGCATTTAGTGGAATACAGTGATGCCGCATGAAAATGTGGGAATGTGTCACTAAATACATTGTATTTGGAGCTACGGACGAATATTTTATCACAATAGGAAGTGACATAAGAAAGTGTCACTTCCGATTGTTTGTTATGATCCGGAGGGACTGTGGCGATTGATAGTGACGCTGATGCGTCATGGTCGCAGTCCTGACGCGGAGCGGATGTGTTTGGATACAAATCGCACTCGGCGACCCGGATGTGGTTGGTGACGTACTTCCGGGCGGACGCCAGTACGGTGACTGGCGCGCCGGGAGGAGGTGAATGATTCCAACAAGATGACCGGAAGTGTCAGCACAATGTGCATTTCGTTCATATAAATACATGCCGACCGCGCCGCGCACGCAGGCTCTTTGATAAAGTCTGCGTGCGCGGTCGCTCAACATTTGATCCATACGCCGGACATCTTCCATAGCACCTAAGGGGTCTTTTGGAACTGGTGGTCATCGAGCGTATTGCATTATATGCCTTCACTCAAATGGTCTTCCTGTAAGTAGACATCTGAAGGGGAGAGGGGCTCAATATGTGCTTTGTTTTTTGAATAAATTTTATATGCGGAATTACACTATTGTTTGCCCCTACTCTGTTCATTTTCATGCTGGGTTGAACGGAGTAACATTTGAAGGAGAAAGTTAAGCGGTCCGGATCTGGAGTCGTATATCTTGAGAGAGGTGGATTTTGAAGGGCTTGTTTTCACTGGTTATCTGGTGAGTTCCTTTTTTCCTAGCGCTGTTAGTGTTTTGGAGTATTTTCGTCTAAGTTTTATTATTCTTTAAACACCTATCTTGCATTGTCTTTACTTATAACAGCTGCTTAGACTTTGTGTCATTCATACATAATAAGTTGCCTATCCATTTAATTTTTCTTAGAGCGCAGGGTGAGTGATTATATGCCTTAAGTTTCCTCGGGTCTTTACATATTCTTCACTCTTATTGTATATAGACTCAGATTATTATTCTCATTTAGGAAAGCCATTTTGTTATAAGCAGCCATCTTGCCTCCTCCGTTCGGCCTCTGCATGTCCCTGGCAGGGACCCTCCCGTGGCCACTGGGCTATTAAGGCGGGCACAGACAGGACCTCAATCCACATTTCTGTCCGGCACTTGATGTAGATACTGGGATCACTTCCATGAACTTGGAATACCATAGGCAAGATTTTTTGAGGGGCTATCTCTCTTTTCCCTGGATTAACATTTCACTCACTCCTGAGCAATCATACTTTAACTCATTTGGCACATGCCTAACATGCCTATGGACTATTTCTTTCCTTCCTCCTCTGTTCAATTTATTCACATGGTCCCATTCCTTTACTCCTCTTGGTATTATTGGGGCTTTGGTGCATTTTCCACAATTGGAGTCTTTTCTTTTTGATTTGCTAGACACACCACTCTGACATTATTATTTACTCTCATTTAATATATGCTATACCCTGATATACACTATATATATAATTATTTTAGATCTGCATGGTCTATATGTGTCGTTATCACACCATACACTCCATGGAATTGCACCTTGATGTCCTGGTCTGCCCCTTGGCTGCTCCCCTAGGCCTGGGTGGCTCTTCCCGCCAGAGACGTTTGTCCTGGCGCACCATTCCCCTCCCAAATGCTGGGTCCATTCTTTGAGCTGATATGTAAGTAATATGGCTATTTTAAATCCTTCCTCCCTCCTTCTTGCTGTGGGGAGTAATGTAACATACTCCCTGTACATTTGGGATTGTCTTTATCTAATACATACCTATATTTGTAGATATTCTTCTACATCAAACTCCTGATGAGTGGACATTTTTGGATCCACAAAATGCGTAGAGTCCCAGAGATGGCAAAATATTTTATTTGCCACATCATAGGTCAATCCTGTACCTTTATATGTCTCAACGTCGATATAATATTACAAGAATAATTCATAATTTATTACTATATGAAATTTTCCCTATGTCAGCTCTTTTTTTAACATATGTCTGTATTATATTTGGAAATTGGTTGAATATACTTATGTAAATCATGGAATGTATTACTATTACTACTTTTAATAAATTTGTACTTTATTAAGTAAAGTCCCATGACCATTGCAATGTGTTTGTATGTATAATTAGTGATGGAGGCATGTCTCTTTGTATGCTTCAGATCATATCTTTCTTTTTTACTTTTAGTTAATAGTAAGTTTTACCGGAGATGCCATTTTTTTTTCTTTTTTTAAGATCCACCCAGATGCCTGAGTGGCAGCTGACTCAGGCTCTCAGCACACTACTGAGCCACCTGCTCCTGCCCCCTCCACAGCCGACACTTCAGTGAGCGCTGGAGGGGCAGAGCACAGAGCAGTGACTGACAGCCACTGCTTTGTGCTAAGAGAAGACTAGAGAATTGAGCGATCAGTCTTCAATGTGGCAGGGTAGAGATGCAGCATCACATCAACGCTGCATCCACCTAGATTAGTATAATTTTTTGTGTAGCCGGGACCGGACTACCATAATATAAAGTATATATATATCTATATTTGGGCTTACCATTATTGTTCATGTTGCTAGAGTGCCCCTTTAAGGCTGCATTCAGAGGAAGATTGGCTTCTCGCAGGAAGTGGAAGAACTGGATTGTGGGAGATGGAATTCTATACTGGATGAAGACTGTTATTTGGATTAACGAGGGAACTATAGTCCCAGGAAGCATTGAGAAAGTGAAGGACCTTGGGAAAGCCTATAAACCTATCTGCTACACAGTGTGCGTGCTCTCTTGCTTCCAGGACCCAGTGAGTGCAGACCAGTGAGTGGCATATCCAGACACTGTCGGTGATTGGGACCTAGTACACGTGGCCTATTGAATGCGGAGCTCATCTTCAGCGGTGCGGATGCTGGTGACTTCACAGAGGTGGCTGTTCCAGTGGAGCTGAACGGAGAATGAGCGGAGGCTGAATCAACTGATCGAGACAGCAGAGTACCGATCACTCCCAGACGCAGAAGTGTGGGAGAGCGCATCGACTGTGTTGCAGGATCCACACATATGGACATCAGAGAATGGAAGGGTGCCTGTGTGAAATCCTAATCGCAAGTATAATCCCCATTCACCTACACACTGACTGCAGATAGTATTGCACATATCCCTACTTTGGGATTACAAATATCACATTGGACAGTGATAAGAGCTATAACTGCCGGCGAAGACTTAGCAAGGCCTTGATAGGAGAGGGGACCTAATATTTGCCTTGCCTTAAAGGGGACAGGTTAACATTACTTTGAATTGCTATTAGTTAGAATTAATTACATCTTTGGTAAAATTCCTAAGACCTTTCTTCTAGATCATAGTCTTAACATTGCCATAAGTATTGACCGTCCTTGTTTGAGACCCTGTTTAATTGTGTTATCAATAATCCTTGATATTTTCTGTTAACCATTTATATTCATATTGATGTCTTTCTGTTGAATCTCATTGAGTTTGGTGGGGTTTAACCGACTGATATTGGTATATTTTTCAATCTTAAAGTTATTAAAATGCGCATGATCTCAAAGGAGATCAAATATAGCGTTTGCTTAAAACTCTGATTTCTAAATAAATATATTAAAGCATCAGATAACCATAAAACATCAACTTAAAAATCCTCTAATTAGTGTTATAAATCAGTGCAAGGTGTGCAAAACGTTGCAAATTAACACGGCATCAATATATAAATCCAAATTCATACAATATGTAGAGGGTAAAACATATAATAAAATATAATAGAATGCCTCTCTATAGATATATATATAACAGAAAAATCCACAATATAAATGTGACTGCTGTGCTACCAATTAATACATATTACATATAATCAAAAAATTAAAAGATTAAAATTAAATTATTACAAGTGTAAAAATGACTTCTGTGTTTCAAACTCCAAACAATCTTTATATTATTAAATATATAACCATAAAAAAGTCCATTCAGTGTAAAGTGGCTACTGTGCTTCAAATTAATCCACAAATATTAAGGTGACTCCTGTGCTCCAAAATAGTAAAAGTGACACTGTCCTTAATAGCAGATGTATCCTCAATTTCAAAATGTAAATAGTTTATCCATCAAGCAAATCCCTTTGTAAATGAGTGAATTAAATCACTTACCAGAAAGAGTGGGTTCTGTATGCCTTATGGCACCAGAACCTTTCAAACTTGTAAAGCCCTCTGGGCTTGATGGGTGTTGCCCCTCTGGGTGACCCTCCGGGGTCCTGGGATGCCTGGGATACCTCTCTACTTCTGGAGTGCTCACTTCCAAACCGTGTATAGGAGAGAAGAAAAAGGCTCCAAATAGTGTAGTATATTTTTAAGAGTCTTTATTTCTCCAAATAATGGGTAAAATTAAAAATACAGCATCACTGGTGGTCTAGCGGTGCGAGTTGCTCGTCTTCCTCGCGGAGTACACACTAAAGCAACCCACTTCCGGCTTCCGCTCCACATGCCGTGACGCAATGACGCTGTGCGGTCCAAGCTGACGCATTTCGTCACTTCCGGTGACGTCCTCAAGCTTTGAGGACATACACATTTTAATCACTTCCCTTATATATAGCGGCTGCTATTTTATTTTATTCAAATTTAAAAACTAGAGTCTATTTTATACCTAATAATTTTAAAACCCCTTGGCGCGTGGAATATACCTTGTATATAATCTTTCAATCTTAAAGTTATGCCTGTTCACCTTTGATTTATATCTGTTCATCTCTTCAGTAAAATAACAAAACGTTATTTCAATTGTGTCAGTGTGTCTTTGGAGAATATACTTGTCATGTCAGAACCTAGAGTGTCAGGTGGGTTGGAGTGTTCACAGAGTCAGATGAGTGCTGAGGAACACCCGTTAACCAGCAGCCCTCAAGGGGGCAGTGCTACATTTGTTATTTTGAAATCTTATACTTTTCTTTTAGTAGTACATTGCTTTAGTAGTAATGTTTAGTTATATACTCTAGTGGTCTGCCAAGAAGGACCCAAAGTACTTTATTTTGTATAGCAACAAGAATCTACTATGCTATTCTAGCTATCTTGCTGGAATAGATCAATAAATGTCAACTGAAGACTATAAACTTCTGGAGAAAGCTGCGTTGAGTTCCCTAATGTGCCATTTAAGTAGCCAGAAATTTAGACATTTGGTCATGTGACCTCTGCTGACAGAATGAACAAGAGTTAATTATAGTTGACCTAATCTTCTGGCAAAGAACATATGACCAAAGCCTAGATGTTTTGGTCATATAATCAGCACTGGAAGAATTCTAGTGAAGTGATCCAGGAAAGATAAATAGTTCATTACCTCTACCATCTCAGCAAAACTTTTAACAGACCTATTTAACATTTGAGTATAGCCCCTTTTCAAAGCAATTGTCTTTTTTTTTTCTGTAATGATATACTGTAATGTTCCTGCATCTTAAAAAAATATATATAATTATCTTAAACCTTTAGCAAAAACTTAATAACTTAAGGTTAGTTCCTGAAGTGTCACTGAGCAGACAGAGGCACTGTACACATAGCGTTTGCAATGTAAACACTTTAATTTTTTAACATTTTTGTGTATGCAAATTATTATTAAAAGTGACTTTTCGATTTCTTTATTTTTATACAATTTCCTTAGAAAATGAATATGTGACATTAAAGCTTTTTAATGGCTATGCAGCAAGAATAAATGGTGATCTTCTGTCACAGTTGTAATATGGTTTACTTAAATTCACAGATAACTCTGCGCTTCCCACTGCATGGTGTGTCATTCCAATTCCCACCTCTATCCATCTCCACGCAGTTTTCATTGTTCTCGTAGTTATCTGGCTGTTCGGACCTCCAGTTGGTGTAAATAACTTCTTCACCTGTTATATATTTGAATGTCCCTTCTTCTTGTAAATCTGTTATACCTAGGTAAGCATTCCAGCCTCCTATAGCGCCAATTATCTCATGTATCGCATTATTTTCTTCTGCATTCCTTGGAGTTGCCAAGCTTCCTCCAACTTCTTTACATGTATTCTGGGCGTTGTCAAAGTTTTCGTAAAGGCCACTAGTCACAAACATTTTACCATTAATATATTTGAAGCTGTGGAGCAGCAGAACTGGAAAAAAAAAGAAAAAGAAAAAACTGAATTAAATGCATTACAATTATGGGAAATACCTATTATTATTATTCTTGTTTTTTTTTGTATCAATGGTTTTTATTAGGTGTTTCATATAAAGAGATTGACAGATAAGAGTATACAGACGCAGCCGCCTGAATATAATACAAGGATAACAGCTGGAGATACTGTACATTATAATGCACAATAACACTAGTGGAACTTATACAGCATGAGATATAGATGAATTGATAACTAGTGATGGACGAACATCGGCCGGGGCGGTTCGTGAATGTTAGCCGCAAATTTTTTCAAATGTCCGCGAACCGCTAGTTCATAGCGGGCCCCATTGACTTTAATGGGAGGCGAACTTTAAAAACCTTTAGGTCATATTTGCAGCCACAAAAAGTCCCGCCACATGGACACCGTCATAACAGAAGTATTGCAATTGGAAAAGTTGCCCTAAATTTTTTTTTTTTTTTTTTTTTACAGGAAACAAATTTTTTTTTTTTTTTCCTAAATCGGCCAGAACTGACAGCAGCCGTTAAATACATGTCAAATACATATAGGGTCCATCATTCGCACGTCTGTAAAATGGGTCCACCGCATCCATTCCACAATTTGGCGGAACGTTTACAGACCCATTGATTTTCAATTCCAGTCTGAAAAATTAGGCATTCACAGGATAAAGAAGTGTTGGCCAGTACAGGCCCCAAAAATTAGCCCACATGCGTTTACCTGATAGCTAAGAAAGTTGTATTCTGTGGCTGAAGGTACATTAGGCATTCACAGAATACAGAAGTAAGTGTCGGCGAGGAGAGAGGAGAGGAGAAGGAGAAGAGGCTGAACAGTGAGAGCCTGGAGTGTGGCTTCGTGGGTTCTGACGGTGTTGCTCCCACTTAGGGATGATCGAACTTTTGAAAAGTTCGGTTCGGCCAGAACATCCAAACTATCCGAAAGTTCGGCCCGGATTTCAGAACCCCATTGAAATCAATGGACCCGAACTTCGGTAATCAAAAAACACAATTTTAAAGCCCTAAAACCCAATAAAGGCCCCTAAAAAGTGCATAGGGTTCTGGGTCATGCCCCAGGGACTATTAATCACACAAAAAAAGTTCTTAAAAATTTTCATTTTTGATAAAAAAAGCCAATTATTGAAAAAATTAAAAAAAAAAAAAGAGAGAGAGATTTTTTTATTTTGACTTTGGATTTAGTATCTGGGGGTCTAAAAGGGTGTACCTGTGAAGTTTCAGCTCTGTAGCATGTCCAGAACCATAAAATAAAAGATTGTTTGTATTTTGTCACTTAGAACACAGGCAGTTGGCTTCTCGCTTTTCACACATTGCCGGTTTAATAGCAGGCATTTTTTTGGGCATTTTTTGGTGTTCTTTTGAGGCAGGAAAAACATCTGAACTTGTGTATACGGGTATATATACCACTATACACAAGTTCAGATGTTTTGCCTGCCTCTAAAGAACCCAAAAAAAATGCCCAAAAAAACGCGTGCTACTAAACCGGCAAGGTGTGAAAGGAGCGAAGCCATATTCCAGATCTATAATTGCACTAATACAAATGATCTTTTTTTTATGGTTCTGGACATGCTACAGAGCTGAAACAAAACATCTGAACTTGGGTACACACACATACTTATATGTATTTTACACTTAGACATATATAGGTGTTATAGGAGCATAACTATATTAGTGTAAATGATTTCATTAGCGCAAGCATATATTTCTGCTACTATCACACCTATATATGTCTAGGTGTGTATATACATATAAGTATGTGTGTATATATACCCGTATACACAAGTTCAGATGTTTAGCCTGCCTCCAAAAACCCCCAAAAAATGCCTGCAACAACGCACCTGGGCATTTTTTTTTTGACACAAAAGAAACTAGCTTTTCTCTATTGCGGTCACCCTGATATGGAAGGGTTTGGTCACCCTGCCATAGCAGTCACTGTCAGTTCACCCTACACTGACACCTCACACTTTCCCTACAGAAACTAAATTTTTGAAGCTAACTAAAGTGTAAAGGAGCACTCTAACTGCACTAGATATCCCTTTCCTCACACTAATAAATGCTAAATGACACTTTTAAAGTAAAATTAACAGAACTGCTTCCATTCTCTTCCATGTCCTGTATAACAATGCTAGGAATTTGGCGGGGGCTATCTTATATACTGGGGGGCGTTTTCTAATGATTGGTCTAGGGACCCCTAGTCACTCCAATCACATTCCTAGCATTCTCCTGGCCCCTCAATTGGCTTTTGCTAATGGTTCTGGTCCAATCACTGGCTTTTAAAGCCCATTTCCTGAACCATTGCATTTTGGTCGGTTCTGGTTGCCGAATTCCGAACTTTTTGGGCAAAAAGTTCCAAATTCGGCCGAACCTCGAACACCCAATGTTCGGGCCGAACCGATGGTCGACCCGAACCGTTCGATCATCCCTACTCCCACTGGGCTCGGTGATGGGAGTTCAGGTTCCTTCTTAAGGTGGTCGTCCCTAGGTGAGTGCTGGGCTTACCGCGACTTATGCGTTGACTGCAAAGGCTGCAAAGGCTGCAGATGGCAACACTGTTGTCAGAAACGGACACATTAAAAAAGCCCACACTGCGGAGCCATGTGCCAGCATCCTGGGAGAGCCAGATGTGACTGTACATGGTTGATGGCTCGCTCCTGATATATTTGCAGTCTGCTTTGTACCTCTTGTGCAATGCAAGTTCTGCCTGCCTCTCCTTCCTATCTGCCGGTCCATCTCTCCCTCTGAACTCCCCTCCTCTTCCTCTCTTGTGGCCACCCACGTGATATCCATAGACACGTCATCATCCACGTCACCTTCCCCACCACTAACATTCGAGATCTCGGAGTAGGCAGCAACAGCGGGAACCAACCTCCTTGGGCTGATCTGGGTACTGTCATCAGACTGCTGAATGGCAGCTGTTGCTACCTCCTCTTCCTGATCCAATGTCAACAATGGCTGCGCATCGCAAATGTCTTGTGATGGATCATAATAATAATAATTCCTGTGACTCAAGCGGAGGGTATGTGGTGGTGGTGGTGTTTGTGGTGGTGTCTTTGGGGGTGCACACAGCAGAGAGTGAAGAGGGTGCATATAGAGAGGATGAGGAGGGTGCAGAAGAGGAAGGCTGTGTGAGCCACTCAACCAAGTCTGATGCGTCCTTTGATGTAATCGAATACACCTTCTGAAACTTCACACTTTGGCTCCAGCCTACTGCTCCTGCCCTACCCCTACCACCCCTGCGTAAGTGTCTGCCTCTTCCTCTGCCTGTCATGTTTTTAAATTACCCTGTGACAAAAGTCTCTAGAGAATCGCAGTATATCTGGAAAAAGGTATATTACACCCCGCTTCAATATGTGGTATTGGGGGGCCAGTTTTAACACACCAGTTCTACAAATAATTGGCCAGTAACTGTTGTCACTGTGTGTAGCACAGTTAACACAGCAAAAGAGGCCAAATTTTTGCAGGACTTAAAAACAATCTTAGAAAAGTATACGGTTAAATAACACCCCACTTCTATATGTTTTATTGGGGGGCCACTGGTCTATCACACTAGTTGTTCAAAAAATTGGCCAGTGAGTTTGGCACTGTGTGTAGCAGAGTTAACACAGCAAAAGAGGAAATATTGTTGCAGGACACAAATACACTTTTAAAAGTATAGTCAGATAACACCCCACTTTAATATGTGGTATTGGGTGGGCTACTGGTCTATCACACCAGTTGTTCAAAAATTGGCCAGTGAGTTTGGCACTGTGTGTAGCAGAGTTAACACAGCAAAAGAGGCAATATTGTTACAGGACACAAATACACTTGTAAAAGTATACTCAGATAACACCCCACTTCAATATGTTTTATTGGGGTGCCACTGGTCTATCACACCAGTTGTTCAAAAAATTGGCCAGTGAGTTTGGCACTATGTGTAGCACAGTTAACACAGCAAAAAAGGCAATATTTTTGCAGGACACAAATACACTTGTAAAAGTATACTCAGATAACACCCCACTTCAATATGTGGTATTGGGAGGCCACTGGTCTATCACACCAGTTGTTAAATAAAATGGCCAGTGAGTTTTACACTGTGTGTAGCAGAGTTAACACAGCAAAAGAGGCAATATTGTTGCAGGACACAAATACACTTGTAAAAGTATACTCAGATAACACCCCGCTTCAATATGTGGTATTGGGGGGCCACTGGTCTATCACACTAGTTGTTCAAAAAATTGGCCAGTGAGTTTGGCACTGTGTGTAGCAGAGTTAACACAGCAAAAGAGGCAATATTGTTGCAGGACACAAATACACTTGTAAAAGTATACTCAAATAACACCCCACTTCAATATGTGGTATTGGGGGGCCACTGGTCTATCACACCAGTATTTCAAAAAATTGGCAGTGAGTTTGGCACTGTTTGTAGTATTGCTGCAGCAACGCTCAGTCACCACACCAGTCATAATGCTGCACAGTGTACAATACAAATCCACTATAATATGCTTTCTATATTACAAAGTATATTATACCGTGGATCACACCCCTATATAGTGCACTGCGCACCTATACCAAATAAATAGCAGCCCTTACAATGACTTTTGTGGACATTAACAGAGCGATTTGTGTCACTGTTGATCTGTCCCTGGAGCACACTGGATACCTGTCCCTAAACTGAAAAACTGTACACCTATACCAAATAAATACCAGCCCTGAAAAGGACTTTTGTGGATCTTAACAGAGTGATTTGTGTCACTGCCGATCTCGATCTGTCCCCGATGAACACAGCATACCTGTACCTAAACTAAAAAGAAAGTGTAGTAGACCTATACCAAATACCAGCCCTCAAAAGAACTTTTGTGGATCTTAACAGAGCTATTTGTGTCTGGCAATCTGTCCCTGATATGCACAGCCAACCTCTCCCTATGCTGACAAAAAGCAGAATGTGAAATGGCCGCCAGCTCTGGTCTATTTATAGGGTAGGGGGCATGTCCATGTGCTGAAATGTTTCAATTGGCTGTCCCGTTCCACCTGACGGCTGTGTCATGGGTCAAAGTTCTCCCCAATGTAAACTAATATTTCCACCGCGAACAATGCCATGTGTTCGCAAAATTGGCGGGTAGTGAACAAGTAAAATTCACCGCAAACGGACCGCCGGGCGAACCGCAAGGCCATCCCTACTACTAGGCTGAGACCTCCAAGGAAGCCCAGGTTTCCCAAATGGGACATTCCGGTAGTCCTGGATTTTCTTTCCTTAACCAGTTTGATGCATGAAGATCCTTTTTTCCTCAAAAACCTTTCCATGAAGACGGCTTTTCTGGTGGCTATCACATCAGCCAAACGTGTATCTGAAATTAGTGCCTTGGGGTGCAAGGAACCGTTCCTAACCTTCTTCCCTGATCGAGTAGTGTTAATTTTGATGCTGGGTTCTAATCCGAAGGTAACGTCGATTTTTCATGTTAACCAGGAAATCGTTTTACCCACGTTCAGATCTCAAGATGATCTTAATACCCATCCATTAGATGTGGGTGAGACCTTACAATCATATCTGGGAGCAACGGCCCCTTTTCGCCAGTTGGACCACCTATTCGTGCTCTTCGACGGGAAAAACAAAGCAAGCAGGCATCTTCAAGATCAATAGCAAGTTGGATAGTTCAGACCATCCAGTGAGCATATAGAGCTAAGGAACTGGCTCCTCCGGAAGTGGTGACTGCACATTCCACCAGAGGGATATGCACGTCTTGGGCGGCTTCCCTGCATGTTGCACCTGAAGTCATTTGCAGAGCGGCCTCATGGTCCTCGATTAATACCTTCATGACGCATTATTGTGTTGAACCGGCTTCTTTGTCTTCGGTCAATTTTGGTTTAAAAATTTTGTCTGTTGATGGTACAAATTAAACATATTTTCTGTTTGACCAGAAGTTGCCCACCCGGGTGTATATGGCTAGTTATTTCCCATACGTGTGCTGCCATGGAGTCTGTCAGGAAAACTGAAAATGTATTATCAAATACTTACCATCATTTTCCTTTCCCGATGGACTCCATGGCAGCAGGAGTTCCCTCCCATCTGCTTGAGTAGTCTATTTATGGAACACGGCTCCTGGCTTGGAGCAAAAATTTATGGGAGTGGGGTCCTATAGGGTAGGGGAGGAGGCGGAGCTATCCATACGTGTGCTGCCATGGAGTCCATAAGGAAAGGAAAATTACGGTAAGTATTTGATAATAAATTTTCAGTTTTTTTTCCTGATAATTCATTTGCATGTTGGCAAACGTATACAACTGACAATGAAAGTGCAATAAAAGTGAGTATAGCTTATCAGAAAAAAGGTTGGACAAGGATTGCTTATGATTACACAAAAGTATTTATATGCATTTTTTTCCCTGTGAAATACAGATTAATGGCTAATAATTATCCAACATATTTTCCTCTGAATTCTCTAAATCTCCTGAGGACGCAGACTTGTGCTGTGAAAGACCTTTTATAAGCACTTCCTCAGAATGAAGTTTTATCAAGAAAAAAGGGTTAAATGATACAAATCACCCTTACAAAGGTGTAATCTGGTTGGTATTTGTAGTTTAACCCCCTCCCGCTCAGCCTATTGTAATATGACGGTCGAGCGGGGGCCCTGTTATCCTGGGAGGACATCCCACAGGCCGCACTGTGAGATCTGTCACCCGCTTTGTCCATTGGACACAGCCGATGAACATCACTGTACCAACCCACTGCCGATACCATGTGATCACTGTGGCCAAACACAGCAGATCACATGACAATTGTACACGATGAAAGGCTTTGATTCATGCGTTTCATTGTGTACTATTGTGATGAGATCTGTGATTGCTCACCGTGATCACATGGAACAGACAGGGCCAATCACAGCTAATAACAATAGTAAACACTGAATGGATAGTTTCATTCAGAAAAAAAAGGTTGCTTATAACTGTAAAACGCACAGTTATAAGCAATCATAGTGTGTAAAAAAAAAATCATGATCATGCTCTGTTAAAATGTATATATGCGTTTTTGCAGTGATTTTGCCACGATTGTACCGCATTTGTGGTATGGTTTTTAAAGGACATGTGATTCAAAAATCACACAATCTATTGATATGAATGAAGGAATCTGTTAGGCTTTTTTGAAAAAAGAATATTACATGTATACCCAACATTAAAAGAGTGGGTTGATGTAGGGCGGACGCTTCTAATGTTGGGCATAAAATGCCAAAACAGTTCAACATCCACCAAATGACCACCTTTTACATGTTGCTTCCAGGTCAATAACAGGAAGGGGAGATCAGCAAACTGACATTCACTAATCTCACTCCCATCTACCTGGCAGCACCCATCAGGCTGATCCCAAGTTAGTTGATAGGCATGGAGGTTCAGGGTTGCTCTGTGCAATACCATTTCACAGAGAAGATAAGTATTACATGTTTGTTATAATACTTAAAAGCAAACAGCTGAATACATGGATGAGATACTGTACATATGTAGCACCCTCTACTGTGTGTTAGTTGGTAGTGCAGGTTTGTAGTGTAGGTTTGTTAGTGTAAGAAAATATAGTTCAGCTCAGCTCCTGATAGCTTTTCTGGTGCCTCTTCCTGGTCTAGAAGGTTGTAGAAACTTCTAAAGCTGGAGGATGGAGGTTTGCAGGGGCTGTTTGGAATATTTATCAGGGCCTCAGTCAATCCCTAGTAAAGGACTGGTAGGGGGCAGGCCACCTCATAAATAGGCATGAGTCCTGCCAGCAGGGGCAGTAAGGTGGAGGATGGAGATATAGTGCTGTGGAGGCTCAGGGGTGCCCCCTTCCTGGAGGCCCTGGAGCAAGATAAAGGACAGCAGGAACAGGTCAACACTACTGAGGACTTACTGTACAAGGGAGAAACTAACACATGTAGTCAGTTCTCCCTGAAGTGTGCTTAAGTCTTTATCCCTTCCCCAGGAGATCTCCTGAAAGTCATCCGGGTGGGCTGGTGAGTAGTGATGGGACGAACACCCCTCGTTCGGTTCGTACCAGAACATCTCGAACAGGGGAAAATTTCTAGAGAACATGCAAACTCTATTAAAGTCTATGGGACACAAACATGAAAAATCAAAAGTCCTCATTTTAAAGGCTTATATGCAAGTTATTGCCATAAAAAGTGTATGGGGACCCGGGTACTGCCCTGGGGGACATGCATCAATGCAAACATTTTTTTTTTTTAAACAATCGTTTTTACAAGAGCAGTGATTTTATTAATGCTTAAAGTGAAACCATAAAAATAAATAAATAAATAAAAATGAAAAATTCCTTTAAATATCGTGCCTGGGGGTCCCCTTAATTTACCTGCAAGGTGGCGCATGTGTACGATGCATGGAGCCTGTTGCAGCAATACTTATATTTCTAAAGGAAAAAATGTAATTTAAACTTTCTTGTGACTGTACTGAATTGTCGGCTCCTGGCAATGCACATAAAAACTGGATTTTTGACTTGAAAAAATTATTTTCTCTTAAGTTCATTGACGGACGCAGTTCTCTCTAATTCATATCAGTAGGGTAATACTGCCCCCTACAGGAGTAGGACACTAGACACAAAAAAGTTCTTGCTACGCCTATGGGCAGTCCTGGAGGGTACACCCTCTCTCTTCCTGCATAGGGTGTCAGTTTTGTATCAAAGCAGTGTCAGAAAGGAATACCAACCCAACTCAAAATAGAGGGATGGGTACTGTGTCCATCAATGAACTTAAGAGAAAAGGATTTTACAGTAAGTCAAAAATCCAGTTTCCTCTATTGCTCATTGACGGAAGCAGTTCTCTCTGATTGTTATCAGTAGGGACGTCCCAAAGCAGTGCCATAAAATGAGGGGTGGGAACAGCAGAAAAGAACAAGTCCCAAGGCCAAACATAGCTGACCAGGCAACATAGGACTCATCAGAACAAAAGATGAGGCCCACCTGAAAACAAACAGTAAACACCCTCCAAACAGCAGCCTGAAAAAAAACCTTGCAGCCGAAAAGAGGCATCTGCAGGTGCCAGCACATCCACCTTATAACACGTGGTAAAGGTGTGAACAAATGATCAGGTAGTTGTCTTGCAACCTGAAGCACAAATGCCTGTATGGCAAAAAGCCCAGGAAGCACTAGGCGCCCAAGTAGAAAGCGCCAAAACAGGGAAAGGTAGGGCCTGACCCATAATGGAAGAAGCCTGCACCACTGACTGTCCGATCCACCAGGAAATAGTTGCAGCAGACGCAGGCAGCCCTGTCCTTGGGCCATCCGTGAGCACAGAGAGCGAACCTGACTACGGGAAGACTCAGTAGTCGCCAAATACCCCTCAAGTTCCCGAACTCCATTCAGAGTATGCAACGCACATTCCTAGGATGTGGAGGCTTAGGACACAAGATGTGTCCTCGTACAAGTGAACACTAGAAACCACCTTCAGAGGGAAGGACGGATCCGGACGAAAAACCACTTGGCCCCATGAACCAACATAGAGGAGAACGACGGGACAATGTCGCCAGTGCCAACACCCTGTGTGCAGAGCGACAGCAACCAAGAAAACCACCTTCAGTAATAAGGCAGGCAGGGGATACCCTTGATACTCGCAAAAGGGGGGTCTGGAAGAACCGACTGCACCAAACCAAGGTCCCCAGTTGGCAACGGAGGTCGCACCAGTAGAACCAAAGCTGAAACCTGACCCTTGACAGTACATAAGGCCAACTGTCGATCAACTCCCGTTGAAGGAAGCCTAGACCCGGCCATGGAGTAAGAGCGAGGGGGAGCCCGAGAAGACTCACACCACGTAATACGCGACTTTCTCATATGAGGAAAAAAATCATCCCAGAAGATGCTTCCCACGCTTTACGCAAGCCTGGAATCACTGAAGCAGACAATTCTCCGTCCTTCGACACCTGGCTTTTAACAGCCAAGCCGGCAAGTCAGCGACCGTAAAGCCGGACAGGAGATCGGCCCCGGAAATAAGAAACCCTTCCTGAGAGGAAGCCTCCAAGGAGCGTCAGGGGCAAGCCTGACAAGGTCGGTGTACCAAGCTCAGCGAGGCCAGTCTGGAGCCACAAGAATGACCAAAATCCCTCCCGCCCTGATTCTGCAAAGGATTCTTGGCAGTAACCGGAGAGGAGGAAAGCAGACAGCAGCTGATACTGACCTTGGCCCATCCATGAGCACTCTCACACGACCATGCCTGCACAGGAGACCATGCCAAACTTCTCAGCATCGTTCAAGTCGAACCTAGCGAATGTTCTTGCCTAAGACAGAACCCACGGTGCCACCAATGCACCCACCAGAGGGTCCCGGGAGCGGGCCATGACCTCTGCACTATCCTGTAGATGCGATTCCAACAGGACCACGTCCGGAGTGCCCCCAAACGAAGGCGAATATGCTGGAATGACTCAGGATGAAGGAACTATCGTCCTGGACCTGTCAACTGAAGCAATCCGCCTGACAATTTTTGTTTTCCGCACCAGGAAAGGGAACAGCGGATAGAGCTGGAACAAGGTGCTCTGCCCAATGAAGAATCAGCAGTTCTAAGGCTGCAAGGACACCCTTGGAGCCCCCCTGGTGAATGACTCAAGCCACAGTCGCGGTGTAGTCGATTTCATGTGCACTGGACAGCTGCAGGTGCCCGATCCAGTGAACTAGGCAAAGCCGAATCACCCTCAGCTCCAGGACAATAAGCAATAACCTGGATACTCCAGGGACCATGCTCCCAAAGCAGAGAACCTGCCAAGGACTCCTCCCCACCTGGACAAGCTTGCATCCATGGGGACAATCGTGCAGTAGAAGGGGAGGAAGGATTCCAGAGCAAGACTCCCTGGATACCCGGCTCAGCCGGAATCCAGTCACCTTCAAGAAGGATTGCCTCCTGGGGGATCCCCAAGAGGGATTGAGTGAAAGGGACTGTCTTGAAAAACAACACCACCAGTCCCATAACTCGCATGCAGGTCCAAAGGGAAGACCATGTGCAGGACAGCAACAGTCTACCGCAGTCTAAGTTCCAAGAACATTTTCCCCCGGAGGGAGAAACACCCTGACTGAGTCCAAAGTTAGGCCCAGAAAGTCCAGTCTCATGGAAGGGACCAGGGATGATTTCTTAAGGTTCAGAACCCACCTGAACTCTTCCAGAATTCTCACAGTGACAACCAACTTCGTTGTCAGCACTCCAAATGGACAAGCAGAGCAGCCAGGAAACCAGGGCCAAACACCCCGCTGGCGCAACAGCGCCAGGGCCGGAGCCAACACCGGGATCGACATTGAGTCTTTATATACATCCATACCGAATGATTGGGGCATGATAGCCGTATACCATTTTTTGGAGAAAAAATATCCCCAGTTTGGGGTGCTGGGTCACATGAAACGCGTCAACGGCACACGCCGGAACTTCTCACTCCGCCCCACACCCGGGCGGTGACGCCGTCCCTCTCAGCTGTCCGGAATACGGGAAACCTCTCAGATACCTGTCATCCCCAGTTTGTATGGAAACGGACACACTTTTTGAGTTCAGTGTAAATTCATCCGTATCACCATACATTTGAAGGACAGGAGGAGAGCCCTTCATATTTGGTAAGAGACATTCCTCACCTTATTTGTCATGCCAGAAACTGCATCACGTGAACCAGGATACTCACTGGACTATATATATATCTAAACTGGCAAGTGACAGCGGCTTTCAGCCAAAGGCAACTAGCTTTCTATGAAGGGTGGGACAGTGAGGCCTCATGTAGCCATGATTACAATCCTGGAGTGACACATTGAAGTCCAATTAACTCCACAGTTAAATATCTTTATATTAAAAAAGAATAGCACAACCATGCAAAAGAAATGACTATTAAATATGGAGACAATCCATAAATAAAAATGGGGGTTTAGTCCCACCATATGGCCATATCGTGCTCAAGCCCACCACTGCGTCAAAGTACCCCATTATCAGTGGGTCCTACACTATCCATAAATATCTTTATGCTCCCTAATCCCCTGCTGAGGATGGACAAGTGATCTCAATATATTCCAATCATTGTGAACTATTATATCTCCACTGGGTTGCCCCGCATTCACTATTCCCCAGTGTTCTGTATATTATTGTGCGGTTTACTTCAGTATTTATACCGCCTCAACTTGAGCCAAAATCTCCTTTTCCATTGAATCACTGGTCTGGAATGCAGGAATAGGTTCCCAATTGGGTTACACGGCCCCTTTGACCCCACACAACTTCTGTCCACACTGCAGCTCAATCTGGAGCCTTAGAATGTCAATAGGGGTTTACCTCTGACATGACATTGTGTTTGGTTTTTACATTTGGGAGGATTTGAGCTGTGGGGGAGGCTGTGCACTGCTTGGGTGGGGGTTGAGTGATGCAGAGGTGTTTTTAAATGAGCTGGGATGTGGTTTATCATGGGATAGAGTTCACAGGCTTTTGAATATACCCATTATTACTATTTTTGTTCATTTGGTTCTATATTTGTAGCAACCTCAATAAAGTGTATTTTTATAATTTTTTTCTACAAACCTGTGTTTGAGCCATTCTTTGCAACTTCTTTTGCCTTCCTATTTCACCATTGTGAAGACCCTAGTAGCATAAGCGAGACCGAAGGGTAACGCCACAAACCAAAAGAGATCCTTTCCCACGGCAAAAAACGAAGAACCTGTAGCTGTCCAGAACATAACGGGATGTGAAGGAGGCAGCTTGATGTCTATGGAGGCCAGACTGATGTAGCGAAGCCACCACTGTGCGAACCGGTACCAACTTGAATTTTTGATCTGCGCAGGACCTTTAAAGGACCAGTAGGTCCAGCTTGTTGAACCAGAGCCTGAAACTCCCCACAGAGCGCCTGAGCGATCCGGAGACAGCCGTACATTGGAAGGGAAAACCTTACTGGAAATAAACTGATCGAAACTCAATCTTGCAACTGGACCGCATGACCTCCTGAATAGAGTTGAGCGGACACCTGGATGTCCGTGTTCGGCGGGTTCAGCCGAACTTGAAAAAAAAAAGTCTGGGTCCGTGTCCCGGACTTTTTCCGAACTTTACCCGGACACCGAACCCCATTGAAGTCAATGGGGACCCGAACTTTCAGGCACTAAAATGGCTCTAAAACACCAATGGAAAGGGCTAGAATGCTGCAAATGGCAGCAAAATGTAGTTAAGAGCATGGCAAGTGCTCTGCAAACAAATGTGGATAGGGAAATAACTTAAAACAACAAACAAAAACAGAAAAATAAAAAATTTTCTTCATCTGTGAAGGACGAGGACCATATGGAGTAAGAGGGAGGTTGAGGTGGCGGTGGATGTGGCGGTGTAGGTGGAAGCGGCGGTGGAGGGGGACGAGGTAGCCAACACTGCTTTTTTTTCATTCATTTTAAATTAGGGTACACCCCAAAAGAGTGAGAAAGATCAAAAATATAACAATGGCTGGGTAAGGTCGGTATCCATCTCTATTCTGCACAAGGTACGGAAAAGATCTGTGGGATCCATGCCTGGTTCATTTTAATGAACGTGAGCTTGTCCACATTGTCTCTGGACAGGCGGCTGTGCTTGTCTGTGATAACGCCCCCAGCCGTGCTAAATACACGTTCAGATAATACACTGGCTGCAGGGCAAGCCAGCACCTCCAAGGCGTAAAGGGCAAGCTCAGGCCATGTGCCCAATTTGGAGACCCAGAAGTTGAAGGGGACAGACCCATCATTCACTACATGTAGGCGTGTGCACACATACTGCTCCACCATGTTGGTGAAATGCTGCCTCCTGCTAAGACGTTCCATATGAGCTGCTGGTGCTGCTGTTTGTTGTGGCGTGCTGACAAAGCTTTTCCACATTTCGGCCATGCTAACCCTGCCTTCTGAGGTGCTGGCGGTGCCCTGGTTGCTTTGGCGACCTCTTCCTCCTCCTCCTCCTCCTCCTCTGCCTTGTGCTTCCACTGTGGCCCTGCTGTCAGGTGGGAATGCCAGCAGCATCGCGTCTACCAGCGTGCGCTTGTACTCGCGCATCTTGCGATCACGCTCCAGTGAGTGAATTAAGGATGGTACGTTGTCCTTGTAACGGGGATCCAGCAGCGTGGCCACCCAGTAATCAGCACAAGTTAGAATGTGGGCAACTCGGCGGTTGTTGTGGAGACACTGCAGCATGTAATCGCTCATGTGTGCCAGGCTGCCCAGAGGCAACGAAAGGCTGTCCTCTGTGGGAGGTGTATCGTCTGTGTCCTCTGTATCCCCCCAGCCACACACCAGTGATGACCATGAGCTGGCCCGGGTGCCACCCTGCTGTGAACATGGTTCCATCTCCTCCTCCATCTCCTCCTCCTCATCCTCCTCATCCTCCTCATCCTCCAGAACTGTGCCCCTGCTGGACAATTGTGTACCTGGCGTTTGTGTGTGCAGGAACCCACCCTCGGAGCCACTTGCGAATGACTGCCCTGAAAGCCTTGGAAATGTTACCTATTCATCCTCCTCCTCCTCCTCCTCCTCATCCTGTGCCACATCCTCTTCCATCATCGCCCGAATCATTTTTTGAAGGAGGCATAGAAGTGGGATAGTTAAGCTGACAACGGCGTCATCGGCACTGGCCATGTTGGTGGAGTACTCAAAACAGCGCAACAAGGCACACAGGTCTCGCATGGAGGCCCAGTTATTGGTGGTGAAGTGGTGCTTTTCCACAGAGCGACTCACGCGTGCGTGCTGCAGCTGAAACTCCACTATGGTCTGCTGCTGCTCGCACAGTCTTTCCAGCATGTGCAAGGTGGAGTTCCAACTTGTGGGCACGTCACATATGAGGCGGTGAGCGGGAAGGCCGAAGTTACGCTGCAGCGCTGACAGGCGAGCAGCAGCAGGGTGAGAACACCGAAAGTGCGCACAGACGGCCCGCACTTTCTGCAGCAGCTCTGACATATCGGGGTAATTTTTAAGGAACTTCTGCACCACCAAATTCAGCACATGCGCCAGGCAAGGGATGTGCGTCAAACCGAATAGGCCCAGAGCTGCTATGAGATTTTGCCCGTTATCGCACACTACCAGGCCGGGCTTGAGGCTCGCTGGCAGCAACCACTCATTTGTATGCTGTTCCATGCTCCTCCACAACTCCTGCGCGGTGTGTGGTTTTTCCCCCAAACAGGCAAGTTTTAAAACTGCCTGCTGTCGTTTACCCCTGGCTGTGCTGAAGTTGGTGGTGAAGGTGTTACGCTAACCGGATGAGGAGGCGGTAGAGGATGAGGAAGCGGAGTAGGAGGAGTTAGGAACAGGAGGCAAACTGAAGCGCCCTGCAATCCTCGGTGGTGGAAGGACATGCGCCAAATTGCTATCCGCCTCAGGCCCAGCCGCCACTACATTTACCCAGTGTGCCGTTAGGGAGATATAACGCCCCTTACAGTGCTTACTGGTCCACGTATCGGTAGTTAGGTGGAGCTTGCCACAGATGGCGTTGCGCAGTGCACACCTGATTTTTTCCCCCACTTGGTTGTGCAGGGAAGGGATGGCTTGCCTGGAAAAGTAGTGGTGACTGGACACGACGTACTGTGGGACAGCCACCGACATAAGGCTTTTAAAACTGTGCGTCTCCACCAGACGGAATGACAGCATTTCAAAGGCCAAGAATTTTGAAATGCTGGCATTCAGGGCAAGGGATTGCGGGTGGGTAGGGGGGTACTTCCTCTTCCTCTGAAGTGTTTGGGAGATGGAAAGCTGAACGCTTCCACGGGACATTGTGGAGATGGTTGGTGACCCAGGTGGTGGTGTTGCTGACAGATCGCCTGTTTGCGGGGTGGAAGGTGCCGGTATCACTACAGAGGTGGATGAAGAGGCCGAGACTGCAGCAGAAGAGGAAGCAGGAGGAGCCAGAGACCTTTCTTGGTTTTGAAGGTGTCTACTCCACTGCAGCTCGTGCTTTGCACTTAGATGCCTGATCATGCAGGTTGTGCTCAGGTTGAGAAGGTTTATGCCTCGCTTCAGGCTCTGATTGCACAGGGTGCAAACCACTGTCCTGTCATCAGCACATTTTCTAAAGAAACTTCCACGCTAGAGAACTCCTTTGAGCTGGCTTTGGTGCACTCAGTCCCTTGCTGTGTTGGGCAGTAGCAGGCGCAGTGTCTAGGGCACGGGCGCTCCGCTTCTGCACCCTGCTCCCTCTTCTGCTGTGCTGGTGGCTCTGTGCGACCACCGCCTCTTCCTCCAAACTACTCAGGTCACCTGCATGACCTTCATTCCATGTGGGGTCGAGGACCTCATTGTCCTCCACATCATCTTCCGCCCAAGTCTTCACCCCTGCCCTCCTTGTCGGTCTCCACAATTCTGAGTGCCGCAGCAGTTTGCACCTGCGTTTCGTCATCATCGGAGACGTGCTGCGATGGTCCTTCCATGTACTCATCTTGAGAAATAAGTGGTTGGACATCGCTGCACTCAATCTCTTCCACTTCTGGGGCAGGGCTAGGTGGATGGCCCTGGGAAACCCTGCTGACAGAGTCATCAAAAAGAAGAAGAGACTGCTGCATGACTTGGGGCTCAGACTGCTTGCCTGATTTGCAAGGGGGTGAGGTGAAAGACGGTTGGACATCGGCTGCAGGTGCCAACTCTGACCTTTCTGCAGTAGACTGGGTGGGAGACAATGTGAAGGAACTGGAGGCACTGTCAGCAGCAAACCAATCTACTATCGCCTCTACTTGTTCTGGCCTCAACACTTGTAGAGGCGCATGATGCCCTACCAAATACTGCTGCAGGTTCTGTCGCCTACTCACACTTGAGGAAGGTGTTTCACTTGTGCGTGTAGCTGGCACAGATCGACCACGTCCTCTCCTTGCAACAGGAGCTCTACCAGCAGCACTACGGCCCTATTTGACGGTCTCCTCATATCTCTGCAATTTATGATCTTGCCCTAGAAAGGTGTTTATTGAATAGCGGAACAAAACAACAACAGTATCGCACGGGTGTATCTCACAGTCAAATATGCAAATTATGCCGCAATTTAATTTTTTTTAACCCAAAAGGGTGTTTATTAAATAGCGGAATAGAAAAACCGTATACAAATACAATGGGTGTATCTCACAGTCAAATATGCAAAGTATGCCGTAATTTAATTTTTTTCACCCCAAAAGGGTGTATAATGAATAGCGGAATAGAAAAAAGGATATAAAACGGTGTATCTCACACGTACAAAAACAGACTAGGCCCCGATTACAATTTTTTGTACCCTACAGGCAGGATGAGGAGTAGGAGGAGTTCGGAACAGGAGGCACACTGAAGCACCCTGCAATCCATTGCGGTGGAAGATGCGCCCCAAAAATTTGGAAGGTGTATCTCACACGTACCAATACTGACTATGCCGCAATTTAATTTTTTTTACCCCAAAGGGTGTAGATTGAATAGCGGAATAGAAAATATGATATCAAAAGGTGTATCTCACACGTACAGACCCAGACTAGGCCCCAATCACAATTTCTTTTACCCTAAAGGCAGGATGAGGAGTAGGAGGAGTTTGGAACAGGAGGCAAACTGAAGCACCCTGCAATCCTCGGCGGTGGAAGATGCGCCCAAAAAATTGGTAAGGTGTATCTCACATGTACCGATACAGACTATGCCGCAATTTAATTCTTTTTACCTCAAAGGGTGTAGATTGAATAGCGGAATAGAAAATATGATATCAAAAGTTGTATCTCACACGTACAGACCCAGACTAGGCCCCCGATTACAATTTTTTGTACCCTACAGGCAGGATGAGGAGTAGGAGGAGTTCGGAACAGGAGGCAAACTGAAGCACCCTGCAATCCTCGGCGGTGGAAGATGCGCCCCAAAAATTTGGAAGGTGTATCTCACACGTACCGATACAGACTATGCCACAATTTAATTATTTTTACCCGAAAGGGTGTAGATTGAATAGCGGAATAGGAAATATGATATAAAAAGTTGTATCTCACACGTACAGACCCAGACTAGGCCCCAATTACAATTTTTTGTACCCTAAAGGCAGGATGAGGAGTAGGAGGAGTTCGGAACAGGAGGCAAACTGAAGCACCCTGCAATCCTCGGCGGTGGAAGATGCGCCCCAAAAATTTGGAAGGTGTATCTCACACGTACCGATACAGACTATGCCGCAATTTAATTATTTTTACCCCAAAGGGTGTAGATTGAATAGCGGAATAGAAAATATGATATAAAATTGGTGATTTTTCAATAGCACATGTGAAAACAGCAGTGTCTTATGTTTTATGTCACAGTCAGCTCTGCAGCAGGCTATGAAGGGAAAAAAAAAAATTCCCCTTTGACTTTGTAATTTTTCAATAGCAGATTAGTACAGACTATGCCACAATTTAATTTTTTTAACCCAAAAGGGTGTATATTGAATAGTGGAATAGAAAAAGTATATAAAATTGAAAATCACTCAATAGCACATGTGAACACAGCAGTGTCTTATGTCATGGTCAGCTCAACAGCAAGCAGGCTATGAAGGGAAAAAAAAAAAAAAATTCCCCTTTAATTAAATTTTTAAATAGCAGATTAGAACAGCAATCTGTAGTAAAATATAGCTGAACGCTGCACACAACAGACTGATAAAAATAGATTTTATTTCTCCCTCCTTCTCCTCCTCCTCAGTGGGCTCAAGTGAGGGCAAAAGATTGTTCAACTGCACCACCCCCCACACAGCAACATCGATGTAGACTGTCCCTGCCTTATCTCTCCAGCCTGTCCCTTAAAAGCTCAAATAACTTTCCCTGCCTACACTCCGACCTGTCCCTGCATTCTTTTCGGACACAATTTTTCACTGTCTGTCCCTAATCAGCAGCCAGCACGTATGATGTGTGCTCTCTCCCTACACTACAGCGGAATGAAGCAACACGCTGTGACTCTCGAGCTTATAAAGACATGGGTCACATGCTTCAGATGGCCAATCACAGCTACTAATACATTAGTAGGCATGGCTGGGATGGCATAAGGCACACCAGTTAAACGCTTGTTGATTGGCTGTTGAAAGCCCGCCATTAAAAGCGCGCCATTACATACAAAACAGGAAATAAAATTACCGAACACGGATTTTAAACCCAAACATACAGTAAAGTTTTCGGGTCCGCGTCCGGGTAGCAAAAATCCAATTATTCGGTACGAACCCGAATAATACAGTCCGTGTTCGCTCAACACTACTCCTGAACCCAATCAGCCTGGGATCTGGGCCAGCCGCAGGTCCTCAACCGGCAAAGACCTCCCCCCACCACCTAGATGGGAGAGGGAGCACCGTCAGGCCGAGTAGGCCTTGTCAGCAGGTCTGGAAAAAAAAAAAAAACAATCTCCTGTTCGCCAGACCAGGATCGTTCGAAAACACACGCGGAAGTCTGGAAGGACTTCACCACATCGACTGTCCCTGAGGGACGAAGAAACTGTTTGTGAGCTGAAAGGGAGGAACCCCGACTGCGACGAAGTACCTGCCCTTGATAGCCTATGGAATAAAACACTCTTCCCTCCGTTTACATAATGTCATCCAAGGCAGCGCCAAACAGGCGATCCCCAGAAAAGGGAGATCCATTAAGACCTTCTTAGAAGTTTGATCCGCAGACCAAAATTCTGGTCAAGCAGACTCCGGTCAACCACCGCCGAGACGACAAGGTCACCTATACAAGGGAGCCTCGACCAGCGCGTGATCGCAAACAAAATCCAGCCCCTGCCTCAGCTGGTCCAACAGCTCCCCCAGGAAAAGAGGGACATGTCCCACGCCAAGTCACGGCGTTGGGTCTCCGCCCATCAGGCAGAGTCTGCGGGGCAAGGGCAAACATAAACACGTTTCCAGTGCAGCTACGCCAGAGAGTACAGGGCGCAAGCCACAGCCCGCGCTATCCTATCCCCCAAGTCCATAAAGGACGGGGATTCTGCCACCGGAACAGTGGTAGTCCCATTCAGCGTGAGACTGTATGTCCACTCCCACCAGCCTTCACAGCAAACAATCTACAAGAAAATGGCCAAAAACGGGTGTACCAAGATGGCAGCCGTCATAGAAGCAGACAGGGGCTACATCAAAATGTCGGCCCCCCGCGGAAATCGCGGGAATCGGGACCCACAGGGGGACCCCCCAAATGCCCATCCACCTCAGAAAATCCCACCAAGGCCCCCCCCCCGCACGATCGTTGAGCGCCGCGGACGGCGCACTCCCCTGGCCCCCCCATGCGGCCTGCACACTAGGCCCCAGCCTCAGGTACGCACAAACAGTCCCCCACATGGGGGGGGTAGGAGAGGGGTGGTGGAGATGAGGGGGGTGGGGGTGGTGGAGAGGAGGGGGGTCACAACAGGACAAAGGGAAACCCAGGAGTGTGGGCGTTCGACCGTCCCAGGGAGGGGGGACATTTACTCACCATACTGGGAACACAGGCGGGCACCATCTACTGACAGGACCCCATGCCACCGGAGTAGGGGGGCTGTCGGCCAAATAGGAACACTGCGACATAAGCCTGGACCCTGTCGTGTGCGTCCTGGCGAGATGTTTAACTCACGGGCCCAGTCCCCGTCCAGAGGGACTCTGTCGCGGCCGACCCAGTGCAGAGCTAAGGCCTGCACGCGCTCGCTGGCCAGACGGGGGTGACCACTGGATATGGGGGTCCAGTCTGTCGCCTGAAGATCTCACGGGAGAAAATTTCCGGAGAAAAAAAGGCTAGCTAAAAAAACAAAAATCTATATAAAAAATGCTTTATATGCCAGGACCAGAGATCCAAGCAAGGAACTAGGTCCTTATTACTCCTGACTAGACAGATTAAAACTGACATCCTATGCAGGAAGAGAGAGGGTGTACCCTCCGGGACTGCCCATAGGCATAGCCAGAACTTTTTTTTCTGCCTAGTGTTCTACTCCTAACCCTATCAATGAACGATAGATAAAAAACATTTTAAAAAAATGGCGAGTCCATGCCAAGCCCTTCGGGTCTGTTACGGATTTTAAAATGGCGTGGGGTCCCCCCCAGAATCCATACCAGACCCTTATCCGAGCATGCAGCCTAGAAGGGCAGGATAGGAGGAGGATGGGCGAGTGCCCTCCCCTCTCCTGCACCATACCAGGCCGCTTGCCCTCAACATGAGGGGTGCCCCGCAAAGCACCTTATCCCCATGTTGATGGAGAACAGGGCTTTTTCCTAACAACCCTGGGCTGTGGTTGTGGGGGTCTGTGGGTGGGGGGCTTATTGGAATCTGGAAGCTCCCTTTAACAAGGGGGCCCCCAGATCCCCCCCCCCCCATGTGAATGAGCATTGGGTACATCGTACCCCTACCCATTCACCAAAAAAGTGTACAAAATAAATAAAAACACAAAAGCCAGTTTTTAACAAGTCCTTTATTCAAAAATAAAAATAAAAAAATAGTGTCCCACGATGTAAACCCATAGTCATCCACACTGCTCGCAGCACCCGAAAAATAGAAAAAAGATATAAAGACGCTTCACCTCTTCAGAGGCCTCCCGCTGAATGACGCTCTTGAGCTGTGACAGCTCTTTTATAGGCAAGGGGCAGGACCACCTGTTATATCATGCCTAAATCGGCGGGATACCTCTGAAGAGGCGGAAGCAGTTTTTATATTTTTTTCTATTTTTTGGGTGCGGCAAGCAGTGTGATTGACAATGGATTTACATCGAGGGACACTATTTTTTTTTATTTTTGAATAAAAAAATTGTCAAAAACTGTATTTTGTGTTTTACCTGTATGTACTGGTTCTACTTTTTGTTAAACTGTTTTAAAACCCAATAAAAATCAATTGAAGAAAAAAAAAAAAAACTGTCTTTCTTTTGTGTTTATTTTTTTTGTACATTTTTTTGGGGTAAATGGGTAGGGGTATGATGTACCCGATACCAGCGGCGGATCCAGGCAATTAACCCCCCCCCCCCCAGGAGAAAATAGTAGCAGATTTAAGTTCCCAGAGTCATTATCTAAATGCAGCTGCAGGGACTTTATTTCTGCTTCCCCCGGCTCCCAGAAGACCTAAAATATAATCCCTGAGCCCCATTAGTTCATTTAGAGGGGCCCATGATGCTGTATTATGGAGAGACTTTTTTTTTTTTTAATTCCCTACTCAGGTGGATTAATACCACCAGGAGCCGCATTTTGCAACAATAAAATGAAGGTTCCGGCCAGGCGGAGTGATATGAGTCAGCAGTCTCATCACTGCCTGACTCCTTCAGCCAATGGGTGCAGAGAGGAGAGGGCGGGCTCAGGCTGAGGGGAAATTAGCAGCGTGTTTCTGTGTGTGTGAACACACTGAGAGGGACAGGCTTCCCACAGCAGGCTGGGGGCCTAGGGCAGTGAGGAAAACATCAAAACTGCAATGAATTCATTTGTCTCCAAAAAGGTACAGTAACACCCTTCACCTATGCCATGTCCTTGCTGCTGCCCAGCCACCATGAGGAATTATACAGCAGCTAAATGCTTTCATCATCATTATCATCATGATAATCACACAGTACAGATGCATTGAGCCATAGTACCTGTATTGTGTGATTGTCATGATGATAATGATGATATAGAATGACAGTGAAAATAATCTTTCTGCCTCCTTTACACAGGGCGTGCTGCAGACATGAGTCTAACATGCCGGGCTGACATTTACTGGCTTTAGGATGCATAAAGTGTTGCATATATATATCCCTGTGCATATAATCGCCGTACCTGTACACCGGTGTGTGGGAGCAATCCTGGGGGCGCACACGCGCACGCCCACTTGCCAGCGGGGAAACCGAGGCGCAGGGCCACAAGCCGCGATTGGCGCCAGGCACCCGCAATTGCTCCCTGTGAGGAGAGAACGACGGTCTGCAGTTGTAAACGCAGCAGACCGTTGTTGTCTCAGGAATCACTGCAGAGCTCCTGTGTTCCTCCTATTTAGGAACTCAGGTCTCTGTGTTGATATTACAAGCCCACCCACCCCCCACAGGTAGAAAGCACCCCCCAGGCTCACACTTAACCCTTTGATCGCCCCTGGGTTAACCCCTTCCTTGCCAGTGTCATTATTACTGTAACAGTGCATATATTAAGCACTGATTACTATAGTAATGTCACCGATTCCCCCAAAAGTGTCAAAAATGTTCGATAAACCGATATCTTTTCATGTGACAACACTGAAGAAATGACACTTTGCTACAATGTAAAGTAGTGAGTGTTCAGTTTGTAAAACAGTGTAAATTTGCTGTCCCCTCAAAATAACTCAACACAGCCATTAATGTCTAAACCGCTGGCAACAAAAGTGAGTACACCCTTAAGTGGAAATGTTCAAACTGGGCCTAAAGTGTCAATATTTTATGTGGCCACCATTATTTTCCAGCTCTGCCTTAACCCTCTTGGTCATTCAGTTTACCAGAGCTTCACAGGTTGCCACTGGAGTCCTCTTCCACTCCTCTGTGAGGACATAACAGAGCTGGTGGATGTTGGAGACCTTGCGCTCCTCCACCTTCCGTTTGAGGATGCCCCAAAGATGCTCAATAGGGTTTAGGTCTGGAGACATGCTTGGTCAGTTCATTATCTTTACCCTCAGCTTTTTTAGCAAGGCAGTGGTCATCTTGGAGGTGTGTTTGGGGTTGTTATGTTGGAATAATGCCCTGCGGCCCAGTGTCCGGTAGGAGGGGATCATGCTCTGCTTCAATATGTCTCAGTACATGTTGGGATTCATGCTTCCCTCAGTAAACTGTAGCTCCCCAGTGCCGGCAGCACTAATGCAGCCCCAGACCATGACACTCCCACCACTAGGTTTGACTTTAGGCAAGACACACTTGTCTTTGTACTTCTCACCTGGTTGCCGCCACACACGCTTGACACCATCTGAACCAAATAAGTTTAGCTCGGTCTCATCAGACCACAGGAGATGGTTCCAGTAATCCATATCCTTAGTCTGCTTGTCTTCAGCAAAGCTTTCTTGTGCATCATCTTTAGAAGAGGCTTCCTTCTGGGACGGCAGCCATGCAGACCAATTTCATGCAGTGTGCGGTGTATGGTCTGAGCACTGACAGGCTGATCACTCACAACATCAGCTCTGCTGCAATGCTGGTAGCATTCATACATCTATTTCCCAAAGACAACCTCTGGATATGACGCTGAGCACATGCACTCAACCTTGGTTGACCATGGCGAGGCCTGTTCTGAGTGGAACCTGTCCTGTTAAACCACTGTGTGTTCTTGGCCACTGTGCTGCAGCTCAGTTTCAGGGTCTCAGCAATCTTCTTATAGCCTAGGCTATCTTTATGTAAAGCAACAATACTTTTTTTTCTATTCTCAGAGAGTTCCTTGCCATGGGATGCCATGTTAAACTTCCAGTAACCAGTATGATAGAGTGAGAGCGATAACACCAAATTGACCACACCTGCTCCTCATTCACACCTGAGACCTTGTAACAGTAACGAGTCACATGACACGGGGGAGGGAAAATGGCTAATTGGGCCAAATGTGGACATTTTCACTTAGGGGTGTACTCACTGTTGTTGTTTAGACATTAATGGCTGTGTGTTGAGTTATTTTGAAGGGACGGAAAGTTTTCACTGTTATACAAGCTGTACACTCACTACTAGCAAAGTGTCATTTCTTCAGTGTTGTCACATGAAAGAATGTAATAAAATATTTACAAAAATGTGAGGGGTGTACTCATTTTTGTGAGATACTGTATGTTAGAGCTGTTCTACGATTTGCACAGTCCTACCATAAAGCACAGCCATCATAGTCTGGCAGTGCACAAAACCAGATTTTCTCTGCCTTTATTATGTTACACAGGCCTTCTCAGTAACCTAGCCTTTGAGTGAACATTGAAAGGAGAAGCAATAGACTGATAAATATCTCTGTCACTCTGCCCTCTCCTCCTATGAGTATTCCTTCATTTATCACATTAGCACTTCAGTACAAATGAATGGCTTCTTGTGTAGCTTCTGCCTTTCCCAGTCTGAATGTTACTGTACAAAAACTGCAAGATGCTGATACCAGATTTAATTCATGTATTTGAATTGTTTGTGTTGAAAAAATAAATTTAATGACATATTAATTAAAATAAGGCTGCATTATTTATTTGTGTCTTTTACATCTCTGATTGAGATTAGCTTTAATGTCCTTTGCACACAATTTAGTATTCAAAGAGAACAAAGCTTCACCTTACTAAGTTAGGTGAACATTTACTTTAGGTGAACAGCCCCTACTCCTCTACTAGTATCCTCCACTAGTAAATCAAAATCCTGAAGATGTAAAATTTAGAGCACAGTGTATACAGTCAGTACTCAGAATCTATGTAAGGTACAGTACTTCTATTCTTGGTTTGTGTTCTAAATGTAAAGTATTAATGCATCACAGAAACGTAGAGTTGTCAATGTGAAGCAACTTGTATGTTTTTATAAGTGATCTGGAACAGAGAGTGCTCTACAATGCAGAAATCTACTTACCTACTAGACCTACGTACTAGATCAAGCTTCATATATTTTATTAATTTCATTAATCTAATGACTGGTTCACTTTAGGGACTAATTTAAAAATCACATCCTCATGTCAATGTCATTATTAAGCATTACCATTTCTTAACCAGGTCCATTTTCTTTCCAAGGAATCGATTTGACTTTCCAAAGCTGCAATTTTCTCGATGCTCCCCGTATCTATGAAGAAAATGTTTATACTATTATCTGCAATACAAAGTCTATGTACTGTAGAATCATGTTATCTGCAGAACATAATTCTATTCATCTCTGCATCTGGATAAGTTATTTATATTTTGAATTTAAGGGTATCTGTAGCAAAAATGTTTTCTTTAAAGCTCAAATTCGGGCGAAAAAAAAAGGTTTTCCCTTGCAGTGGGTCTGTGCCTTCACTGCAAGAGTTAAAGTTATTGTAAATGATCACTTTGTAAAACAACCCATTCCGTTTAAAATTGAAATCAAAGGAAAACATTTGTTTATAGATATGAAAAAAACATTATAAATACAATTTTTTCCTTTGTTTAAAAGTGATCTAATTCCCTCTGTT
This sequence comes from Pelophylax lessonae, assembly GCF_965119305.1. Classification (NCBI taxonomy): domain Eukaryota; kingdom Metazoa; phylum Chordata; class Amphibia; order Anura; family Ranidae; genus Pelophylax; species Pelophylax lessonae. Next base: position 188,565,809 of record NC_138776.1, on the reverse strand, counting down.
CTCAGCTGCATAAGAGCTAGGGGGAGGAGAAGCAACTGCACACTGATCTTCCCAATAAAAGGCTATGTGTGTGTGTGTGTGGGGGGGGGGGTCAGGACAAGTCTGGTCATTAGAGGAGAGCAGCCTGAGTTCCCAGCACAGCTAGGGAACTGACCACAGTGAGCTCTAATGCAATACAAAGAAAACAGGATACTTTTTTATAGCATTTCCAGCAGGCACATATCAGGAATTTGAAATGCTGTAGTAACAAACACTTTAAGTACTCATTTTGTCCAGGGGAGAAGAGAAAGTCTTATACTCACCAAATCCTCCGCTCCACCGCCAAATGGCACTCTTCCACGACCCAGCGGTGGGCTGTTCGTGTAGTCCTCACATCCAAACCAGGTCTATGGAGCTTGATAATGTCAAGACTAAAGAAAGACCACTAGAGCTTGGGGTTTGCAGGAGCTACAAGGACTGGTCTTGTGCAGTGCAGATCAGAGAATCAGGTAAGAATATCTCCCTTCATCTTTTCCCAGAAATAAGCAATTAACCCTTGCAGTATGGGCACCAGGAATGGAAAAGAAGGGAAATATCTCTAACAGAACCCCGGCTCATAGTAAATCCTTTCCCTACTCTATTCAGAATTAAAATAAAACAGTTTTGGGGTATGATACATTTTAAATTTTGGTTCTTTCATATGTGCATCACGGGGAATAATAAATGGGAGGCCATAGTTCTACTTTAAGACCGTATGCAAACTTGGCTAAAAAACGTCACTCTTAAAAGTGCTTGGCATTTTGACTTTCAACCTGTAAAAGCACCTGCATGTTAGCCTATGTGTCAATGCACACATAGGCATCTACACGCATATTCGAGAAGCGTTTGCAGGCTGAAAAAAAAAAAAACGTTACCAGCGCATTCATGAGAGGGGCTTTTGAGCAGAAAAACACTTGATGTGCCTAAACACATGCAGATGGGTTTGAGTGTTAATTCATTCCAATGACCGGAATAAATTATAAGAATGAATTACCGTTCAAACGCTTGATGCGCCTAAATTCGTCTGTGCAATACAAAGTTTTAGGTGCATTTTTTAAAAGCAGCTTTTCTCCTGCCAGGAGTTCTGGCGTTCAGAGGAGAAAAGCAAATGCCCAAAGTGCATGAGGCCAAAGTTGACTGTGAGATTTGTTGTTTTCCCACACAAAGTGAAAGGAATGACATCATTCTACCTGGAAGAGAGACTGACACTTGATCATAGATCGGTAAGTCTGGGTAAGAAATGTCAGAGAAAGGGAAAGTAATAAAATATAGGTGAAATTGACCGTGCTCACAGTGAACAAAATAATAAAGAGTGATACAGTGATCAACAATCCAACAACACAAACCCAAAAAATTTTTTTATTTTTTTTTCAATTGATCGATCTTCTCCAGGATGTTTCCAGGCAAGAGATCACCCATGAACCTGTGAGTCCCTTCTCCACTGACCTTCACATGCACACAGGACACTCACCAGATCACTATGATCCCCATTACAGGTAGTCTAACACAGCAGAGATAATAGTCCATAAGCCTCCAGGGAGACCCTCTCAGTATGGATGCGTATAGTCGGGTGAGGTATGAGTGAAAAAAGCAGTAATAGACCTCTCATAGCATAATATATCAAAACAATTTAATAAAGCGATTAAAATTCCACTTACAAAAGATGAACAATATCAGGCAAAAAAATTGCAGTGGACGCTGCTCTGCACTCCACCTGCATTCCAAACAGCTGAAGTGATGTTTCGCATCCTAGTCCCACCCTATGAGTTTCATCTGACATCATCAGGGGTCACATGATCATGTACGTCACTTCAACATGACTTATATACACAACCGCTGCATGATGATCCAAAAGTAGATTGGATTTGTAAATGGATTTGTGTTGTGGGGATTGTTGAGCACTGTATCACTCTTATTATTTTGTTCACTGTGAGCGCGGTCAATTTCAACTATATTTTATTTGTTACGCTTTGTATGCTTTATGACGTGCTGCCACATTATTATCAATTTAAATACTGGGTGTTTATTACCTCACTAATTTAAAAGTGAGAAGTGAGAGTAATGCAGCAAGAGCTGCTGATTTATAGTTAGACTGGTGCATGACATTGAATTGTTTATTTTTTTCCCATAAGCTGGATTTGGAGTTTAAACATAGTTTGCTTCTTGACTCGCCTTTTTAATTAGTTTTCTTTATTATTGTTTTTACTCCGTACAGGGGTCTGCTACCCTCCACTGTTAGCTGTTAATATACCAGTGTTATGCATAATTATGTATTAACACTTCTTGTCCCTGTTAAGCTGGCTTTGAAACCTGAGGAGGAGGAAGTGGAGAGAGAGAGCCTCAGCCACAGGTGCTGTCCATGTCTCTCAACTACAAGCCAGTAGGGACAATAATGCTGATTTTGAATTTCAGTGCCACACTATAGTTCCTGTCAGTTAGAAGCTCTGTTCCAGGCTGGTTGAGGATTCTGATCTTGTTTTTAGGTCTCAGACACAAACACAGACACCACATCATCCTCAGGGGCCCCTGCAATTGGACTTTGCTGCAACATTTATTTGGAGGTCTCTTTTATTAACTATATATACCTGTGTATATGTGAGCAATTACATTAAGACTCCTAATGGGCCAATTTGCTGTAAATACCTTTTTGCACATTGCATGTTATTAATCTCCTCTTAAATAAAGCTTGTATAATTTATATACTGGTGTGCTTCTATATACTTGTGGCTAATGTTTTATGTTGGTTGCAGTAGTTCTTTCGCTTCCAATCACTTTGTTTAGAATATTAATTATTTCCCAGGAAGGAAATCCCCTTTGTGTGATGTGCCCAGAATCGAATGTGCCTTGCCCAAGATAGTTTAATCTGGAAGGGACTAGAGAACTGATGGAGATGTGGCTGCTCACATTGTTGTCCAAGCCATGCCCTGAACACGTTGTAGTTGTATGGTTGTTTAGAAGGAAAATCTGTCTCATCCATAATGATAAACATGTTCCGGACTTTTGTAAATCTGTCTAACCTAGGTGCCCATAAATACAGGGGCATTGGTTTTACATACACAGCAAAACTTTAACATTTTGTAATCTCAGAGTGTAATCTCAAATCTCACATTTTGCTGTGTTTTTCAGCGTTAGAGCATTCTACAGCTGAAAAATTCTGCTTCAAACAAAGTAGTTCTGGGGTTTTTTTTCCCAGCCTGAAATTGCTCCTACCAAAAAAGCCTATGTGTGCATGGAAACAAAGGATAACATGCTGGGAAGTTTACTGTCTGTTAGTGATGGGCTGAACACCCCCTTGTTCGGTTCACACCAGAACATCTCAAACAGGAAAAAAATTTTAGCGAACATGTAAATGGGGATGGCCTTGCGGTTCGCGGTGAACTTTGCTTGTTCGCAGCCCGCCGATTTTGCGAACATATGGCGTTGTTCGCGGCGGCCATATTAGTTTACATTGGGGAGAACTTTGACCAATGAATCAGCCATCAGGTGGAACGGGACAGCCAATTGAAACATTTCAGCACATGGACATACCCCTACCTTATAACCTTATAAATAGACCTGACCTGGAGGCTATTTCACATTCTGCTTTTTGTCAGTGTAGGGAGAGGTTGCTTGTGTGCAGCAGGGACAGACTGTCAGTGACACAAATCACTCTGTTAAGGTCCACAAAAGTCATTTTGAGGGCTGGTATTTGGTATAGGTGTACTATCTCTTTTGTCAGTGTAGGTAGAGGTTTGCTGTGTGCACCAGGGACAGATCGTCAGTGATACAAATCGCTCTGTTAAGGTCCACAAAAGTCATTTTAAGGGCTGGTATTTGGTATAGGTGTACTGTCTAACGTCCCTAGCTGTCAGGTTAACCCATGTGGGCTAATTTTTGGGGCCTTTTATGGCCGACACTTACTTCTGTATCCTGTAAATGCCTAATGTACCTTGAGCCACAGAAAACAATGTTCTTAGCTGTCAGGTACACCCATGTGGGCTAATTTTTGGGGCCTTTTATGGCCGACACTTACTTCTGTGTCCTGTGACAGCTTTGACAGCTGTTTTATAGGCAAGGGGCGGGGCCACCCAATTCCGTCACCCAGTGGTACTGCCCCTGTCTGACGTCAATTTAAAAAAAAAATGGCCTGGGGTCCCTCCCTTAAAATCTGTACCAGACCCATGCCATTTTGTTTTTAAATCTTGCCTTGGAGTTTCCCTTTAAAATCTAAACTAGACCCAAAGGGCCGGTATAGATTTAGGGGGGGGGGGGGCATGCAGTTTTTTTCACCCCATTTCTGCCTAGACCAATTTTCAGCTTTCAGGGCTCATTGGCCTCTATGGAAAATATTGGTCAGCTTGGCATGGCACTGCTCCTTGTCTTTAACATTGGCGTCTATGGGAAACATTGGTTACCTTGACATGGGACTGCTCACGAACTATAAGTGACAAGGACAGAAAACTTGGGGAGCACTGAGGGGGGCACCCAGGACTGCAACATATCTATACACTTTAAAAGTGGAGTATGCCTGTACACTATACTGACTGCACTAAACTCAACACACTATCCACTAACTAAATGCCTAGTCTCTATTATAACATGCTATACACGGCTGCCGTATAAGCAGCAGCCTTATATAGTGTGGGGCATGGACTTAGCCCCTGAGCCATGATTGGCTAAAGGCACCCTGCCTCTTGCCAATCAAGGCTCTGGCAGGACATTGTGCTGTGATTGGCCAAAGCAAACAGGTCAGGTGCAAATCAACCAATATACACTTATTGGGATTTTTTTTAAATCAAAAACGTGTAGCAGAATACATTTTGGCCAAAATGTATGAAGAAATTATATTTTCTTTTCTTTTTTTTTTTTTTATATGTTTTATAGCAGAAAGAAAAAATAATGTTTTGTTTTTTTTTTTTTTTTCATTTATATCACAAAAAAAAGTAAAAAAACCCAGTGGTGATCAAATACCACCAAAATAAATCTCTATTTGTTTGAAGCAAATTATATAAATTTTGTTTGGGTACAGCATTGCATGACCGCGCAAATACGAGTTAAAGCAGTGCAGTGCCAAATAGCAAAAAATGGCTTAGTCATGAAAGGGGTAAAATAGACTGTATCAAGGTGAAAAACCTTAAGACTTTACAATCACTTTAGGTTTTTCTAGTTAACACAGGAGGAATCCGATCTGTTGCTAGAATATAAATAGTTTCCAACATATGTAGCATCCTCATCTATATCTTCCAACACTATACTTGAAGGTTTCCCTAAGGCCCCTTTCACATGCGGAGTCCGTACAGATACACCTGTCAGTTTTTTGGCGGATCTGAACAGACGCCCCATGCATCTCTATGGGGCATTGGATGTCAGCAGAGACGTGTCTGCTGACATCCGATCCGATCTGTCATCCGCCTGCTCAGCGGGGGATCGGCAGATCGATCCCCCGCTGAGAAAAATGGAGTCCACCAGAAAAGGACATTTCTCAGCATTTCAATATAATTAAATTCTCTAAGCACAATCTAGCTACAGAGGAAGTTCAGGTTTTACAACGAAGTCTAAGTTTTTGTCCAACCCACAATGTTGACAAGTTTTAGGTCTTGAAAGACCTCCAATTATTTGGACATAAATTACTAGTAAAAATGTAATATAACAAACAAGACATATCACCTGACCAGGCCTCTGCACAGGATCAGACAGTAATAAACAATCTGGTCAGTCTACTAGAAGAAAATAAACCTCTTGACCTCATTGACAGAATCGACCTTGACTCCCTCCTATTAGATTCTGAAGTGAAGATTTTAACTCTCAACTGTTTTTAAAAAGGAAATCTGGTATATATCCCTCACCTGGCTCCAACTCCAATTTGGTGGCCTTTTTCAAAGCAAGGACATCCAAGCCTTAAAAATTAAATTTGCCCATGACAATTTATCTCCTGGGGAGAAACAGGCCCTGCTAGATCTAACCAATCAATTGGACATTCCAATAAAACCAGCAGACAAAGGGGGAAACATAGTAATCAAGGATAATGACCAATATATACCATATGTGTACGAACATCTTAGGTAATCGAGACTGGTACTGCCCCATTTCCAGCTCGGTTATCAAAAAATCCAACAACCAGTTCTATGAAATGGTAGATATAGTTTACCTGAACAATATCATCCCTAAACATTCATTGGAGTTTATACAGACAACATATCCTGTCATTCCAAAATTTTATGCCCTTCACAAAGTGCATAAAAACAAAATCAATCCTCCAGGAAGATCAATAATATCAGGCAACAGCTCACTTATTGAAAATCTGAGAACATTGATAATTATTTGAGGCCATATTCCCAGCTATATCGGAGACACTCCCCATCTATTACAAATTATTGATGGGCTCTACATCCCCGAAAGTGCTTTTTTAGGCTCAGTGGATGTTGAAGCCCTCTACTGTTCAATCCCCCATGAGAAGGGAATCGCGGTCATTCAACATCTCTTATCCCAAAAAAATCAATCTGAATGGAACCTCAATGAGTTTATTATCTTATCTTTAGAATTTATACTTACCCAAAAATGTTTTTTCGTTTCAAGACTCCCACTTCCTCCAGGTGCAGGGGGTGGCTATGGGGAACTGCTGTGTCCCCACTTATGCCAATCTGTACCTGGGGGAGTGGGAGCGTGATTTTATTTCATCTGATGATCTAACAAAATTCTCTAAGCACTTTTGTTTATGGTGTAGATTTATAGGCAATATACTCATTATATGGGTTGGCCCCTCAAATATCCTTCAACAATGTTTACATGCGATGAACATCAATGAATTTAATCTCATTTTCACAATGAATCATAGCTCAACATCTATCAATTTTCTAGATATCACCATTCATAAGGGAATAGATGGAGAACATTCTACTTACTTGTTCCGTAAACCTGCAGCGGGGAATAACATTCTTAATTTTTCGAGTTTTTACCAGAAACCATTAATTAAGTCTGCCCCCTATGGCTAATATCTAGCATTCAGAGAAATTGTTCAAACAAAATGACATTCCAGGTGGAAGCCGATAAATTGTGTGTCAGCTTATTGGCCAGGGGATATTCAAAGAACTGCCTAAAAAAGGCCTTTAAAGGGGCCATGATACCTACTAGACATAGCCAAAACTCGGGTCATTATTCATTTTTGTAACCATAATACATGGTTAACCAGCACTCACAGGTCAGAGCTATTATAGGCAAATATTCGCACTTGTTAAGCATGGATCCGACAATAGGCCCTTTTGTGTCAGAAAAAATGGCCATTACCTACCGATGAACCAGTGATCATTGGTGATCATTTGGTCTACAGCTAATTTAAGGGGAACAATAGACGAGACCCCTGTAAATACTTAGGCACGTTCCACTGTGGAGGCTGTAACTATTGCCAATACATGTGCACCAACAAAAAGGCCTCCCTAATGGTACAATCCTTAAACACAGCCATTATGCCAATTGCAAAACAGTTGGGGTAGTATATCTTCTGACCTGTGAGTGTGGTTGCAGAATTACTATGGGGTCACCATGTGACTTTTGTACATGATGGCATGTTCCCACGCATTCAGTTTCTCATTCTTTAAAGCCTTCATCAAAGGATTGGAAGAAGAAACTACTCCAATGCGAACTGCGTTGAATCTACCAATTAGGGGCTACATCCCCCCCTCCCCTTGGTATGAATGAGGCTATCAACTTCAAACCCTTCTTAGAGGGCTTTACATTACGGGGTTGGCATAAAGATATACGTATGAATGCTACAACCCTCCCTATTTTTCTCTCCCCCCCCCTCTCCCTTGGTCTTTTTTTCGCTCCCCCCCCCCCCTTTCTCTCTTTGTCTTACAGTTTATGACTGGTTTTGGTATTGCGCTATCAAAGTTACTTTATTATATCATGTTTGTATTTATTGATTATATACTTTCTTGATTGATTTGGCAATTACTTTGGTTTTGTACAATCATCGGCAATGTCCGTCCATCTTTGCATCTATTGTATTTTCCTTAAACTATTTATACAATTATGCGTTTTTTGTAATTGTTTATATATATTTAATCTTATTTTTTCAGTTTTTTTTTTTGTTTTTTTCTTCTCTCTTTCCCCTCATGTGTAGGCCACCCGTGATTTTTCCATGCGGTGGCCTTTCTTCCATCTGGGACAGCGCAGGCTCTGTCATTGCTCCCCCCCTCTCGCTGCATCAACAGCTCGATGGTGGCGTGTTGAGCTGTGCAGGTTCCGTCCTCACAAGCACTGGCAGGTGTCTGGCATGGGACGTCGCTTCACTCTTTTGGGTGGGGCCGCGCCGCACGTCACATGCCCAGGGACCAAGCTGGAATGCACAATGTTGAGCAATCGTGAAAATGCACCCACGGATATCTCCCGCAGGCAGTCTTCTAATGGAAGAACACCTCAAACTTGTGGGGCCATTCCCTGCCATGACAGGTGCATGCAATATCATTTCAATTTTGTATCTAATTTTTTACAGTATGACTCGTTCCTGTGCCCAGCAAGAATAACTGTGTGGGGTTGCGGTGTTCAGGCACCACCAACAACCAAGGCCCAATTTTTCTGCACCTGTATGACAAGTACATGCGATTTCAAATTTGTATGGAATTTTTAACAGCAGGGCCCGTTCCTGCACCCAGCAAGAGTAACTGCAAGGGGTTTCGGTGTTCAGGCACCACCAACCAACACACAAGACCCAATTTTTCTGCACTCGTATGACAAGTACAGGCGATTTAAATTCTGTATGGAATTTTTAACAGCAGGGCCCATTGTATTTTCTATAATTTAAATGAAGATGTATTTGTTTATTTGCTTATTCACTATTGTTTATTCACTATGGTGATTGTGTTTTTATAATATAAAAGCGCTGTTCTTTTGTTTCTTTTCATAGTATAAGTGTTTTTTACACTTTACAACAAGCAGCTCTTTATTGTAGTTTATTTGTTTTTGGTTATTGATTTGCAGGGGTCTAGAACCTATTGGGTTCCTATATTTTCTTTTACTTATTTTATTTTTACTTTTTATCCCGATATCATAGTTACACAGTTAGTCAGGTTGAAAAAAGACATAAGTCCATCTGGCTCAATAAAAAAAAAAAAAAAAAACAGGAAAGAAAACCTAACTATACAATCCATATGCATAATTATATACCCTCAGTTGATCCAGAGGAAGGCGAAAAAAACCCCAGCAATATATATATATATATATATATATATATATATACACACACACACACAGTATCTCACAAAAGTGAGTACACCCCTCACATTTTTGTAAATATTTTATTATATCTTTTCATGTGACAACACTGAAGAAATGATACTTTGTAAAGTAGTGAGTGTACAGCTTGTATAACAGTGTAGATTTGCTGTCCCACCAAAATAACTCAACGTACAGCCATTAATGTCTAAACCGCTGGCAAAAAAGTGAGTACACCCCTATGTGGTCCAAATTGGCCCCAAAGTGTCAATATTTTGTGTGGCCACCATTATTTTCCAGCACTGCCTTAACCCTCTTGGGCATGGAGCTCACAAGAGCTTCCCAGGTTGCCACTGGAGTCTTCTCCCACTCCTCCATGAAGACATCCCAGGGCTGGTGGATGTTAGAGACCTTGTGCTCCTCCACCTTCTGTTTAAGGATGCCCCACAGATGCTCAATAGGGTTTAGGTCTGCAGACATGCTTGGCCAGTCCATAACCCCACACACACCTGTACTCAATCAGTGTCCACCATCAAGTGGATATAGGAGGAGTCCCCTGTAGTGCATTTGCACATCTTTCCCAGCAAGGAGTATTATCTACAAGGGTTAGAAAGGCTGGATTTGTCTCTTTTTCATGGATAGTGTAGGACCCACTGATAATGGGGTACTTTGACGCAGTAGTGGGCTTGAGCACAATATGGCCATATGGTGGGACCAAATCCCCATTTTTATTTATGGATTGTCTTCAGATTTGGTAGTTATTTCTTTTGCATTTGCGCTCTATTCTTTTTTAAATATACATGTCTTTTGGTTCATAGCTGCAGCAGCTTTAGAAATACATGGGTATGCTCCCCCAAATTTTTTGCCTGTTTATTATGTATTCGGTTTGACCAGACTATCGAGGTTGAGCAACCCTCCCCACCCCCCCCCCCACACACCTGTACTCAATCAGTGTCCACCATCAAGTGGATATAGGAGGAGTCCCCTGTAGTGCATTTGCACATCTTTCCCAGCAAGGAGTATTATCTCCAAGGGTTAGAAAGGCTGGATTCGTCTCTTTTTCATGGATAGTGTAGGACCCACTGATAATGGGGTACTTTGACGCAGTAGTGGGCTTGAGCACGATATGGCCATATGGTGGGACCAAATCCCCATTTTTATTTATGGATTGTCTTCAGATTTGGTAGTTATTTCTTTTGCATTTGCGCGCTATTCTTTTTTAAATATACATGTCTTTTGGTTCATAGCTGCAGCAGCTTTAGAAATACATGGGTATGCTCCTCAAATTTTTTGCCTGTTTATTATGTATTCGGTCTGACCAGACTATCGAGGTTGAGCAACCCTCCCCACCCCCCACACACACCTGTACTCAATCAGTGTCCACCATCAAGTGGATATAGGAGGAGTCCCCTGTAGTGCATTTGCACATCTTTCCCAGCAAGGAGTATTATCTCCAAGGGTTAGAAAGGCTGGATTCGTCTCTTTTTCATGGATAGTGTAGGACCCACTGATAATGGGGTACTTTGACGCAGTAGTGGGCTTGAGCACGATATGGCCATATGGTGGGACCAAATCCCCATTTTTATTTATGGATTGTCTTCAGATTTGGTAGTTATTTCTTTTGCATTTGCGCGCTATTCTTTTTTAAATATACATGTCTTTTGGTTCATAGCTGCAGCAGCTTTAGAAATACATGGGTATGCTCCTCAAATTTTTTGCCTGTTTATTATGTATTCGGTCTGACCAGACTATCGAGGTTGAGCAACCCTCCCCACCCCCCCACACACACCTGTACTCAATCAGTGTCCACCATCAAGTGGATATAGGAGGAGTCCCCTGTAGTGCATTTGCACATCTTCCCAGCAAGGAGTATTATCTCCAAGGGTTAGAAAGGCTGGATTCGTCTCTTTTTTATGGATAGTGTAGGACCCACTGATAATGGGGTACTTTGACGCAGTAGTGGGCTTGAGCACGATATGGCCATATGGTGGGACCAAATCCCCATTTTTATTTATGGATTGTCTTTAGATTTGGTAGTTATTTCTTTTGCATTTGCGCGCTATTCTTTTTTAAATATACAGTCCATAACCTTTACCCTCAGCTTCTTTAGCAAGGCAATGGTAGTCTTGGAGGTGTATTTTGGGTCATTACCATGTTGGAATACTGCCCTGCAGCCCAGTCTCTGAAGGGAGGGGATCATGCTCTACTTCAGTATGTCACAGTACATGTTGACATTCATGGTTCCCTCAATAAACTGTAGCTGCCCAGTGCCGACAGCACTCATGCAGCCCCAGGGCCGTCTTTTCCACTGGGCATACCCGGCGGTTGCCCGGGGGCCCCACTTGCCAAGGGGCCCCACATGGATTGATGGATTGGTGGCATGTTGTCCCACTCCCTGGTGGTCTAGGGCCCCCCCCCCCCGTTCCGTTGTCCGCCGGTCCGCCCGGGCCCCCCCCCCTTATTGCTTCCTCCCCTCGAGTCCGGCAGCGGCCGTGGGTGGCTCGAGTCTGCACTGCACACACTGGTTGCTAAGGCCAGCCCGCTTGGCATCTAGCAACAAGTGACGTGAGCAGCAGAGCAGACCCAAGATGCACAGCGCCTCGTCGGCTCTCCTCCGGCTCCGTCGTCTCGAGTTGACCCTAGAAGAAGACTGGCTCCGCCTCTGCCTCCACCCACCTCCTCCCGTGCCATGTGCAGCCGTGTAAGGTAAGGTAAGGCTGCCACAGCCTGCCAGTTTTTTTAACTCTCATTTTCAAATCTCATGGCATGATGTGATGATAAATGATGGCAATGTATGATGGGATCTAATCGATATACTACCTACTATATATTGGTCCCTGGCCTATATGTATATAGTAAGGTATATATTATCCTCCAGGTAAGTAGTTGTACTCTCTTGTAGTATAGTGTTCCCTGTAATGTGTATATAGTCTATATACATATTACAGGGAACACTATATACTACAAGAGAGTACAACTACTACCTGGAGAGGATATATACCTTACTATATACATATTACAGGGACCAATATATACTACAAGACAAGAGACAACTACCTGGAGTATATTATATACCTTACTAACTATATACATATTACATGGAACACTATATACTACAAGAGTCTCTTGTAGTATATATTGGTCCCTGTAATATGTATATAGTAAGGTATATACTCCAGGTAGTTGTACTCTCTTGTAGTATATATTGGTCCCTGTAATATGTATATAGTAAGGTATATATCCTCTCCAGGTAGTAGTTGTACTCTCTTGTTGTACTCTTATCGCCTTATCGATAACTTGCATTTTTATTCTCGTGCGTGATTGTGTAGCCAGGGGGCCCCAGTGCACTGCATTGCCCAGGGGCCTATAAGGCTCTTAAGATGGCACTGTGCAGCCCTAGACCATGACACTCCCACCACCATGCTTTACTGTAGGCAAGACACACTTGTCTTTGTACTCCTCACCTGGTTGCCGCCACACACGCTTGACAACATCTAAACCAAATAAGTTTATCTTGGTCTCAGCAGACCACAGGGCATGGTTCCAGTAATCCATGTCCTCAGTCTGCTTGTCTTCAGCAAACTGTTTGTGGACTTTATTGTGCATCATCTTTAGAACAGGCTTCCTTCTGGGACGACAGCCATGCAGACCAATTTGATGCAGTGTGCAGCGTATGGTCTAAGCACTGACAGGCTGACCCCCCAACCCTCCAACCTCTGCAGCAATGTTGGCAGCACTCATACGTCTATTTTCCAAAGACAACCTCTGGATATGACGCTGAGCATTTGCCAGCGGTTTAGACATTAACCGGTTCTGGACCATCCGCCGCAGTTTTACTGCGGCAGGCAGCCCCTCCTGCGCGAACCAACGTATAAGTGCGTCGGTCGCGAGCGTGGTGCTGGGGGTGCTTCCGCCCCCTCTAGGCAGCGGGGATGCTGATGCACAGCTGGGAGAGAAGGATGGTCAGCTGTTGTGAACCCAGCTGACCGTTCTCTCTTAAATGATCACAGAGCGCCTGTGATCCTTCTATATAGGATCACAGTTCTCTATGGTCATTTCACACGCCCCCCCCTCCCCCCCACAGTTACTAAACACTCCCCTAAGCTTACATTTAACCCTTTGATCACCAATTACATTTAACCCTTTGATTAACCCTTTCCCTGCCATTGTCATTATTACAGTAACTGTGCACATTTTTAGCACTGATTACTGTAGTAATGTCACTAGTCCCCCCAAAAGTGTCAAAAAGGTTAGTTAGGAGTTCGATCTGTCCGCCCCAATGTTTCCGTCCCGCAAAAAATCGCAGATTGCCGCCATTACTAGTAAAAAAACTAAAAATAAAAATTACATAAATCTTTCCCCTAGTTTGTAATAATCAAAATACGCTTATTGCTATTTTTTTTACCAAAAATATGTAGCAGAATACAAATTTGCCTAAAAGGATGAAAAAATCTGATTTTTAAATGTTGTTTTTGGGAATGTTATATAGCAGAACGTGAAAAATATAGTTTTTTTTTTTTTCAGAATTGTCGCTATTATTTTGTTTATAGCGCAAAAAATACAAATCGCACAGGTGATCAAATACCACCAAAAGAAAGCTCTATTTGTGGGAAAAAAAGGACATCAATTTTATTTTGGTATAGCGTTGCACGACTACGCAATTTTCCGTTAAAGTAACATAGTGCCGAATCGCAAAAAATGGCCTTGTCATTAAGGGGGCAAATCCTTCCAGTCCAGAACTGGTTAATAGCAGTGTGTTGAGTTATTTTGAGGGGACAGCAATTTTACACTGTTATACAAGCTGTACACTCACTACTTTACATTGTAGCAAAGTGTAATTTCTTCAGTGTTGTCACATGAAAAGATATAATAAAATATCTACAAAAATGTGAGGGGTGTACTCACCTTTGTGAGATACTGTATATATTTATTGTTGACATTGTGGTTAAGCAAGTTGGTGTAAAGTAGACATATTGCTTGCAGAGCACTGTCATACCTTCTGGTATTTACTGCAAAAAGAACATGGAGTATGAGAAAAGTTGTTGTTGCTGTCTGTATCCATAACAACACTTGAGGGCATGAAGAGAGAGATGACGCAGGGTGTCCACCACCCCCTGATGAAATCCTGCCTCTAAGATGCAATGCGTAAGGGTGGAGTCATGCCCTGTGATGTCATCATGCCCTCTCCAAGTGTTTCATTTGGTTTCTAGGAGGGGGCAAATACCTGCATGTAAGATCTGTGGATCTTCTGGATGTAAGTCCAGAAGAAAACACTGTTTTAACTGACTGTGATGTCTTTATTTATATTCATTATGCGAGTGTATTGGCAGTTTTTATGGGAAGCAATAAATACATTTATACAGAGAGCACTATAATCTGTTTTATTTTATTGAGGGAATCTGTGAAGGGCACCAGTGAATAAGTAATCAATCATCAGATTCTGATTTTTGAAGTACCTCATCATGTATGGCATTGCCAATGTGGTTGTTTTCAAGGGTTTGTAGACTGCCTATGATTTAGAGGTCTATGTTTAAGGTGAGCATATATAAAAGAAGAAGCAAGAATTGGAAGTGATATACATGGTGGAAGGGACTGTATTTGGCACAACATTTTATGAAGTAAGAAGATCATGCAGTGAATTTAATGTTTGTACATATTCACAGTGGACTTATAATTATTTGGACACATAAGCTGGATTGTGATTCCTCTTTTCACTTAAACTTGGTTATGTTATGCAATTGTTATAGGTTATGACAATTACTGATCGTTTGATTTTGGTATATGTATATTGAACTAAAGGTTGGATTTGCTGTTTTCACATAAATATTTATTTATTTTGTTTAGCGCTGCACAATTTGTGAGTGATTATCACTCAGAGTACAGATATACAGGGATATGTCTTTTGCAGCACTGGGCTCACTATAAGTAATAGCAACAAGTCTTTTGGAATACTGGGTTTAGAGGGGAGGTCTTGAGATTACAACAGACACAAATGTAGGGAGACTGGATGCAGGTTGGAGTGCTTAAAGAATCACACAGGGAATCACACAGGTGCTGGGTGCAGGTTGTTGACTGGTATACACAGGGAGTCACAGAGTTGATGGAAGATTGGATGCTGGCTGGGGTGCACAAGAGTCCCAGTTACAGATACAGGCTGGGAGAGACCAGAAAAATCACACAAGTGCTGGGATGGAAGTTTGCTGGAGTCAGTAACATGGACATGTTGTTCAAATGCTGAGAAACCCATGCACTGGCCCTTT
This sequence comes from Pelophylax lessonae, assembly GCF_965119305.1. Taxonomy (NCBI): domain Eukaryota; kingdom Metazoa; phylum Chordata; class Amphibia; order Anura; family Ranidae; genus Pelophylax; species Pelophylax lessonae. The sequence continues at coordinate 188,550,342 of NC_138776.1, read as the reverse complement.
AAGGCAAAGCCTAGCCACACATTGGCTGATAGACTGCATGCCAATGGCCTCACACAGGGGAAAGGACCTTATGATAAAACATGGAACAGGTGCATGTAATGGCAGATCATGGCCGATGGAAGGGACCACCAGGGTTTTTTTCAAGAGCCGTTATGCAAATGTCAGATTGGAGGTGTGGGCCTTCAAAAGCAGGCTGTACAATGCATACATGTATTCTTCATAGAAACCATAAGGTTTATATTTAGTGTAGTGTATATATCCAATTTCATTGCTGGAGGATCATCTAGCTCTTTCCCCAGCCTTCTCATTCATTGATTTCAGTTATTTATATCATGGGGGCTTAGCATCACATGTAAACCTTACCTATGGCACTCTGCATGTAAATAAACAAATAACCCAACAAACCTAAATCTTGGTAGTGGTTGGTTAGTATCTAACAAAGATGCACACACTGCTAAGGCCGATAAAAGACTCAGCGCATGACTGTAGGTGTCCGCTTTGGTTCACCAATGTAGAACTCAAGTATAACAAGAAAGAACATGGCCGCACTCAACAGCTGAAGAAGTGCTTGTCAAGGTTCCCGTCAAGTCAGACAGAGACAATAGGACGATGTTGACGTGTTTCACACGAACATACCGTGCTTGGTCACAACATCGATATGGCACAAACACATGCTTTTTAAAACGCAAGTTCAAAGAGTGACCACACCTCAAATCACCTGTGTTTAATTGCAGGCTAATGCATAAGTGGTTGGTTAGTGCCAAAAAACCCTACTAAGGGGAGCTGCGTTCAAAAAATTATATCACAACAAAACACACCACGAGGATAAAGCACTTCTAAGGCTACAAAAAAAAAAAACAGTTTTAATAATTATTTTGATGTAATTATCTAGAGTGGGAGAAGCAGCGGTAGGGCGCATTGGATGTGGAGTGAGCTAGCTGTCAAGTAGGTACTTCTCTCCAATGCGATATAATATTGACTTCCTGCCTGTGGATTGTTTTTTCTAGGGTCTGCGTTGTTTACTAATTTAGAGGATGGGCCATCAGCGGCATTGCACATGATCCTTCAGAACATACTGGCTTTAACAACTTCAATACTGGGCACTTTCACCCCCTTCCTGCCCAGGCCAATTTTCAGCTTTCAGCACTGTTGCACTTTGAATGACAACTGCACGCTCATGCAACACTGGACCCATACTAAATTTTTAGAATTTCTTTTGAGACAGATAGAGCATTTAATCACGATTGTTTTATTATGTTTTGCTAAACAAAAAAAAAAAAGCAGAAAATTTGGAAAAAAAAAAAACCTTTTTCCTAGTTTCTGTTGTAACATTTTGCAAATAAGTAATTTTCTTCTTCACTGATGTGTACTGATAGGCTGCATTGATGAGCACTGATGAGGTGGCACCGATACACTGCACTGATTTGCTGCACTGATGGGACTGATATGTTGTATTGAAGAGGCAATGCTGGGGCTGCACTGATAATCAGGGCACTGATGAAAAATGCCCTGATTATAAGTGTAAATGTCCCGTCACAGGAAAGTCACTTATTTGCTTTTGTTTTCTCAGATAGTGACAGAGCTGAGGAAAGGAAATGCCGATAGCCGACATGCATTGCTTGCATGTGATCAGCTGTGATTGGACACAGATAATCACATGGTAAAGAACCTATGTCCTTGGCTTTTTAGCATAATCGGTGATGCCCTGTGTCTGAGGGACACAGCTCACCAACGATCTCATATGACTTCCTCCCAGAACAAGAGTGGTCCTACCTGGCTGTCATTGCACAATAGGCTGGTCCGGAACCAGTTAAATGTTGCTGATGTGCAATAGTTCTAAATGTGGGAGCATCCAAATGGCAGGTCAAATATTTCACTGCAGAGAAGTGTTCCGATCTATTGCCATCTCTTAGATGTGGATGTTCAAGCCTTATTTTATCCTAAGGCTCAAACTTACCTGAGCCCAATCGCAATCCAGCGATGTTCACGAGAGCCTCTGCTCTCCCAAGGCTCTCCCTTCTTATTAAGTCAGACACAGCAGCAGGAGAGGCTGAGCCATACTCTTTATGTCCCCTTGGGTGGGGGGGCCAAGGAAATGTTTGCCCAGGATCCAGTCAATATTAAAGATGGCCCTGTTTCCTTTACTTTTACACCTCAGATCAGCTCCAATTCCTGCACTATCAGACCTCTGATCATCCCCAGTTTCTGCACCATTACACCTCAGATCAGCCCCAGTTCTTGCACTTTCAAACCTTAGATCACCTCCGTTTCTGCACTTTTAGATCTCAAATAAGCCCCAATGCATGCATCTTTGGACACCAGATCAGTCCCAATTCATGATCCATCAGACCCCAGATCAAATTCCTACACCTCCACACCTCATAGATCACCTCAAATCCTAGACCTTTACTCCTCAGATCACTCCAAATCATCCTTCACCTCTCAGATCAGCCCTATTTCTGCACTTTCACATTTCAGCTCAGCCAAATTCCTCTACCATCAAACTTCAGATCAGCCCTATTCCTGCACCATCAAACCTAAGACCAGCCCAATTCCTGCCCCTTCAAATCAGATCACCCCAATTTTTGCACCAATACAAATCAGATCAGCCCCAGCTCCTGTGCCTTCATACCTCAGATCACCCCAATTTCTTTACTTTCAGATATCAAATAAGCCCCAACGTATGCACCTTTAGACACCAGATTAACCCAAATTCTTGCACCATCAGATCCCATACCAGCTACAGTTCTTGCACCTTCACACATCAGATCACCTGAATTCCTGTATCTTCACACCTCAGAACAGCCCCTGTTTCTACACCTACACACCCAAGATCAGCCCAATTCCTGGACGTTCACACATCAGATCACTCCAATTCCTGCACCTTCGCTAACTACTACTTTTAGAAAACACTGACTAATTACTTACACCAGGGTTCCCTAAAACCCCCCATGCATCAGAATCCCCCTCCTTCTTACTTCAGGGTCCCGAAGGTTCTCCCCCTTACATCAGGATCCCCAGAGTCCCACCATTTATTAGGGTGTCCAAAGCCCCCCCTTACATTAGATTCCCAACAGTCCCCCTATTAAATCAGTGTCCCCCATAAACCCCTCTCACACTATCAGGGTCCCCAGAGTTTCTCCCCCTTAGTTTAGAATCCCAAGAGTTTCCTACCCTTTACACCAGGGTACCTCCCCCTTACATCAGGCCTTACACCAGGGTACCCCCCCTTACATCAAGGTCCCAAGAGTTCTCCCCCAGTATTTTTAGGGATCCCAGAGCCGCTCCTCCCCACTACATCAAGGTCTCATTAGTCCCCCTTTATTAAATCAGGGTCCCCAGCATTCCCACATTACATCAGGGTCTCCAGAGTTCCCTCTTTACTTTAGGGTCCCCAGAGGCTCCCCACACTCACATCAGAGTCACCAGAACCCCCATTTAATTGGGATTCCCGAAGCCCCCTCATTAAATCTGGTTCCCCAGAGACCCCCTACACTTACATCAGAGTCACCAGAATCTCCCCATTACATTTGGGGTCTCCAAAACCCCCTCATTAAATCAGGGTCCCTAGAGATCCCCCACACTTATATAAGGGTCCCCAGAGTTCTCCCACATTAAATCGGGGTCACCAGAGTCCTTCCCTTTACATCAGGGTCCCCACAGTCCCCCCTTTCTTCAGAGTTCCAAGAGTTCCCCCATTAAATCAGGGTCCCCAAAGATTCCTCATGCATACATCAGGGTCTCCAGAGTCCTCCTAAATTAAAGCAGGGTTCACAGAGCCCCCCACATTAAATCAGGGTCACCAGAGTCTCTCCCACATTAAACTGGGTGCTCACACATGCATCCTCCCATACAAACCTACACCCAATAACCTGCACAAAAACATGCACATACACATAACCCCACCCTTGACAAATCCCACATCCGCACTAATAAACACCAATCACAACACCTAACACCACTATCCATGCCGACACACTAGCACACATACACAGACCTGTACACACACACCGCAAACACATATATAACAACACATGCACTGCCATACACAACATTCCTGCACATGCACATACCCAGTCACACAATCGCAACATATTCGCCAACACCTCAGCCACCAAACTTGCAAAGTCACAACACTCCATTCATGAAACAATACACCGCCAGTTAACCCTGTCCACCTGATTTCATAGCACCTTATTCCCATACCCACAACCAACAGACACCAAGAGCAAACAAACCAAACTTCATGGACCCAAGCTGAAGAGGAGGTGGAAAAAAAAAAGAAAAGCAAATCCAACATGTACCTAACACAAAATTGTACAGCAGACAGAATGCTTACACATACCAGCTACCAGAGAAGACAGTCCCCCCTCCTTCACAGTATGTCCAGGTTTACAAATGGCACAGGACTGCAGCCATTGCCTCTCCCTATCCTACTTTTGCTGGACCCGGGGCTGCTGCCGGGAACAGGTGTGTGATGTCACGCCCAGCATGAGAGCCTGACTAATGACCATGAGCTGCCATTGCAGGAACCAAAAACACACAAGGACCGCAGCTGTGCCGAGAAGCAATAGGGAGATGGGGATTGCTTGCAGCAGAAGTGGGTTGAAGGACAGGATATTTCAGCCATTGTGCTGCTCAATGATGCTGTCAGAAATACTGGGGGTTGGCAACCCAGCTCAAGTACCATCATAAATGCAGCTGCCTGCCATGTCTGGCAGGCATGCTGGGGGTTGCCAAACTTTGCTCTATGATATAAATAACTGAAATAATGAATGAGAAGTTTGGGAAAAGGACAGTCCGGCTGATGGTCTTCTAGCAGGGAAATTGGATGGGTTATAGCCACTACAAATATACACTACACTAAATATAAACCTTGTAGCTTCTGTGAAGAATAGATGTATGCATTGTTCTTCGGAAACAGCACATGAAAAAATGGTATGTCAGGAGAGGTTATAGCATTCTCTGGTGCATATTATGCTCTTCCTTGCCATGCCTCATTTAGGCAGATTAAATCAGTGATATAATTTCTTTTTTCCCCTGGATTGCCATTTTATCCTACTTTCCCTGGAGAACCTGGGTTTCCTCTTTCACCTGGAATTCCAGGCTCTCCATGCACACCTCAAGAGAACATGTAACAATAAGGTTGACAGTTTGCTATCTGTATGTGGTACGGTAATGGATAATATGGGCACAGTTCACTTAGTGATGTTACCACATTCAAGTAGGCAGTAATGTATCATAAAATGTTTAAAAAAAACAACCAATGAGTCATCAGCTGTCAATAAGTTTCCCCGACAGCTGACAGCTGAATAATAAAAAAAAAGGCTTGGGACCACCACTCCCCAGTCCATACCAGGCCCTTCGGCAACGTCACCCAGTGGCCCCGCTCCCCTTGGAACGTCATGGACCTGTGCATGCTGGACCAGTGATGTCACAAGGGGGCTGGGCCATCGGGTGATTTTGCCAGGTGGCCTGCCCTTACCTAAATAACAACTTTCAAAGTGGAGAGGAGGCATTCGGCCAGCGGCCAGCCCAGAAGGCGAAGCATTTTCTTTTTTTTTCGAGTTGGCGGGCAGTGTGATTGGTGATAGATTTACATCGGGGGACACTATTTTTTTATTTTTTCATGAAGGATTTGTCAAAAACTTGTCTCCTATTTTTATTTTTTTGTATTCTTATTCAGTGAATGGGTAGGGGTACTATATGTTAGCATACAAGGTTTGTATTATATCAGCAACAAATACTATATGTCATTGTTGTGTGCCTATTACATTGTATGACCACTGGATGGCAGTGTTACATTTGTGAGTTCATGTTTTGTCTATGCCTCAAAGAGTAATAAAGAAGAGTTCCTGCTCAGAACAGGAAGCAGTGTTCAGTGAAACAACAGACTGTCTGCCTGTGCATTGTTTTAGCCCCAAAAGGTTATATCTAACAGGTTATGGGCCCAGGACATGTTACAGAAGCCCAGGATATAATACAGATTACCCCTGGATATAGCCAGATACAGTGAGCTAAAGCAAGTGAGTACAGGAGACAGCAACAGAAAGACAAACAGCAGAAATGGCTGCTGCCATCCCCTCAGCAAAGTTCTCCATTGCAAATCTGACAAATCAGAACTACCAATCTTGGAAATTCAAGATGAAAATGCTGCTTATAAGAGAAGGTACGTGGAAATGTATAAATGAATCAAGACCTGCACAGCCTGCAGAGGAGTGGTTAGACAGAGATCAGAAAGCACAGAGCACAATCTCCCTGTGCATAGATGATGATCAAATCATACATATATGTAACTGTCAGACTGCTAAAGACATGTGGGAAGAGTTACAGAAAGCACATGAAAGAGTTAATCTCAGCAATAAACTGTATTTAATCAGAAAGCTCTATCAGACTAAGCTACAGAAAGACCAGGACATGCAGGACTATATAAGACAGACCTTAGAGATGGTGGAGAGACTGAGAGGGATTGGAGAAGAAATAAAAGATTTCCATGTTGCAGCACTGTTATTAAGTGGACTTCCTGAAAGTTATGAGACACTTGTCACAGCACTAGATGCACGTACAGATGATGATCTGACACTGGAATATGTTAAAGGCAAGCTTGTGGATGAATACAAGCGCAAAACTGAAAGCATGAGTAATGTGAGTGTGTGTTCAGAGACAGCTTTAAAGACAAAATTCAAAAATAAACACAGTAACGTGCAGCTAGAAAAGCGGGAATGCTTTGTGTGCAAGAAACCAGGACACCTAAAAGCAGATTGTAGAATCTGGAAAGCTAGAATGCAAAAACAAAGTGCATTGCAACAAGCTAAGAATGTCATAGAAACAAAGGAGTATGCATTCGGATCCAAAAATGGTGTCACCTCTGTGCAAGCATGGTGTGTGGACTCAGGTGCTACAAGTCACATGACAAATGACCGAAGTTTCTTCACTCAGCTTGATGAAAGCAAAACAGAACGGATAACTACAGCTAATGGACAATTTATGAAATCAGTGGGAATAGGAGATGGCTTTCTATACTGTCCTATCTCTCCAGATATCACTAAAAAGATCCATATGAGGAATGTTCTGTATGTGCCAGATCTTGAAAGCAACCTTTTGTCAGTAAAGAAACTCACTAACCAAGGCAATGTAGTCACATTTCAGGGTGACAGTTGTATCATAACAAAAGGGGATTGCTTGCTTGCAAAGGCTAACATCATAGATGAACTCTATCAGCTGAACTGCAGTGAAATGGTTAAAATAGCCAAAGAGGATAAACATTCAAACTGCATCCACACTTGGCACAGACGATTGGGGCACAGAAATTCTGATACAATAAAGAAAATAGTTGAGAATAACTATGCAAGTGGTATTAAGATTAATCCATGTGATCACATAATGATTTGTACCAGCTGTATTAAAGGAAAAATGGCAAGGACACCTTTTCCCAAGCAGACCAACAGCAAATCCCAAAAACCTCTGGACTTAATACATTCAGATCTTTGTGGTCCAATGAAAACTATGACTCCAGGAAAGAAAAAGTACTTCCTGACCTTCATTGATGATTACTCCAGGTATACCACAGTATTTCTACTTCACAATAAAGATGAAGTGCCAGAGAAATTAGAAGAGTATCTCGCTCAAGTAAATAATATTTTTGGCGGAATGCCCAGAGTTCTACGAACAGATAATTGCTCAGAATATACAAGTGGTAAAACACAAGCCATTCTCAGGAAGCATGGAATTATGTTCCAGACAACAGTTCCATATAACCCAGAGCAAAACGGATGCATGTTATCTTCAAAATCGTTTGCCGGGAAAAGCAACAACAAAAACTCCATATGAACTGTGGAACAAAAGGAAACCAGATTTAAGACACATCAGAATTTTTGGAAGTAAAGCCTATGTACACATTCCAAAAGAAAAACGTACAAAATGGGATGCATGTGCAAAAGAAGGTGTGCTTGTGGGGTACAGTGAATCTCAAAAAGGATACAGGATTTTACATCAAGACACGAACAAAGTAACAGTCAGCAGAAGTGTGATTATTGATGAAAGTTCTGTGTGCTCAAAGTTTGAACAACAGAATCAAACTGAGAAAGAATCAACATCAGTCACTCAAGAAAATAAGGAAAGTGATACAGAAATAGAAATAACTGCAGAAGAATCAAAACCTGAAATTGAACCAGAAATACCTTCAGTCAGAAAATCAACCAGAATCAATAAAGGTGTTCCAGCTGAACGTTTATCTTACATAGCTCGCAGAGCTGTTCAAACTGAACCAGGTTCATGGAAAGAGATGCAGAAACTGCCAATGCATGAGAAACAAGTATGGTATAAAGCTGCTGATGAAGAAATGACATCACTCAAAGATCTCCAGACATGGACACTTTCAGAGCTACCTCAAGGTAAACATGCCATAGGATGTAAATGGGTTTTTAAAACCAAATGTAACTCTGAAGGGAAAGTCTGTCGGTACAAGGCAAGGCTGGTTGCTAAAGGTTACTCACAGAAGTTCGGTGAGGACTATGATGCTACTTTTGCTCCAGTTGCTAAACAAAGTACTTTCAGAACACTAAAGACAGTGGCTGCCATGCGTACAATGATTGTGAAACATCACGATATTAAGACAGCTTTTCTTAATGGTGATATTGAAGAAGAAATTTACATGTCACAGCCAGAAGGATATTTAAAAAAGGGACAAGAGCATCTTGTCTGCAAGTTGAATAAATCTCTTTATGGCCTTAAACAATCAGCTCGAGCATGGAACCTGAAGATTAATCAAGTTCTACTAAATGAAGGATTTACAAGAAGCAAAGCTGATCCGTGCCTATATGCTAAACAAGTAGACACTGAGTGGATGTATCTGCTAATTTATGTAGATGACCTGATCATTGCTCACAAAAACGACAATGAAATTGCAAAGTTAACAGGAGTACTCAACAAGCACTTTGAAACTAAAGACCTAGGTGAAGTGACATATTATCTTGGAATTGACATCCAGCGTGAGAAAGATGGAAGTTTCCTGTTGAATCAGAGTGCAAAAATTGAATCTATTCTTCAGCAATTCAACATGACAGAGGCGAAAGGAGCAAGCACACCTATGGATACAGTCTATCCAAAGTTAGAAGGAGAAGATGATCTTCTCGCATCCAATGAACAATACAGACAAGCAGTGGGGGCACTTCTCTATATTGCAACCACTGCACGTCCAGACATTGCAGCCAGCATGTCTCTTCTTTGCAGGCGAGTTGATAAACCACGTCAAAGAGACTGGAATGCGATCAAAAGAGTTAGGAGATATCTGAAACAGACAAAAGACTTAAATTTGAAACTATCAGCAAGTGGTGGTTTAAACCTCGTGGGATATGTCGACTCCGATTGGGCAGGTGATCACAGCACATGCAAATCCACAAGTGGTTACTTATTAAAATTAGGAGACAGTCCTATATCATGGTCCAGCAAGAAACAGATGTCAGTGGCATTGTCCTCTACAGAAGCTGAATACATATCTGCAGCTTATGCCAGTCAAGAAGTTGTATGGTTACAGCAATTACTCAAGGATCTTGGAGAAGCAACATCAGAACCTACCGTCTTATTTGAGGACAATCAGGCTTGCATTAAGCTTGCAACAAGTGAGAAAATTAATGGAAGAACCAAGCACATCGATGTCAGACATCATTACATTCATGACTTAGTTGATCAGAAAGTGATTGTACTTGTGTATTGTGAGTCGGAAAAAATGATTGCTGATGCTTTGACAAAGCCACTAGCTAGAACCAGATTTGTGGATCTTAGATCAGAAATGGGATTGACATAGATAGTAGTTGTTGAGTGGGGGTGTTAGCATACAAGGTTTGTATTATATCAGCAACAAATACTATATGTCATTGTTGTGTGCCTATTACATTGTATGACCACTGGATGGCAGTGTTACATTTGTGAGTTCATGTTTTGTCTATGCCTCAAAGAGTAATAAAGAAGAGTTCCTGCTCAGAACAGGAAGCAGTGTTCAGTGAAACAACAGACTGTCTGCCTGTGCATTGTTTTAGCCCCAAAAGGTTATATCTAACACTATATCCATTCACATGAGAAGGGGGCTGTTAAAGGGGGCTTCCAGCTTCCAATAAGCCCCGACCCACAGACCCGGTAAACCCTCGCAGTTACTTTTGCTGGGTGCAGGAATAGGCCCTGCTGCTAAAAAATCTATACAATTATGAAATCGCATGTACTTGTAATACAGGTGGCAAAACACGAACGCGAACAAATGGGGCGCTCAGCGGGAAGTTCGTCCGCCAATGAGCGCCCCATAATGCACTGCACTCTTGCAGTGCATAGATTGCTGATGATTGGACAAAGCATGCACCTGACCTGTATGCTTTGGCCAATCACAGCACAATGTACTGTCAGAGCCATGATTGGCCAAAGGTAGAGTGTCTTTGGCCAATTATGGCTCAGGGGCTAAGTCCACACCTAACACTATATACATGTGAAACAGAATAATAGTAGCGCTGAAACACTGTATAAGAGTTCCTAAAATAGACTGTGGATGTCCACTAAAATAACAGTGTGGTAGATGACTCAGTCCTCACAGTCTTTAGTTGACTGATACCATAAGTCTATTAACAGGTAGATATAAACATCAATCCCCCTTCCAGATCTTCAATAAACATGGAAATCCAATGTTATTAACGGTAGTCGTTGGGTAAATACTGCAAAAACACCAAAACTCCGTGCAGTCTGGTCGGGTCACCACAAATCCACCACCAAGTGCAGGGGGACAATAAGAAATGGCCACTCACCGGATATATATGCTCACTCTCATAAGTGAGCACAACTCGCATAATAATCACAACTCCACATGTCACCATAGGATAGATTAGACCGAGCAAGAGATGGTTTCCAATCCAGTATAGTATCCCTTTCTGTCAGTGTCTCCCAGATATGTGGAAAATAAAAAGATTTCTCCACTAGTGCAATACGTTCCATAAAGTTTTATTTCAAAGTAAAACAACACATAATGCACTCACTCGTAATTGGATAAAAATCAGCACATCTCATAAAGGCAGTGTCGGGACCTCCTCTCCTAAACCGATGTGGCTCCACGCCAGATCGGGTAGTTCCGGATGTCCTCTGCTGCCGTGATCCACGATTGGGTGCGTCGTCTGGCCACGCCACGACGCGTTTCATCACTTCCGGACTTCAACTGGGGGCGCGGCGCACCCAACCTCTTTATGCTCCGCAATCCCAGCGTCGCAGCCAATAGTAGAGCAACCAGGTAAACCGGAAGGACATCATGCCAACTTCCGCCGGAAGGTAAACAAACCATGGACAGTTCCCCCGCCTAACATTGCTCACCCACCACTTCTGCGGACACTTGACAATATGGAAACTACGCCCATAGATCTAATCAGCCCAGATTATCCCATAGAGTCATATAGTCTGATCGGGTGACCTGTTACTCATACACGAGAGGGTACTGCCGATAATTATTACATTACCGGACAAATGACCCGATCTCCAATAAGTCATAAAACCATAATGCAAATAGCTGCGATATTAAGCATAACAAGATTATTTCATGAATATGCATAAACCTGTGTATATCGGTACAATATATATTAACATAAAGAATATCAAAATATATGAAAGAGAGTATACTTAAACTCAGGTTAAAATCAAATGTTTAAAATGTTTAAAACCAATAAAATCACATATAAGAGCCTAAAAACTGTATCTTGAAAAGGGATGTCATAAGACTTAAATGGATAGCAGATGTTACTGCCAATGTTTGAAGCCATAAGTAGGGGTCTCTAGGAAGGGATAAAGTATAAAACAGAATAAAATTAAGAGTCACTGATAAAACAATTAATGTCTAATTCAATGTTTAACCCCACTGGAGCAAGGGATTGGGTCAGGAAGATCCACTTTGTTTCGCATTTCGAAAGCTCCCTGACGCAATTAGCCCCTCGCCATGATGGAGTGACTCGTTCAATGCCCCAGAACATTAATTTTTGGGGGCATTCCTGACCCAATCCCTTGCCCCAGTGGGGTTAAACATTGAATTAGACATTAATTGTTTTATCAGTGAAATAGGAGCCTGCCCTGGGTAATTTACTCTGCTGGGACTTGTTCCGGCAAATCAGTGTTGCCAACCGCCTGTTAATCGGGCTGCCCGTAAAAGCTCGTTATGGGTAGCCGGTGCCTGTAAAAAAAGTTGTTGCGTTCCGACGCCTACCGGGCTCGGGAAAGCTCGTACAAGCTCGGCCGGACAGGCACATGTGCAGTTACGTAATGGCGCCATTTTTAAATCAAAGGCACTCGTTCTCAGCAGCGCAGAGCCGGTGCGGCCACAGCAGGGCAGAGAAGGACCCCTGGAGAGTGAAGACGGGACATTCACAGACATGAAGGTAGGTAGGATGTGCGAAAGGGAAGATATGTGGTGGCGCTGCCTAAAGGTAAAATATCACATATGCAAAGCAACAATCTTATGTGCAAACATATCTGGTAACATGACATGTGAATAAAGTGTCCAATGTGCTCAGGTGTGACCATACAAAAAATGTAATATATAAATATAAATAAAGATTGTATAATTAGGTTTTATCGTACTTATTTACACCTTGCACTTTATTTATATTTACATATTACATTTTTTGTATGGTCACACCTGAGCACATTTGACACTTTAGAATTGTAGGGAATTGTGATGAGAATTTTAAACTTTAGGCAGAAGTAGTGCAGCTGAATGGGAGAATTATTCAAACTCTGCTACTTAGGCCTTAAGTTTGAAATTCCCTTTTCAATTTCCTGTAATTCTCTCTTTATTGAGTAGACCCTATAATCGGATGATAAGTAGGTGGAGATTAATTATGTGGAGTGGGAGGAGCTTCAAGTGAGTGTGGTACATTTTCAAGTAACTAATTGGTAGCTGTGCTGCAAAGTGTCCCTGGAATTTTTTTTCAAATGTTGGCAACTATGTCAGTGTAGTGCACAGGCATACCCCACTTTAAAAAAAGGAAGGATATATTGTAGTCCCGGGTCCCCTCTCAGTGCTCCCCAAGTTTGGTGTCCCTTTCACTTATGGTTCGTGAGCAGTGCCATGTTAAGCTGACTGAGATTTCCCATAGACGCAAATGTTAAAGACAAGGAGCAGTGCCATGTCAAGCTAACCAAGATTTCCCACAGACGCCAATGAGTACTGAAAGCTGAAAATTGGTCTGGGCAGAAAGGGGGTTAAAGTGCCCTGTATTTAAGTGGTTAAAGGGAAACCCTATGACAGAATTAAACAAAAAAAACAGTGTGGGGTCCCCCAAAATCCATACCAGGCCCTTTGGGTCTGGTATAAATTTTAAGGGAAACTCCACGCCAAATTTTTTTTTAAAAATGGCGTGGGGTCCCCCCAAAAATCCATACCAGACCCTTAGCAGCCTGGCAGGTCAGGAAAGGGTGGGGGATGAGCGAGCGCCCCCCCCCCCTCCTGAAGCATATCAGGCCGCTTGCCCTCAACATGGGGAGGGTGCTTTGGGGTGCCGAACAAAGCACTTTGTCCCCATGAGCTGTGCTTGTGGGGTCTGCGGGTGGGGGGCTTATCAGAATCAGGAAGCCCCTTCTAACCACATTAAGACTGCACATTTACTGCGGCAGGCTGCCTCTCCTGTGTGAACCAACATAGCCCTACGTCAGTCGCGCATGTGGTGCTGAGAGGCGAGCGCGCCGTTGGCAATGCGCTCCCATCCCCACTAGACAGCTGGGATGCCGATGCATGGGGCCGGTGGCCGCGATTGCCGCCGGGCACCCGCGATCGCTCCCCGCTGAGAGAGAAGGACCGTCAGCTGTTGTAAACACAGCAGACCGTTCTTCTCTCTGAAATGATTACAGAGCGCCTGTGATCCTTCTATATAGGATCACAGGTCTCTGTGGTAATTTCACAAGCCCATCCCCAATACAGTTAGTAAACACTCCCCTAGGCTCACACTTAACCCTTCGATCACCCCTAGGTTAACCAGCCAGTGTCTGTATTACAGTAACAGTGCATACTTTTAGCACTGATTACTGTAGTAATGTCACTGGTCCCCCCAAAAGTGTCAAAAATTTTGGTTAGGTGTCCGATCTGTCTGCTGCAATGTCGCAGTCCCGCTAAAAAACACAGATTGCCGCCATTACTAGTAAAAAAAAAATAAATAAATAACAATGACATAAGTCTTTCCCCTAGTTTATAGAGGTGATAACTTTTGCACAAACCAATCAAAATACCCTTATTGAGATTTTTTTTTTTACCAAAAATTTGTAGCAGAATACAAATTAGCCTAAAGGATGAAACCTTTTGATTTTTTTTTTTTGGAATGTTATATAGCAGAATGAAAAAAATATTGTTTTTTGTTTTTTCAGAAATGTCGCTCTTTTTTTGTTTATAGCGAAAAAAATAAAAATCGCACAAATGATCAAATAACACCAAAAGAAAGCTCTATTTGTGGGCAAAAAAGACATCAATTTTATTTTGGTACAGTGTCGCACGACAGCGCAATTTTCCATTAAAATAACGCACTGCTGAATCGCAAAAAATGGTCTGGTCATTAAGGGGGCAAATCATTACAGAACTGGTTAACAAGGGGGCTCCCAGATCCTGCTCCCCCCATGTGAATGTGTAGCAATGTTATAATGCACAGCACTGAACATTATCATTATGACCCATGAAGACATAATGTGTTCTTAGTCAGCTGGAAACTTGGTAGAACAATTTTAAATTGGTGGCATGATTTATCTTGTCTCTTTCTATACAGTGTACTCATAATAACTGACAAATTGTTATAATGCATTTCATTTTCTATCAGTCTAATGACTGTTAATGTAATACTACTGCATGAAGATAACTAATATGAAGGTTTACAAATGTCATATTTCATAAAGATATTTCATACAAATGTTGACAATAAAGTTAAAGTAAAAAATAATTAATCTCACCTAGACCTCGAGGACCTCGAACATGAGAACACGTGGCTGGTGTTTGGGTAAAAACCACAGCTACAACTAGGATGCATACAAACTTTGTAAGATGATTCATAGTTGAGTCGTTTAACCTGTGATAAAATAATAGCATTGGTTCCCCTCGTGTATTACATATATTTATTGTTCAACATTATACTCATTAAATGGGTGACTAAGTTGATGTGATATAATGATACTTGCCTGTTGTTATTGTTGTAGCAATTCCGTTTTCTTTTCCTCCTGAATCTGCTCCCAACGAAACTGATATCGCCACAAGTCAACTCTACAGCATCTGTTCATTTTATTTGCAATTATATTGATTATTCTGGAATGTCTGGAACTTTGTACCTAGTGAACAAGGTCAGTGTCTTCTTTGGAAAATGTATGTTTTACATACATTCTACTTTTTCTAAAAATCTGAAATTTCTTATGGGTGTTTTTCCAACACAATGTTATGCAAGAAGAGAGTGTTATATGCCTTGTTTTGTAGAGTGCTCTCCATTATGTATATTATGAGATATTTGGTTTTGGTATGAAAAGACTAGATCAGGCATCCCTTCCTCAACTATTAAGGCCGAGAATGAGTCTTTACGGTATTAGAGGTTCATTGGCTGAAACTGGAATTTGTGAAAAAATTCCATTCTTTTAAAATAATTTTTATTGAATCCTTGAATTGGAAAGATAAGGAGGGAGGAAGCTGACCATTGGGAACCAACCAAATGGGAATAGTTAAACAGCGGATGAAATACTAGATATAAGGTGTATTTCAGTGGTCTATGGTCTGAGTGTGTAATTTTCACTAGATCAAAGTGGGAATGTCAGTGAACATATACCAATGTAAATGTAAGAATGTTGTATTGTTTGCTTTCATTGTATGTTTAAGAAAAAGGACAGAGTAATAACTTTTGTCTATAAGTTTTTTTCAGATTTAGTGAGTTCCTGAAAGTGTATTTACATATAAAGCAGGTGTATGTATATTGGTGTACATGTAGCACTGCCCCCTTGAGGGCTGCTGGATTTCTCACCTCTTCCCTCTGAGTTACCAGTAGTAACCAGCTTGGATGGAATAAATTGCACAGGAACAACGGAATTTGTTCCCGTGCAAATAATTCCATCCAAGCTGGTTATCAGCCATGCCCGGAAATGCCATTTTTTTGCTACTCAAGTACCAAACATCTGTCAATCTTTTTATTATTAAATATACTCTGTTGTGTCTTTTACTGTAAACATGACTGTAATTTGTTTTTAATCTTTTTTCAATAAAATGCATATTTTTAACTAATTGTTTAGATTGCCTTAAAAATCCCATTCTTTGAGGATCTTTCTAATGTTTTATAACTACAAATTGGTTTTCAATTTTCTATTATTTTTTTCTCTCTCCTTTCTTATTCTCCCGTTTGCAGGAAACACATAGTAATCCATTAGGAATTCTATAAGCATTCCCTTTCCATAGCATATTGGATTAAATCACAATTAATTCTTTGTGATGTAATGAATAACACACACACGCATTCATAGGTTGAACTGGATGCATAGGTTGAACTGGATGGACTGATGTCTTTTTTCAACCTTACTAACTATGTAACTATGTAACTATGTAACTATGAATGAGTATGAACTCTCTATGGGTACTTTTCCCCAGGAGTGTTACCACACCATTGTTGGATGGCCATCAATAGGAAATGTGATCACATTAACGCCCATGCTTTTACTAATTTTCTGTTTGTAATGAGCTCAGTATTGGTACCAAAAAGTTTCCAAATTTTCAATAACTTGTGCACAGATATGAGATGTCAATCACCATAATTCGCAGAAACTGTAGGAATTTTTGTCTTTCCCTGGGGCTCAGAGTGAAGTTTTCTTTCACTCTGACACTCAGAGTACATAATAATACATAATAATAATACATTATTTTGCACTTGATAGTATTTTGTGGATTCAGTATGTTTTCTGTTTTGTTTTTCCTTCAAAATTGACTCATGTCCTTTTAATGTGTGTGAAGGTTATATGTTTACATGTTGTTGTTCTAGACTCCAAGAAACTCACCAAGTTGTTTCTATAACTTTTTTGTCAGAGTATAGATATGTGGGTATGTCTTTATTTTTTTTAATGTACTTACTGTTGACTGACTCATTACCTCTGCTGGAAGTCTGTTCCAAGCACCCAATACTAGTTTAGCACATTAGGAACCTCTCAGAGAGGTAGAGTGAGGAGTTATTAATGGTTTCTTAGTTTTGTATTTTAGGAAAAATACACAAACATCAGTGGAGAAGGCAGATATGACCCAGACTTGGCAATATACTTTAGAGGAAAAAATCACAGAGAACCTTTTGGTCTCTTTCATTAACCAGAGATTATATTTCTCTCTCTGTATGTTAATTTTTTTTTTGGTTGCCTGCCTGACTTACACATTTTTTAAAAAAAGGTTTAATTACTGTATCATGTTATTCACTACCAGAGAGGAAGTGTCTTTTGTATAGCTGCAATGTTTAGAAGCAGTTTCAATTGTGTTTTTTTTTTAAACTAAATACAGATTCAATGCTCTTTAACAATTTAAAGGGAAAGTTGTAGGGCAAATGCCATGTTGAGGCAGCATTAAATCTGTACTTTTTATTTATTTTTTTTTTATTTTTTTTTCAATTTTGTTTAATCTCTTTCTTCTTAAATTTGGTTTTGCTATGGTGAAATAAAAAAAAAAAAAATGGGAGTATATTGAGAACATTTAAAACATTTAAAAAAATGTTGATATAGAATATTAAAGCTTCTTCATACAGTATTTCACAAAAGTGAGTACAGCCCTCACATTTTTGGAAATATTTTACTATATCTCTTCATGTGACAACACTGAAGACATGCCAGTTTGCTACAATGTAAAGTAATGAGTGTACAGCTTGTATAACAGTGTAAGCTTTCTGTCCCCTCAAAATAACTCAACACACAGCCATAAATGTCTAAACCGCTGGCAACAAAAGTGAGTACACTTGTTAAAATGTCCAAATTGGGCCCAGGGTGTCATTATTTTGTGTGGCCACCATTATTTTCAGCACTGCCAGATCCCTCTTCGGCATGGAGTTTACCAGAGGTTCAGAGGTTGCCACTTAAGTCCTCTTCCACTCCTCCATGACGACATCACGGAGCACGTAGATGTTAGAGACCTTGCACTCCTCCACCTTCT
This sequence comes from Pelophylax lessonae, assembly GCF_965119305.1. Lineage (NCBI taxonomy): Eukaryota > Metazoa > Chordata > Amphibia > Anura > Ranidae > Pelophylax > Pelophylax lessonae. Next base: position 188,532,194 of record NC_138776.1, on the reverse strand, counting down.
GTTTGAGGATGCCCCACAGATGCTCAATAGGGTTTAGGTCTGGACACTGTAAGGTTCTGGCACTCTCAGTGCCTCCTATCACATTATTTCCGGGTGCTTTCCATCTACCTAGATAGATGAAGCACATATAGGTGTGTTTCCCTTTAAGACTGATGCTGTCATCACTGAGCGCCGGACTGGATGGCTATTTAGATCGCCGGCTCTCACTCACATGTGTTCGTTCAAACTCCTTTGCACCTTGATGCTAACTTGGCTTGAAGCTCTCATGCTTGCAAGCATACCTCGCTGACGGAACCACGCTGCGCTGATCCCTGTATCCCGCTACTGGATCATCCGCTCTTCCTGAACCTCCCCTCGGCTACATTGCTATTAGTGATAAGTACCCCACAGGGGAGACCTCTATAAACTTTATACTAAAGCTTACACTATCTAGCTCTGCATAGTAAGGACTGTTACCACATCTGCATATCTAGATTGCTAGCTCTTGAGCCTACTGCCACCTATTCCTGCACTGGGTTGATCTCTCTTGTATGTCCACCTGCTACTCTGTCATCTGCTACCATACATGATTGCTAAACCTATCTGCATCCATCTGCTACTATCTTACCTTCAAGTGTCTGTCATCTACCATTTCCACCCAACCTGTCTCTTCAGCCTATCATCACTGTGTTACTATATACATAAGTCACTCTAGGAAACATCTTATTGAGTGTGTGTATTTACTTGCTGAATTGAGACCTTCCACACATGATGAGTCATTGAGGGTTGGGAATGGTATCTCAGCGTTTCTCTTACATGACTACTGAAGTGGAATATTTCTGCAGCTGAAAATCCACACCATACATAAAAACGCAGGAGCGTTACAGATTGAACGAACCAGATAAAATGGATTCAGCAGAAATGACCACTCAGGTGACACAGTTAACACAACAAGTAACTGCGTTAATACACGCACTTACTGTATTAAAAGAAGACAATCAGGCTCTGACGCAGCAGGTGACCAGACTGACACAGCCTACTGCTGCTCAACCCCCAGAACCTCTTGTCCTTCTACCAGACAGGTTTGATGGTTCCCGTTCCTCTTTTCTTTTTTTTCGTATGGATTCTGAGCTCCTGTTTATCCTTAAGCCTAGGACCTATCATAATGACTTTATTAAAGTGCATGCTGCCATTAATTTGCTTTCTGGCAAAATGAAAACGTGGGCATACGAGAAACTGCAAGAAAAAAGTCAGATCCTAGACAATTGGGAGTCATTTGCAATTGCGATGCAATCCCAGTGTCTCCCCTCCCAAAAATCTACTCCTAAACCTGCTCCAGGTAACCGCAGACCCCGGCTACCTAGGGAGAAAAGGAAACCAAATGAATATGGTGATCCTGCCTGGTCATGGTCCAAGCCTGCCTTAAACAGTCAGCCTTGTCACTCTGACACATTTCATTTGAACCCTGATCCTACAGAGATGGATGAGGAGCCTATGGAGATTGGTGCCGTACATGCTAAGTTGTCCTTACAAAAAAAAAAAGATCACAGGAGAATCTGTGGCCTTTGTTTTTATTGTGGAGAAGGGGGACATTTCATTACATCCTGCCCAACCAGACCCCATAGGCCTAAGGCTCTCCCAATGGAGGCCAGGCAAATCCGAACTGTCTTCCCTGAAAAACAGCCTGGAAATTACCAAAGCTGTTGCCAGCCCTGTCCCCGTTCTATATCAGAAAAGGACACCCAGAAATTGGCAGATGTTGGTATAGATACTCCTATTTTTGCAAGCACATTTTTAGCTTCCAATGAAAACATTGAGATTCTTGCACCTGACTGCGTACGCGCTTCTAATGGCACGGTGGTATGTAGGAAGGATCTGAGGATGTTTGAAGAAGCATTGGTTGCTAGGACTACTAGGATTACTTCGGATGGTTATGCGTCCGATTCTAGTGAGGGGTTCATGTAGCAGACACCCTAACAACAAGAGATCCGATTCTCAGATCGGTTACCAACCTGATCCGATTCTCATATCGGCAACAAGTGATCCGATTCTCACATCGGTTACCAACCTGATCCGATTCTCATATCGGCAACAAGTGATCCGATTCTCACATCGGTTACCAACCTGATCCGATTCTCGTATCGGCAACAAGTGATCCGATTCTCACATCGGTTACCAACCTGATCCGATTCTCATATCGGCAACAAGTGATCCGATTCTCAGATCGGTTACCAACCTGATCCGATTCTCATATCGGCAACAAGTGATCCGATTCTCACATCGGTTACCAACCTGATCCGATTCTCATATCGGCAACCATTTTTTTTTTCCGATTTTCACATCGGCAACCAGTATTATCCGATTCTCGTATCGGCAACCAGTCTTATCCGATTCTCGTATCGGCAACCAGTCTTATCCGATTCTCGTATCGGCAACCAGTCTTATCCGATTCTCGTATCGGCAACCAGCCTTATCCGATTCTCGTATCGGCAACCAGTCTTATCCGATTCTCGTATCGGCAACCAGTCTTATCCGATTCTCGTATCGGCAACCAGTCTTATCTGATTCTCGTATCGGCAACCAGTCTTATCCGATTCTCGTATCGGCAACCAGTCTTATCCGATTCTCGTATCGGCAACCAGTCTTATCCGATTCTCGTATCGGCAACCAGTCTTATCCGATTCTCTTATCGGCAACCAGTCTTATCCGATTCTCGTATCGGCAACCAGTCTTTTCCGATTCTTATATCGACAACCAGCCTTAGAGGCCTTCCGGAGCCGGCCTTATGGGGGGGGGGTACTGTAAGGTTCTGGCACTCTCAGTGCCTCCTATCACATTATTTCCGGGTGCTTTCCATCTACTTAGATAGATGAAGCACATATAGGTGTGTTTCCCTTTAAGACTGATGCTGTCATCACTGAGCGCCGGACTGGATGGCTATTTAGATCGCCGGCTCTCACTCACATGTGTTCGTTCAAACTCCTTTGCACCTTGATGCTAACTTGGCTTGAAGCTCTCATGCTTGCAAGCATACATCGCTGACGGAACCACGCTGCGCTGATCCCTGTATCCCGCTACTGGATCATCCGCTCTTCCTGAACCTCCCCTCGGCTACATTGCTATTAGTGATAAGTACCCCACAGGGGAGACCTCTATAAACTTTATACTAAAGCTTACACTATCTAGCTCTGCATAGTAAGGACTGTTACCACATCTGCATATCTAGATTGCTAGCTCTTGAGCCTACTGCCACCTATTCCTGCACTGGGTTGATCTCTCTTGTATGTCCACCTGCTACTCTGTCATCTGCTACCATACATGATTGCTAAACCTATCTGCATCCATCTGCTACTATCTTACCTTCAAGTGTCTGTCATCTACCATTTCCACCCAACCTGTCTCTTCAGCCTATCATCACTGTGTTACTATATACATAAGTCACTCTAGGAAACATCTTATTGAGTGTGTGTATTTACTTGCTGAATTGAGACCTTCCACACATGATGAGTCATTGAGGGTTGGGAATGGTATCTCAGCGTTTCTCTTACATGACTACTGAAGTGGAATATTTCTGCAGCTGAAAATCCATACCATACAAAAAAACGCAGGAGCGTTACAGACACATGCTTGGTCAGTCCATCACCTTTACCCTCAGCCTCTTTAGAAAGGCAGTGGTCATCTTGGAGGTGTGTTTGGGGTCATTATCATGTTGGAATATTGCCCTGCGGCCCAGTCTCTGAAGGGAGGGGATCATGCTCTGCTTTAGTATGTCACAGTACATGTTGGAATTTATGGTTCCCTCAATGAACTGCAGCTTCCCAGTGCCGGCAGCACTCATGCAGCCCCAGAACATGACACTCCCGCCACCAGGCTTGAAGTGGGCCTTCCCCCCTTCATTTACCTTTTTCTCCCAATGTCAAATGTTCAACTTTTACTCATAATACCCAATAAAGAATATTGAAAAAAAAAATCACTGCTTTAAAATCAATCTTTTTTTAAATGTTTTTTTTTGCATTGGTATATGTCCCGCAGGGCAGCAACCGGGCCCCCATACCCTTTTTATGGCAAATAACTTGCATATAAGCCTTCAAAATGGGGACTTTTGATTTTTCCAGTTGAGGTCCTATAGACTTCATGGGGAATCATTGTTCGGGTCTGAACTTTTGCAATGTTCGAGAGTTCTTGCACAAACCGAACCAGGGGGGTGTTTGGCCCATCTCTAAACTACACATCTTTTGGGCCACACTAGAGGCCTAAAATACTGAAAAATGAACTTCATGTGGAGTTAGCTGCCTCTATGCCATTTAAAACTATTGGAAAGATAATATCTTAGAAGTCTATATGGCTACACAGTGAAAGATATTTAAGGAAACATTTTGTGGAATATTCATGACAAAGAAAAGCTAAAACGTCTGCTGAATTAACATATATAGGCAACCCTCCAAACCAAAACTTTTAAATATAGCAAGGTAATTTATGTGCATACTGTGTTTTACTTCTTTAAGGAACTCAGATCAAAACACCTATACCAAACAAGAAATCTTTTTGAATTTGGGGGAAAAACTTGGTGTCTCCTAGCCTACTTAGCAAGACCTGAGTACACTCCTTGTCTATAGCTAGAATACATAGTAAACAAGATAACACTGTCTACACAACTGATGAGATCTCGAAAATATTCCTACAATTCTATACAAAACTTTACTAGCCTCACTCACAATCCTCCATAGAAGCATTAAATGACACTTATTTCAAAAAGCAATCCCCCACAAAAAGATCTACTATAGATATCACTCACATTAGAGGAAATTAACAGAGCTATTATGCCCCTGAATCCCAGGGACTGGATGGATATTGAATGGTGTAAGACATACATTTATAACCAAGCTTTGGACAGCAGACAGAACATTTAGTCATATGGTTTAGGAATGCCCAGAAATCAGATCATTTTGGTCAGAAGTGATTGATTTTATAACTGGCAGCTTCTCTTTCCCAAATATTTGTAATTCTGCCACATGCTTTTTGGGCATCATTGAGGATCCAGAAGTGGATCATGCAACCAAAGATTTTCTTAAGATTGCTTAATTTATATGCTAGAAAAGGAATAGCATTTAAATAGATACAGATGTTATCATTATGCCTGAAGGACTAGAAGGCATTGGTAAATAATGCTTCTTCACTTCTTAAATATACTTTTTTTAGCCTGGGAATTCCCATTGCTCAGGTTTAAGTATAGAAAATACATAGTTACATAGTTAGTAAAATTGATTAGACACCAGTGTGTGTGTGTCACTCCAATTTTCCATATCCCTGTATGTTTCACTTGCTAAGAAACACATATAAAAGGTGTCTTTTAACTCACCTACACTCCCCACTGACATCACCAACTATATAAGGGAGTTGCACATCCTTATTGCTTTAACAGTAAAGAACCTCTTACACACTTTAGGATTGAACCATTTCCCATCCAATTTCAGTGTGTGTGCATGCCATCTTTAGAGACCTTAGTGTAAATTGTTTCATCCCAATGCTAGAGTCATCATTTAAAGATGTGTATATTGTGCTCATATTTCCTCTTAAAGGATAAGTTCACCTTTGTAAAAGTTAAATAAACAAATGCACATCTTTTTGCAGATAAAATAATGTGCATTTATCTTTTTTTTTTTACTAGAAGTCTGAAAAGCATTGCAGGACTCCTGCAGACTGTCAATGTAAGCTGTACGCTCATACCTTATATGAGTTGGCAGTTACACAATGACAGGAGGAGACAATGAACTACCTAGAGTGCTCAACAATGCACTGGGAGTTCAATGAGGACTACAAGCCAACAGCCGCAAAGGCTGTCTGTTGTTGTAGTTCTTCCATTCACAGAATTTACTCCAGTTCCTGAGGATTGCTGAGCAGACATAGACCACATAATCAAAATGTGGCCAAACCAGAATTTTTTAAAGTAGTAGAAAACTAGTTTTATCTCTTGAGTAAATACTCTTTTCATGTATTGATTATTATTGGTGTAAAAAAAGGTGCTAACAGAGTAGAACAAATAAGACAGGGAATTTAGGCCTCAAAGGGTTTTATTGGTAATATAGACAATCAATTCTTGAGTTTGGCTTATGTAGTGAGTTATGGAGATATCCAAAATATAATACAACCAACTTTGGTCTGACAAATTATGTTGTACACAATAACATAGACAATCTCCAGGTCAACAAACATATCTGCATCGAATTAGTGCTTCCCAATCCACACATTCCACAAATTCCAATGATGATCAAACAGTTTTTTTTCCCTCCTTACTTATATGCTAGCAAGTAGAGACGGGCTGAACACCCCCCTGTTTGGTTCGCACCATAACTCCCGAACAGAAAAAAGTTCTGATCCGAACGGCAAACCCCATTGAAGTCTATGAGAGCCGAACTTGAAAAATAAAAAGTTACCATTTTGAAGGCTTATATGCAAGTAATTGTTAATAAAAAAGCATATGGGGGGCCAGGTACTGCCCTGGGGGACATGTATCAATGCACAAATTTGTTTTTAAAGAGATAGTTTTTACAGGAATAATGATTTCAGTGATGCTTAAAGTGCAAAAATAAAAATGAAAAATTCCTTTAAATATAATGCCTGGGGGATGGTCCCCTTAGTCTGCCTGTACAGTGGCACATCTGTAGCAGGTAGAGAACATGCAACAATGACATTTCTAGTGGATGGTGTTAGCAGGGCAGTGGATATGTCAGTAGGGCAGTAGGTGGTGTCAGTCAGTGGAGCAGTGGACAGCATCAGTAGAACAGTGGAAGGCGTCAGTAGGGCAGAGGATATGTCAGTAGGGCAGTGGACCTTTTATGATTTTTTAAAACATATTTTTTATTATTGTTTACAATTTTATTTTTTATTATTATAATTTTTTTTTTGTTTTAGCAGCCCTGCTGGGAGGCTTTGAAGAAATATTGGGGGTCTAAAAAGATCCCTGATGTCTTAAGTTTGAAACAGAGGAAGGGACTGAGGACAGATATCCCCCTGTCCCTTTCTCTGCAGCTTCAGCTGCACTGGACAGTTAATTTAAAGTAAAAAACCTTAATGTAGTAATTGCGCAGTACCAATCTACCCTGGGTGTATGGTAAGACCAACAATATGCATATAAGGATCAATGCCACTGTGATGGAGTAGCAAAATCATAAGGCAGATAATTCAGGAAGTTGTTAGATGTCAGTGTATGGAACTGATTCAGTCAAGGCACAACTCAACAAGGACTGCAGCCTCCCAAACCTCTTAGGGACGAGGAACATGGGCAACAGACAAAAAGAAACAATATGCACAATCCATAGCGTAGTTAAACCAGAGTTATCAACCTCTCGAAGTACAGTTTATAGACAGGACACCAAAAATTTACAAACGGCATCAATTGTTTACTGACACAACAAATTCAATTTACTGTCAGAGTATTTTTTTTTTTTTTACTGACACTTCAATAAACGTACCTAAACCATCCCTTTTCAGTGCAAATATCAATATTTAAGCTACAAACATGTCACCAGTGCTATTAGCAATGCGTTTAAGGTAAAAAAAAAAAAAAAAAAAAAAAGGCAAAAAAAACATATTTCTCCATTTACATGAAGGTCAGCTTAAAATAACTACATGAGAGTCTGCAGGGTTCCTCTTTACAGTGCAAGGGGGAACTCTGTTGACTCTGATGTAAAGGAGAAATCTGTTAACTCTGATGTAATGGAGAACTCTCATGTAAGGGAGCTTCTGGTCACCCGAGCCCCCCCCCTTTACACAAGTTCTCCCTTGCATTAGAGTCCAGAGTTCCCCTTTACATCAGAGTCTGCATGGTTCCCCCTTACAGTTCAGTAAAGACTCTGATGTAAAGAGGAACTCTGAGTATAATGATTTAAAGGGAAAAACCAGGAACTCTGATTGGGGGGGAGGGGGAACTGGTGACCATAGACCACCTTCTGCAAAGTAAATACACTATGGTGGGGGGTTACTGATGTGAGGGGGAACTTTAATATCAGTGTTCCCCCTTACCTTAGTGTATTTACTCCCCCCTTATCTTAGTGTATTTACTCCCCCCCTTACATTAGTGCCCCCCTCAATCCCCCCCCACACAGACTATGTGGCCTTGCTGGCTGAGAGCTGTCACTTACCTTACCTTCAGTCTGCTGCCTCACCTTTTGCTAATTACTGACTGGAGAGTTCTCAAGCTTTGGCTTTGCACACCCTGACCAGAATCAGACTACACCGCCTGCATGAGGATGGGGGGCTCTCCGCATTTAAAAGGGGGGCATAGAGGAAGTTAGTAAAGACCCTCCTAGGCTGGAAGTGAATTGAGGCAGGTTATTTCTGTCACGATCACCTTTCAGGGATGGGCTGAAAAATTCCTATGTATAAACAAGCATTGCCAATGAATCAATAGCTGAGCTGTGCAGGAGCCAATAGAAGATTAATGATCATGGATCACACACAGATATGAGTGGAAGTAAGTTCTCTGTCCATAGAGCACACTGATTACAGTACTGAGGATCTGCTCACAGCTCTCCATAGGACGGCATTGACTGTCCCCGGGAAGGAAGCGGGGGGAGACACCCAAAGCTGGTGATACAGCCGTCGCACTAGCAGAGGAAGGAATTCCCTCCAGGCACTGTCCACCACTGAGATAGGGACAAGAGGAGCACACAGGGGGGCTCGGGCAGCAAGAGGAAAACACAGGAGGGGCGGTCGTGGCATTTACTAAATTCTATCTAGTGCTGGTGGGAAGGGGAGGAGTAAAGCAATCTTTCAGCTGCTGCAGGAAAATGATAGAATCTAGTAAATACCACTGCCACCCTGTCCCTGTCCCTGTTCCTCTTGTTGCCTACAATTGGAGCATAAGTTGGCTCCCACTGCTGTCAATCAAACCCATTGCAAGGGAGTGGGGAATGGGGCCAAGTCCCGCTGCCTGTGTCTATAGATGCAGACAACAAGGCTTTGGAGCAAGTCCACATGAGTGTCCCCATAGGAAGCAGCATTCTATGGGGGCACTTGCCAGAGAGGAGGAGTCAGAAGCACCAGCAGGGAACCAGAGAAGAGGAGGTTCAGGGCCGCGCTGTGCAATTTAATTGCACAGAACAGGAAAGGATAAACCTGTTTGTTAGTTATAAAAAAAAAAATAACATTTACAATTGCTTTAATATGTAAATATGATAGTGGTGCGCTATTCTTATGTGAGTACTATGTGAAATATACAGTACGTGATAAAATAAAATTGATTTCAAATACATTTAAGTGTCTATTCTTAACAATAAACAACTGACACCATATAACATATTAAAGCAGAGTTCCACCCTATTTTTTCACTTTGCAGTTTCCAATAGAAAAAAACATCCTGAAAAAGAATTGGATAATCAAATTTTTTTTTTCACTTACCTTGTTTTTAATGAAAATATACTTACCTTCCTTCCTCTTCCTCCCTCTGCGGTCGCGGCGTCACTTCCTCCTTGCATTGACTCCTGGGAGATAAGCATCATCGATCCCAGGAGTCAATATGCCTGCAAAGGGCCTCCTCATCACTTCCGGTGCAGGCGCCTCATTCCCTGCTAAACAGCTTCTGGGCATGCCCAGAACCTGTGCAGGGATGACGCGCCTGAACCGGAAGTGATGAGCAGGGCCAGTGCAGGGCATTCTGGGACTCCGACATCACCTAAGAGGACGCTCCAGCTTCAGCTGCCCACACCCAAGATGGCAGCACTGGACAAGACATTTTCAAAGTAAGTATTTCTTCTAAAAGGTAAGTGAAACAGGGGACAGTTCAGAGGCTATCGTTTCTTAAATACACTAGCCCTGACTGTCCTGGGGGTATTTTTAGGTAAAAAACTAATTTTCAGGGTGGAACTCCGCTTTAAGTACAATAGTGGTGATCAATAGTAAAGTCCTTAACTTAATGCATGCAGTGCTTCTTCACTGTAACCAAACACAATTGTGTGACTGTTGTAAGAAAGTGCTTCTTCACTCAAACAAATAGAAAGTGCTGAGTGCCAAATCCTTTCACCTTTGTGTGCAGTGCGTGCTCCCCTGCAGCACAAAGGATATGTGCAACGTTGTGTGACGTAACGCGTAGGGGTAGCTAGTGATGTCAGACTCAGTTGTCTTATTGTGATCCGAGCCAGGAAGCCAGAGAGTCAGGCTCCATCATGCTAGATTTGAACAGGGCAGCACTTATTGTTAATATCAATGCCGGTTTACGCATCTAAAATGGGAGTTTTCTGGAATACTTTTATGTCATAATAAATGATTTTACAGGATACTGCACTATGAAGTTTCCTCTTTCATTTATATAACAGTGGAGCCGGTCCACTGAAATAAGAGGAGGATTCTAGTGAAAGCTCATCAGTCCTTTAGGTGGTGGAATACTGACGTCTCATTGCACATATCCTTTGTGCTGCAGGTGAGCGCACACTGCACACAAAGGTGCCTTAGCAGGTGGAAGGATTTGGCACTCAGCACTTTCTATTTGTTTGAATGAAGAAGCACTTTGTTACAACAGTTACACAATTGTGTTTGGTTACAGTGAAGAAGCACTTCATGCATTAAGTTACGGACTTTACTATTGATCACCACTATTGTGTTTAATATTTTATATGGTGTCAGTTGTTAAGGATAAAAAAAGGAGGGCAATGGGGGAATATAGGTTTGGATTATACAGTAGGTCTCATCCCTAGTAAACGAGAAAGGAAGAAAAGAAGTTCCCCACAGGGTGGGACTATAACGACCTACAGGTACAAGTCAAATAGATGTAAGGTAAAGTATTACATTTTTTTTTTTTTTATTAAATACTCATTAAAATATCAAAAAACATAATGGTGTGATGGCAAAATGACATAAAGAAATTGGTATTAAATTGATTGTAGACACAAAAAACTGGCAAAAGGCATATATAAAACATGCATGGCTTGATATGAGATACAGTGGCTCACAAGCGAGTATATGCAATACAAGGTGAAACCCAACGCGTTTCAGAATGATATTCCTTCTTCAGGGGTATCAGATGTCTTGTAATCACCTAAAATGTTATAATTGATCAAAATAGTCAGTATGCTTGGTTTAGAGATATATAGAAGTTTGACGAATATTAGTCAAACCGATTGATTCGAATCAAACATGACCAAATATAAGGCCTATGAAGGCCCAGATGATATACTTACATTATCAAAGCCAATGAAAGATCTAACAATCAAGAATTTAAAAGCAGAGGACCGGATGATTGGCAGCAGCAGAGTTCCCGCTGCTTTGGGGTCTCGGATCTTGTTGTGGAGACTGTTTTGCGGCGGGAAGTCTGGGACCACCTTCCCTTGTTCACCTTCTCTTCGCTGCTGCCAATCACCCAGTCCTCTGCTTTTAAAATCTTGATTGTTAGATTTTTTATTGGCTTTAATAATGTAAGTATATCACCTGGGCCTTCATAGTCCTTATATTTGGTCATGTTTGATTTGAATCAATCGGTTTGACTAATATTCGTCAAACTTCTATATATATCTCTAAACCAAGCATACTGACTATTTTGATCAATTATAAAATTTTAGGTGATTACAAGACATCTGATACCCCTGAAGAAGGAATATCATTCCAAAACGTGTTGGGTTTCGCTTTGTATTGCACATACTCGCTTGTGAGCCACTGTATCTCATATCAAGCCATGCGTGTTTTATATATGCCTTTTGCCAGTTTGTTGTGTCTACAATTAATTTAATACCAATTTCTTTATGTCATTTTGCCATCACATCATTATATTTTTTGATATTTTATTGAGTATTTAATAAAAAATAACAATTTTTAATACTTCACCTTACATCTATTTGACTTGTACCTGTAGGTCGTTATAGTCTCACCCTGTGGGGAACTTCTTTTCTTCCTTTCCCGTTGTTAAGAATAAACACAAAAAAATTAATAAACACTTTAATGTATTTGAAATTAATTTTATTTTATCACAGATATTTCACATAGCACTTACATATAAATAGCGCACCACTACCATATTTACATATTACTGATTATCTCAAGTTTTTTTTTTTTTTTTCTTATAAACACTTTATTGAAAACTTTTGTATGCATACAGAGAATATCGCAGTAAATGCGTAAAAGCAAAGTGTGAGATAAACAAGCACCAGTAATAGCAACAATAACAAATATCAAATATTACCATTAAAGCTTATAAAAAGGAAAATAGAAATAGAACATTTTGTACTACATAAAACATGATTAAGTACCAATGTGAGGCTAGACTAGAGAAGTAAGTAGGCCCATAAAATCAACTCAGTGGGCCCCTCCGGCCCATATTGCAGATGAAAGCAGTCTATGCATGAGTAAAAAAAGCGGCCCTCGGATACACGACCAGGGAACTGGACACCCCCAAGGGGATCACACTGTGTCCGAGCCCCCAGGAACGTGCGTCAGAGGGGGCTAAGGGAGAACCATGTTGGGGACAAAGTGAACAGGAGGAACGTGCGTAAACATAAGCAGGGAGGGGCGAGAGAGTGGCAACTGCGTGTGCTGAACGTGGTCCACTTGGTATCATGTAACTGTAGCTCCTCAGGGGGAGGAAAGAGGGAGGAGAAGGAAAGAGGAAAGAAAGGGGAGACAGAGACGGAAAGGCGGAAACAGGGGGGGGGGCAGCCATAGAGAGGGTAAGAGAGAGAGAGAGAGGGGAAGAGAGAGAGAGAAGGAGAGAGGAGAGGGGGGAAAAAAAGGGGGGGGGGGAAAGGGGAGGGTGTGAGGGAACCCGCCACAGCTGGGCCAGGGAGAAAGAGACGCGGCCAGTTAACCTCTTGCAGCCAACAATTTACGGTATTCAGCAGAGTAGGAAAAGTGGAGCCAAGTGGCCCATGTAGTGTAAAATTTGTTAGGAGAGTCGTTGGCCTGATGGGCCAGGTCTTCCATCTCAGCCACCTTGCCCACTCTACGAAGCCAGTCCGCAACAGTGTGTGGGGGGGGGGGCAGGGAGAGAGCCAACGGCAAGGAATGCACATCCTCGCTGCATTAATTAGATGGAGGGTCAACGATTGCTTGTATGCTTTTTGGGGAATAGAAGTATGATGAAGGAGGTATTGAGTCGGGGAAATAAACGAGGAATAAGTGGTGATTTGTCCAATAAGAACGTGGACCTACTGCCAGAAGGGTCGTATAAGAGGGCATTCCCACCATATGTGGAGCAATGAGCCCTTTTGTTTGTGGCACCTCCAACACATAGGGGAGGCGTCCGACGAGAATTTGTGCCGAATATCCGGGGTCCTATACCATTTGGCAAAGATTTTAAAGCCATTTTCTTGCACATACACATTCCTGGAGCCCTTGTGCATGTGCGTAAAGATCCTGTCCCAATCCTCAGTGAGATGGATAGATCTTCTTCCCAACGATCACAAAGTCGTGCAACCCTAGAAGGGATTCTTGGCGAGAGGAGGGAGTAAAACCTGAAATTAAGTGTCGTTGAGGTTCCGTACGAGCGCAAAGGTCTTCGAAGGGGGGGAGGTTCCTGTGCCATGCATTAAGATCATTAGTGTGTAATAGAAAGTCCCTGATTTGTAAGTAATTAAAAAAGGGGAGTTTACACTTGGGGAATCTCCGTGACAAGTCCGAGTGTGTTAGAAGGGAACCCTCACTGAAGAAGTGAGCCGCCTTATACAAAACGTCAGTCAAGGTGTCGTGTGGAGCAAGGTGTTCCACATTGTTCGGATTATAGCAGAGAGGAACCATAGGACCCGGTCTGGAAGATATGCCCATTGTTTTACAGAGCAGACGAAATATGAGTAGAGTAGAGTGCGTAAGCAGGTGTTTCGTGCAGGGTGCCAGGGTGGAGGCGGGACTAACCCAAGGAAGGAAGCGTATGGGAGAAGGAGACATAGAATCCTCAAGGTTCACCCAGTCCTTTGTGAGGCGGTTATTGTGCCAGTCCACGATCCTAGATAAATGGCAAGCCCAATATTACTGTTGTAGATGAGGGAGGCCCAGTCCCCTGGAGGTCTCGGAGCCGTTAGAAGATCCCATGGTAACCTAGGGCGCTTATAACACCAGATAAAGGTGGAGCATATACGTCAATATAATTGAAAGAATACAGGAGGGATTTTGATGGGGATCGTTTGAAGGACATATAAAAGTCTAGGGAGGGAGGCGTGGTCCAGACGATCGTGGCAGGTGCCATAATCTCAGAATTAGGGGCTTACCAGAAGCAATAGAAGGAGACCATCTAACCCCCACTGTCATCGCCCTGTTCGACTCCCTTTTGGATAGACCACCTCAATCTCCCGTAGACTTAGAGCGTATTCACTGAGCCCTGAGACCTAGGGGTAGGGAACGGGACCCCCCTAGGGATGTAGTATGCTGTCTTGTGGATTACCAACTGAAAGAGGATATACTGCGCAAAGCCAGGAACAGGCAACAAATCGAATGGGACGATGCCCCAGTACAGCTCTACCAAGACCTATCAGGTATTACACTGCAACGCCGCAGGGAGCTTAGGCCATTACTTGATCTTCTTCGGTGAAGGGCATTACTTACAAGTGGAAGTTCCCGTTCTGCCTGTCCGCATCCACACAAGGCTGCACGGCCCTCCTCAGGGTCTCAGGAACACCACCAGCCATGGAGAAGCCCCTGGCGGTGTACCTATGGATGCCCAGGACGCTCGCAACAGACATCACTGTTCGCCCTCCGGAAGCAGGTAGGCACAAGGACCTATCGGTCCCAACAGGTACCACAGTCCTACTAAACCCCTTCATCACCGCAGAGCCAGAAGAGGCAACTAATGTCTCCGATTCCCAGCTAATTCCCACATAACCTGCATCTGGCCTGGGTCACGTTCCGTGGCCCCAACAACTTACTGTTTCCTGTTCCAGAGTTTTTTTGCTTATTACAGTTCCTCCTATTAATTATGTTTGCTCTAGCTGTCTCCACTAACATTCCTTCCAGCACAGCGGTGACGTCATGGCCTCTTGGGAAGATATTGTGGTTCCATCAGTATGCATCGCTCCCCTGGACACTTTTTGCTTCCCTGTTTATCGTTTGGCGTATGGAGTGGTAACGTACTCTCTAACTCACTAACCACTAACCAGTTAGGTTGTCCCTCCCCCCCCTTTTTTTTTAATATCCTTTTTTTATCCTACTGCATAGGACTCTGGTCCACACATGCTGGACAGGACAGCATTAAACAGCTGCAAGCGTTTACTTTTCACTACTAAGCGTTCTAGGATGTTGGAGTTGTTTTACGGCTGCAGCTGGAGTGTACTGCATGGGATACTGTTAACACTTGCCCTCCTCCATTCCCTCTGCGTCTGAGGCGGTAGAAGGCATTGGGTCCATGTGGCGGTGAGACTCTACTGCCTGGTGGTGCTGAGGGTGCCGGGGGGATGGACTATATATTTAGCTATAGGTCATGCAATAAGGGGGGGGGAGTCCGGGCAGCCTTGAACTACAAGGGATGAGTTACCCCGACTGAAGGACTGTACAGCGGCTGGCGTACGCCTCTAAGCTGAAAATACATGCCCTTACTCCTATATAGGCTTGTGTGCCTACCTTTTGCCCAGGGATATGATTCCTTGTTAGATTTCAGGGAACTAGTCCCTTAAGCAGGCCCTGTCTGGCTGCCATGCGGGACCGGATGGCCTGTGACTTTACTTTGCCCCTCACGGGTTAGGCCTGCACCCATGCCCGGTAGCCAGACTTAATGCAACCAGGATGGGGCCGCCATGGACTCCCCTTCCTGAGGGACTAGGGTGGCGCTGCTCTGTCCGGAGGGTGCCGCCCCCCCCCCCCCCCATGCAGTTGTGTTCACCTCCTCCTGAAATACCCGGATATCTCAGATTCACTACTCTGGAAGATGTCTTAGTTTACTGTGTTCTACAATGTTTTTCTTTTCTTGTTCACCCTCCTCTCTATCTGCATTCGTTAAAGACCCGTTTTAGTCTCAGGTCACTGTTGATGTTGTTGCAAGCCTCCTATGCTCCCTGGAGATATCCATATGGTACAGAACTCCTTCCCCCTCGCTGGTTTCATAACCACATACCACACGCATTCTAAACAGCTCTGTGCGGACACCCCCCCCCCCAACGACTTCCTACACCACTAATCCCGCAGGCACCCCCAACCACATTGCCAAGATCCGGCCGGCCGGACCTTTGTCCTCCAACACCCCACTCCCTCCCCTCCTCTCCTGGGCCCTTTCCTTCTTTCCTCCCCACTTATCCTCACCCCTCTTATCCCTCCCCCCCCCTTTTCCTGTGTCCTCACTCTCTCCCCGCCCTTCATAGAGGACCCTAGGTTCCCATCCCCATGCTCCCTACACTCAAACTGTACTCTCTCAATGTGAGAGGCCTCAATGTCCCTGAAAAACATTCAAAGCTCTTTCTCACCCTTCGTAAACCAAAGGCAGATATCGTTTTTCTTCAAGAAACTCACTTCCAAACTGATAGCATACAAAAACTTCAAACGAAACAATTCCCCACAGCATACCATGCTACCTCGGCCGACTCTAAATCCAAAGGAGTATCTATTCTCCTCTCCAATCATTGCCCATTTGTTGTGCTGGAGACCTTGGCTGATGACAAGGGCAGGTTCATATTCCTCAAAGGCACACTTCACGGCCAACCTCTCACGTTGGCCAACATATACGCTCCCGATAAGAATCTCGTCCCCTTTTTCATGTCCACTTTCCTACAGCTGACGGAATGTCTTTCAGGACGGCTCATTCTGGGAGGGGACTTTACGTGGCTCTATCCCCGCTCTTAGACACCTCTGAGGGTTTCTCTTCCCTCCAATATGGAGCCCTCCGCTCCATCAAAACCATGTTGACGACCCTTCATATACATGACTCGTGGCGCACTCTCTTCCCCAGTACCAAAGATTTTACTTTCTATTCTCCCCCTCATAGTCGTTACTCTCGCATCGACTACTTCATCTCCCAAGACCTGTTGCCGGCACTCTCATCGGCCTCTATAGAGCCGATGTTCCTCTCCGATCATCACCCCATAAGCGTCACCCTCTTCTTCTCTGCACACTCACGTACCTCGCGCGCGTGGCGATCCGGTGCATGTCGCTGCCCTCACATACCGTCTCTCCCATTATTTCACGGAAAATGCCTCCCAAGATACTACCGCTATCACGTTGTGGGCAGTGCACAAATGCACAATTCGTGGAGAACTCATAGCGTTGGCTTTCAAATGCAAAAAGCCCACCAGGCACACATAGAAGCAGAAAATAGGTACTCTGGAACGCTCCCACAAAAAATCCCTAGCGGAGGGCACCCTCGCGGAACTTACTCTAGCCCGCCAGGAACTGTTGGAGGAATTGGGAAAATCTGTTCGCCGTAAATTCGCCCTCTCCCATAGCCTGTTCTATGAACATGCCAACAAATCTGGCAAATTGCTTGCCAGGGCTCTCCAAAAGAAGAGGGCGGCAAACACCATACATACCATCTTTGTTTCCACACCAGATATAGCTGACCAATTCGTACGCTATTATTCCAAGCTATATAATCTACCGCAGGCAAGAACCCCTGAGCTTCAACATTCCAGATTGAGTAAGATTAGGCAGGTCCTACAAAAATTCTCCCCTCCACCCCTCTCAGACGAGGCCATTTCTGACCTAAACTAACCCATTACCTCTTCGGAAATTATCATGGCCCTTAAACAATCGAAACCTGGCAAATCCCCAGGTCCAGATGGCCTCCCTGTGGGTTACTATAAAACTTTCTCAGACACCTAGATGCCACATATGGTCAACACTTTTAACGCATTTCCAGACTCAGCTTCCTTAGGCCCGGACTTCTTGGAAGCCCATATTTCAGTTATCCCCAAACCGGGCAAACACGCGACTCTGGTTCCCAATTATCGTCCAATATCTCTTCTTAATGTAGATATAAAACTATACACGAAAGTTATGGTCAATCACCTTCTTCCCTTCATCCCTGGTGTGATCTCCCTAAATCAGGTGGGTTTTGTCCCAGGTCGGGAAGCGAGGGACAACACCATTAAGGCTCTCCATCTTCACCATTGGCTTTCCTCATCCCAAGCCAGTTTTTTTCCTGTCCCTCGAGAAGGCGTTCGACAGAGTAGCCTGGGATTTCATGTCTGAGGCACTTAAGGCCCTTGGGCTGTCGGACCGGTTTCTACAATGTGCATCGGTCCTTTGCTCAACCCCCACGGCTAGGGTTCGGATTAACGGATCCCTGTCGGACGCCTTCTCCGTGTCAAATGGCACAAGACAGGGGGCCACCACTAATTTATATTCTTACGCTGGAACCATTGTTGCATCATATACAGGACGACCCGGACATCAAGGGGGTCTCCATAGCAGGCAAGACTTATAAACTGGCAGCATATGCTGATTATATCCTACTTTTTCTCACCCACCCAGTACTCACTATCCCAAACCTCCTTTCAGTTCTCAAAATGATTCAGGATATCTCCAACTTGAAAATCAATTACACCAAATCACGAGCCCTTTACGACTCCCTCCCCTCTTCGCTTTTGCAACTTTGTCGCTCCAATTTCCCCTTTCAACGGGAGTCCCAAGCTATCACGTACTTGGGCGTGCAATTGCCTAGGAAGCTCTCTGACCTGTACTCGAAAAACCATCTAGCGATCTTACACACTGTTAAAACAGATTTACAGTCATGGTCACAGGGTCCTTTTTCCTGGTTTGGCAGAATTGCCATTATCAAGATGAACATCCTTCCCAGACTGCTGTATATTTTACAGGCCCTCCCTATCCAAGTACCACACACCTTCTTTAAATCTTACCAGCGTATGTGCTCTGAATTCTTATGGCACTCTAAGAAACCAAGACTTAGTTGGGACACACTCACTCGTCCTAAATCACAGGGTTGACTGGGCCTGCCACATCTACTGAAATATCACTGGGCATGTCACCTGTTCAGAATAATGGACTGGCACGCCCATGCGGAATCAAAGGATTGGGTGACTCTTGAGAATGCCAACTCCCCGTTCCTCACACATCACCTACCCTGGATGGCACTGTCTACAACACCAAAGCACTCCCTCTTACACCCTCTAACGGGGGCCACGCTGAGCATATTTCGTACAGTTTGTAGGAAGTTGGACCTCTCCCTGAAACGTAGCCCGCTCTCACCCTTACACTCCACCCCTAACTTCCTCCTGGGTCTTCCGTACTTTCCCCCAGAAGGCCCCTCTCCAGACTTATCCTTCAGGGCTACTCCTTTTTATGCAGGATCCCGCCTGCTATCTTATCGGGACCTCCTTCTCAAAAAAGCAGCCGACGGATAATATACCCTTCTATAATTTCCTACAAATCCGACACTTTCTGACCCACACTCAGGCCTTGGCAGATTGGTCGAGGCCCCTTACCCCTTTTGAAAGGATCTGTGTTGCCCCAGGCCCACACCACCACCTGATATCGATTCTATACTCTATGCTCTTCCCGACAGCTCACTCACCGACCGACGCACTTAGGTCAAGATGGGAGAGGGAGTTGGGATTGCACCTCTCGGGGGATGATTGGTCTAACATTTACCACCATATCCATAAGGGATCCTTGAATGTGCTTGCACAAGAAACAGGCTTCAAATTGTACTCCAAATGATGCAGAACCCCCAAAATATTGCATAAATTCTCAGCGACTAACTCTCCCAAATGCTGGAGATGTTCTCAGCACAAGTGGTCTTTGCTTCATATCTGGTGGGAATGCCCCATCATCCAGCCATTCTGGCGAGAGGTCCATTCCCAAATCTCCCGTATTACCACTTTCACACCAGACTTTACCCCAGCGCAATATCTCCTGCACCATACATCACTGTCCTTTGCCAACTACAAAAAATCTCTCACCTTGCACCTTATTAACGCGGCCAAAATGTGCTTTCTGTGCCACTGGTTGTCCACCTCCCCCCCTATTATAGCGGAATGGTTCCGGAGAGTACAATGGGTTGCTGAGATGGAAGACCTTATTGCCCAGGCCAAGGACTCCAACCACAAACATTACATGACTTGGGCACCTTGGATACATTTCCGGTCTCTGCCCGACTTTCAAATACTGAGCACTTAAGCACAGAATTTCCCCAACCGAATGTAATTTCACCACAGGTGGGTTTACTCCACCTATCCAACACTCAGGGGACCGTCCCTTATCCCCCCGCCCTCCCTTACCTCCTTCTGCCCCCCCTTTATCCTCCTCCCCTCCCTGCTTCCTTCCATCTCCCCCTCCTTCCCTCCCCCACCTTTCCCCTTCTCCTCCGACCCGTCATGCCCCACCCCCCTCCTGGCTCCCCAGCTGTCATCCAAAGATCAATACCTTCCACTGTCCTCCTCACCATGTATCCCTACTTCGCATTACTCATAACTAGGATTCGCTTGTATATGGTGTGTGCCCCCTGTCCCCCGACACAGCAAGTTCCCCACGGGGGGTGTCAGAGTTCAGAGGGCCTCGCCGCAACGTCTCCTGCTCCCATACCCCAGTTCGCTACGGCTGCATGGATACTTTCAAATATATGATCCTACGATGATGATAAACTTCAAGTTAAAGTCTCCATAGTGCCTTACCCTTCCTTAACGTTTACAGTTACATTGTCTCATACCGTTCTGTTTACTGCATATGTTTGAGATGTCTGTTAGAACGCAGGTTTGTACACATTACGGTCTTTACACCTGATTATTATGTACTTTGCTTAATTTCATAAAAATGTCTAGGGAGAATGTTCATTTTTATAATGGCCAGTCTGCCAAACCACGAGAAGGAACCCCGTTCCCATTAGGACAAATCAGACTTGATCTCTGTAAAGATAGGGGTGGAGTTCTTGGCAAATAGTTCAGATAACTTAGATGGAATTTGAATACCCAAATAGGTAATGGCCTGAGATTCCCACCGGAAAGTTTAGTTAGCTTGGCAGAGAGATTGAAGGTGCGGCGGTAGGGAAACATTCAGCGCCTCAGACTTTGAGTAATTTATTTTAAGGTTTGAGAATGAACGAAACATATCTAGGTCCTTTCAGGAGGTTTGGCAGAGTGGTAACTGGCTGCGTGAGGAATAATAAGATATCGTCGGCGCAAGCCGCTAGTTTATATGACTTAGCAGCAATAGTCACTCCATGAGTATCTGGGTTCGAGTTGAGTTCACAAAGTAAGGGTTCCAGGATGATGATGAAAATGAGGGGGGATAATGGGTAACCCTGTCGCGTGCCATTCGACACGGAAAAGACATCCGACAGGTGGTCATTGATTCGTACCCTTGCCGTGGGATCAGATTATAAGGCACGGACATAGCTCAGCATCCTTCCGGAGATGCCAATAGCCTCCAAGGCAGCGGTCATGTAATCCCAGGCTACCCTGTCGAATGCCTTCTCCGCGTCTAGCGACAGGAGAAAGCCGGGTGTATGAGACAAAGTGAGCCAATGATGAATGTTAAGAGCCTTAATGGTGTCTAGGGAAATGATGTCGGGGATAAAAGGCAAGAGACGGTTTGCAAGGATTTTAGTGTAAAGCTTTACATCAACATTGAGTAAGGATATAGGTCTGTAATTGGTCACCAATGACGGGTCTTTACCGAGCTTGGGTAACACAACAATGTGGGCCTCCAGGAAGTCAGGGCCTAAAGCAGGGGAATCAGGGAAGGCATTAATGGAGTGAAACAGTGGGGACAAGAGGAGCTCCGGAAAGGACTTATAGTACCCCACAGTGAGCCCATCGGGGCCAGGGCACTTACCCGGTTGGAGTTGTTTGAGGGCCACCGCAAATTCCTCAGAGGATATTTGGGCGTCCATGGTTTCAAGATCATCGGTGGAGAGTGGAGAGGGGGTGTATTGTTGCAAAAAGGACCTAATGTGGTCGGCACGATCTATGGGCGAGTGTTGGGTGGAGTCTTTGGGCAAGTTATACAGGGAATGATAGTAAGAGAGGAATTGGTCTGCAATGTTGTTAGTGGAAGAAACCTTACGTCCCCGTGAGTCAGTGATAGAATGGATTGTTCTAGCAGCTCTCCTAGACTGGATCACACTTGCCAACACGCTGCCTGATTTGTTACCGTATTCGTAAAAGTTACGCTGCATGAAGGCGAATTTACGTCTTGTGGACCTACCCAATTCCTCCAGGAGGTCCTGTCTAGCCTGAGTAAGGGGTGATAGGGTTTGTGCAGCAAGAGATCGCTTATGAGAACGTTCAAGGGTTTGGATACGGTCAGTGAGGGAAGCGATATGAGCTCGACGTTCTTTGTTCCTCAAAAACAAGGAGAGAAAAAGTGGGGTTTTAAGGGCCCAAATGAGATGATGAAAACCCACCATACGGTTACCAACTCAGTGTTCTTAATTTTACTATATGTAGATGTTATATGTATATGTGTCTTTAAAGCATGTCCATACATGCTTTTTTTATGTGAACAACATTTATCAATATAAATAAATAAGTTGCGCTAAAAATGAATAATATTTAGCTCAAAAATATTATACAAATTGTGAAATAAAGTGATAGTGATAAACCATACACTAGGCTGTATGAAATCACAAATAACAATGTTCAAATGTTCATTGAAAAAGTGAATTTCCAAAAATCTGAAGTCTGTACTGTATATAATCCAAGATGAAACTGGTGAAGCCGCTAGATGTACAAACTTCTTACCAAATGCAGGTAAATAATTTGCCCAAATCTCCAAGTATCAATTCTGGTCAAACGGCTTCTGAATGACTCCTCAGATTTCCATGATGTCTCAGTAGTCAAACGCCAAGTGCATGTAAAAAAATGATAATAGCTTCCATAGCGTAATACTATATCATCCAGTAATAAGACCAATAGTGATCAATTGTAGTGTAAATCACCCGAAGTGTATACCACCACCGATGCTAGCTGCATACCAGACATGCAATATATCAAAGTGGATAGTAAAACCAACACCCTTAGATCCAATCTGCTTACCAAAAGGAAAAATAAACTAGCCAAAAGCCAGGGAAATGAGCAACTAGAAGTGGCCCAATAAAGTTCAAAAGGGACCACCACCAACACCACAGCCGCTTACCAGACAAAGGTATAAAGAAAGCCAATATCGGTCTGTTGGGGATGTCCTCAAAATAACAAGGCCAAAGTGACTCAGCAGGGTTCTCCAAAATTGTCCAATGGCAAGATTATGCAAAGAAAACAGAGTGCTCCATAGTGTAAAACCATAGATTTTAATATCAAAATAAAAGAGAGCAACTTACAAACAAGGTGAAAAAAGCGTAGGGTTTGAATGAGCCTCCGCCCGACCTCAGACTCGTAATGGTGATGTCAGCACGCCGCGACCGAGGTACGTTTCGTCAGATGTGACGTTCTCAAAAAAATGTATAACCCCTGGTGTCAGGGTACAGCGTACGCCATGCATCGTGCAGCAGAAGGTGCTTCAATAGAGTCTTGATAGCTCGCAAAGCCGAATATGGCAATGTGTAGGATCCCGACGAAACATCGGCAAAGGGGAGAGGGCAACATAAAAGTCTCCCCCCACCACCAGTGTCCCAGCCTGGAATTCCGTTAGGAGGGAAAATTTGTGACGAAAAAAGGGGACTACCTGTTTATTTGGAGCATAGATATTCGTGAAGGTGAAAATGTGGCCTTTTATAGTGCATTTAACAAAAAGGAACCTGCCATTTACATCAGCTTTAGTGTCAATCAGAAGTAACGGACAGGACTTTAAGAAAAGGATAGAGGTACTTCTTGACTTAGACTCAACTGCTGTGGCATAGAAGACGGTCGGGAAATGGTTATTTTGTAGTTTGGGTATCCCATTAGCCCTAAAGTGGGTTTCCTGCAAGAGAGGAGGAGATTGGAGTGACGTTCGGGTATATCGAGGCTCTGTACAATCAGCGAGAGAAGTTTTAGAGTGTCATTAGGCGATGCAGGATCTTGTGCAAGTCGACGGGGAAATGGGACGGGGAAGCCATGAGGGGGGGAGAGAGAACAAAAATTAAAAAGGGGGGGAAAATAAAATAAAAAAGGGGAGTTTGGGGGGTGGGGTTGAGAGAAAGGTGAAAGGAAAATAAAAAAAGGAAAAGAAAGACAGAAAGGGAAAACAAACTCAGGTAAAGGCCGGAGAGGGGAGGAAGCGGGGGTAGGGAGGGAGGGAGTGTGTGGTGACTAGACTAGCTTGGGGGGGAGCCCCGGTAGCTGGGGGACCTGCCCACCAGATAACGACGGAGCCACAAAACCAAAAGTGTAGTAAACCGTGCAAGGTCAAATTGCCAGAAATGTGGATTATGTCAGTGATGGACACTAAGGGGGTTGGGGTAGACCTAACCGAGACCTGGAACCAGGGGGCCGGCCAGGGATGAAGACTCCAGCCCACGGACCGGTAATGGTTTATCAAATTCGGATTCCGTGAGGAAATAGGGCAATAAGTGGGAAAGCAGGATGAGTATAAATACCTGACAGGGCGCCTTACAGTAGGAACACAGAACCATGGTACTCAAAAGAACAACAAAGCCAGGGAGCCCAGATAACAGGGGTAAAAAAAAACATGGGATGGAGAAGAGTTTGGGAGATACAAAAGTATGCAACATCTCCGTGGTGACCACATAAAGAAGGAGCGGTATGCATTGAATAACATGAACTAAATCCCATTGCGAACCTAATAATAGAAAATTTGATACAAATGAACATAAAGAAATCGTAACATCGTAGGGACGCTCCAATTATGAAACAAGATGACCTCCTCCCCCAGCCCCAAACTATTAGGAGGGGAGGAGGAGGCGACCTCACTGTTTACCACCCCAGCTCAGGAACCGCAAAAACCAGGTACATAATTGACGTTAGATGCAAGGTGCCACCAAGGCAGGCGGCATCACGACCACCAGGGTGGGCCCGGTCCCTCAGGGAGGTCATGTGGCACCACTGAAAGGCATCATCAGGGTCTTGCTAAGGGAGAAACAGGGGGGGTGATATCAACATTAGCAAGCGCGGCTAGAGATCCAAAAAAAAAAAAATATGGCGAGGTGAAAAGCACGCACTTCCCGAGCCAACGGGGGCACAACAGTATAGGGGAGGACAAGCACAAGTGGAGGTACACATCATATGGGATGAAGTCAGTACGAGCCATGGTGGGTCAGGAGGACCACTTAACCACGGGTGCGGGCTGACACCAACAGGGAAGGTAATGGCGGTGGAAGACAGTAACCTTGACAGCCACGGCTGCGCCAGGGGCGGTCCACCCATACAAGAGATGTCGGTGCAGTTGTCCACCACTCCCAGTGGAGGAGGGGAGAGGAAAATGAACCGAGACCCCCTGGTAGGCCGACCGCCCCCCACGGAGCAGATAGATAACAGAGAAACAGCAATAATGTATGAAAACTCTACCAGCTCTTTCAAGTAGGAGACACAGGCAGTCCATGTAGGAAAGATGGTCCATGGCCCCATTAATGGGTGAAGGTGCAAAAAAAGAACAGGATTGGCAGCTTGAGATGGTGGGTTGAGCATCAACCTGCAAGGAAACACAAATAAAAAAAAAAGGGGGGGGGGACCAAACAACCAAAGTACCCCCCCCCCCCCCATCTCGAGAGGAACTGCGGAGCCATCTGGAAGAGGTGCTGGGTGGCCACCTCCACTGGAGAAGTGCCTAAGGATAGTACCTGATGTAGAGGGCAATAGCAGGTAGCAATAGAGCGCCCCATGGGCAAAACTAACAAACGTCAATGAGGAACTCCTGGGAAAAAGTTGTAATGAGGAACGCAGGGGCGAAGGTCAGCAGACAGGTAGCAGGGGAGACGTATACAAAAAAAAAATACTCATTCAGCGGAGACGTATACAAAAACAAAGTAGAAAAAGGTGCGGGCAGGAGTTGTAAAGAAGTTTCAGTCCTCTCTGCGAGCCCTCCAGTGTTGTGGTGGCTTTGAGGGGCTTGCTACCTGTGGGGCATCCTGATGGGCAGCAGCAGAGCCATTTCCAGAAGAGGAACGCGGCGTCTAAATCGCATATCTTGTGCTTCCATCGGTTCTTCTTCATGGGCCCCATGTGTGTGGGGGCCCCCCTGCACTTCCAGCAGGGGGCACAAAGCTCGTTGGTGCTGCAAAGTTATATTGGAGAGGTCCTGATAGATTTAAATGGCCGTTCCCTCATATTCCAAGTGGGCCCTAGTGCGAGCTTTGCGCAAAATGTCCTCTTTAAGTGTAGCACCCTTGTCTTTATGCAAGGTTGCTGTTAAATTTAGTTTGCTGAGCCTTACTTAGCTTGGCTGTAATTATTCTGTGGTTAATTGGACTTCCCTTCTAATCTGTTTGACTGCGTTTCTCCCTTCCGTCAGTAGGTGGCACTGTAGCCTCTGACACTAGTGTGAGAATTACAGTTAAACAAACTGTTAATGTCCATGTGTCCCTCAGCCAATCACAGTGTCACTACGGCATTGTGGGGGATCTTATTTAAAGGATGGGAGGTCCAATGATCGCTCTCTTCCCGCCCTCCCCCCTTGGGGAAGGGTGTGTGCTGCTGTTGCCGCTGACTAGGCCTGAAGCCTGAGGCCTAGTCAGATACCTGGGATTCTGCTAAAGGAGAGCCAGCGACCCACAAGGGAAAGATCATCCACAGACATCCAGTAACCTGTGTGAGTAACCTGCTTGTATCTTATGGAGGACAGCTGTCCAGACAGTACAGACCACAAAAAGGGATTGGATCTAGTGGAGAGAAGTTGTCTCCCAGATCGATTTGAAGTTCTATGGATACCTAATAATTCTCAAGGTCTGCTATCCTGTACCGCTGTCTGAATAACCTGTCTTTTGCAATAGGAGTCTGCCTAATAGACTGTTCTTAAAGGGTGTCCTGGACCCTACCCCTCTCTCCCCCAGTTTATTCTTGTCCTGTTGAGAAGAAATAAACTATTCCTTTACTTCAGCAAAAAAGTGACTGGCGCCCAACATTTATTTTACCTGCATCACTACCCACCATGCCTGACAATCCACACCCACAGGAGGTATGTAGCCCCTCTCTGCCTCTGAAGGTCATCACTAGGCCCTAGGGGGTTCTGGGGGTCCGCTACATCTGGCGCCCAACGTGGGGCGAAGCGGTATTTTTGTGGTGGTCGCCTATAGCAACCGCGCAGGAATCACCGTTTGGCTCCGTGGGAGAGTGGCAAGTAACATCTTTTGTACCTTAAAGACTGTGTTTTGTCCTTTTAACAACGTGGGAAGAACCTAACTGTCTCTTTGCTCTGGGGAGAGTGTCAGCCTGGTCTTTTGTCACTTTACGCCAGGGCTGAAGGGGTTAAGGCAGACTCCAGAAGATTTTTGGCGCCGCAAAGGAAAAGAGGCGGGCGTTGAAGATATTGCTGAACGGCTGGACCAATCCCTTGGCAGGGGGAGGGGTCGCTGTTCCCACGCGGAGGAAATTAAACCGCGCTTGTGTGCGCAGTTACCTGGCTGCACGTGTTGGAAGAGTGTGAAGATGGCGCACTTTGGAATTCCTTCTTCTGACCTGAGAGTGTTTGTGCCAGGCATCGGTTCTAGCCCCGCTGGGCTGAAGGAAGTCATCACTGACACCGGGGTGCGGTACACACCTAAAGGGAACCTGGTGCTGTACACGGCTGGAGGCTACGAAGCAATCGGGCTGACATGTGTGAAATGTTCTGGACTGGCTACTAGTATTCGGCCCTGGATCACCTGCGGAAGTTGCGGGGAATCGCTCCTGGAAGTAGTCTCACCGGCCTTATCACCCCGGGTGCTGCAAGTGGACTGGCTCAAATGTGTTGCAACTGCCGATTCCAGACCGGCTCCAGTGGTCACTACTACTGTTGCTCTACCTGCTGAAGCTCCTGTTCCTTCTACTTCTTCAGCTACAGTGACCGCTGCAATGCCGGACATCCCAGTGACCTCCCGCCGTGGTCGCGGTCGAGGTCGCCTACTTGCTTTAATGATGGGATCACCGGAAAAGAAATCGCCTGAACCTGGTAAGCCTGGTGTGGGTGAGGGTGGCGTACCTGTTGGGACTGTGAGACCAGTGTCTTCCTTGGGAGCAGAGTCAGGAGAGTCTGTCGCTATAATTTCCCGGCCTAACCTGCTCCCAGCTGAAGAGTTCTCTGCAGAGTCAGACTCCGATATAATGTCTGACCGAATCTCAGAACTGTTCTCTGACACTGTGTCATTTTGTGAAAATTGGTCTGATAGTGAGACTGAACCGCAAATTGAGCCTACAAAGGAGGATGTCCATTCACCCAATATTACCTCCAGTATTAGGCCTACCTTGCCTTTGCCTACAAGTCATGAATCTGGTCCTGCAAGTGTCCCTCCAAGACCAGATACAGTTGCAGGGTATCCTGTCAAGTGTGCTCCAGATACGCCTGTGTTGCTTGGCTATGGAGACCCTAGGATCTTGTCAAAATTGTCTAAGTTTCAGCGAATTGTGATGAAGAAAATAGCTGAGGAATATGGCTATTTGTATCCTTATGTGCCAGAGTCTCTTGTAGCTGAAATTCAAGACAAGCGGGCTCAATGGATTGACAGTGCAATCAGAGATTACCTGAGAATTCCTGCATACCGTAAAATCTCTGAGTTGTCACCCAGACAAGCAGAACAGTACACTAAAGTTCTGAAAACCTGGGACTATGGTCGGCATATATACCCGGATTGTGTCATTATAAGGAGGCCCAATCAAGCTGATGCAAGGCATTACATCACCACTATTGGATCTTCTGGGAAGCCTATTCAACTGCCTGATCCACGATACTACTGGTGATGTATAAAGCTTGAATTTCTGTGTCAAAATTCTATGGAATACAGCTATGTGATGTCAAGTTTGAAGCTGTATCCGTCTCACCAGAAGCTGTTCCTCTTTTGAAAGTTGCTTTGGGGACACTCCTGTCTGTGCTATGTTACTGCTGGGCTGTGCTCTAAATTGCCAGCAGCTACAGGAGGTGCCCTGAAAAGTGACATGCTGACCGGTCTCTTTTCATTGTCAGCGTGTCTTGCTTATGGAAAGGTGAGATGAAATTACAAGTGCAGTGGGACTTTGTTTGCTTTGGAAAAGTGAATCAGCAAAGTTCATGATGATGATAGTCCTCTGCAATTTTTTGTGTGGCTGTGTTGCTTCTGGAAGTAGCCATGCAAACAAGCTCAAGTTAAATACCTGCTGGCTCGTGCTTTGAATGGCCAGCATGCTTCTTATCCAGGTGTGAAGAAAACTAGCCTCAGCCTCCTGGAGAAAATGGCTGATGCTATCTTTCAGTTATTGGTGTTGCCTGTTTGCAACACTGTCATCAGTTTGGTACAACTACTGGACTCGAACTTTCCTAGAAAGGAGTGTGTTTTTCTATTTTTGAAACGAAAGCAATAAGTAAAGTGCCTGCTGGACTTTGGTGTAACAGAGCCAGCAAGAAATGATTCTTCGCTAGCAAAGACAATGGTTGGTGTATAGGGCTTATTTGTAATCCACACTAAGACTATTGGGACTCTGGGGTCACAGAGACCTTGTAATATAAGTTAGTTAGTCAGGTAGGCTGTGCTATAGGAAACCAGAAAGTCTTTTTCACCTGCATTTTTGGAACTCATGGACTGAAAAGTTTTTTTTTTGATGATGCAAAGTGTTTCCTGTTTTTTCTCCACTAGATGGCGTGAGAGTGTCTATCCTAGTGAGCAGTAAAATTCTATACTATTAGTAAAGTAGTTTAAAGTGGATTATTTTCTCTGATGTGTTGGTATGTTTCAGGGGATGTGCCCTTATTTGGGGGGTTCTCGGTCAGTCTCTTACCCCTGGAGATAGGCACCTTCTCTCTGACATGCAAATATTTTGTATATATTCATGGTAAATTGAGTAGAGTATTAGGATGTGATAATATGTGTTTGCTTATTAAAATCCTGTTTCCCTCGGCTGAGGTTAAACAACATTTTAGATGTATATATGTCTATAGTATAGTAATTGATATTATGAGTATGTTGCTAATTTTTCATACCCACAGTGTTCTCTCTCGGCTGAGGTGAGACAGTGCCTTTGGTGAGTATGGTTTTTTGCCTAATAACATTGTAGGATGTACTGACAGTCAGTTAGTCAGTTAGGAAGTATTGTAATGTGCATATTGTTTCATATTTTTGCTTCGTGTGGAATGCCACACGTATTTGTACACCAAAGTTTAACCTTTTCCTTTTTTACCCTTACCCATCCATTTTTACCAGGACATCCACTCTCAGGCTTGAGAGTCTCTGTCTCGGCAGACTCCGAGGACGTAGTCTCCTTGGCAGGGGGAGTGTGTAGCACCCTTGTCTTTATGCAAGGTTGCTGTTAAATTTAGTTTGCTGAGCCTTACTTAGCTTGGCTGTAATTATTCTGTGGTTAATTGGACTTCCCTTCTAATCTGTTTGACTGCGTTTCTCCCTTCCGTCAGTAGGTGGCACTGTAGCCTCTGACACTAGTGTGAGAATTACAGTTAAACAAACTGTTAATGTCCATGTGTCCCTCAGCCAATCACAGTGTCACTACGGCATTGTGGGGGATCTTATTTAAAGGATGGGAGGTCCAATGATCGCTCTCTTCCCGCCCTCCCCCCTTGGGGAAGGGTGTGTGCTGCTGTTGCTGCTGACTAGGCCTGAAGCCTGAGGCCTAGTCAGATACCTGGGATTCTGCTGAGGAGAGCCAGCGACCCACAAGGGAAAGATCATCCACAGACATCCAGTAACCTGTGTGAGTAACCTGCTTGTATCTTATGGAGGACAGCTGTCCAGACAGTACAGACCACAAAAAGGGATTGGATCTAGTGGAGAGAAGTTGTCTCCCAGATCGATTTGAAGTTCTATGGATACCTAATAATTCTCAAGGTCTGCTATCCTGTACCGCTGTCTGAATAACCTGTCTTTTGCAATAGGAGTCTGCCTAATAGACTGTTCTTAAAGGGTGTCCTGGACCCTACCCCTCTCTCCCCCAGTTTATTCTTGTCCTGTTGAGAAGAAATAAACTATTCCTTTACTTCAGCAAAAAAGTGACTGGCGCCCAACATTTATTTTACCTGCATCACTACCCACCATGCCTGACAATCCACACCCACAGGAGGTATGTAGCCCCTCTCTGCCTCTGAAGGTCATCACTAGGCCCTAGGGGGTTCTGGGGGTCCGCTACATAAGCTTATAGTCCACCAAACAGCAGACCACATCGCAGGGGGGGGTTCCCTCTCCCTCCCCTTGGCCTCAAAGCTCTATGAATGCGCTCCAGATCAATAGGGGACTGTGGGGGACGTTCCAACATCATATTAAAGAGGCCTGTAACTGCGGGTGTAAGCTGGTCATGCGCCACAGATTCTGGTAGCCCACGCATGCAAATATTGTGGCGCCTCCCCCTGTTATCCAAATCTTCCAAGTGGCGCTGGAGATCTCGCATCTGCAGGGAATGGGTATTCAGGGTCTGTGTCACTGATCTGAGCACCCTGCTATCAGAATAGAGGTACTCACCGAGGCCGAGATGCCGAGAGCGGTTCGCTGTTGCGACTAAGCGCACTCCTCCCCTCTGGAGGTGATACAGAGGGTGAATGGCACAAAGAGGCACAAGCTACCGGCAGGCAGGGTAGAGCTTGCGTGGAGGTCCTGTAGAACTGGAGCAGAGACTTATCAGGATCCAGCAGAAGAAGTCCGGAGCAGGCTGAGGGTCAAACACAGGTAAGCAGACAATCCAGGTCACAGGCTGAGGGTCAAGCCACTGGAGATAGGAGACAAGACTAGGTCACAGGCAGAAGATCAAGGCACAGGAGACTGAAGGTAAATCCAGGTCGCAGGCAGAGGGTCAAACACAGGTAAGCAAAAGCAAAGTCCGTAAAACAAGCCAAGGTCGGGTCCAGGAGAAGAGCAGAGTAGGTCAGGGTCAATCCGGGTCACAGCAGGTAAATGATCACACAGGAAACAGGAACTCAGGTACAGGAAGCTGAAAGACAAACCAGTAATTCCTCTGAGCACTTGTCATGTGACGACCAGTCTGCAGCTGAAGGTTTCTCTGACACCTGCCATGTTGTGAGGTGGTTTGTTCAATGTCTGACACACGGCTGTACAGTGCTTGCATATACTCCCTTAGATCCATAATGGCCACCCCCAGAGTCTCCTTGATATCAGTGGCCACGGCTCTCGAGTTCTCTATACTGAGGGAATTGGGGGCCTGGAGCTGAGGAGCAGGGGTCTCTGAGCCAGATGAAGTGACCAAGGCATAAGAGCGGATGGATGGCTGGGGATTGGGAGAGGCAGTGGAAGCGCGGCCTGTAGGCGCCATGTTTGTGCCCTGTGTCCGGAAGATCTCTGGGATATTCTGACTAATCTCCGGTCCAGTGTCCCTCGGGGACCTGGATCTAGTGGTAGATGGGGCTCTGAATGTGGATCCCATGCTTACCGGGCAGTTTCTCTGTGCAGTGGCTCCGGTGTAGGCAGGTCCGAGGCAGCGGGAGCTCCGGGTCTAAGCAGCCATCTCGCAGCGCGGCCAAACCACGCCCCCTGATTATCTCAAGTTATGAGTTCTTGAACACGGTGGGAGCAGCAATTCACATTACACAAATTTTTTTTAATTGCAGAAGTTCACTATACCATAGCAGCACACCTTTTATTATATATTTACAATTGCTTTAACCCTTTCGCCACCAGGCCGTGTGCTCCACTTTTAAACTTAGCTGGCCAGGCCATTTTTGTAGATTTTCCATTGCTTTTTTATTTCTCCCTTACAGCTTTTAGAGTTTGTTAAAGACCCCCAAAACCATATATTTTCTGAAAGCACATGTCCAGTAGAATACAAATAAGGTGCTACTGATTTTTAGGGCACACTGATATTTGTGCAAATGTTTATCAAACAATATTTTCGCTTAAAGTACACCAAAATCATTGTTAGCAGATAAAAACACAGCCCATTTTACAAAATCCGTACTAAATATAAAAGCTAACCTGTATTGAGTAATAAATAACCATGATTTGTAAATTTTAGCTTGCACCTTTTTTGCAAAATGGTGAAAATTGAACATACGCAAAAATGGAAATATCTCTAAAAGCTAGAGGTTTTCATTGATCCCTTACAGCTTTTAGAGTTTGTTTAAGACCCCCTCCCCCCCCAAACCATATATTTTCTGAAAGCACATGACTTGTAGAATAAAAATAGGGTGCTACTGATTTTAACGCCCTGCGATATTTGCGCAAATGTTTATCAAAACTATATATTCGCTAAAATGTCTCTAAAATCATTTTTAGCAGATATAATCAAAGCTAATTTTACAAAATTCCTGCTAAATTCCTTCTAAATATTAAAGCTTAACCTGTATTAAGTTAATAAATAACAAATATTTGTAATTTTTAATTTATGCCTTTTTGCAAAATGGTGAAAATTGAACGTACGCAAAAATATAAATAACCACATTTCTCTAAAAATCGTAAGGTTTTCATTGTTCCCTTACAGCTTTCAGAGTTTGGTAAAGACCCCCCAGAACATATATTTTCTGAAAGCAATGGACCAGTAGAATGAAATGTGCTACTGATTTTTCATTCAATTCGTTTTTATTGAATTTTCCAAAGAAAGAATACAAAATGTTTCGAACAATACTTGTCTACACTAACAAAGGGAACATAAGTAAAACAGTGCTATCCCATATGTAGGGATATAGGCTCGGAACAAGCAGTAGAATGAGAACACTATCCCCATTGACAGCACCATAAGGAAAGCCAATAATCATTGATGTTGTAATGATTTAATACATTGGTGACGCCCAATCCCCCGGATTGTGGCGTGCCGCGTAACCAGACACCCCAAATGGGAGCCAAAACTGTGTCCGGACCCGCAGCCCACCCACCCGTGCTGAAGTCACATTCAGGGGGAGAGGGTTCCATCAATAGTGAGCGCCTTATGCATATGGGAGCCAAAGGATTAACCAGAAAGAAAAGAAACAAAAAAAAAAGCATAATAAAACATAATTAAATAAAATCTAACAAAGTTACCACCAGAGGAATTGGAAAATACGTCATCAAGAGGCAAACAATCATAGTTATATCCTATTTAGGATCCAGGTTCCGGAAAGTGTGTAGTCCACACTGACCATATATTCAAGAAGCGGGTGAGAGAGCCATTATAGTTAGCAAAAAAATTCTCATAAGTATAATGGGAATTTACTCTATTAACAACATCTGTAATGTTTGGTGCATCTATCGTTTTCCACTTGTAAGTAACTGATAACCTTGCAGCAATCAAGATATGGGGGATAATTGCCCAGTATGGTATAGGGAATCGCTCAATGCCCAAATTCAGAAGTGCCAGGTCTTCTTTGAGGGAAAATATCATGCCTGTAATTTTCGCTATCAAGTGAGACACAGAGTTCCAGAAACTATGGAGACATTTGCAATCCCACATAATGTGCATTAGGGTGCCCTGGGATTCACAGCTCCTCCAACATAGCCCAAGGGGCTGCTTAAAAATGCGTGCTAGGTGCACAGGTGTTAAATAGCTTCTGTATATGTATATGTAGCTCAGAGGTCCTTTTCCCAATTTAACATACTCCCAGTCTTGGCATGAATGGTGTGCTACTGATTTTTAAGGCCCCACGATATTTGCGCAAGTGTTTACCAAGCAATATTTTCGCTAAAAATACACTAAAATCATTATTAGCAGATACAAACACAGCAATTTTTTTAAAATTCCTTCTAATTTCCTACTAAATATAGTTTAGATATATCGATGACCTATTCTTGATTTGGACAGGACCCCCTACACAATTGAAGACTATGCTGGACCTGCTAAATCAGAACCAGTTTAATCTGAGGTTTACACATACAATCAGTGCAACCATGATCCCATTTCTTGACATAGAGATCCGCCGAACAACAGACGGTCGTATCACTACTAGCCTGTACAGGAAACCAAGTGCCGGAAATACCCTTTTACATGCTACTAGTGCACACCCAAATACACTTATAAAAAGTATACCATACGCACAATACCTGCCTATACGCAGGAATTGTACGGATACATCGGATTTCAGGGCAGAAGCAGGTAAGCTGAAACAACGCTTATTAAAAAGGGGGTACTCTCGAACTACTCTGAGAAAGGCATGCAACAAAGTACTGACACAATCAAGAGCAGACCTTCTATACAGACAGAAACCAAAAAATGAGAACTCAACAGTAAGGCTGATTACACGGTTTTCGGACAATTCTGCACAATTTTCGCACAATTGTCAAAAAACATTGGCATTTACTAACGGAGGACAAGTCTTTATCTATGTCAAAAACCATCCAGAATTAGTCTTTAGATGAGCTACATCCATTAGGGATCGTTTAATCTCCAGTCACTATGCTCAGACTGACCAGGTAATCCCCTCTGGACCAATGGGCACCTATAGATGTGGCAATTGCCCTCGATGCCCATGGGTCAATGAGGGTCCTACAACAAAACTACCGAATGGACAATTACATCAATTACGAACACATGCAGATTGCACCACTCAAGGGGTTATTTATTTAATGACCTGTCAATGCACAGCTTTTTATGTGGGCAAGACCATACGTGAATTTGGTCAGCGCATAATTGTAACGCTCCTGCGTTTTTGTTATAGGCTGGATTTGCAACTGCAAAATCTCCACTCAGTAGTCATGTAGAGATGTGTTGAATACCAGATCCAACTCTCCAGGACTCATCACCGTGGGCCTGTCAGCTTCAACATACAGATATATACACACTCAATGAGATGTTCCTGGAGTGATAGGATGTATATGATAGTATGAAGGTGATGTGCTGAAGGGACAGGTGTGAACAGTGACAAGGATGGTAAGCACTTGATAGATTTGTACAGGAGAGTTCAAGATGGTATTTAGGAATGCAGATAGGTTAGTATCGAGTATGCTAATAGGTGGTGAGGACAGCAGATGACAAATACAGGATAGACTAACCCAGTGCAAGGATAGATAGTAGTAGACAGGAGAGCTAGCAATCTATGCAGCAGTGCAGATGATAGATGGTAGTAGACAGGAGAGCTAGCAATCTATGCAGCAGTGCAGATGATAGATGGTAGTAGTCTCAAGAGCTAGCAATCTATGTAACAGTGCAGATGATAGGATAGTATGGGTAGGTAGTAACAGTCCTTAATGCAATAGTAGTAGTGTAAGTTATGGAGGTTTCCCCTGCGGGGTACTTATCACTATAGTATAGTAGTAGAAGGGTCCGGTGATGAGGAAGTGATCCAGTAGCGAGATACAGGGATCAGTAGCGAGGTTCGGGTCTGAGGAAGTGATCCTGGTAGCGAGATACAGGGATCTGTAGCGAGGTTCCACAGCGAGACACGCTTGTAAGCATAGATGCAAGGCAGGTTGAACGAACATGTGAGTGAGAACGCCGGCGGTTGAAATAGCCGCTCTGCGGCGCTCAGTGATGACAGCATCGGTCTTAAAGGTGTATGCGCACCTACCAGAAGAGAATGGTGGGACGCATACACGGAATGGAAAGTGGAATAAGGGTACCAGAGGTACCAGAACATTACAATAATAGACCATATTTATTACTCAGGCAATGGTAAAATCCTCACCCCAGTAACAAGACACATCGGTTTGCACCATAAATTCGACAACACAGTGGTAACCTTCAAAGTATTGGAGGTGATACTAGCTGATCCAAGAGTCGGTAATTGGGATTGTCGCATATTACAATGCGAGACCCTATGGATTGAGAGACTTGACGCTCTCAACCCTCCGGGTCTCAACGAAATGCACACCTTCAAGTCATTTCTGTAGAGATTTCTTACAACTTTAGGTCTTTTCTGTTCCCTTATGTTCCTTCTTGTTTGTGTGTCACTTTCCCAGTCAGTTTTACCCATGTTACAGTATGTCCTTTGTGTGTATCCCATATGTGTGTACTGTGGTTTTCATACTTTTCAGACATAACCTTGACATATCTCATTAGGAGTTAACAGGCTATGATATGATACGATATGTTGATGTATGATGATGCAGGTATAGCCTTTTATTGACATTTTGAATGCTCTAGCCTGAGATTCACTGTGCTGAGCAATTTTGACAATATATACATGTCTAGGTAAACAATAACTGTGTTTGGAAACACAGGATGATATGTAATGTTAACTTGATAATTTGACATTTTGTCATATGATTTGTATGTAAACGATTTCTTGTACTTGATCCATTTGTACATGTAGACATTGGAGCCATATTTTGTGCTTCGTTGACAAGGGATCCCAGCTGGGGTGGATGGGATGTGATGGGCGCGCTCTTGGGCTTGTTATGTCCCCAGGGCGGACATGCGGTATACGGGGGAGCTTCTGCCACTAACATGGCACATCTCCTTGCATTACAGTGGGCTCTCTCCCTCCGGGTTATGCTCAATCATCTGCAACCAACCAGGACCCTTGGCGCCGTTGCCCAGCAACCAAGAGGGTGACATCCGCCCACATCTCTAGCAGCTGCGCGGCGCTCGTATTCGCGCGCACGCGCTGTCTGTATATCGGGCACCGGCACGTCATCGCAGAGCGTCGTTCCCGCTGATGACATCAGTGTTGACGGCCTTTATATGCCCCACTCCTTACACCGATCAGCCACAGATGGTGGTTGCTGGAGATACCGGACGCCACAGGTATACTACGTTAGGATCAGTTTGGCTGTCTCTCTCTGCTATATATTCCCTTTTCTTGTACCATACATAGGGGACCAGGAAGCATTGACTGTTGCTCTCCAATGGTTCTGTATGCATTTATCTCTGCTACAATATGCTTGGCAAGATACTCTACCTGCATATATCAGACTTCCACAAATCCCCCTTTCTGTTATATATGATATAGCACACTCCTTTTTTATTGTACATGGGAATTTCATAGTGACATTCCTCTTTTCCTTGCATATGTATAGGAACTATTTCGTTTTCTGACATCTTAAACCTGCTACCAAATATTTGGACTGTACATCAGCGATCCATCCATCCCACCATCTGACCTTCATATATTAAGGTGGTGATACTGGTAGGCTCTTCTATGATTATGATTCTTTTCTCTCCAACATACACAATGTATTGGAATTGCAATTCATTATCTGAATAAGATTATGGGATTCTCTGAGGAGCTTTATCCCTTTATGCATGGTTAATAGGGGCCTAATATGGCCATTAGTATATTATATTCATCCATTCATTCTTTGATTGTTGTTCATACATTACTTAGGTCATAGACCTGCCGTGGTTCTTGGGTCATTCCAGGCTGTCCATGTCCGCCCGGGGGACTTGGTTTGTCCTTGCCATGTTCCTCCCTTTTATCCACAGACCAACAGCTGTTAAGGTGGGATTATCCTTGCTTACTCTTGGCTCCTGTGTCTATATGATATATTGTGATTTATATGTATGGTGACTAAAATTTGTTTATTTTTTAAATAAAATATATTGTTAATCACATGTTATATATTACTTAGAGTAAAATTGTCTTGTAACTAATTTTTGTTTCAATTATCCTACAGTTATCC
Organism: Pelophylax lessonae; assembly: GCF_965119305.1. NCBI lineage: Eukaryota > Metazoa > Chordata > Amphibia > Anura > Ranidae > Pelophylax > Pelophylax lessonae. Next base: position 188,493,841 of record NC_138776.1, on the reverse strand, counting down.
TCTTGAACATCTATTTGTACCCCTGTACTCCTGAAGAAGCGGATCGTACCGCAAAACATGTAGGGTAGTGGGTTATGGTACACCCAAGGAAATACCTGATTGGTACCGGATTAGTCTGGCCCAGCAGTACTTCCTGGAGGTTCCATTGCTAATATATGAGGATTATGTATCTATGTGATGGTTTTATTTTTCACTATTGACTCTTTTGTATACATCAATTGTTCCTTTGTCCCTTTGTATTTCCCGCTTTTTCTTTTGAGAAATTCATATAATAAATAAATGTTTTTATACAAATTATTGCATTAGTACTACATTACCATTATTGGTCTTAGAGGGTACCTGAAAAGTCCTGACCTATGCCCCACACTATTCCAATTTCTGTTCTTACTATAATTGGGATGTGGTACCTTCAATTTGTTATTTTCTTTTTATAAATGAGCCACTCATATATACATACTAAATATAAAAGCTTAAACTGTATTGAGTTAATAAATAACAAATATTTGTAAATTTTAAATTGCACCTTTTTGCGAAGTAGTGAAAACTGAACGTATACAAAACTATAAAAAACCAAATTGCTCTAAAAATCTGTATGTTTTCATTTTTTTTTTTAACTTTCAGCTTTCAGAGTTTTTAAAAGACCCCCCCCCCCCCAAACTATACATTTTCTGAAAGCAAAAGGCCAGTAGAATAAATGGAAGGTGCTACTGATTTTTAAGGCCACACGATAAAGGTGTTCTGTGCCTCCCCATACAGGTAGTCCCATTTATGTCAATTGGGATGCAACAACTGCACAAGCATAGCTGCTGCTCCCAATCTGACATCCATGTGGGTGCATGACCCCAAAAACAGACAGTGTGAGCTCAGGGACATGCAGGTGGACCTGCATGGATGTCAAATTGGGGGCGATGGCTCTGTTTGTGCAGTTGCTACATCCCAAATTACATCAATTGAACTGCCTGCACAGAGATGCACGGAACACCTGTGCATTCCTGTAAAGGTATGCTGTGTATGCTCTGTGTGAACAAGGCCTTGGGCCCCTTTCACACAAGCAGACCAATTTGGTCTGCCTATCTGTTTTTCAGACGGGCCCAATCGGACCACCCATTGTTTTCTATGGGCCTGCATCCGATCTGATCTGGTCCACTAAATATAGACGGATGGGGATCCCATTCCCCATCCATCTGGCAGATCTTATCAGATAGTATCGGATGGAAATGGACAGGTGGTCCGTTTCCATCCAACCGCCCCATAGAGAACAGCGGCTGATGCAGAGCAGACACAGACCTGTCATCCAACTGCTCAGCGGGGATCCTTTTTTTTTTACTTTGTAAATTTTTTTTACAACTACAATTTTTTTTTTTTTTTTTTTTTTGGGGGGGGGGGGTGTCTTTGGTGAGATAGAGGTCTAAATAGACCCCCGTATTTTTTAACATAGAAACATAGAATGTGTCGGCAGATAAGAACCATTTGGCCCATCTAGTCTGCCCAATATATCTGAATCCTATGAATAGTCCCTGGCCCTATCTTATATGAAGGATAGCCTTATGCCTATCCCATGCATGCTTAAACTCCTTCACTGTATTTGCAGCTACCACTTCTGCAGGAAGGTTATTCCATGCATCCACTACTCTCTCAGTAAAGTAATACTTCCTCATATTACTTTTAAACCTTTGCCCCTCTAATTTAAAACTGTGTCCTCTTGTGGTAGTTTTTCTTATTTTAAATATGCTCTCCTCCTTTACCGAGTTGATTCACTTTATGTATTTAAAAGTTTCTATCATATCCCCTCTGTCTCTTCTTTCTTCCAAGCTATACATGTTAATGTCCTTTAACCTTTCCTGGTAAGTTTTTTCCTGCAATCCATGTACTAGTTTAGTAGCTCTTCTCTGAACTCTCTCTAGAGTATCTATATCCTTCTGGAGATATGGCCTCCAGTACTGCGCACAATACTCCAAGTGAGGTCTCACCAGTGTTCTGTACAGCGGTATAAGCACTTCTCTCTTTCTACTGCTTATACCTCTCCCTATACATCCAGGCATTCTGCTGGCATTTCGTGCTGCTCTATTACATTGTCTTCCCACCTTTAAGTCTTCTGAAATAATTACTCCTAAATCCCTTTCCTCAGATACTGAGTTCAGGACTGTGTCAAATATTCTATATTCTGCCCTTGGGTTTTTACGCCCCAGGTGCATTATCTTGCACTCATCCACATTAAATTTCAGTTGCCAGAGTTCTGACCATTCTTCTAGTTTTCCTAAATCCTTTTCCATTTGGCGTTTCCCTCCAGGAACATCAACCCTGTTACATATCTTTGTGTCATCAGCAAAAAGACAAACCTTACCATCGAGGCCTTTTGCAATATCACTTATGAAGATATTAAACAAAATTGGTCCCAATACAGATCCCTGAGATACCCCACTGGTAACATGACCTTGTTCTGAATGTTCTCCATTGACTACAACCCTCTGTTGTCTGTCACTCAGCCACTGCCTAATCCACTCAACAATATGGGAGTCCATGCTCAATGACTGCAGTTTATTGATAAGTCTTCTATGTGGGACAGTGTCAAAAGCCTTACTAAAATTTAGATATGCAATGTCTACTGATCTACAGATCTACTCCATGTTTTTTTTGTTTTTTTTTTCATTTATTTTTTTTTACTTTTACATTTTTTTTACAATTCTATATTTTTAATTTTTTTTTTTTTTTGGGGAGGGGGGTATTTCGTGAAAGATCAGAGGTCTAAAAAGACCCAAATATCTCTTTTCTTGAGACAAAAAAAGGGACCTAATAAATTCTCTTTCTCTGCAGCACTTTACATAAATGAATAAGGAGTCTGTATAGAGATTCCTTATCCATTCATAAACTGACAGTCTACACTTGGTTTACTATGATCAGTGGACTTAAGAGAAATTGGTAGTGATCGCTGCCTAGGTCCACTATACTGCAGGGAAGGGACCGGTAAACACATGTTTACCAAGCCCCTCCCCCCAGCCCCATATTCATCAGCACCCCCCCGCAGCCTGACAGCTCGCCAGAGCTTAGTGCCAGTCCGCAGCTGCAGGTGACAGGAGGGGAAGGAGGGATGCCGCCGGAGAAGCAGGGAAGGATCGGGGTGCGGGGGACCAGTCAGGGGGATGATTGAACTAGCAGGAGAGACAAGCTTCTATCCCCTCCAAGCCCCAGCAGCACCTGAAGAGGCAGGAGTGGTAGAGGAGGGTTTCTAAAAGTAGTTGCAGGGGATAGGGTTTGGGGGGGGGATCAGTGCTGGAGGGAAGAAGAGGGATGAAGGAGATAGGAAATGAGAGTGGGGAAGCAGTTTTAGGGAGCTGCGGGAGGTGGAGAGGCTGGGGACGGGGAAGTAGCAGGAGGGGGGGGGTGTTCACATTCAAGGTTAATAATCCGCTTTAATTACTAATTTCAATCCACTGATCAGAGTTATCGAATTGTTCAGCAGATTCTGCTGAACAATTTTGTTATAAGTTCATGGTCATTGAAGTGACCATGAGCTTAAAGGAGGGAGAAATGAGGTCTGTACGGCGTATGGACTTGACCAGCTGCAAGCAGTGCTGTAGGTCTGTACACCATTTGGACCTGGCAGTGAAAGGGGTAAAAGACAATGTAATAAAATCAATGTCTGACCAGGGGTGGGAAGGCCTGGAAGAAAATGTAAAGATTTGGTCTTTTTTTCAAAGCTGTTTCTTGTTTTTTTTTTTTTTTTTTTTTTTAAGCATTGGGGAAACAAAAGAAGTGTGGAATATGTTCTTATACAGTGATAAATACTATATCTATGACATGACATTCAAACTATATAACATGAAGACCTTAATGAAAGATTTCTGGAACCTCATGTAAAGTCTTAAATATTGCAAATTCTCTCAGCTGGAGACAAGCTAATCCTGGAATACAGTTCAAGTAACACTGTTGTTCTCAATGCAGTTCTCAAAAAAAAAAAGAATATGCATTTCTGCCACTGGGGGGGGGGGGGCAGTTTAGTTTTCTTGTGGGTTCCATCTTGTACCTCCTACAGTTGGGTGATTGTTGGGATACAGTAGATGATGGTTTCTGTCCGAGCAGGCCTTAATTGACAGGAAAGAGGGTAAATTTGTCTGGAAAATTAGTTTATAATTTTTAACCTTTAAATGATTCCTATTATTGTTCTTCACCATCACAGCATAATGTTTACCCATAGTCTGGTCAGTAAATAGGTTTTTCTTTTCCTCCTCTCAGTAAAATGGTGAGACCAACATCTAGAGTTTGAAGACATTTCCACAGTGCAATGTCTGCTGAGAGCAAAGCTGCAATTTGCAAAGAGAAGAAAAAATATTTTCCAAATGCTACAAGGATAAAAAAACACATCATTGCATGCCAGAGGTGCCCTAAAGATGTAAATAAAAAATGCTTTGTTGAAATAAATGATGAGGACCAGAATGAAGATGCAAGTAGCTTTTCCCTCCAGAATTCTCATCCCAGAAACACTCTTTCTGCAGCTTCTGGATCATCACAAAGTGCTCCCTCACCAGTAGCATTCCTTCACAAGTGAGGAAGTGTTGCAAAGCACAGTCTCACAAAATACACAATACCATCATTCATAGGTGACACCTGAAAATCAGGAGAAAATTCAGCAAGCTCTTGCAAGAGCAATATATGTTTTTGGATCAGCATTGTCCATAAGTGAAAAAAGTATATTGATAGGAGACTTTTAAATTATTATGAGGGAAAGGGGGTGGTTACCTGTTCTCATGTGTATTTGAAATGTTCTTACCACTTCTGGACCGGAAGATTTTCCCCCTAATGACCAGGCCATTTTTTGCGATTCTGCACTGCGTCACTTTAACTGACAATTGCACGGTCGTGCAACGCTGTACCCAAATAAAATGATGTCCATTTTTCCCACAAATAGAGCTTTCTTTTGGTGGTATTTGATCACCTCTGCGATTTTTATTTTTTTGCGCTATAAACAAAAAAATGTGACAATTTTGAAAAAAAAAAAAAAAAAACAATATTTTTCACTTTCTGCTATATAACATTTCCAAAGAAAAAAAAAACAATTAAAAATCAATTTTTTTCATCATTTTAGGCCTCTGCTACATATTTTTGGTAAAAAAAAATCCCAATAAACGTATTTTGATTGGTTTGTGCACAAGTTGTCACAAACTAGGGGAAAAATGTATGTACATTTTATTTATTTATACTAATAATAGCGGTGATCAGTGATTTTTAGCGAGACTGCGACATTGCGACTGATCGCACACCTAACTGACATTTGTGACACTTTTGGGGGGACCAGTGACATTGCTACAGGAATCAGTGCTAAAAATATGCACTGGTACTGTACTAATGACACTGGCAGGGAAGGGGTTAACACCAGGGGCAATCAAAGGGTTAAATGCATGGCTAGGGGGTGTTCTCTAACTGTGGGGGGCAGATGGGCTTATGGAAACAACACGGGGGCTTTCGTTCCTAAATAGGAGGATCACAGAAGCCCTGTGTTGATTACTGACAGAACAACGGTCTGCTGTGTTTACAACAGCAGACCACTATTCTGTCTCCATGGGGAGCGATTATGGGTGCGCGGCGGCAATCGCGGCTGCTGGATCAGCAGATCAGCTTCCCTGCTGGCGAATGGGCTTGCGCATGCGCCCCCAGAATTGCTCCCGCGAAGGGCAGTACGGCGATTTTCGGGAACCTGCCGCCGTACATCTGCGGCGGCTGTTTGGCAAGTGGTTAACATATACAGTTCTTGTTATTCCATTTGTAATAAAAACTAAAATCTTAAAAAGCAAGTTTAATTTATTTACTGAATAGGCTGTACTTTTATTTCAAGCATAATAATTGTATATGCACTGCACTTCACATTCCCAGTGTAACAAAATGACTTTAAATTTGTAAAACTATTCCGCAATGGAATTTTTGAAAATTTCTTGGAAAATGGCCATTTTTTTTCTGGAAAAAAAGGGGGAAAAAATGTTTTTTTCCCCATGGCTTCAAAATTAATGGAAATTTTACATCTCTATGTCTGACACAATGTTATATTTGATCACCCAGACTGTAAAAAATATTATATTACTCCAAATTCCCACATAGTGCTGCCATCGTTCTTTGTACCTTTGGTCACCATGCTTTGTGTAAATATTTCACTAATTTACGGTAAAAAGATTGAGAAATACATCAGCTACCAGTAAGGGCATGTTGTAATGCTTTACGCAGAACCTCATCCATGCAAATAAAAGTAATTCCCAAGAAGTCAATTTGATGCATGTTACATAGTTTCATAGCTAGTTAGATTGAAAAAAGAAGACTAGAAAACCCCCATATACACAAGTCTATACCTGCAGTTGATCCAGGGGAAGGCAAAAACCCCAATAAAGCATGATCCAACTCACTCCAGTGGAGGAAAAAAATCCTTCCTGATCCCCCTTGAGGCAATCGGATATTCCCTGTATCAACTAGCCCTGACGTTATTACCAGTGGCGGCTGGTGCTCAAAATTTGGGGGGGGGGGCGCAAAAAGAAAAATGTAATAGGTATTGCTTCGCACCAAAAAACGCAGTAAAACATTGCGTGACTTTGAAGTCATGGTACAGGCATGGCACAGGTGATGGTATAGGCATGGCATAGGTGATGGTACAGGAGATGGTATAGGCATGGCACAGATATGGTATAGGCATGTCACAGGTCATGGTACAGGAGATGGTATATGCCCCCTTTCAATGCAGAGACCAGCGTACATGCCCCCTTTCAATGCAGAGACCAGCGTGCGTGCCCCCTTTAATGCAGAGATCAGCGTGCGTGCCCCCTTCAATGCAATGAACACTGTGCTGTGCCCCCTTCAATGCAATGAACACTGTGCTGTGACCCCTTCAATGCAATAAACACTGTGCTGTGCCTCCAAACACTGTGCTGTGCCCCCTTCAATGCAATAAACACTGTGCTGTGCCCCCTTCAATGCAATGAACAATGTGCTGTGACCCCTTCAATGCAATAAACACTGTGCTGTGCCCCCTTCAATGCAATAAACACTGTGCTGTGCCCCCACAATGCAGAGTTCAACGTGCGTGCCCCCTTCAATGCAACTGTGCTGTGCCCCCTTCAATGCAATAAACACTGTGCTGTGCCCCCTTCAATGCAATAAACACTGTGCTGTGCCCCCTTCAATGCAATGAACAATGTGCTGTGACCCCTTCATTGCAATAAACACTGTGCTGTGCCCCCTTCAATGCAATAAACACTGTGCTGTGCCCCCTTCAATGCAATGAACACTGTGCTGTGCCCCCACAATGCAGAGTTCAGTGTGCGTGCCCCCTTCAATGCAACTGTGCTGTGCCCCCTTCAATGCAGAGTTCAGCATGCGAGCCCCAATCACTGCAGAGTGCCACAGCATTGTCCCCAATGATTGCAGAGTGCCACAGCATTGTACCCCAATGATTGCAGAGTGCCCACAGCATTGTACCCCAATGATTGCAGAGTGCCACAGCATTGTACCCCAATGATTGCAGAGTGCCACAGAATTGTACCCCAATGATTGCAGAGTGCCCACAGCATTGTACCCCAATGATTGCAGAGTGCCACAGCATTGTACCCCAATGATTGCAGAGTGCCACAGAATTGTACCCCCAATGATTGCAGAGTGCCCACAGCATTGTACCCCAATGATTGCAGAGTGCCACAGCATTGTACCCCAATGATTGCAGAGTGCCCCAGCATTGTACCCCAATGATTGCAGAGTGCCACAGCATTGTACCCCAATGATTGCAGAGGGCCACAGAATTGTACCCCAATGATTGCAGAGTGCCACAGCATTGTGCCCCAATGATTGCAGAGTGCCACAGCATTGTACCCCAATGATTGCAGAGTGCCACAGAATTGTACCCCAATGATTGCAGAGTGCCACAGAATTGTACCCCCAATGATTGCAGATTGCCCACAGAATTGTACCCCAATGATTGCAGAGTGCCACAGCATTGTACCCCAATGATTTCAGAGTGCCACAGCATTGTACCCCAATGATTGCAGAGTGCCACAGAATTGTACCCCCAGTGATTGCAGAGTGCCCACAGCATTGTACCCCAATGATTGCAGAGTGCCACAGAATTGTACCCCAATGATTGCAGAGTGCCACAGAATTGTACCCCAATGATTGCAGAGTGCCACAGCATTGTCCCCCAATGATTGCAGAGTGCCCACAGCATTGTACCCCAATGATTGCAGAGTGCCACAGCATTGTACCCCAATGATTGCAGAGTGCCACAGAATTGTACCCCAATGATTGCAGAGTGCCACAGCATCGTACCCCAATGATTGCAGAGTGCCACAGAATTGTACCCCAATGATTGCAGAGTGCCACAGCATCGTAACCCAATGATTGCAGAGTGCCACAGAATTGTACCCAATGATTGCAGAGTGCCACAGCATTGTACCCCAATGATTGCAGAGTGCCCACAGCATTGTCCCCCAATCAATGCAGAGACCAGTGTGCGTGCTCCCTTCAATTGAATGCACTTACCTGGCGGCGGCGGGTTCTCCCCTCCTCGATCCAGTTCGTCCTCTGCGGCGGCGGCGGGAAGGTGAGCTGGCGGCTTCTCCCTCGTCCTCCGAGCGGCGGTGACAGTGAGTGACTGATGCACCCACCGGCACCGCCCCCATTGTGACGTCGCGATCGGATGTCCTGGATGATGATTGGTCCAGGCTGGAGACTGGACCAATCACAGCCAGGACATCACGAAGGTGGGGGTGGCCAAGCGCTCTTTCCTGCGCCCAGGTTACGCCCCCAGAAGGCAGCCAATCGGCGCCTTTCTGGGTCGTAAACCCCACCCCCCCTTTAGCCACCACATAGGACGGTCAGGCCGACAAACCAATTTTTTTTCCTAACTTTATTGTTCTTTTTTGTCTTTTTTTTTTTTTTTTTAAGTGGGGCTGTGCCCTGGTGTCCCCTATGCACGGGCCGCCACTGGTTATTACCTCTAGATATTGATATCCAGTTATCTTTTGTGCATTTAGGAATGCATCCAGGCCTTTTATAAAACAATCTACTGAGCTGGCCAGAACCAGTTTTTGAGAGAGTTTATTCCAAATTTTCACAGCTCTTACTTTGAAGAAGCCTTTTTGTATGTGGAGTTTACTCCAGACATAAAAAGCACCCCCTTGTCCTCTAAAATAATCTGAAAGTGAATAACTCGAGAACAAGTAGTTCTCTATACTCCATAGTTACATAGGTACATAGTTAATCTGTTTGAAAAAAGACAAAAGTCCATCCAGTTCAGCCAACATAGAAAACAAAAACACACACACAAATAGAAAACCTCAATTTATACAATCCTATACCCACAGTTGATCCAGAAGAAGGCAACCAACCCCCCCCCCCCCCCCAATAAAGTATAACTCAAATTGCCCCAGCGGAGGGGAAAAGTTTCTTCCTAATCCCCTAACAGGCAACCAGATATTCCCTGGATCAAATCTTCCCATAAATATTAGTATCCATTTATATTATGCACCACTTATGTATTTTTACATGTTGATCATAAAGACAAAGAACACATGTTGTTAATCAAGAAAATTACACATAAGCCCAATGAATCCTGCATTGTCCCTTCCTCCACCACCGCTGCACACACCACCCCATGCCACCATGTTTGTTTTCTTCATTCTCGGCAAGGAGAGCAGGCAGTCTCTTCCTTGTTCCTGTAGCCAGGCCTCTGATGATGTGGCTCCAGATCCTTCCTCTAATGCTGTGGGAAAGCTGATGCCTCTCAGAATATTATTATGGGAGTCAATGGGGGTTTATTTACTAAATGCAAAGCAGTGGTTCACTTTCCAAGGTAGGTCACACTTTGCAAGGGAAATTGCCCCAGAGCCTAGTGAATGATGTGAACCTCTGCTGACTTCCCTCCCATCATCTGAATATGTGCAAGCAAAAAAAAAAAAAAACAAGTTAACCACTTCTGGACCAGCAGGTTTTCCCCCTTAATGATCAGGCCATTTTTTGTGATACGACACTGTGTTGTTATTTTAACTGACAATTGCACGGTCATGTTACAAAAGTGATGTCCTTTTTTCCTCACAAATAGAGCTTTATTTTGATGGTATTTGATAACCTCTGCATCTTTTATTTTTTTTTTGCGCTATAAACCAAAAAAGAGCGACAATTCTGAAAAACAAAATATATATATATATATCTTTTTACTTTCTGCTATAAGTCACTCCCAATCAAAAAAAAAATTAAAAATCAAATTTTTCCATCATTATAGGCCAATATGTATTCTGCTACATGTTTTTGGTAAAAAAAATCCCAATATGTGTATATTGATTGGTTTGCGCAAAAGTTATCTTGTCTACAAACAAGGGGAAAGATTTATGTCATTTTTATTTATTTATTTTTTTACTAGTAATCACGGCAATCTGCGATTTTTAGCAGGACTGCGACATTGTGGCGGACAGATTGGGCACCTAACTGACATTTTTGCCACTTTTGGGGGGACCACTGACATTACTACAGTAATCAGTGCTAAAAATATGCACTGTTACTGTACTAATGACACTGACAGGGAAGGGGTTAACACCAGGGCTGATGAAAGGGTTAAATGCGTCCCTAGGTGGGAGATGGGCTTGCCGAATGAACAAAGAGATCTGTGTTCCTAAATAAGAGGAACAAAGGATCCATGTGTTCATTACTAACAGAACAGCGGTCTGCTGTGTTTACAATGGCAGACCACTGTTCTGTCTCCAAAGGGAGCTATCCCGGGTGCCAGGCGGCAATCGCGGTCTCTGGACGCGCTGATTGGCTCCCCCTGTAGCCATTCAGCTCATGCGCACGCCCCCACTAGCAGTCCTGGAAAACAACATACAGTTAAAGAGGTTGTAAACCCATGAAACTTTTTTTTTCTTTGCAACCTGAAAGACAAACACATAATGAGCTAGTATGCACCGCATACTAGCTCATTATGAAATACTTACCTTAGAACGAGCCCCCGCCGTGCCGCCCGCTTACCTGTATGACGGGCAACATGTCCAGTCGCCCGTCTTCCGGGATCGCGGCATTCGGCCATCTGATTGGTCGGAGCCGCGGTGACGTCACTCCCGCGCACGCGCGCGGGAGCCGACGGTCATAGCACGGGACTCTGAAGGAACAGCACCAGCGGCCATTCCTTCAGAGCGCATGCGCCAGTGACGTCACTGGCTGCATGTAAGGTAAATATCTCCTGAACGGTACATCTTTAGGAGATATTTACAGTACCTATAGGTAAGGCTTAATAAAGGCTTACCTATAGGTACAAGTTGCAGAGGAGGGTTTACTTCCTCTTTAAGTCGTTTTGCGGAACAGAGCCACCTTACCGCAGTATATACACTGCTGGCGGTTGGCAAGTGGTTAAACTTCACCACATTTACTAAGCTCTGAGGTAAATTCTCCTGCAAAGTAAACAACTTATTTTCCTTTAGTAAAACAATCCCGATGACACCAATGCTGGGGGTTATTATTGTGGTCACTGACAGCAGTGCTGATGGTTATTTGTATGCCTTATGCAAAAGAACAATTTTTCACAGTTTAGCTTTGGGTCTATTGTTAGGGCAACACCTTTGTCATCACTTAAGATAACAATATATTAGTGAGAGGTGTTGGAGATACAACAACTTTAAAGCTTAGCCTATTATAGATTAACTGCAGTTCACAAATAGGACAGTAGATGTCGCTAATGCTAAGTGATATGCTATGCATTTTCTATGATGTGTATTTCCTATACACTGCACTGAACTTGTTGGTTATCTCTTCCTGTCTGTTGTTCTTATTACAATAATGAAGTGACATCTTTGCTTTCTGTGTTATGTTCCAATAAAAGAAGCCAGTTCCTGTTTACTCCACACTGTCTAATCTAAATGGACTCCGCTGCACCCAGTGATCGCACTCTGCAACAGGTTATGGGCCCAGGATCCGGATAAAGTCTTATGACCAGGTGCGGCCCAGGCAGAACAAAGCCTTGAATGGGAGATAGTGTGACTGATGCGGAGATCGTCATAAGGAAGCTTTCCAGTGACATCTCCAATAGACAAGTACGACTGTTTATATATAAAGGAGGGAAAAATGTCTGGAAACTCAGAACTTAAACTCTCAGTGGCCAAGCTGAACAATGACAATTATCAGCTATGGAAGTTTAAAATGGAAATGGTATTATCTAGAGATGACTTGTGGGAGGTTACCACTACAGAGAGGCCACAGGACAATAATCAGGACTGGGACAAGACAAACAGACAAGCACGGGCCACCATAAGCTTGCTAGTGGAGGATGATCAGCTCATACATATACGCCATGAGGACACATCGAAAGGCATGTGGGACATTCTAAATAGACTGCATGAAAGATCCAGTTTAAACAGCAAGCTGTTTCTACTGTGGAAACTTTACAGAATGAGACTTAGCAGAGAACAGGACATGCAGGAGCACATAAACGCAATGCTGGAAGTGATTGCACAACTCAGATCAATCGGGGAGAATATAACAGACAGCCACGCAGCAGCCATGTTGTTATGCAGTTTGCCCGATACATATACTGCACTGATCAATAGTGATGTCGCGAACCTAAAATTCGCCGTTCGCGAACGGCGAACGCGAACATCGACAAATGTTCGCGAACCGCCATAGACTTTAATAGGCAGGCGAATTTTAAAACCCACAGGGACTCTTTCTGGCCACAATAGTAATGGAAAAGTTGTTTCAAGGGGACAAACACCTGGACTGTGGCATGCCGGAGAGGGATCACACAAAAAAAAGTTCTTAAAAATTGTAATTTTTTGATAGAGTGCCAATTATTGGAAAAATTAAAAAAAAAATAAAAATAAAAAATTTCTTTGGATTTAGCATCTGGGGGGTCAAAAAAGTGTACCTGTGAAGTTTCAGCTCTGTAGCATGTCCGGAACCAGAAAAAAATATGAAGTAGGGCTAGGGTTAGGCTTAGGGCTAGGGTTAGGGTTAGAGTTAGGGCTAGGGTTAGGTTTAGGGTTAGGGTTATTTTTATGGCTAGGCTTAGAGGGTTAGGGTTAAGGTTAGAGGGTTAGGGTTATGGTTAGAGGGTTAGGGTTAAGTTTAGTGTTAGGGGCTAGGGTTAGGGTTACGGTGAGATACTTAGGGTTAGAGTTAGTAGCCCTACCCCTACCCCTCTAACTCTAACCCTTTAACCCTAAGCACTAAAAATAACCCTAACCTTAGCCCTGACCGTGACCCTAGCCCTAGCCCTAACCCCAACCCTAACCCTAGCCCTAACCCTAATTCTATTTTTTTTCTGGTTCTGGACATGCTACAGAGCTGAAACTTCACAGGTACACTTTTTAGACCCCCCAGACAATAAATCCAAAGAAATTTTTTTTTTTTAAGTTTTTTTTTTTTTAAGTTTTCCAATAATTGTCTCTCTATCAAAAATGACAATTTTTAAGAACTTTTTTGTGTGATTTAGTGTCTAGGGGGTCTAAAAAGTGTACCTGTGAAGTTTCAGCTCTGTAGCATGTCCGGAACCAGAAAAAAATACGAATTAGGGTTAGGGCTAGGGTTAGGCTTAGGGCTAGGGTTAGGGTTAGGGTTAGGGCTAGGGTTAGGGTTAGGGTTATTTTTATGGCTAGGCTTAGAGGGTTAGGGTTAAGGTTAGAGGGTTAGGGTTATGGTTAGAGGGTTAGGGTTAGGTTTAGTCTTAGGGGTTAGGGTTACGGTGAGATACTTAGGGTTAGAGTTAGTAGCCCTACCCCTACCCCTCTAACTCTAACCCTAAGCACTAAAAATAACCCTAACCTTAGCCCTGACCCTAACCCTAGCCCTAACCCTAGCCCTAACCCTAATTCTATTTTTTTTTCTGGTTCTGGACATGCTACAGAGCTGAAACTTCACAGGTACACTTTTTAGACCCCCCAGACAATAAATCCAAATACATTTTTTTTTAAGTTTTTTTTTTTTAAGTTTTCCAATAATTGGCTTTCTATCAAAAATGACAATTTTTAAGAACTTTTTTGTGTGATTTAGTGTCTAGGGGGTCTAAAAAGTGTACCTGTAAAGTTTCAGCTCTGTAGCATGTCCAGAACCAGAAAAAAAGATAATTTTTCAGTAGAGCAGGGATGGTGGGAACCCCTTTTACACCTATATGATCTTTTTTTCCTGGTTCTGGACATGCTGCAGAGCTGAAACTTCACAGATACACTTTTTAGACCCCCCCAGACAATAAATCCAAAGAAATGTTTTTTTTTGTTAAGTTTTTTTTTTTCCAATAATTGTCTCTCTATCAAAAATGACAATTTTTAAGAACTTTTTTTGTGTGATTTAGTGTATAGGGGGGTCTAAAAAGTGTACCTGTGAAGTTTCAGCTCTGTAGCATGTCCAGAACCAGAAAAAAAAGATAATTTTTCAGTAGAGCAGGGATGGTGGGAACCCCTTTTACACCTATATGAATTTTTTTTTCTGGTTCTGGACATGCTACATATATATATATATATATATATATATATTAAAAAAAATACTCAAATACCAGCCCTCAAAGGGGCTTTTGGGGACAATATATATATATATATATATATATATATATATCACAGAACAAAAAAAATTACACAAATACCAGCCCTCAAAAGGGCTTTTGGGGACAATAGATATATATATATATATATATATATATATATATATATATATATATCACAGAACAAAAAAAATTACACAAATACCAGCCCTCAAAAGGGCTTTTGGGGACAATAGATATATATATATATATATATATATATATATATATATATATCACAGAACAAAAAAAATTACACAAATACCAGCCCTCAAAAGGGCTTTTGGGGACAATAGATATATATATATATATATATATATATCCAAAAAAAAACCTCAAATACTAGCCCTAGGAAGGGCTTTTTGGGGTGCTGTCCTTACAGCAGGAGTGTACCAAGAACACTGGCTAACAAGACCGGGAACTGTCCCTAGCTATAACAGCAGCAGCAGCACCAGCACTTTCCCTGCTCTCAGTTAGAGATGTATAGAACTGTTCGCCGGCGGACAGTTCCCGGCGAACTTAGCATGTTCGCGTTCGCAGCTGCGGGCGAACATATGCGATGTTCGGTCCGCCCCCCATAATACATCATTGAGGCAAACTTTGACCCTGAACTTTACAGTCAGCAGGCACATTTCCAGCCAATCAGCATACCTCCCTCCCACACCCTCCCACCTCCTATAAATAAGCAAAGGCAGCATCCATCTTAGATCATTCTGAAGCAGTGTGTGTAGTGAGAGTAGGGAGAGCTGCTGCTGCTGCTGCTGCTGTTAAGCTAGGGACAGTTAGTCAGTGTTCCTGGTCTTGCAGTGTTCTTGGTCCACTACTGCTGTAAGGACAGCACCCCAAAAAGCCCTTCTAAGGGCTGGTATTTGTGTAATTTTTATATATATATATATATATATATATATATATATATATATATATATATATATATCTAGCGTCCCCAAAAGCCCTTTTAAGGGCTGGTAATTGAGTTTTTTCTTCATATATATATATATATATATATATATATATATATATATCTAGTGTCCCCAAAAGCCCTTTTAAGGGCTGGTAATTGAGGATTTTTTTTTTATTTATATATATATATATACATATATATATATATATATATAGTGTCCCCAAAAGCCCTTTTAAGGGCTGGTAAGGTAATAGAGTTTTTTCTGTATATATATATATGGAAACAACACGGGGGCTTTCGTTCCTAAATAGGAGGATCACAGAAGCCCTGTGTTGATTACTGACAGAACAACGGTCTGCTGTGTTTACAACAGCAGACCACTGTTCTGTCTCCATGGGGAGCGATTATGGGTGCGTGGCGGCAATCGCGGCTGCTGGATCAGCAGATCAGCTTCCCTGCTGGCGAATAGGCTTGTGCATGCGCCCCCAGAATCGCTCCCGCGAAGGGCAGTACGGCGATTTGCGGGAACCTGCCGCCGTACAAAACTAAAATCTTAAAAAGCAAGTTTAGTTTATTTACTGAATAGGCTGTACTTTTATTTCAAGTATAATAATTGTATATGATCTGCACTTCACATTCCCAGTGTAACAAAATGACTTTAAATTTGTAAAACTACTCCACACTGGATTTTTTGTAAATTTCTTGGAAAATGGACATTTTTTCTGGAAAAAACAGGGGAAAAAATGTTTTTTTCCCCATGGCTTCAAAATTAACTGAAATTTTACATCTCTATGTCTGACACAATATTATATTTGATCACCCAGACTGTAAAAAATATTATATTACTCCAAATTCCCACATAATGCTGCCATCGTACTTTGTACCTTTGGTCACCATGCTTTGTGTAAATATTTCACTAATTTACGGTAAAAAGATTGAGAAATACATCAGCTGCCAGTAAGGGCATGTTGTAATGCTTTACGCAGAACTTCATCCATGCAAATAAAAGTAGTTCCCAAGAAGTCAATTTGATGCGTGTTACATAGTTTCATAGTTAGTTAGATTGAAGAAAGAAGACTAGAAAACCCCCATACACACAATACTATACCTGTAGTTGATCCAGGGGAAGGCAAAAACCCCAATAAAGCATAATCCAACTCACTCCAGTGGAGGAAAAAAAATCCTTCCTGATCTCCCTTGAGGCAATCGGATATTCCCTGTATCAACTACCCCTGACGTTATTACC
This sequence comes from Pelophylax lessonae, assembly GCF_965119305.1. Lineage (NCBI taxonomy): Eukaryota > Metazoa > Chordata > Amphibia > Anura > Ranidae > Pelophylax > Pelophylax lessonae. The sequence goes on along the minus strand of NC_138776.1, from coordinate 188,477,170 downwards.
TCTAGATATTGATATCCAGTTATCTTTTGTGCATTTAGGAATGCATCCAGGCCTTTTATAAAACAATCTACTGAGCTGGCCAGAACCAGTTTTTGAGAGAGTTTATTCCACATTTTCACAGCTCTTACTTTGAAGAAGCCTTTTTGTATGTGGAGTTTCCTCCAGACATAAAAAGCACCCCCTTGTCCTCTGAAATAATCTGAAAGTGAATAAATCTAGAACAAGTAGTTCACTATACTCCATAGTCACATAGTTAATCTGGTTGAAAAAAGACTGAAGTCCATCCAATTCAGCCAACATAGAAAACAAAAACACACACACAAATAGAAAACCTCAATTTTTACAATCCTATACCCACAGTTGATCCAGAAGAAGGCAACCCCCCCCCCCCTCAATAAAGCATAACCCAAATTGCCCCAGCGGAGGGGAAACGTTTCTTCCTAATCCCCCAACAGGCAGCCAGATATTCCCTGGATCAAATATTTCCATAAATATTAGTATCCAGTTATATTATGCATATTATGCACCACTTATGTATTTTTACATGTTGATCATAAAGACAAAGAACACATGTTGTTAATCAAGAAAATTACACATAAGCCCAATGAATCCTGCATTGTCCCTTCCTCCACCACCGCTGCACACACCACCCCATGCCACTATGTTTGTTTTCTTCATTCTCGGCCAGGAGAGCAAGCAGTCTCTTCCTTGTTCCTGTAGGCAGGCCTCTGATGATGTGGCTCCAGATCCTTCCTCTAATGCTGTGGGAAAGCCGATGCCTCTCAGAATATTATTATTGGAGTCAATGGGGGTTTATTTACTAGTTGCAAAGCAGCGGTTCACTTTTCAAGGTAGGTCACACTTTGCATGGGAAATTGCCCCAGAGCCTAGTGAATGATGTGAACCTCTGCTGATTTCCATCCCATCATCCGAATATGTGCAAGCAAAAAAAAAAAAAAAACGAGTTAACCACTTCTGGACCAGCAGGTTTTCCCCCTTAATAACCAGGCCATTTTTTGTGATACGACACTGTGTTATCTTAATTGACAATTGCACGGTCGTGTGACGATATACCCAAAAAAAGCGATGTCCTTTTTTCCTCACAAATAGAGCTTTATTTTGACGGTATTTGATAACCTCTGCATCTTTTATTTTTTGCGCTATAAACCAAAAAAGAGCGACAATTCTGAAAAAAAAAATATATATATATATATATATATATATATATATATATTTTTTTTTTTTTTTTTTTACTTTCTGCTATAAGTCACTCCCAATCAAAAAAAAAATGAAAAATCAAATTTTCCATCCTTATAGGCCAATATGTATTCTGCTACATGTTTTTGGTAAACAAAATCCCAATATGTGTATATTGATTGGTTTGTGCAAAAGTTATCTTGTCTACAAACTAGGGGAAAGATTAATGTCATTTTTATTTATTTATTTTTTTACTAGTAATTACGGCAATCTGCGATTTTAAGCGGGACTGCGACATTGCGGCGGACAGATTGGGCACCTAACTGACATATTTGCCACTTTTGGAGGGACCAGTGACATTATTACAGTAATCAGTGCTAAAAATATGCACTGTTACTGTACTAATGACACTGACAGGGAAGGGGTTAACACCAGGGCTGATCAAAGGGTTAAATGTGTCCCTAGGTGGGGGATGGGCTTGCCGAATGAACACAGAGACCTGTGTTCCTAAATAAGAGGAACACAAGATCCATGTGTTCATTACTGACAGAACAGCGGTCTGCTGTGTTTACAATGGCAGACCACTGTTCTGTCTCCACGGGGAGCTATCCCCGGTGCCCGGCGGCAATCGCGGCCATTGGACCCGCTGATTGGCTCCCCCTGTAGCCATTCATCTCATGCACACGCCCCCACTAGCAGTCCTGCAAAACAACATACAGTTAAGTCGTTTTGCGGGACAGAGCCGACTTACCACAGTATATGCACTGCTGGCGGTTGGCAAGTGGTTAAACTTCACCACATTTACTAAGCTCTGAGGTAAATTCTCTTGCAAAGTAAACAGCTTATTTTCCTTTAGTAAAACAATCCCAATGACACCAATGCTGGGGGTTATTATTGTGGTCACTGACACCAGTGCTGATGGTTATTTGTATGCCTTATGCACAAGAGCAATTTTTCACAGTTTAGCTTTGGGTCTATTGTTAGGGCAACACCTTTGTCATCACTTAAGATAACAATATATTAGTGAGAGGGAGAGTCAGTCAGGCTCTATTTCTTTACACCGTGCTGTCAGTTTAATCCTCAGAACATGCTTGCAGGATGAGAGAGCAAAGGAATAATCTACTCAGTGAGCTAGTACTCCAAAATTGCCCAAAGTAGGCTTAGATAACTTCAAGATCAAACTGTATTGGCTAAATGAATGACATTTATTTTGCCTAATATGGACAATAGTGGGACATGTCTTTAGATGGGGCTTAAGCTGGGTAGTAATCCGCCATACACCTCAAATATAGCACAGTTCCTTTATCTGTGTTCTTGTTATGATGCAGCACAAATAGAGTGGTGCAGAATTTTACAGTACCGTATTTACCAGCTGTGTTACCAGAGGATGGCTTTAGTTAGCTCGGGTAGCATTCATTAAGAGGTTTTATCCAGGATAAAGTAGCATATCTCACCAGCTCCATGTCTCCATTCTGAACACTGGTGAATGAACAATCACCAGGTAGCCTGCCCTGAGCTCTCCCTACGCCTCAGGAACCTTTCCCTATGCTTTGCAAAGCTACTGCTGCCGGAGCTGCAGCGAAGATTCTTCTAAAGTTAACAACAGGAGGACGAGAGCCTCACCCACACATAGTGGCCACTTAGAACCTCTGGAGGCACCTGAAAACTAGGATGTTCGCGGCTGTGGCAACATCACTGGTTCAGACCACATACTGAGGGGCCAATTTATTACTTGTCTGAAGGCAGGCTCAGTTCAGGAGAGCTCTGCACAGGAGAACTTTAAGGCTCAACCCACTACATCCTTCCACAAGTGGTGGTAGACGCGGTTGTGCAGGAACAGGAAGAGGCAGCTGCAACAGTGGCAGTCACAATCATATGGGGCGAAATTAATAATCACAATATAAAAGCCAACAAAGAATACATAAAGTTCCAACGTTTGTGCTAAGTGTCCAAATAAATCCAAAAAATATTGTGAACTCTTCAATTTGTGTTTCCTTTCATAGTGAATTATTTATATCTATTAAGATCCTCCACCAGAATTCTAGTGATCAGGGGTGCTCTTCAGTGATCACACCTATGTGTGCACTAACTTCTCACCTCCAGCTAAAATCAACAAAGCATGTTGGTATTTCTGTTATTGTGTAGAAGCTTTCACTCATGGCCAAAGAACTCTCATCTACCAAATCATATCAGGAAAATATAGCACAATATATAGATTTGGGTAACAGCCCGTTTCGCAAACACCTGAATTTAAAGGTCGGTCAGTGGGATGTTTCCCCGGGAGTGACCCACAATACACTACATGCTGCACAGTGCATTGTAGTCAGTGAATAGATGGTTGTAAAGGGGTGGACAAAGAAGCCGGCCGTGGCGTCCTTAACAACTGATGAATTATCAGCTGTCAACATGCTTCCCCGCTGACAGCTGAATGAAATGAAAAAAAAAAAAACATTGCTGGCAATAGCAAAATGTCAAAAAGTGTCGTGGAGGTTGCCCCCCCCCCCCCCCCCCCAATCCAGACCAGGCCAAAATTAAGTTTAAGTTTACCAAAAAAAAAGTGTCAAAGAGAAATAAAAACAGACAAAGTTTTTGACAATTCCTTTATTAAAAATATAAAAACAATGCCCCCGATGTAGATCCACCACTAGGGATGGCCTTGCAGTTCACCTGGCGGTCGGTTTGTGGCAAATTTTGCTAGTTTGCAGCCTGCCGATTTTGCGAACATATGGCGTTGTTCGCGGTGGCCATATTAGTTTACATTGGGGAGAACTTTTTTTTTTTTTTAATCAAGAACAATTTTATTAAGATGCCAACAACAGTACATTTATAACAGATGCATACATTTCTAATGTTACAAAAATACTATTCATTATACAAAGTTTCAAACATATAGCTCCTATCGCCTCTGCAGTTCCTCCCAGGTAACATTATAAATGCCATTATTGGCGCTGCAATCTATCCAGTACCAAGTCCGCTGGGGATAGGCCCAGAGTAGCCAACCATCTACCCCACAACTTCTCAAATCTGTAAGGGGAGCCACTATGTTGATATACTGTATACATTTTTCAGTGCGCAATGTATTACCCAACTGTTCAAGCCACATCTCATGCGTGGGAGGTTCAGATGCAGTCCAGATTACTAACAAAAGTCTACATGCCTGAAACAAGGCTCTCGCTGCCGCCTCCCCAAGACATCTGTCCTGGGTGAGCGTATCAAGCATGCCCAACAAGCATTGTCTAGTATCCAAAGGGACCACTACACCTAGAGCAGTGTTTACTGTGGTCACAACCTTGGACCAATATCAGTGCAATTTGGGGCATCTCCACTAGGGATGATCGAACGGTTCGGGTCAACCATCGGTTCGGCCCGAACATTGTGTGATCGAGGTTCGGCCGAATTTATGTTTATTGTGTATAGGGGGTATATATACACATATATGTCTGTATATATACCCCTAGACATATATAGGTGTGATAGTAGCAGAAATATATGCTTGCGCTAATGAAATCATTTACAGTAATATATTTCTGCTACTATCACACCTATATATGTCTAGGGGTATATATACAGACATATATGTGTATATATACCCCCTATACACATGTTCAGATGTTTTGCCTGCCTCAAAAGAACCCAAAAAAATGCCAAAAAACGCTAGCGTCAAAAAAAAATGCCCAGGTGTGTTTTTGCTGGCATTTGTTGGGGGTTTTTGGAGGCAGGCAAAACATCTGAACTTGTGTATAGTGGTGTATATACACACATACATATATTTATATGCACACCTAGACATATATAGGTGTGATAGTAGCAGAAATATATGCTTGCGCTAATGAAATCATTTAGACTAATATATTTCTGCTACTATCACACCTATATATGGCTAGGTGTCTATATACATATAAGTATGTGTGTATATATACCACTATACACAAGTTCAGATGTTTTGCCTGCCTCAAAAGAACCCAAAAAAATGCCAAAAAAACTGCTAGCGTCAAAAAAAAAAAAATGCCCAGGTGTGTTTTTGCTGGCATTTTTTGGGGGTTTTGGAGGCAGGCAAAACATCTGAACTTGTGCACAGTACCACTATACACAAGTTCAGATGTTTTTCCTGACTGCAAAGAACCCAAAAAAATGCCTGCTATTAAACCGGCAAGGTGTGAAAACCGAGAAGCCATACTCCTGTGCTGAAAGTGTTCTAATACAAACTATCTTTTTTTTTTATAGTTCTGGACATGCTACAGAGCTGAAACTTCACATGTACACTTTTTAGACCTACCAGATACGAAATCCAAAGTAAAAATCTCTTTTTTTTTTTTTTTAATTTTTTCAATAATGGGCTTTTTTATCAAAAATTACAATTTTTAAGAACTTTTGTGTGATTTTGTGTCTGGGTGGTCTAAAAGGTGTACCTGTGAAGTTTCAGCTCTGTAGCATGTCCAGAACCATAAAAAAAGGATTGTTTGTATTAGAACACTTTCAGCTTTCTATCACACCTATATATGTCTAGGTGTGTATATACATATATGTATGTGTGTATATACACCACTATACACAAGTTCAGATGTTTTGCCTGCCTCCAAAAACCCCCAAAAAATGCCAGCGAAAACACACCTGGGCATTTTTTTTTACGCTAGCATTTTTTTGGGCTTTTTTTTGGGTTCTTTTGAGGCAGGCAAAACATCTGAACTTGTGTATAATGGTATATATACACACATACTTATATGTATATAGACACCTAGCCATATATAGGTGTGATAGTAGCAGAAATATATTACTGTAAATGATTTCATTAGCGCAAGCATATATTTCTGCTACTATCACACCTATATATGTCTAGGGGTATATATACAGACATATATGTGTATATATACCCCCTATACACATGTTCAGATGTCATGTCTGACATCAAACATGTCCTCAAAAAAGCACTGGCAGTGGCAACCCCTGCAGCATAAAAAATGCTTGGTTGGTGAGAAGCCATATGCCTGTGCCGAAGCAACTCAGAGAAATGATCATTTCTCTATAACAGTCACCCTGCTATGGAAGGGTTTTGTCACCCTTCCATAGCAGTCACTGTCAGTTAACCCTACACTACACTACGGTCCCCTTACACTTAACACTTTCCCTACAGAAACTAAATTTTTGAAGCTAACTAAAGTGTAAAAGGAGTACTCTAACTACACTAGATATCCCTTTCCTCACACTAAAAATAGCTAAATGACACTTTGTAACACATTAGAACAGAACAGCATTCCACTCTCTTTCATGTCCCCTATAAGAATGCTAGGAATTTGGCGGGGGCTATCTTATATACTGGGGGGCGTATTCACTAATGATTGGACTATGGACCCCCTAGTCACTCCAATCACATTCCTAGCATTCTCCTGCCCCCTCAATTGGCTTTTACTGATGGTTCTGGTCCAATCACGGGCTTTTAAAGCCCATTTCCTGTCCCATTACATTTTGGTCGGTTCTGGTTGCCGAATTCCGAACTTTTTGGGCAAAATGTTCTAAATTCGGCCAAACCTCGAACACCCAATGTTCGGGCCGAACCGATGGTCGATCCGAACCGTTCGATCATCCCTAGTGCTGACTGTGATAATACACTGCTGTGTTCACATGTGCTATTATTGAGTGATTTCAAAAGTTATACACTTTTTTCTATTCCACTATTCAATATACACCCTTGGGTTAAAAAAATTAAATCGTGGCATAGTCTGTACTAATCTAGTTAAAAATTACAAACTTAAAAGGAGAATTTTTTTTTCCCTCCATAGCCTGCAGCAGAGCTGATATAAGACACTGCTGTTCACATGTGCTATTGATAAATCACACCAATTTTATATCATATTTTCTATTCCGCTATTCAATAAAAACCTTTGGGTATAAACAATTAAATTGCGGGATAGTCTGTGTCGGTACGTGTGAGATACACCTTTCCAATTTTTGGGGTGCATCTCATACTTCCGAGGATTTGAGGGTGCTGCCTGTTCTGAACTCCTCCTACTCCTTATCCTGCCTTTGGGGGTACAAAAAATAGTAATTGGGGCCTAGTCTGGTTCTGTACGTGTGAGATACATACACCTTTTTTTTGATAATATTTTCTATTCCACTATTCAATAAAAACCTTTGGGTATAAACAATTAAATTGTGGGATAGTCTGTGTCGGTACGTGTGAGATACACCTTTCCAATTTTTGGGGTGCATCTCATACTTCTGAGGATTTGAGGGTGCTGCCTGTTCCGAACTCCTCCTACTCCTCATCCTGCCTTTGGGGGTACAAAAAATAGTAATCGGGGGCCTAGTCTGGTTCTGTATGTGTGAGATACATACACCTTTTTTTTGATAATATTTTCTATTCCGCTATTCAATCTACACCTTTGGGTATAAACAAATAAATTGAGGGATAGTCTGTGTCGGTACGTGTGAGATACACCTTTCCAATTTTTGGGGCGCATCTCATACTGCCGAGGATTTGAGGGTGCTGCATGTTCCGAACTCCTCCTACTCCTCATCCTGCCTTTGAGGGTACAAAAAATTTAAATTGGGGCCTAGTCTGGTTCTGTACGTGTGAGCTACATACACCTTTTGATAATATTTTCTATTCCGCTATTTAATCTACACCTTTGGGGTAAAAACAATTAAATTGTGGGATAGTCTGTGTCGGTACGTGTGAGATACATACACCTTTTGATATCATATTTTCTATTCCGCTATTCAATCTACACCTTTGGGTATAAACAATTAAATTGCGGGATAGTCTGTGTCGGTACGTGTGAGATATACCTTTCCAATTTTTGGGGCGCATCTCATACTGCCGAGGATTTGAGGGTGCTGCCTGTTCTGAACTCCTCCTACTCCTCATCCTGCCTTTGGGGGTACAAAAAATAGTAATCAGGGCCTAGTCTGGTTCTGTACGTGTGAGATACATACACTTTTTTTTGATAATATTTTCTATTCCGCTATTTAATCTACACCTTTGGGTAAAAACAATTAAATTGCGGGATAGTCTGTGTTGGTACATGTGAGATACATACACCTTTTGATATCATATTTTCTATTCCGCTATTCAATCAAAACCTTTGGGTATAAACAATTAAATTGCGGGATAGTCTGTGTCGGTACGTGTGAGATACATACACCTTTTGATATCATATTTTCTATTCCGCTATTCAATCTACACCTTTGGGTAAAAACAATTAAATTGCGGGATAGTCTTTTTCGGTACGTGTGAGATACACCTTTCCAATTTTTGGGGCACATCTCATACTGCCGAGGATTTGAGGGTGCTTCAGTCTGCCTCCTGCCTGTTCTGAACTCCTCCTACTCCTCATCCTGCCTTTAGGGTACAAAAAATAGTAATCGGGGCCTAGTTTGTGTTTGTACGTGTGAGATACACCGTTTTGTAAAATTTCTTCTATTCCGCTATTCAATATACACCCTGTTTGAGTGTAAAAAATTCAATTGCGGGATAGTCTGTATCCGTACATGTGAGATACATCTTTTTAAATTTGTTTGGCGCATCTCCTTCTACCCCCGAGGATTGCAGGGCGCTTCAGTTTGCCTCCTGTTCCCAACTCCTCCTACTCCTCTTCCTCATCCTGCCTTTAGGGTACAAAAAATTGTAATCGGGGCCTAGTTTGTGTTTGTACGTGTGAGATACACCGTTTTGTAAAATTTGTCCTATTCCGCTATTCAATATACACCCTGTTTGAATGTAAAAAATTTAATTGCGGGATAGTCTGTATCGGTACATGTGAGATACACCTTTTTAAATTTGTTTGGCGCATCTCCTTCTACCGCCGAGGATTGCAGGGCGCTTCAGTTTGCCTCCTGTTCCCCACTCCTCCTACTCCTCTTCCTCATCCTGCCTTTAGGGTACAAAAAATTGTAATCGGGGCCTAGTTTGTGTTTGTACGTGTGAGATACACCATTTTGTAAAATTTGCCCTATTCCGCTATTCAATATACACCCTGTTTGAGTGTAAAAAATTAAATTGCGGGATAGTCTGTATCGGTACATGTGAGATACACCTTTTTAAATTTGTTTGGCGCATCTCCTTCTACCGCCGAGGATTGCAGGGCGCTTCAGTTTGCCTCCTGTTCCTAACTCCTCCTACTCCTCTTCCTCATCCTGCCTTTAGGGTACAAAAAATTGTAATCGGGGCCTAGTCTGTGTTTGTACGTGTGAGATACACCGTATTATAAAAGTTTTCCTATTCCGCTATTCAATATACACCCTTTTGGAGTGTAAAAAATGTAATTACGGCATAGTCTGTATCGGTACGTGTGAGATACACCTTTTAAATTTGTTTGGCGCATCTCCTTCCACCGCCGAGGATTGCAGGGCGCTTCAGTTTGCCTCCTGTTCCCAACTCCTCCTACTCCTCTTCCTCATCCTCCCTTTAGGGTACAAAAAATTTTAATCGGGGCCTAGTCTGTGTTTGTACGTGTGAGATACACTGTTTTTTATCCTTTTTCCTATTCCGCTATTCAATATATACCCTTTTGGGGTAAAAAACATTAAATTGCGGCATAGTTTGCATATTTGACTGTGAGATACACCCGTGCGATACTGTTGTTGTTTTGTTCCGCTATTCAATAAACACCTTTCTAGGGCAAGATCATAAATTACAGAAATATGAGGAGACCGTCAAATAGGGGCCGTGGCCTGAGTCGTGGTGCTGCTGGTAGAGCTCCTGTTGCAAGGAGAGGACGTGGTCGATCTGTGCCAGCTACACGCACAAGTGAAACACCTTCCTCAAGTGTGAGTAGGCGACAGAATCTGCATCAGTATTTGGTAGGGCATCATACGCCTCTAGAAGTGATGAGGCCAGAAGAAGTAGAGGCGATAGTAGATTGGTTTGCTGCTGACAGTGTCTCCAGTTCCTTCACATTGTCTCCCACCCAGTCTACTGCAGAAAGGACAGAGTTGGCACCTGCAGCCAATGTCCAACCGTCTTTCACCTCACCCCCTTGCAAATCAGGCAAGCAGTCTGAGCCCCAAGTCAGGCAGCAGTCTCTTCTTCTTTTTGATGACTCTGTCAGCAGGGTTTCCCAGGGCCATCCACCTAGCCCTGCCCCAGAAGTGGAAGAGATTGAGTGCAGCGATGCCTAACCACTTATTTCTCAAGATGAGTACATGCAAGGACCATCGCAGCACATCTCTGATGATGACGAAACGCAGGTGCCAACTGCTGCGGCATTCACAATTGTGGAGACCGACAAGGAGGGCAGGGGTGAAGACTGGGTGGAAGATGATGTGGAGGACGATGAGGTCCTCGACCCCACATGGAATGAAGGTCATGCAGGTGACCTGAGTAGTTTGGAGGAAGAGGCGGTGGTCGCACAGAGCCACCAGCACAGCAGAAGAGGGAGCAGGGTGCAGAAGCGGAGCGGCCGTGCCCTAGACCCTACGCCTGCTACTGCCCAACGCAGCAAGGGAACGAGCGCACCAAAGCGAGCTCAAAGGAGTTCTCTAGCGTGGAAGTTCTTCAGAAAATGTGCTGATGACAGGACACGAGTGGTTTGCACCCTGTGCAATCAGAGCCTGAAGCGAGGCATAAACCTTCTCAACCTGAGCACAACCTGCATGATCAGGCATCTAAGTGCAAAGCACGAGCTGCAGTGGAGTACACACCTTCAAAACCAAGAAACGTCTCTGGCTCATCCTGCTTCCTCTTCTGCTGCAGTCTCGGCCTCTCCATCCACATCTGTAGTGATACCGGAACCTGCCACCCCGCAAACAGACGATCTGTCAGCAACACCACCACCTGGGTCACCAACCATCTCCACAATGTCCCGTGGAAGCGTTCACCTTTCCTTCTCCCAAACACTTTAGAGGAAGAGGAAGTACCCCCCTACCCACCCACGATCCCTGTCCCTGAATGCCAGCATTTCAAAATTCTTGGCCTTTGAAATGCTGTCATTCCGTCTGGTGGAGACGCACAGTTTTAAAAGCCTTATGTCGGTGGCTGTCCCACAGTACGTCGTGCCCAGCCGCCACTACTTTTCCAGGCAAGCCATCCCTTCCCTGCACAACCAAGTGGGGGAAAAAATCAGGTGTGCACTGCGCAACGCCATCTGTGCCAAGGTCCACCTAACTACTGATACGTGGACCAGTAAGCACGGTCAGGGGCGTTATATCTCCCTAACGGCACACTGGGTAAATGCAGTGGCGGATGGGCCTGAGGCGGATAGCAATTTGGCGCATGTCCTTCCACCACCGAGGATTGCAGGCCGCTTCAGTTTGCCTCCTGTTCCTAACTCCTCCTACTCCGCTTCCTCATCCTCTACCGCCTCCTCATCTGGTCAGCGTAACACCTTCACCACCAACTTCAGCACGGCCAGGGGTAAACGAGAGCAGGCAGTTTTTAAACTTGCCTGTTTGGGGGAAAAACCACACACCACGCAGGAGTTGTGGAGGAGCATGGAACAGCAGACAAATGAGTGGTTGCTGCAAGCGAGCCTCAAGCCCGGCCTGGTGGTGTGCGATAACGGGCGAAATCTCATAGCAGCTCTGGGCCTAGCCGGTTTGACGCACATCCCTTGCCTGGCGCATGTGCTGAATTTGGTGGTGCAGAGGTTCCTTAAAAATGACCCCGATATGTCAGAGCTGCTGCAGAAAGTGCGGGCCGTCTGTGCGCACTTTCAGCGTTCTCACCCTGCTGCTGCTCGCCTGTCAGCGCTGCAGCGTAACTTCGGCCTTCCCGCTCACCGCCTCATATGTGACGTGCCCACAAGGTGGAACTCCACCTTGCACATTCTGGAAAGACTGTGCGAGCAGCAGCACGCACGCGTGAGTCGCTCTGCGGAACAGCACCACTTCACCACCAATAACTGGGCCTCCATGCGAGACCTGTGTGCCTTGTTGCGCTGTTTTGAGTACTCCACCAACATGGCCAGTGCCGATGGCGCCGTTGTCAGCTTAACTATCCCACTTCTATGCCTCCTTCAAAAAACGATTCGGGTGATGATGGAAGAGGATGTGGCACAGGATGAGGAGGAGGAAGATGCAGAGGTAACATTTCCAAGACTTTCAGGGCAGTCATTCGCAAGGGGCTCCGAGGGTGGGTTCCTGCACACACAAACGCCAGGGACACAATTGTCCAGCAGGGGCACAGTTCTGGAGGATGAGGAGGATGAGGAGGAGGAGATGGAGGAGGAGATGGAACCATGTTCACAGCAGGGTGGCACCCAGGCCAGCTCATGGCCATCACTGGTGCGTGGCTGGGGGGATACAGAGGACACAGACGATACACCTCCTACAGAGGACAGCCTTTCGTTGCCTCTGGGCAGCCTGGCATACAGGCGATTACATGCTGCAGTGTCTCCACAATGACCGCCGAGTTGCCCACATTCTAACTTGTGCTGATTACTGGGTGGCCACGCTGCTTGATCTCTGTTACAAGGACAACGTACCGTCCTTAATTCACTCACTGGAGCACGATCGCAAGATGCGCGAGTACAAACGCACGCTGGTAGACCCCATGCTGCTGGCATTCCCACCTGACAGCGGGGCCACAGTGGAAGCACAAGGCCAAGGCAGAGGAGGAGGAGGAGGAAGAGGTCGCCAACGCAACCAGGGCACCGCCAGCACCTCAGAAGGCAGGGTTAGCATGGCCGAAATGTGGAAAAGCTTTGCCAGCACGCCACAACAAACAGCAGCACCAGCAACTCATATGGAACGTATTAGCAGGAGGCAGCATTTCACCAACATGGTGGAGCAGTATGTGTGCACACGCCTACATGTAGTGAATGACGGGTCTGCCCCCTTAAATTTCTGGGTCTCCATATTGGGCACATGGCCTGAGCTTGCCCTTTATGCCTTGGAGGTGCTGGCGTGCCCTGCAGCCAGTGTATTATCTGAACGTGTATTTAGCACGGCTGGGGGCGTTATCACAGACAAGCACAGACGCCTGTCCAGAGACAATGTGGACAAGCTCACGTTCATTAAAATGAACCAGGCATGGATCCCTCAGGACTTTTCCGTACCTTGTGCAGAATAGAGATGGATACCGACTTTACACAGCCATTGTTCTATTTTTGCTCTTTCTCACTCTTTTGGGGTGTACCCTCATTTAAAATGACTGAAAAAAAGCAGTGTTGGCTACCTCGTCCTCCTCCACCGCCGCTTCCACCTACACCGCCCATAGGTGTGCGCAGCCTATTGCATTATGGTGTGCACCCCAAAGTTTAAATACACATGCATGTGTTTGCCTACATGTATATGGCCCCGGTACATTACTCTCCCTACTGGCAAAGTGAAATAGAAGTGTGTGGCACTTCTCTTATGGCAGAGCAGGTCCGAGGGAGATCTTTCCCATCTCCTCACTGGCAAACAGAGCGATAATGCTAATGTGCCCTAGGTGATTAGGGTGTGCCCAGGCACACCCGGCACACCCTGTGCGCACGCCTATGACACCGCCACATCCACCACCACCTCAACCTCCCTCCTACTCCATATGGGCCTCGTCCTTCACAGATGAAGAACATTGTTTTATTTTTCTGTTTGTTTTTTGTTGTTTTAATTTATTTCCCTATCCACATTTGTTTGCAGAGCACTCACCATGCTCTTAACTACATTTTGCTGCCATTTGCAGCACTCTAGCCCTTTCCATTGGTGTTTTAGGGCCATTTTAGTCCCTGAAAGTTCGGGTCCCCATTGACTTAAATGGGGTTCGGTGTCCGGGTAAAGTTCGGAAAAAGTCCGGGACACGGACCCGGACTTTTTTTTCAAGTTCGGCCGAACCCGCCGAACACGGACATCCAGGTGTCCGCTCAACTCTATCTATTTATATAGATTGCATTCCTTGCTTTCACTTTGTTTTTTGTCATTTATCGATATCATTTAGTGGCACGTATTTTTGGCCCATTCATGGATTGATTGCACTTGTTCACTTTATAGCACACTCAATGGTGGCACTATTATCATTAGGCCTGTATTTTTTATATACTGCACCTGAGCACTTTTCATCATTTGTTTGCATCTATTGCCAAATATTGTTTTACATCTTATTTATGTTTAAAGTTGCCACAAACACTACACATTTGTGTTTATGCTACTGTACCCCTTGCACAGACATTATCTCCATTTTTACATTCAGATACCCTGAGTGTGCTTCTCATCTCAGCACCAGTTTGTATGATTTCATTTCTTAACCTTCATAAGGAGCACCAATTTATTTCCTATTTTTCTTCAGGGTATCTAATCACCTCTTTTTATGGTCCAGAAGATGAACAGCGCCTGGAGGCCCGTCATAGACCTGACACATCTGAACCGGTTTATTCTCAAAGAAAAATTCAAAATGGAGACTCTGTTGACAATTCAAAATTCAGTTCAGCCGGGAGACTGGCTAATATCCATAGATTTAAAGGATGCATACTTTCACGTCCCCGTTGCGAGGAGTTTTCAACAATTTCTTCACTTCGCCATAGGACGGAATCACTTCCTGTTTACCTGTCTCCCCTTCGGGCTTTCCACATCGCCTCACGTTTTCGAAGGTCTTGTTGGCGGTGGTGGCCTTAATCAGAGTCAGGGGCATCAGACTGCACCACTATTTGGACAGTCTCCTCCTCCTGTCCCAAGACAAGTCCCAGCTTCTCGAACACAGAGACCAAGTTACCAAGGTCCTCCGGGAGTTTGGGTGGATCCTGACTGCCCACTCAGTCTCTCGTCTTTCTGGGGGCACAGTTCAATATGGCGGAAGGTACCATCTCTCTGCCCGAAGAGAAGATTCCGGTGATCAGGGACAGGGTTTCGCTGGCCCTCTCCTCCTCTCATCTCACTGCCTGACAGTGTCTGAAAATAATTGGGACACTATGGAAGCTGAGGCCCTTCCAGAAAGGCTTTCTACAGTAGTGGACGTCGGGTGACCTGGCTCAACGCGTATCTCTAACAGCAACCATGAAGAGGTGTCTTCCCTGGTGGTTGCTACGGGAGAACCATCTGAACTGTCACTCCATAGCTCCCATTTCGTGGGTCACTGTGACCTCAGATGCCAGCAGCATGGGTTGGGGAGCTCACTGTCTGTCCAAAGTGGCACAGGGCAAGTGGGGCTTCTCTTCCCGTGGAGTAGTCTCCAATGTTCTAGAACTCAGGGCAGCCTTAAAAGCTCTTCAGGCCTTTTGTCATCTTAATAAAAAATTCAGCCAAGCGCTCACTCCAAGGGGGAAGACTGGCGTGCTGCTCTCCTCAGGCAGGGAACTCCAACATGGGTACATAAAAAAAGAGAGAGAAAGGAGGCGCAAACACCTAGTGCATTACCCGTGGTACACTGTTAATAATTTTAATAAAAATGCCAAATGCATACTCACAAACATGAAGATAATAAAAGCGTGTTACAAGAATCCACCATGCATATACAGGAACATGTCCTTGAAGTCAGGACCGCTAATGCGTTTCGGGAGTCAAGCCCCCTTCCTCAGAGCTGGTCTTGCCAGTCGCAGATCACAACTATATATAGTGGCTTCAATTCCATACATTCAGCCCCCCTCCCCCTCCACCCAGAGGGAGTGGGCGGGAACATCCAGTGCCTCAAATAATAGCCCTCTCCGCCCTAGATGAACATTAACCCTTTGCGCATGCATGGAAGAAAAAAAAAAAAAAGGCAACAAATAGTTGTATATGGTAAAATTGTCATGACCATATATATACATATATGTATACAAGATCTGGATGGAATCGGTACTTATTTGTGGGCAGATTCATGGGTACAGTGTATTTTTTTTATATTTATTGTTTTATGCAGTGTATTTGGAACCTACCCTGCTCGGATCTCCTTGGCGTTTCGCCGCCTTCTCTGCTCAGGCGGCCCCGATTAGGTATGAATCTGGCCCCTCGTGTGAGAGCATTTCCTATTGCTATCTGGGCCGCATTCTTCCTGTGGTATGTTACTTTCGGGTCCCGGGACGCACGTCACCCGCTCTGCGCTCCGGGACCCGTATCGCATCACTTCCGGGACCGGGACTGGGACGCCGTGTAAGGCCCACCTCTGTCTGTTGCCATGGGGGCCTGTACACAACCTCCGTTCGATAGCTGGCGTGCTGTATTGCCACCTATCGGTTGGAGGATTACTTACACCCAGAATGTCACTACCTGGATGCTTACACTGGATACACATATGTATAATTGTGCCACTACAGTTAACTTGGTTTACAGTATTTGGATTGATATAGAATCTTGGTAAAAAGCTGATGAAGGGGCAAGCAGAGATAAAAAAGACAAAATGGAATAATAAAAAAAAAAAAGGGGGAAGTGCCCCAAATTGCAAAAAGTAAAGGAAAAACATTTAGATATATTCCTTTGGATATTATTGCGCACCGGATATTCCCGCCCTAACCCCTTCATGCATATAACACATGTTCAGCCTGGTCCACCTGCTCTATTGTACTAAAAGGTGTTCCAACCTGACAACATGCGGGATCATGACCATTGTAATATAAAATTTCATTTTTAAAAATTACCATATATAAAAGTGTATGTGTTATTAAATTACATATTTTAAAACCAAATATATGGATGTAAATGCACACATGTATATGTGTGTACACATACACACGATAAAAGTAAGGTCTGAAAATTGTGCAATGCTGCTGAAATGTGCAAAAACGTTTATAACCATCATATACTAGATCTGCTGAAGATTAATTATTGCTGTAATTAGCATATTTGATGTTTTGCTTAATAAAAGAAAAATATGGATGGTAATGTGGACCAAGTCCACCCAAAGTGCTCATTCCCAAAATCCTGTCCCCTTTGGTGGAAAACTAAGCTGTGATTCTGACCTGAACCTCATACTCCAAAGCTCCCCTCTAGCACCTTGCCACCCGTCCCTCCCCTGTCCCATTCCTCTGTTTCCTCATGACAATGGCTGTGGGATGCACTGTACCTGTATCAACATATGACAGCTGAAATGTCTATACACTCATTGAATCCCCTAGGCGCCAGTGAACCCAGTTGGTGGATCCAGTAGGTTTCTCTACTGCACAACTTTTGGAACCTGAGGCCTGCATCCGTGTAGCCTGTGATAGACTCAAGTCCAAAGGCTTTCAGACCTATGGATTTTTGGTCGTGTACATCCCGAAAGTGGCAGGAGAGAGAGTGTTTGTCGAAACCTTTGTGGATGTTTCTTTTATGTTCCCCGAACCTTGTTCTAAAAGTGCGTCCCACATAGAGGAATCCAAAGGGACAGACGAGGCCATATACTACAAACTCTGTCGAACAGTTAATGAACTGTCTGGTGACATGTACTCTCCCATCTATCCCCATGACCTCTTTTTTCCTATGCCACATGTATTGGCATAGTCCACAGTTGGGCACTCCACATCTATAGGAACCCTTCTGATCGAATATGGCCTTACACATGGGTGCTAACTCTGTCCTGATGGGTTTGACTCGACTTGGTGCTATGACGCTCTTTAGATCTTTCGGCTTACGATAAATCACCTTGGGTCTATTTGGGATCACTCCTGAAAGTAGAGGGTCTTTTTCTAGGATGCCCCAATGTTTTCCCAAGATGTTTTTGATGGCAAATGCTTTTTGATTATATTTGGTGCAGAATGTCACTTGATGATTCTCTCTTACTTTCTTTTCGTGACTATATCTGCCGCTCCTAGATTTCCTCTCATCCGTGTATTCCTGCTTATATTTAGTATAGGCTGTATTTATGCATTGGTTATCGTAACCCTTCTGTTGGAATTTTTTGGTCAAAATAGCACTCTGTTCTTCAAAGTCCTCGAGCTTGGTACATGTGCGCCTCAGCCTGCAGAATTGTCCCAAAGGGACGTTGCGTATCCATCTGGGGTGATGGTGGCTCTGGGCATGGAGATATGAGTTACCGGCTGTGGGTTTAAAGTGGGTTTTGGATGTAATGCGTCCACCTGGTTCCGCCTTGAGTTCTAGATCCAAAAAAATCAATTTTTCCTTATCCACCACATGTGTGAATTGGATCCCATACAGATTATTCTGGCAGTATTGGAAGAATCCCTGTAACTCTACATCGGATCCATCCCAGATGACAATTATATCGTCGATATAGCGGGCGAAAAAGAACCAGATTCGTCCCATAGGGGTTGTTCCTCCAAATGTGGTGATGTTCCCATAACCCCATGAATAAATTTGCGTAACTAGGGGCGAACCTGGCTCCTATCGCCGTGCCCCTAAGCTACCTATAGAATTTTCCCATAAACGTGAAATAATTATGTGTCAGGGTGAACTCAATGCACCTTGATAGGAATTCTATTTGGGTATGATGGAGTGTCTGATTTTGGAACAAGAAATGTTGTACCGCCTGTAGCCCATGCTCGTGCTGAATGGAGGTGTATAAAGAGCATACATCCAATGAAACCCATCTATATCCATCTTGCCATTCGTAATTGGTCAGGACTTCAAGCATGTGGCCTGAGTCACGAATGTAGGAGGGCAACTGCATCACCATGTCCTGTAGGAAGAAGTCAGTGTAATTCCCCAAATTACATGTAAGGCTATTTATGCCCGCTATTATGGGCCTGCCCGGAGGATTCGAAACATCCTTATGTATTTTAGGGATATGGTAGAAGTGCGGTATAACTGGGAAGGGTCTGAGTAGAAAGCCTTTTTCTTGTTCGAGCCTCCACTGCTCGATCCAAAATCCCTTTGTATTCTGCCGTGTATGCGGCTGTTGGGTCTCCTGGGAGTCTTTCATAGGTTTCCGAATCACTCAAAAGCCTATACGCCTCTGCCATGTATTGCTCTTTTTCTTGTACTACCAGTCCGCCACCCTTGTCAGCCTGCCTAAATATTAGATCCGGACTGTTCTTCAGATTCTTCAGAGCCTCGTGTTCTCCTTGGGGCATGGCCACAGAGTATTCTCCCTTTGGCTTTCTGGCATAGTTTATTGAAATCCGAATAGACCATCTCGTAAAATGTGGATATATAATTGCCCTTGGCCCAATGGGGGTGAAATACTGACCTAGGTTTGAATGAGGTGTGTTGAATCTGCCCTGTATGGACTTGGCATAATCTTTTCAAATTCGACTGCACCTTCTTCATCTTCATCCCACCTTCCTTCCGCCCAGAGTTCCTCTAATGTGCATAAGGCCTCTTCTTCCGGTAATTGAATCCCTGCGACTTCTGGCTCCAGAGCCCCAACATTGTTTGGTACATTTTTGCTCTCCTTTTTGGCAAAGAATCTTTTTAGTGTTAGATTCCGTGTAAATTTGTTTAAATCCACAAAAAGTTCAAAAAGATTAGGAGATGCAGGAGGAGCAAAATTGAGACCCTTCCGTAATAGGGTGAGTTCTGATTCAGTAAATACTTTGTGGGACAGATTGTATATTTTGATGGTATCGTATTGAGCTACACCTTCCCTCTTTTTATGTTTCTTTCCTCCTCTTCTTCCTCTTCTTGTGCGCCTGACCGTTTCCGTCTGTTTTTGTTCCCCGGCGGAAGGCCCTCCGCTAAAAAAGGAAAGGCAGGCTTGGATAAAAGCGGCCCTGAAGAGTCATTGTTTGAAGTATTTTTCTCCTCCATACAAATGACTGATTGAGACTCAATGCTCTTGGGGGCGGTCTCATTGGAAGACCCTGATGTATTTTCTCCCCTGAGCAGAGCCACCACTTCTGGATGAGGCTGTTTAGGGGTTCCAAAGGACTTAGACCTGTCTCCCATAGCCTCAGACACTAGATTAGACCCCCCAGAATTCCCTGGGTTATTCGTCTTCCTGTGTCCGGGCAAGTTGTTGGCCTTGGAGGGCCCAGGGGACATGTTGGATCTATTCTTTGAAGGGTTGATGGTTTGACCTCCCCTCTCTTTGGCCTTCTGTTTGTCCCTTTTGCGTGGAGACGGATGGCCAGTGTTTTGTTTATTGGGCCTACTATGTATCTGTTGTTTTTGTGTGTTATTGCTATATTTCTCTTCCCCTGGAAGACGTCATTTCTGACGAAACGATTGTATGGAAGGCGTGCTGACGTCACTACTGTGTGGCCGGAAGTCGGGCGGCGGCGGCTGTGATCCTGCTTAATGCTTTTTATCCTTCGACATATTGTGAGTGTTATTTCATTTATTTTCTCAATAAACTGTGCATACTATCTACACTATTGTGGCCCCACTCTTCTCTTACATATGTTTGCTGGGCTTTGATGAGGACGAGGTAGTTGGTGCTGTTCTTATTCCTGATTGCATTCGGTGGGAGAGGTGACTTACGCTGGAGCCAGCTCTGAGGCTAATTGGTGTATACCCATGCTTATAACCTGTATCCTTCTGGTAAGCGCATACCCCTTATGCATGCTTAACAGCAGTTGACCGAGTGCTCTCTGGTGGTGGACTTTCTTTAACTCGGAGTCTGTTGGAGGCTTCCTTGGACTATTACACTTGACCTTGATACTCTCTTATGAACTTGGACTGTACTCAATTTCCCATTGTTCATACATTTGCTTTATCATTTGTTAGCGCAGCTTTCCATTATATATTTCTCTTGGTGCTCGTTTGTCCTGGGCTGATGAGTCCTATTTTTCTCACCCCACTTCGCCCTATGTGGAGATTTCTGGGTGCGGGGATTCTCAGATCTTGCACCCTTCGCAGATTGTTTTTTCCAATTTTGTTCCCTACCCTGAAGGAAATCCTGTCTATCCCTTTCAAATTTCCCTGCCTTTTTGCTGATAAGGTCGGCCTCGAATTGAACTGTAGTCTCATTAATCTTACTATCCCATTCCGTAAAGGACTCTAGAGGTGTGAACCCTGCTAATTCTGTTCTAAAATGCTAATAATGTTCTAGAACTCAGGGCAGCCTTAAAAGCTCTTCAGGCCTTTTGTCATCTTATTCGAGGGTCGTCTGTAATACTCAGGCTAGACAACACAACAGCAGTAGCCTATGTGAAGAGACAAGGGGGAACCCGCAGCTGGTCCTTGCTTCCGGAGGTGAAACCAATTATGTCCTGGGCCCAAAAGAATCTGTCCAATCTGTCGGCAGCATATGTTCTGGGAGTACAGAACCTGCAGGCGGACTTTCTCTCCCGGGTCACACTCGACAACAACAAGTGGTCCCTCGACAAAGAAGTCTTCGAGTGGGTTTAGTCCCTAGGGTTTCTTCCGGAGGTCGACCTATTTGCGGCTCCATGCAACAAGAATCTTGCAAAATATTACACAAGATTCTGAGACCCCCAAGCCTTCGGGGTAGATGCTCTCACGGATAGTTGGAAGTTTCACAGAGCCTATGCCTTCGCTCCGGTCCTGATCATTCTTTAATTTCTACGGAGGCTCAGAATGGAAGCAGTAGAAGTCCTGGCAATAATTCCATACTGGCCCAACAGGCCATGGTTTCCCTTACTGACGCCGCTCAGTTACCGGGCTCCAATCTCCCTGCCTCTCAGGCCGGATCTTTTATCTCAAGGTCCTACTCTACACCCGTGCCCAGCACGTCTACATCTCAAGGTTTGGTTCTTGAGAGGGGGAGGCTGGAGGCCCAAGGATGTACAGCAGAAGCTATTCCTACTCTTCTGAAAGCTAGGAGGAGTAGCTCCAATAGAGTTTACGAGAGGATTTGGTCCAAGTTCTCTAGCTACTTGTCTCCTGGAACCGACCCTCGTGTGACTCCTACAATACAGGATGTTCTAGGCTTCTTAGAGTCAGGTCTGGATTTGTCTTTATCGGTCAGCTCACTTCGGGTGCAGGTGTCAGCCATCTCAGCCTTCACGGGAGTATCTTGGGCTAGGAAAGCACTGGTCCACCAGTTTTTCAAAGGTGCAATGAGGCTTAAGCCTCAGAGGTGACATCCTACAGCAGTGTTTAGCAGCCACAGCTGCTTTTCGTCACAAAGAATTTCTCTTCATTCTTCTTCATGGGAAGAAAAAAGGGCTGCGGGCCTCATCCAGAGCGGTTGCTGCATGGATCGTTAAAACCATTCAGTGGGCATACAAATCAAGGGGCTTGGCTTCTCCAGAGGTGGTGATGGCACATTCAACCCGAAACGTCTCTACGTCTAGGGCAGTTTCTAGACACGTCACCCCTGAAGTGGTCTGCAGGGCAGCTTCCTGGTCGTCTATCAACACCTTTATGTCTCATTATTGTTTTGAACTGGCTGCCTTATCTTTGGTTAATTTTGGTGTTCAAGTGCTGTTGATGGTACTAATTAAATGTTTTTGTTCAGCATCTGCCCACCCGGGAGTGTATTGCGAGTTATTTCCCGAATGTGTGTTGGCATGGAGTCTGTCAGGAAAACTGAAAATTGTCTATCAAATACTTACCGTAATTTTCCTTTCCTGATGGACTCCATGGCAGTCCCCTCCCAGTTCTTGAGTAGGCTTGTTACAGAACACGGATGCTGAAAGGAAGCAAAGATTTATGGGAGTGGGGTCCTATAAGGTAGGAGAGGAGGTGGGCTACCTGAACGTATGACGCCATGGAGTCCATCAGGAAAGGAAAATTACGGTAAGTATTTGATAGACAATATTCCGTTTTTTGTATCTAATCTCTTCCTGTTTGACAAATAATTTTGGTTTGTATAAAACCTTTGAACTATTGTATCATTCCTATTGCTATGCTTCGTGGCTTGTTAGCCATTTGTTATTTACAGTCCTTTCACATGCCATGGACCTTTAACAAAATTTTGCGATGTTTGTATTGTATAAATGACTTTTCATGCTTTCAATTAAAATATTTATGGAAAAAAAAACACAACACCAGTTTTTGACAAGTCCTTTATTAAAAAAAACAAAAAAAACAAACAAAAAGAAATGGCCATTGAAGTAGATTCATCGTCCATCACAAAGAACACCGGCCGCCAAACTGAAAAAAAGAAGAAAAAAAAAAAAAAAAAAAGCTCTGCACCCGACAAAGGCTCCTGCCTTCTAACAGTTCTTAACCACTTAAGCCCCGGAGGATTTGGCTGCTCAAAGACCAGGGCCTATTTTGCGATTCGGCACTGCATGACTTTAACGGACAATTGCGCAGTCGTGCAACGCTGTACCCAAATGAAATTGAAGTCCTTTTTTTCCCACAAACAGAGATTTCTTTTAGTGGTATTTGATCACCTGTGCGATTTTTATTTTTTGCGCTATAAACAAAAAAAGAGCGACAATTTTGAAAAAAATAACAATATTTTTCACATTTTTTATATGAAATTCCCCCCAATAAAATGTAAAAATCTAAATTTTTTAACAATTTAGGCTAATTTGTTTTCTGCTACATATTTTTGGTAAAAAAAATCGCAATAAGCGTATTTTGATTGGTTTGCGCAAAAGTTATTGCGTTTACTAACTAAGGGAAAGGTTTATGTAATTTTTATTGCTTTTTTTTAGTAATGGCGGCGATCTGCGTTTTTTTTTTTGCGACATTGCGCGGACAGATTGGACCTTTGACTGACATTTTTGACACTTTTGTGAGTACCAGTGACATTACTACAGTAATCAGTGCTATACATATGCACTGTTACTGTAAAAATGACACTGGCAGGGAAGGGGTTAACTTTTATTAGAGGTGCAGGGGTTAAGTGTGTCCCTAGGGGCCTGCTTCTAACTGTAAAGGGGTGTGGCTTTTCATGTAACCACAGAGACATACGATCCTACATAGCAGGATCGTATGATCTCTGCTGTTACAGCGGGGAGAATGACAGATGGCTTCGTTTACATAAGCCGCCTGCCTTTCTCCCTCTCCAGCGGGAGATCGCGAGTGACCGGCAGACATCGGAGCCACCGGTCACATGCGCTGGAATGTCCGTGAATGAGCGGGGGCGGGAGCGTGCCTCCGGCAGTGCGCGCTCGCCCCCTAAACGCTCGTGGGTGAGCTTTGCCCAGGAGGGGCTGACTGCCGCAGTATATAGTGTGCGGCAGTCGGCAAGTGGTTAAATAACTAAGGGGCTGGGCCACCTGATTATGTCACCAGGTGACCCAGCCACTTGTGACGTCATTGACCTTGCATGTCCCCAGTTGATGACATCAGAAGGGGTCTGGGTCAACCGGTGATGTAATCAGGGGGCCCGCCCCTTAGTTATTTAAGTCAAAAGGGGGGGTGCCTTCTTTGGGTGCAGAGCTTTTGTTTTTTTCCGGTCAGTGTTCATCGTGATTGACACTGGATCTACTTTGGGGGACATTTATTTATTTTTAATAAAGGACTTATCAAAAACTGGTGTTGTGTTTTTATTAACTTTGACTTTTTTGGTGAATGAGTAGAGGTACTATGTACCCCATATTAAATCACGTGGGGGCAGGATCTGGGTGCCACCTTGTTAAAGGCGATTTACAGATTTGGATAAGTCACCTCCTGTACCCCCACAACCACCGGGCCAAAGTGGTGGGGAGGAGGCCCTTGTCCCCATCAACATGGGGACAAGGTGCTTTGGAAGCGGGGTAGAGCCCCCCTTTCCCAAAGCACCCCCCCTGTGTTGGAGGCATGTGGCCTGGAATGGTTCAGGAGGGGGGCTGTTCACTTGTCCCCCTCTTTCCTGGCTTTCAGGGCTGAATGCTCGGATAAGGGTCTGGTATAGATTTTAGAAGGGACCTATCCATACCATACCCAAAGGGCCTGGTATTGATGGGGGGGGGGGGACTCCAAGCTGTGTTTTCTTCTGAATATTTGTTTGCCTCTAATTTTGTTTACATTCAGCTGTCAGTGGGGAAGTATTATGAACTCTATGTTTGCCGACACCTGCCGATCCTTTGGTACTGAGTGAAATGGTGGTCTGCCTATGTAAACAAGGCAGATCACCATTCTGTCAGTAGGAAAGGTACAGATCCTGTGTTCCTGCAAAGCAGGGACAAGGATTCATGTCTTCCCCTGGTGACAGCACCTCCCATAGTACACAGAAACACAGGCTAGGCACATCCTTTGATCGCCCCTGATGGTAAGCCCTTCCCAGCCATTAGTCATTAGTACAGTGACAGTGCACATCTTTTAGGACTGATCACTGTATTAGTGTCACTGGTCCCCAAAAGTGTCCAAAGGGTCAGTGTCCAACTGTCGCCGCAATATTGCAGCCCAGCTATACTTTGCTGATCGCCGCCATTACTAGTAAAAAGTAGGCACTGTAACTTTTGCACAAACCAATCAATAAATGGATATTGGGATTTTTTTTTACCAAAGATATGTAGCAAAATATATATTGGCCAAAATTGATGAAGAAATATGATTTTTTTTTAAATTTTATTGGATGTGTTCTATAGCAGAAGATAAAAAATACTTTTTTTTTTCAAAATTGTCGGTCTATTTTTGTTTATAGTGCAAAAAATAAAAAAACGCAAAGGTGATCAAATATCACTAAAAGAAGGTTCTTTTTTGGGGAAAAAAGGACATACATTTTTTTGGGTACAGTGTCGCATTACCGTGCAATTGTCATTTAAAGTAACGCAGTGCTGTATCGCAAAAAATGGCCTGGTCATGAAGGGGGGTAAATCTTCCGGAGGGCAAGTGGTCAATTGTGATAAGCCTTTTGCAGCAACAACATATTAGTCTTCTTGTTTCCATCGTCCTACGGAGCAGATAATAGGTTTTACCCTAATTGATCAGCACTCTTGGAATTTGCGCCCCCAATATTTTTTTGTTGACAATCTCTGGTTGGTTTTGATGGTCTAGTTTGATCCTTAAGAGTTTGCTGTACCTACTATGTATGCACACCACTGTTGTTTGTTAATCTCAAACTGTGTCTCTCCTGCATTGCTTGCAAGTTCTACATACATTTGCCATAAAAGTTCTACGGCTGAACTGTTCTCTATTTGTACTTACAGTTAGGGATGAGCTTCAAGTTTGAATCAAATGTAAGTTTGACTCAAATATTGGGCTGACTGTGTTGATGGGGAATTGAGTGATTTTCTTTCTTGCAACCTGTGATTGCAAAAAAGAAAATAACACCATCTATGGCCGGCTTAAACCTTTAATAAAAGGATTGAAGAGCAAAAAAATTGAAGGGTCCTAGGTTTTAAAAGGCATATACAGGTGCATCTCATAAAATTAGAATATCATTAAAAAGTTAATTTAGCAATTAAATTCAAAAAGTGATACTCCTATATTTTATAGAGATGCATTACACACAGAGTGATATATTTCAGATTTGATGATTATGGCTTCATTTTTGGGTCTGATTTCTCTCAGCTTCCTCTTGGCAATACCCCACAGATTCTCTATGGATTTAGGTCAGGTGCTAGAAACTGAAATTAGTATCTCCATTAAGTTAGCCAGCAGAGGGAAGCATGAAGTGCTCTAGAATTTCCTGCTAGAAGGCTGTACTGACTTTGGACTTGATAAAACACAGTGGACCAACACCAGTAGATGACATGGCTCCCCAAATCTTCATGGACTCTGGACAATGTTGCATTTCATTTGAAAATCAAGATCCCAGGGTCTGGAGGAAGAGTGGAGAGGCACAGAATCCAAGCTGCATGAAGTCCAACTTGAAGTTTCCACAGTCAGTGATGATTTGGGGCGCCATGTCATCTGCTGGTGTTGGTCCACTCTGTTTTTTCAAATCCAAAAGTCAGTGCAGCCCTCTAGCTGGAAATTATAGAGCACTTCATGCTTCCCTCTGCTTACCAGCTTTATAGAGATGCTGATTTAATTTTCCAGCAGGACTTGGCCCCGGCCCACATTGCCAAAAGTACCAATACCTGGTTTAGTGATCATTTTATCACTGTGCTTTATTGGCCAGCAAACTCGCCTGACCAAAATCCAATGGAGAAGCTGTAGGGGAATAGTCAGGAGGAAGATGAGAGACACCAGACCCAACAATGCAGATGAGCTGAAATATGTAATAAGATACAGAGTTTTGGGTTTTCATTCGCGTAAGCCATAATCCTCACAATTGAAAGAAAGAAGTGGTTGAAATATATCACTTTGTGTGTAACGCATCTATATATAATATTATATATGAGTTTGACTTTTTGAATTGAAATACTGAAAGAAATTAACTTTTTGATGATATTTTATTTCTATGAGATGCGCCTGTGTTGATCTAGGCACAAATGATGCAAAAATTATTCATTCACCAAAATATTGACAGTTTGACGTTTGATACATCATGCTTCTTTGTACTAATTACGTTTAGACTCCATTCACACTAGCACGACTTGTCAGGCGACTTGTGTGCCGTCTAGTCACCCCAAGTCACTTGTCATAACAAATGCAATGTAAATGAATGAGAGCCGTCTTAATTGGCACTACTCAAGTCGCTCCGACTTCAGAAAAGGGTCCTGTACTACTTTGAGACGACTTGAATCCGACTTGTGTCAATAGACTTCAATAGGAGTCGCCTCCAAGTCGGATCCTTATCTTAATTGAAGCGACTTGTTATCAGACTTTCCAGGAAGAAGAAAGAGATTAGCCAGCATTCCCCACATTGCAGCCATGCCTATATGGTATATATATATATATATATATATATATATATATATATATATATATATATAATGGTATATATATATATATATTCCATTATCTCTGCTTGGTCTGTGTGAGTGGCACTGGTGGACACTGATTTGTGGCACTGATATGTGGCACTGGTGGACACTGATTCGTGGCACTTATACGTGGCACTGGTGGACACTGATTCGTGGCACTGATTCGTGGCACTGATACGTGGCGCTGGTGGATACTGATTCGTGGCACTGATACGTGGCACTGGTGGACACTGATTCGTGGCACTGATTCGTGGCACTGATACGTGGCACTGGTGGACACTGATTTGTGGCACTGATACGTGGCACTGATTTGTGGCACTGATACGTGGCACTGATATGTGGCACTGGTGGACACTGATTAGTGGCACTGATATGTGGCACTGATACGTGGCACTGGTGGACACTGATTTGTGGCACTGATACGTGGCACTGGTGGACACTGATTCGTGGCACTTATACGTGGCACTGGTGGACACTGATTCGTGGCACTGATTCGTGGCACTGATACGTGGCACTGGTGGATACTGATTCGTGGCACTGATACGTGGCACTGGTGGACACTGATTCGTGGCACTGATTCGTGGCACTGATACGTGGCACTGGTGGACACTGATTTGTGGCACTGATACGTGGCACTGATTTGTGGCACTGATACGTGGCACTGATATGTGGCACTGATGGACACTGATTAGTGGCACTGATATGTGGCACTGATACGTGGCACTGGTGGACACTGATTCGTGGCACTTATACGTGGCACTGGTGGACACTGATTCGTGGCACTGATTCGTGGCACTGATACGTGGCACTGGTGGATACTGATTCGTGGCACTGATACGTGGCACTGGTGGACACTGATTCGTGGCACTGATTCGTGGCACTGATACGTGGCACTGGTGGACACTGATTTGTGGCACTGATACGTGGCACTGATTTGTGGCACTGATACGTGGCACTGATATATGGCACTGGTGGACACTGATTAGTGGCACAGATATGTGGCACTGATACGTGGCACTGGTGGACACTGATTCCTGGCATTGATACGTGGCACTGGTGGACACTGATTTGTGACACCAATACGTGGCACTGATACGTGGCACTGGTGGACACTGATTTGTGGCACTGATTCGTGGCACTGATACGTGGCACTGATACGTGGCACTGGTGGACACTGATTCATGGCACTGATATGTGGCACTGATATGTGGCACTGATACGTGGCACTGATGGACACTGATTCGTGGCACTGATACGTGGCACTGGTGGACACTGATATGTGGCACTGGTGGACACTGATTCGTGGCACTGATACATGGCACTGATTCGTGGTACTGATATGTGGCACTGATACGTGGCACTGGTGGACACTGATTCGTGGCACTGATATGTGGCACTGGTGAACACTGATTAATGGCACTGGTGGACACATACATGGCACTGGTGGACAGTGGCAGTGGTGGACACTGGTACGTGGCACTGATGGGCAGTGGCACTGGTGGACACATACGTGGCACTGGTGGGCAGTGGCACTGGTGGGCAATGAGGAAATAAGTAAAAAAAAAACAGAAAAGGGGAATTAGGTCACAACACATCATATTCTGATAGGCCAAATACAAAGTCGTCTGTCATATAAGTCGCGCAAAATAATTCACAAGTCACGCTGAAGTCGCTGTAAATTCGAGGTAAAGTCACGGTAAAGTCGCGGTAAAGTCGCGGTAAAATCGCGATGGAAAGTCACTCCGACATTGGGCGACTTATGATCACGGCAGTGTGAGCCGGCTCTTATTCAGAATGGGAAGCGTTCTAAGGTATAAAAGAAAATAAATATCTGACGTCAACATTTTGCTGTCTCGTACAGTACTGTGCAAAGTCTCAGGCAGGTGTGAAGAAATAATGTAAAGTAAAAATGCTTTTAAAAATATATATTTTTCCTGTTTATTATTATCAATTGAAAAAATGAGTGAGCGCACAGAAGAAACGTCTAAATTAAAACAATATTTGAATACCCTTAGGCTTCAAAATAGCATCAATTCTTTTAGGTACACTTGCACACAGTTTTTGAAGGAAATCAGTAACAGTCAGCAATATGTTTACATTTCAAATTTGTTTTTGGAATAAATTCATTTTCAGATTTGTTTTGAATTTGAGTTAGTTTCAAATTCAATAAGAATTTGAACAAAATTTAGTTTTGTTTTAATATATTTCGGATTCGTTTAAATATTTGTGTGATTGGTCATAATTTGGAATTTCGGAACAAAACAAACCACGCTACTCATCTTGAATGAAGGTAAGGAGGAATTTATGAACCATATGTTCAGGAATTGGTGGACCTATTATACACATTGATATATGGACTATGTGGATATGGATATGTGGATTATATAGATTGGTCTCTTATGTGCATTTTTTTTTTACATTAACGTTTTTTCTTGTAAATGTAGTTCTAAACAATATGCTTCATTAAAGTTTCTCCATTGATTTAAGGTGTATATGTATGTATGTGTGTATATATATATATATATATATATATATATATATATACACACACACACATTTCCCCTATTTATATCACAGGCGGATAGGCTTGTTCTAAAATGCCTGGGAACAAAAGTACACAAATTAACACCCCCCCCCCCCCCAGTCTGGGCCAGCGACTGACAGAATTAATATACATGTAGGCAAGCTGCCTACACATTAAACCCTACTGGAAATTGCCCTTAGTTAAATTTGTACTGGTTCTGGAGTATCCCAAGGTTCACCCTATCCCCATCCAGGTTCTTCAAACAATAACTCCCCCCACAAGAATAACCTTTTGCCTGGTTATTGTGTTGAGAGACTGAAAGCTGCTGTGCACCCAGAAGGGAATAGAAACTGGGACAAACAGCGAGACCGACCTAGGGTCTGCGCTAAATACTTATATCTTTAGAGACTGTTGCTAAGTAAATGTAATTCAGGAAAAGATCAGGCTCTGCTACTCATTCAATCAGCAATAACATCAAAGAGCTTATGGGTACACGATCCATAGTTGCACATAAACCCTCCAAGTAAATGATACGCACTGCCATTTGTTGCTCCTAAAATCTTCTTTAAAATCTTTAAATGTTTAGGCTGAATCGTGTCAACTTGCTACATTATATTTGTACACTGTGGAGTAATTAATAAATTGAAGATTTTAAGAGTAACAAGCAGCAGTGCAAATCCTTTACTCGGAGGGTAAATGTAATTCTGTTCTGTTATTTACTGATTGTCAGAATACTGAAGGTGTTTAACCATATCTCTGAGAGTAACTTTATTGTCTTTTTGATTGCTTGTATAAGTGCACTTGCTAATCCTTTTTTTTTTTTTTGTTAACTTTATTTGACCTTATAAACCCTTTGAAATAATTTAGGGTGTGTCAGGAAGTGTTGGGTTAGCGAGGTGGGTCATGTTCAAGCGTGCAAAGAAATCACAAATTAATGCACCTGGTCCTCTGGGGGTAGCACTACACACATACCATTTGCAATGAAAACATTTTGATTTTTAAAAATCTGTGTATATAAACTCGGGACATAAGTGTCTTTTCTTTTCTTTATTTTTATACACTTTCTAGAAAATGAACATGAAGAGTTTAAGGTTTTTTTTTTTAATGTTCCATTCTGTCACAGCTTTAATCTGATTTACTGAAACTCACAGATAACTAGGAGCTTCTCATTGCATGGGATGTCATTCCAGTTACCATTGCTATACATATGCACACAGTGTTCATTGCTTTTGTAGTTATCTGGCTGTCCTGGGCCCCAGTTGGTAAAAATAACCTTTTCACCTGTTGAATACTTGAATGTTCCTTCTACTTCTAAATCTGTTATACCTAGGAAAGCTTTACTTGACACGTCCACAGCGCTGATCATCTCTTGCATAACACGATTTTCTTCTGCATTTCTTGGAGTAGCCAAACTCCCTCCAACTTCTTTACATGTATTCTCGGCATTGTTAAACTTTTCTTTCTGGCCATTGGTCACAAATACTTTACCGCCAACTTTTTTGACACCATGGAATAGCAGAACTGAAAGAATTAAGCTGAATTAAATGCAGGACAAATATGAGAATCTAGGCATTTGTACAATATGAATTGCTGTAGAAATCAGAAATCGCATACCTCTCACTAGAGTTTCTGTCTCTATTCAATGTTAAATCACCAACATGCTCCAAAACCCATTGCCGGGTTCAAAAATGTTTTAACCCAAAGAATGGTGCAATGATCTAATTGAAATCAATCTTTAATTGCAGCTCAGAAGGTGTGATTTATTCAGCTAAGTGTCCGTGCCCTAGACTATATGTGGGCAAGACCATTCACCATTTTCAGCTAGGGGTCTTGGAGCATATT
Organism: Pelophylax lessonae; assembly: GCF_965119305.1. Taxonomy (NCBI): domain Eukaryota; kingdom Metazoa; phylum Chordata; class Amphibia; order Anura; family Ranidae; genus Pelophylax; species Pelophylax lessonae. Next base: position 188,445,247 of record NC_138776.1, on the reverse strand, counting down.
CGGCATATAACATTGCATAGGGACAGAACCCTAGCGAGACATATGCGACAAATGCATAGTAAAGATCCTGATCAACTCAAGTTCTGGGTCATTATACAACCATATAATAAGGGGTGTGCACCTGCGCCTATGGGTACCTCAATTAATTTAATAAATTAAATAATTAAATATTAAATGTGTGCACCATAAATAATTACTATAAATAAATAATTAATTGGTGAATAAATAAAGTAAAAAATATAAATATAAATTAAGTCTCTAAAGTGCAGCTGCAGTAAGCTCCTCCTGCCACAAGGGCAGGTAAAATGAATGTAGAAAGAAAGAGGGATGTATGACCCCCCCCCCTTGCAACCAGTGTATAACAAAATTGAATGCATATATACAATATTGCACCCTTTGATGTGCAAACAGCTTATATGTGCAATAGTGCTATTAAACAATGTAAATTCCATCCAGCTGTAAAAAAAAATATATTAAACACAAACTCCTGTGAAATAAATAATGTCCACAATATATCAGTCTATGTGGGGTGTAAGGGTTACACCATATATGGATGAAAATCCAGGATTCCAAGATAAATATTCCAGGCAGGATAGTAAATCGTGATAGGGATTTTTTGTAAGGGTCACCACAGTGCTCAGGGAAGGTATGTCAGAAGGCTCACAAGAAAGGTTGGATCCCCTCTTACCTTACGGCAGGGAGATCATTCAAGCTTGTGAAGAGTAAATTTCTCTTCCCAGGACATGGAGCTGTGTTGCTGGTCCTCACGCTACTCCTGGATACAGGTTCCCTTGTATGTGCACTCCGTAGCCGACAGGTATTAAATTAGAAAAATATATGTAGTGAGATCCGTTTAAAATAATTTATTCAAATATAGTCTGTCATATAAAAACTTTCCATGCATAAGAGACAGATCTGAACACGAACTAGTTAAAAAACGTATAAATAAAAATTAGGAAGGAGAATCTGAAGACGTTGCATATTGATGACAAAACACGTCATTTTAAAACGCAAGCAGGGGCACGTGACCGGTAGTTGGGTAAGACGGAGTGGAACGCACGTGGAAGCCGGCGTTCCCCGTCTCTTTCACACTTGCAGTGATACCACACCATCCGTGCCTGCCTTTCTAATTTTTATTATTTATACGTTTTTTAACTAGTTCGTGTTCAGATCTGTGTCTTATGCATGGAAAGTTTTTATATGACAGACTATATTTGAATAAATTATTTTAAACAGATCTCACTATGAGACTTCATATATTTTTCTAATATAATACCTGTCGGCCACGGAGTGCACATACAAGGGAACCTGTATCCAGGAGTAGCGTGAGGACCAGCAACACAGCTCCATGTACTGGGAAGAGAAATTTACTCTTCACAAGCTTGAATGATCTCCCTGCCGTAAGGTAAGAGGGGATCTAACCTTTCTGCTGAGTCTTCTGACATACCTTCCCTGAGCACTGTGGTGACCCTTACAAAAAATCCCTATCACCGATTTACTATCCTACCTGGAATATTTATCTTGGAATCCTGGATTTTCATCCATATATGGTGTAACCCTTACACCCCACATAGACTGATATATTGTGGACATTATTTATTTATTTCACAGGAGTTTGTGTTTAATATATTTTTTTACAGCTGGATGGAATTTACATTGTTTAATAGCACTATTGCACATATAAGCTGTTTGCACATCTAAGGGTGTAATATTGTATATATACATTCAATTTTGTTATACACTGGTTGCAAGGGCACTAATCGTGGGGGGAGGGGGTTCATACATCCCTCTATCTTTCTACATTCATTATACAACCAAAATTGGGATCAAGAAAGGGAGATCTGGATAAATATCTATTGAAAACAGAGGTGAGGTGGATTTTTCAGTTGAACTCGTGCGCACCATCTGGTTTAAATTTGGGATTCACCTGTCTGCCTTTTATGAAGAAATACTTATATCTCACAGTGTGCACTCTGAGTTCCCCTTTAACACAAATATAACATTAAAACACAATTCTAGACTGTAAGAAATGGTTGTAAAAGATAATTAACACAAAGAAGCTTTTAGAGAAATATATAAAGGGATTATAAAGATTTCCTAAAAAAATTGCTCCAATTAAGTTTTCCTTCTTATGTGACAACTTTAAAGGAGTCTCCATTAGATTTAGTTGACTTTCTGACATTTGTCCAGATTGGGAAACTGGCTTCTGGTTTTTCCCCATAATATGGTGATATTTTTCACCCAAATTGTGTCTGAACATGTTTTTATGTCATGATGCAATTCAGCGGTAACATCATGACATCATATCACGTTATGATGCAAATTTGCATCATGACAACATGGCGTGACATACTTGATGATGCGAATGCGGTAATCACATGGGAAAACCTATATATAGAGGGAAGAAAGGGGTGGCTGCCATTTTTACTCTAACCATGTGGGGATAGTTTGGTGTACCTCCATTTTCTTTCTTTATTTTCAGACACTTTTATTTGGTGCATTTATTTTTCACTCTTGACGAAGCTTATCAATTATGTGAAACATGTAGAGTTTTAGGTTTTTGGGAGCACTAATATTATTTAGGGTACAGCATGGTCTGTAGGGAGGATGTTTTTTGAGTTTTGGCTGGCAGATTGAGCACAAATAGTACCTAGCTAAATCATGAAGCAGATTTCAAGGTAGCTTACTTTACAGAGCCAGACATATTGTTAGACCAGGTGGATTAGACTCTAGTCAGTCTAGTTGCTAGTCAGTTACCAATTCCTGGGAGCAGTGCACAATACAGATAGTTGCTCCTGTATAATCCTATTAGGTTTTTCATATTACAGGTGACTATTTAGGATCCTTACAAATATGGGTCAGGCACATAGAGTGTAATAGTCTCTAGCTTATATATCTGAGGCAGGCAATATGTCTGATGAGCAATAGGAGCTAGTTCACTTGGCGTACACCTTTAGTGTTTTGAAGCAATATAGACCCTAATAGATTATTGTGCTGTAGAGGCAAGCCTCATAGGAGACAATGCAAGATAGATTTGTGTGTGTGTGTCATCCAGGATCTAGATTTAGGAGGAGTATACCTCACAGGTGGCAGCACTTACGAGTGGAAGAAGTTAAAATGTCTTATTTGTCTTTTTTTAAAGGGATGACATACATATAATCACTGCCTCCCTCCCTCCCTTCTCAATTCTTTGTTTTGTGATTCTTTCTGTTCTGCCCTGACCAACTTACTATTGTGTGCACCTATCACCATCAACATTACCTGCCAATCAATAAACAAAACCCTCCATATTTGTACATATACAGTATATAATATATTTTAATACCAATGGCTTATGGTGCCCAGGGTGATGCACCCTCTGTTCAGTCAAAATTTAGTCATGGCCAGTAAAGGCATTATTTATTTTTTATTTTTTTAATATTTAAGGTATTAGTTTGTGTCTATTGAATTTTTTTTTTTTGTTTATCTTTTGTTTATCTTTTCGTTTAATCTTTTTTTTGCACAAAACATTTAGGATGCAGTGGTGATCAAATACCACCAAAAGAAAGCTCTATTTTGGGGGAAAAAAATTACATAATTTTTTTTTGGGTACAGCATTGCATGACTGTGCAATTATCTGTTAAAGTAATGCAGTGCCACAAAATCTTCCGGAGGTCAAGTGGTTTGTGAGAGACAACCGTGAAGGAATGAGCAGAGGTGGCACAGCAGACAGCAGCATTGTCAGTCTGAGGGGAGTGTTAAATGTATTGGCAGATTTAGAACCACTAACAAATTGAACCCAAACTCCAGCTCACACTTTATAAGCAGTTACAGCAAACAGATTTTTTTTTTTTTCCTTTTGGAATAAAGGTTTTGCATTAATCAACCAGCAAGGGGTGGGCACAGCCAAGTGTTTGTTTCTTCTAGTTGTGGCTTTGTATCCCACCTTCCCCTTTGGGAAATGAGTTGTGAGTGGCATTGAGTGCACAGTTGAACCCCCTACTGGAGCAGACTGTACACCCCTCCAGCACACAACCCACATGATGTCAGACACATACTGTATGCATCATGATGTCACAAAACTCCTGGATTTTAGTTGTTGCCCCACCACTAGTGGAGTTGATTGAAGGGTGCTAGATATAGGGGGTGGGGTCCCTTTTCCCCAGCATGTAGAGAAAATGGTCTCTCAAAAAGAGGTACAAGCATATTTAAAAAAAATTGGTTACTCAATGGGACATAGCCTTCCTAGATACATATATCAAGAAGACTATGGTCCCCAGGAGCCTCAGGTGGGAAGTAGGTCCCCAACAGGGAGAAGTTGAGTTGGAGGACTGGTATAAATATTTTAATGAGGCAGGGGTGAACTTCTTGCGCTTCTTATCAGGTAGAAAAAGTGCCAAACTTTCCAGACTCGATGACGAGATAAAACTAGTCAAAGAGAAATTAGCACCCTATAAGGAAAGCGAAGAGTATAAGTCTTCCTCAGCTGATCTCTTAAAAAATCTTGAAAAGGAAGAGAGAGACCAAAAAATTAAGAAACGCAAGAAGTTCAATAGAGACCTCCAAGATTACCACTCTGGCGGGGTTTTTGAGTGGCAAAAACGTCTGATGGCGGAATTGAGTTCCGAGGAAGAGGGCATGGAGGTTTCTTTGGCCCAAATAGACAGACCAGTGTCTATCCCTTTAAAAACGGCAAATAATGCCAAGAAACCACAAAAGAAGGGTCCTAATCAGAATAGTAGACGCTTATCATATAAATCACCCCATAGGGGACCGAACCCTAAAAAGGTTAAACAACCCCATAACCAATCTAAACCTGCCAACATGTATAATAATCAGGGTTATAACATGAACTGGCAACATGGTGGGCGTAATCAATCTAATGCTCCAAATCCCCATCAAGGAGACTATATCCACCCAACTGGTTACCCTAATACTCCACAGTGGAGGAGGGGACCTTACAATTATTCAGAACCTCCTCATCACTTTGGGAACATAATTCTGAGTATGGCTATCAACGTCCTCCTTATGGTGGTTATGACCATAGTCCCTCCAGATCTGATGTCCACTGGTATGATCCACCTGGAGGCCGTGGTAGGGGCCCAGTTAGAGAATCTAACTGGCATAACAGATCTGATACTAGACAGGACCATTACCAATATAATGTCCCATTGCAAAATAGATTTTACCCTTTGAAAGATAATGAGGGTCCTAATGACAATCAACCTCCTCCAAACCAGGGCGTCTCACAGCCTCTTAGGGAAATAGTATCAGATAACCCAACCCCCCAATGTTCCACTGGCCAAAGTTATCCTGGTTGGGTTTTTCCCAGGGCCACTCAAGGAACCAAGCGCCCCGCAGAACCTCAAGAGGAAGCAGAGGAGGCAGGCGCATCCAACTTAAAAAAAGTAAAAACATAGCTGGGGCGGGGGTTTTCAATCTCAGTAAAGCAGTTTTAACGAAACCTGAAAAACTTTTATTAGATAAGGGTTTGAAATATGCTCCTCCGAAACGTTTGGACAAGTTCCATACCTATATGGATGTCCATAAATTCGTGCGGAAGCTAAATATCAAACGATACATATTAAGCAATCCAGTTAAAGAGAACCGTTTGATCAGCTCTGAAATTCAACACTCCGGGCTCTCAAATGCTTCATTATTTAATCCTCCGGGATCCCTAGCTCCATCATTGAAAGTCTTTAGGGACGTGGTACTGAGAGATCTTGATAAGATCAAACCGCACAGTACCTCCTTGTCTGCTGACCTACAAAGAGGACTAGATTCCTTGTGTGACAATAAGGACTTGGTCATTAGACCGGCAGACAAGGGGGGAGGGATAGTTGTGCTTGACCGCAGTGATTACCATCAAGAAATGCAACGTATCTTGGGTGACAATCAAACTTATGTTCCGTTATCCAGAGACCCGAAGGTTTCCTACAAAAAAACTTTGGAGGTTATTGTAGAGAGAGGTTATAATCAAAATATATTAAATAAAAAAGAGAAAGCATTCTTGATCCCTAAGTGCCCCCGCACTCCGGTCATTTATTATCTACCAAAATTGCACAAGAGTCTGACTTCCCCCCCGGGTCGTCCCATTGTCAGTGGCATTGACTCTGTGACGTCCCGGGTGGGGAAGTACATTGACTCTTATTTACAGCCATTGGTGCAAACCACACCTTCTTATATTAAGGACACGAGACAGGTTATTAACCTCCTAACGGGTCTAACTCCCTCTGATCAACTATGGATGGTTACAGCCGATGTCTCCTCCCTTTACACAATCATTCCACACAGTGTGGGGTTACATGCGGTTAACATGTACCTCAATAGGGATTCTGACTTACCAACAATTCAGATATCCTTTATTATGGAGCTACTGGAGTTTGCAACTCACCATAATTATTTTTGGTACAATGGACAATTTTATCGACAGGTCACTGGGGTGGCCATGGGCGCTAAATATGCCCCGTCACTGGCCAACTTGTTTATGGCCCAGTGGGAGGAGGACGTCATCTATTCCCACCGCAGGCCGCAGATACTGCTCGGGGCTAGGTATATAGATGACGTGCTCCTCCTTTGGGATGGCCACCACAGTGACCTTATATCTTTTTTGGACTTTTTGAATTCTAACGATCGGGGTATCCAGCTAAATTATGAGTGCAGCCAGTCATCTATTAACTTTCTTGACCTTACTATCAGCATTAAGGATGGCCACTTCTCCACTTGCACATATTTCAAGACAACCGACAGGAATTCATATATTCCTGTCGATAGTTGTCATTATGCACCATGGCTTAGGGCTATACCCAAAGGCCAATACCTTCGTATTAGACGTAACTGTAGCGACTTCCAAGAGTTTCAATCTCAGGCTTGTACCCTTACCGAGAGGTTTCTCGACAAAGGATACAGTAAGCAATTTCTTGAAGAAACACTTACGGAAGTCAGTAGATTGGATAGAACTCAGTTACTATCTAATAGGCCGAAAGTTGTTAATCAAGACTCCTCATATAATTTACCTTTTGTTACCCCTTTTTCAACTCAACACATGAGTGTAAAAAATATTGTAAGTCGTCATTGGCACATTCTGGGTAATGACCCAGTTTTGGGTAGTTCCCTGCCTTTTAAACCACGTGTGGTATTCAAAGGGGCCCCCACTTTGAGAGACAAAGTGGCACCTAATGTTTTAGAACCCCCTGGCCCTAAACCCACCTTTTTGAGCCAGTTAACAGGATTCTATAAATGTAAGAGATGCCGGGTTTGTTCTTATAGTTCTAATAAATGTAGGACAGTAAAAGAATTTACATCTACAAGTACAGGTAGGGTACATGCTATAAAGCCATTCATATCCTGCATGAACACTGGTATTGTCTATCTGCTCCAGTGCCCATGCGGGCTTCAATATATTGGACGAACCAAAAGACCACTACAGGTGAGACTTAATGAACATATATCTAATATACTTAAAGGTTTCCCTAAACACTCAGTGTCCAGACACTATGCCCTTGTCCATGACAAAAATCCCAAGAATACTTTATTCCTTGGGTTAGATAAATTTGTACCCCATTGGAGAGGTGAACCTCTGGTCAGAGGTATCTCAAAGCTGGAGATGACCTGGATACATCGGGTTAAAACATACGTACCGTTTGGACTCAATGTAGATATCGAAACAAATGCGTTTATAGATAATGCATAAATATATTCAGTTTGTTTGGGTTCCCAGTTTTAATTTTATTTTTTATTCTCTTTTTTTAGTGATCATTGTTTTATAACATATTTATATCACCACAGAACAGCTATAACCGCACCTAGTCAATCTATATGGGTTTGCACTCTTTAGGACCCTATCGGTACCATATGGGTTCAGATTTACTCTACTGGATACTTATGTGTTCAGTTATCATTGGAGTATGTTCAACTGGTTCGATAAGATTAATTACAATTGTAATTCATACTTATTTGGTTATGGTTATTCATTAATTTGGCATATTAAATAAGCCGCTGTTCTGATGTGATCCTAAATTTTATATCACTGCTATATTGTTTTTTGGCCACTAGATGGTGATCTACCGGATGCCCCATAAGTGGTCATGTGTATCGTGATATTTTGTTGTTTTTTGATTTAAGCATCTTATATGTTTAGCCATCTGTGGGGTATCACAACTCTCAGATTGGTTTTTAACAAGTTTTTGGGTGCCAATCTCCGGTTGCATGCTTGTTACCGCTCGGGTCTGGATTCCCCCACTTAAGATGGCGGAGCGGTGCTCGTTTGCTTCCGGTTTTTGGGTCCATCGTTCTGCATAAATAGGTGCTGTCAGTACGCCGTCCGCACCTTTGAAAACGTCATCTGTGACGAAACGTCGTCAGGGCACGGCGTACTGACGTCATCTAACAGCGACCTAGAGAGTGTGGGCGAGCGAAGCCGTCCGGCCGGCGGCTGCACATTTTTTCTGCCTGACTTTTCGTGCTACACTGTAAGTGTTACTCCTTTTTATTACCAATAAATTGTACGGTTTTACGCTATGGGAGCCTCTTTTCTTCTTTTTTGATTGGGCAAACCTATGGTTGAAAGCGAGGATTTATCCCAGAATTCATGTTTGGACCCTGACTATTGATTTCCATACGAGCTTGACTGAGTTTAACATCTGGTAAGAGGCGACCCCTACTGGTGCTTATCTGGTATTGCATCCTGTGTCACTTGGATTGATTTCTACACACTTGCTTTAACTTATTTTTGGTAAGAGGCTGATCTAGCTGGTGATGGTCCAAACACATACCTTCAACACTTTATTTCACTTGGGTTATAAGTTAATTTTGTCTGGTAAGAGGCAACTCCAACTGGATTATTTTTTGCACCTTATCCTGCATCTGTTTTGGTAGGGGTATTTACCCCTTAAAAAAGGGGTACACGTTTCCCAATCTCCATTTTAAGTCACACTCAAGGTGGTACTATATTAGTTGTTGGGTTTTACGCTATTGCATCTGTTTGTATTTTTTACATGATCCAATGACCTCCGAGTTCACTGCTCACACGGGCCTGGATCATCTATCAAAGTGACAAGACTAAGCATATCCGCTTCATTCTTACCTCAATCTGGTAAGCGTACACTCTTAAGGGAGTCGGGTTCAGGATCTTACCTAAGATATTTTCCATCTGTCATCAATATTGGGACTTTGTGGACTTTATACCTCCATAGATCACATTAGCGCAACTTGATTTACATATAAGGGGTGGGCACATCCAAGTGTTTGTTTCTTCTAGTTGTGGCTTTGTATCCCACCTTCCCCTTTGGGAAATGAGTTGTGAGTGGCATTGAGTGCACAGTTGAACCCCCTACTGGAGCAGACTGTACACCCCTCCAGCACACAACCCACATGATGTCAGACACATACTGTATGCATCATGATGTCACAAAACTCCTGGATTTTAGTTGTTGCCCCACCACTAGTGGAGTTGATTGAAGGGTGCTAGATATAGGGGGTGGGGTCCCTTTTCCCCAGCATGTAGAGAAAATGGTCTCTCAAAAAGAGGTACAAGCATATTTAAAAAAAATTGGTTACCTTACCTTAGATATTTTTATTTTTTAACTTGATAATATTGTCTACCCTTTTCTATTTTTAGATTTATAGTCTTCTATTTGTGAGGCAGTTAACCTTTATGTTACCATCCTCCTGTATTGCATACAGTATAAGAAATGATTTGTATCTTCCCTTTTGGAGCTGGCAATTAGCCTCAGTTAAACCAAAGAGGTAATAGGCTATTCTCTATATTACTCCAACATTTATTTTGTTTGCCTTAATGGAAATTACAAATTAAATTATATGTTAAAATACTCCCATATAGATGGATGTGTACACCTCTTGATGGAAAACAATGGTGAAGCCCAGGTCTGGATTGCCCTGTGTTATGCACTTATGGTTTGGGGTGATGGATAGGCTTCCTTCCTCTGTATTGGTCCCCATCTGCTGTTCTATGAGGAATTGACACTTCTGGTTTTATCCATGTATTAAGGTGATGGATGTGTACAATGCAGTGCATTTATGTTAAAAAGTTGTATGTATATGGATTTTACTAGATTGATTTTGATTGTTTTAGAGCAACTTGACCCTTTAGCTCCTGAAGAAGGGGAATGTTTTGAATTCAAGAAACGCATTGAGCTGTATGATCTATGACAACCACTATAGGAATAATTGATTATTATATGGGTATCCCCCCATAATTTATAAACAAAAGTTTCCAGTAAAGTGGGCAATAGAAACAGGTCAAATATGGGGTCCTCTTTACTATATCCCTGATGCTATTTTAGAACCTTTTTTATGTAATTGGATTTTTTTTTTCAATATTATGTACTAATAAAGCTATATATATATATATATATATTTTTTTTTTAAAGGAACTGTTTTCTTGTGGTGCCTCAAAAATCCTGCCTCTAAACAAATTGTTGTCTACAAGAATCAGAGCAAGGTTACAGCCTACAGATGTCCTACTCATGCAGAAGCTCTTCCCTACCAGAGGAGCCATAGGGAAGGCTAACTCACCTTGATATATGGTCAACCCTCTTGCTGGAGACTGCTGAAAAGGAATCATGTGTACTGATGATAGAGGTGGAAAAGGAGGAGCTGGAAGAAGCAAGAGGAGAACTGTGGCTCATTTCCTGCAAAAGAGCATTCTGGTGCTGTTCCCACTGAGCTAAATGTTGAGAGGTCAGATGTATCTTCATACACATGGTACCCAAATGACCAATGGTATGGACATGTTTGATAAGCTGAAGGCAGGGAGAGGAGTGGGGTGAGGCATGGTATGGGTAGGGGTAGGGGTAGGGGTAGGGGCGGGGGTATTGCTGCAACATAGAAGCAAAACGGTTGTTGACATACAAAAAATCTAGCTCTAAAAAAGACTGTTGAGTTCTCTCTAGCCATACAAAATACTATTCACTGCAAGGTATCAAAACCAAATATACAGTAACAGCTGTAATCTTGTATATTGCACTGATACTGTAAGCACAATGCAGCAGTAGCACAGTACAATACAATATCAACACTTTCTCCCTCAAAGCAATGTCATCTGGCCCTCACTTTCCCTGAACTGACAAAGGGCTTCAGGGAATGCAGCTCCCCCTCTTCGAAGTCTCCCCACTGGGCTCTGCTTCTTTCACAAATGTTTTTCATAGTGATCTCCATTTACTGTTTGCAAAGTTAAAGCAGAACTTTAACCCCCCCTCCCCCCCAATTTTTTTAAGCCCCAACTACCTGCTGGTGCGTTCTGCTAACTTTTGATACTCACCCACCCATCGGATTCAGCGCTGTGCAGCTGAGAGCTCCTTCTCTTCTGGCAGCTCTCAGTTCTGCACCGCCATGTTTCCCTGTGATGTCAACGCTAGTCTACCAGCTGTTCCAAGTTCAGCCGGCAGGCCTTCTGATGATGCATTGACAGACCCGCCCCTTTTCTTTTCCTCAATTGAAGGCTTTGCCTCCTGGGATATGTGACATACATATCCTGGGAGGCACAGTGGGCAGTGTGCGTATCATTTGCCTAAGGCGAGCTACGTGCATGGAGAGGCGGGACAGACATTCTTGAAAAAAAAAGAGGCAAACAAAAAAGAAAAAAAAAAAACTATTTCTGTAGAGGATGGGAGGAGGGGTGGAGAGGTGGGATTATGCTTGGGAGGCTGAAGTTCCACTTTAAGGAAAAGTGCACCACTTTAAGTGCCCCCATCACATGCTGAAATTAGACACCGGTTTGGAATTGGTTATTCTTCCACACATGGCTCAGTGTAATCCAAAAGACAAGCCTCACTCTGATTGTGTCTTTACAGCCTAAAACTTTAGCCAACAAGCTTCAGCACATGGTCCCACCCACAGAAGACAAATCTCTATTTATTCCTATAGAAAGGCTGTTTATTCTTCATTCTAACTTTGGACATCCTCTCTAGCGGAATTAATGGATATTAAAGGAACGCATGCATGGAAGAGGCAGAACCCCACCAAAGATGCTGAAAAGAAGGCTGTGTGGTACCCAGCAGGCTGCACAGTGAAAGTCTCAAGGAAACCAGGCATATAAGTGTAAGACTTTAGGGAGGTGCTCTAGGAAGGGAAGGGAAGGGAAGGGAAGGGGAGGGTAGATCTATAAAGGATAACTGTACAAAAAAAAAAAAAAAACATGTTTCTAGGGTTCACATACATAAAAAAAGGAATTTGACACAACAACTATTTCAGTGCATTAAAAAACACACATATGCACAAATTGAGAGTAGAAGCAATAGGCTGATGAACTAATCTCTCTCACTCTGTCCCATTCTCCTATGAACATTCCTGCTGTTTTCACATAAGCACTTCAATACAACTGACTGGCTTCTTGTGCTGCTTCTCCCTTCCCCAATCTGAACTTTTCTGTATGTAGCAGGTTTTCCAGGCATTGGGCCTGATGTGGGTCTGCCATTGTTACCGGTTACCTCTCCAGCCCATGTGAGCTGCGACCCCAGGTGTGAGCACTGAGACAATGACAATTCCGGCATCTTTGTTTGGTTGTTTTATTGTATTTTAAGAGATGGGAGAAGGGAATGAGTGGGATACACCTCTGGCTCAACTAGTACACTTTTGGGACGTTTGTTAGCGCTGTCTTGACGCCAGCCGACACCAGCCAACGCTTCCTGACGCATGAAAGTAATGTAACACTGAAAACTGTGCTGGAACCTCGACCTTAGTCCAGAAGATCAAGGGCTGTAGAATATTGAACTTCTGACACTGCTCTGCTCAAAAGTCACTGACTGGCTCCCTCCAGCCCTGCGCTGGCTTGAGGTAGCTTGTTGCGAATTCCTGTACTGCTGCTACTCTCAACTGATGCACTCTCACTGTGCACTGACTATTCAGGGCCCAAACTGCAAGCACTCTTCAGGGTCCCCCTGACTAGGTACCCCCTCTATCACTTCAGGGTCCTCAACTTAGGTACCCTCTTTCCAGCTAGCTGACACTTGGATCCTAGAACCTTCTCCGGAGTGGTCCCCACTGACCCTAGGCAGACCCCCAGGGGCAATCCTCAGTACTCACGACTAGGGTTGAGCGGACACCTAGATGTCCGTGTTCGACGGGTTCGGCCGAACTTTAAAAAAAAGTCCGGGTCCGTGTCCCGGACTTTTACCGAACTTTTCCCGGACACCGAACCCCATTGAAGTCAATGGGGACCCGAACTTTAAGGCACTAAAATGGCTCTAAAACACCAATGGAAAGGGCTAGAGTGCTGCAAATGGCAGCAAAACGTAGTTAAGAGCATGGCAAGTGCTCTGCAAACAAATGTGGATAGGGAAATAACTTAAAACAACAAAAAAAAAACAGAAAAATAAAACAATGTTCTTCATCTCTGAAGGACGAGGCCCATATGGAGTAGGAGGGAGGTTGAGGTGGTGGTGGATGTGGCGGTGTCATAGGCGTGCGCACAGGGTGTGCCGGGTGTACCTGGGCACACCCTAATCACCTAGGGCACATAGCATTATCGCTCTGTTTGCCAGTGAGGAGATGGGAAAGATCTCCCTCGGACCTGCTCTGCTCTATTTCTCTTTGCCAGCAGGGAGAGTAATGTATCGGGGCCATGTACATGTAGGCAAACACATGCATGTGTATTTCAACTTTGGGGTGCACACCCTAATGCAATAGGCTGCGCACACCTATGGGCGGTGTAGGTGGAAGCGGCGGTGGAGGAGGACCAGGGCCGGATTAAGAGCATCATGGTCTTGGTGCTGAGGATTTTGAAGGGCCTTAAGGGCCGTGCCATGCACCCAGAGGAGGAAGGGTGCAGCCATGCATGCCTAATTCAACATGGGATGCTGTCTCTGAAGCCCATAAACACATCCATGCATCGGCAACTGTCCCTCCTTGTCAGGCCTTCGCGCTGTGTGGGGAGGTTCTGAGGGTGCTGCCTGGGGAAACGAGCATAGAAGCCAGACTTCTGTGTTTACAAGTGACAGAAGAGCGGTCACAGTGAATATGGCCAACCCGGGGCCTATATAAAAGGTAGGGGCCTGGAGCTGCAGCTCCAATAGCCCCTACGTTAATCTGGCCCTGAGGAGGAGGACGAGGTAGCCAACACTGCTTCTTTTCACAAATTTTAAATGAGGGTACACCCCAAAAGAGTGAGAAAGAGCAAAAATGGAACCATGGGTGGGTAAGGTCGGTATCCATTACTATTCTGCACAAGGTACGGAAAAGTCCCGTGGGATCCATGCCTGGTTCATTTTAATGAACGTGAGCTTGTCCACATTGTCTCTGGACAGGCGGCTGCGCTTGTCTGTTATAACGCCCCCAGCCGTGCTAAATACCCGTTCAGATAATACACTGGCTGCAGGGCACGCCAGCACCTCCAAGGCGTAAAGGGCAAGCTCAGGCCATGTGCCCAATTTGGAGACCCAGAAGTTGAAGGGAGCAGACCCCTCATTCACTACATGTAGGCGTGTGCACACATACTGCTCCACCATGTTGGTAAAATGCTGCCTCCTGCTAAGACGTTCCATCTGAGCTGCTGGTGCTGCTGTTTGTTGTGGCGTGCTGACAAAGCTTTTCCACATTTCGGCCATGCTAACCCTGCCTTCTGAGGTGCTGGAGGTGCCCTGGTTGCGTTGGCGACCTCCTCCTCCTCCTCCTCCTCCTCTGCCTTGTGCTTCCACTGTGGCCCCGCTGTCAGATGGGAATGCCAGCAGCATCGCATCTACCAGCGTGCGCTTGTACTCGCGCATCTTGCGATCGCGCTCCAGTGAGTGAATTAAGGACGGTACGTTGTCCTTGTAACGGGGATCCAGCAGCGTGGCCACCCAGTAATCAGCACAAGTTAGAATGTGGGCAACTCGGCGGTCGTTGTGGAGACACTGCAGCATGTAATCGCTCATGTGTGCCAGGCTGCCCAGAGGCGACGAAAGGCTGTCCTCTGTGGGAGGTGTATCGTCCGTGTCCTCTGTATCCCCCCAGCCATGCACCAGTGATGGCCATGAGCTGGCATGGGTGCCACCCTGCTGTGAACATGGTTCCATCTCCTCCTCCAGCTCCTCCTCCAGCTCCTCCTCCTCCTCATCCTCCAGAACTGTGCCCCTGCTGGACAATTGTGTCCCTGGCATTTGTGTGTGCAGGAACCCACCCTCGGAGCCCCTTGAAGCCTTTGAAATGTTACCTCTTCATCCTCCTCCTCCTCATCCTGTGCCACATCCTCTTCCATCATCGCCCGAATTGTTTTTTCAAGGAGGCATAGAAGTGGGATAGTTAAGCTGAGAACGGCGTCATTGCCACTGGCCATGTTGGTGGAGTACTCAAAACAGCGTAACAAGGCACACAGGTCTCGCATGGAGGCCCAGTTATTGGTGGTGAAGTGGTGCTGTTCCGCAGAGCGACTCACGCGTGCGTGCTGCAGCTGAAACTCCACTATGGCCTGCTGCTGCTCGCACAGTCTTTGCAGCATGTGCAAGGTGGAGTTCCACCTTGTGGGCACGTCACATATGAGGCGGTGAGCGGGAAGGCCGAAGTTACGCTGCAGCGCTGCCAGGCGAGCAGCAGCAGGGTGAGAACGCCGAAAGTGCGCACAGACGGCCCACACTTTCTGCAGCAGCTCTGACATATCGGGGTAGTTTTTAAGGAACCTCTGCACCACCAAATTCAGCACATGCGCCAGGCAAGGGATGTGCGTCAAACCGGCTAGGCCCAGAGCTGCTATGAGATTTCGCCCATTATCGCACACCACCAGGCCGGGCTTGAGGCTCGCTGGCAGCAACCACTCATTTGTCTGCTGTTCCATGCTCCTCCACAACTCCTGCGCGGTGTGTGGTTTGTCCCCCAAACAGGCAAGTTGTAAAACTGCCTGCTATCGTTTAGCCCTGGCCGTGCTGAAGTTGGTGGTGAAGGTATTACGCTGTCCGGATGAGGAGGCGGTAGAGGATGAGGTAGCGGAGTAGGAACAGGAGGCAAACTGAAGCGCCCTGCAATCCTCGGTGGTGGAAGGACATGCGCCAAATTGCTATCCGCCTCAGGCCCATCCGCCACTGCATTTACCCAGTGTGCCGTTAGGGAGATATAACGCCCCTGACCGTGCTTACTGGTCCACGTATCGGTAGTTAGGTGGACCTTGGCACAGATGGCGTTGCGCAGTGCACACCTGATTTTTTCCCCCACTTGGTTGTGCAGGGAAGGGATGGCTTGCCTGGAAAAGTAGTGGCGGCTGGGCACGACGTACTGTGGGACAGCCACCGACATAAGCTTTTTAAAACTGGGCGTCTCCACCAGACGGAATGACAGCATTTCAAAGGCCAATAATTGTGAAATGCTGGCATTCAGGGCCAGGGATCGCGGGTGGGTAGGGGGGTACTTCCTCTTCCTCTCAAGTGTTTGGGAGATGGAAAGCTGAACACTTCCACGGGACATTGTGGAGATGGTTGTTGGTGACCCAGGTGGTGGTGTTGCTGACAGATCGTCTGTTTGCGGGGTGGCAGGTGCCGGTATGACTACAGAGGTGGCTGGAGCGGCCGAGACTGCAGCAGAAGAGGAAGCAGGATGAGCCAGAGACGTTTCTTGGTTTTGAAGGTGTGTACTCCACTGCAGCTCGTGCTTTGCACTTAGATGCCTGATCATGCAGGTTGTGCTCAGGTTGAGAAGGTTTATGCCTCGCTTCAGGCTCTGATTGCACAGGGTGCAAACCACTCGTGTCCTGTCATCAGCACATTTTCTAAAGAACTTCCACGCTAGAGAACTCTTTTGAGCTGACTTTGGTGCGCTCGTTCCCTTGCTGCGTTGGGCAGTAGCAGGCGTAGTGTCTAGGGCACGGCCGCTCCGCTTCTGCACCCTGCTCCCTCTTCTGCTGTGCTGGTGGCTCTGTGCGACCACCGCCTCTTCCTCCAAAATACTCAGGTCACCTGCATGACCTTCATTCCATGTGGGGTCGAGGACCTCATCGTCCTCCACATCATCTTCCACCCAGTCTTCACCCCTGCCCTCCCTGTCGGTCTCCACAATGCTGAACGCCGCAGCAGTTGGCACCTGCGTTTCGTCATCATCGGAGACGTGCTGTGATGGTCCTTCCATGTACTCATCTTGAGAAAAAAGTGGTTGGGCATCGCTGCACTCAATCTCTTCCACTTCTGGGGCAGGGCTAGGTGGATGGCCCTGGGAAACCCTGCTGACAGAGTCCTCAAAAAGAATAAGAGACTGCTGTATGGCTTGGGGCTCAGACTGCTTGCCTGATTTGCAAGGGGGTGAGGTGAAAGACGGTTGGACATTGGCTGCAGGTGCCAACTCTGACCTTTCTGCAGTAGACTGGGTGGGAGACAATGTGAAGGAACTGGAGGCACTGTCAGCAGCAAACCAATCTACTAACGCCTCTCTGTGTTCTGGCCTCATCACTTCTAGAGGCGTATGATGCCCTACCAAATACTGCTGCAGGTTCTGTCACCTACTCACACTTGAGGAAGGTGTTTCACTTGTGCGTGTAGCTGGCACAGATCGACCACGTCCTCTCCTTGCAACAGGAGCTCTAGCAGCAGCACCACGACCCCGGCCACGGCCCCTATTTGACGCTCTCCTCATATTTCTGAAATTTAAGATCTTGCCCTAGAAAGGTCTTTATTGAATAGCAGAACAAAAGAACAACAGTATCGCACGGGTGTATCTCACAGTCAAATATGCAAACTATGCCGCAATTTAATGTTTTTTACACCAAAAGGGTGTGAATTGAATAGCGGAATAGGATAAAAAACTGTGTATCTCACACGTACAAACACAGACTAGGCCCGATTAAATTTTTTCCTACACTAAAGGGAGGATGAGGAAGAGGAGTATGGAACAGGCAGCACCCTCAAATCTTCAGAAGTATGAGATGAACCTCAAAAACTTGGAAAGGTGGATCTCACACGTACCGACACAGACTATTCCGCAATTTAATTGATCCCCAAAGGTTTTTATTGAATAGCGGAATGGGAAATATGATCAAAAAAAGTGTATGTATCTCACAAGTACAGAAGCACACTAGGCCCCAATTACTATTGTTTTCACCTAAAAGGATGGATGAGGAGGAGGAGGAGTATGGAACAGGCAGCACCCTCAAATCTTCAGAAGTATGAGATGAACCTCAAAAACTTGGAAAGGTGGATCTCACACGTACCGACACAGACTATTCCGCAATTTAATTGATCCCCAAAGGTTTTTATTGAATAGCGGAATAGGAAATATGATCAAAAAAAGTGTATGTATCTCACACGTACAGAAGCACACTAGGCCCCAATTACTATTGTTTGTACACCTAAAAGAATGGAGGAGGAGGAGGAGGAGTATGGAAATGGCAGCACCCTCAAAGCTTCAGAAGTATGAGATGAACCCCAAAAACTTGGAAAGGTGGATCTCAGACGTACCGACACAGACTATTCCGCAATTTAATTGATCCCCAAAGGTTTTTATTGAATAGCGGAATAGGAAATATGATCAAAAAAAGTGTATGTATCTCACACGTACAGAAGCACACTAGGCCCCAATTACTATTGTTTGTACCCCTAAAAGGATGGATGAGGAGGAAGAGGATGAAACAGGCAGCACCCTCAAATCTTCAGAAGTATGAGATTGTGTTCACTGTACCCCACACAGATTGTGTTCACTGCACCCCAAAAGGATTGTCTTCACTGCACCCCACAAAGATTGTGTTCACTGTAATCCACAAAGATTGTGTTCACTGTACCCCCCAAAGATTTTGTTCACTGCACCCCACAAAGATTGTGCTCACTGTACCCCACAAAGATTTTGTTCACTGCACCCCACAAGGAGTGTCTTCACTGCACCCCACAAGGATTGTCTTCACTGCACCCCACAAAGATTGTGTTCACTGTACCCCACAAAGATTGTGTTCACTGCACCCCAAAAGGATTGTCTTCACTGCACCCCACAAAGATTGTGTTCACTGTACCCCACAAAGATTGTGCTCACTGTACCCCCCAAAGATTTTGTTCACTGCACCCCACAAGGATTGTCTTCACTGAACCCCACAAAGATTGTGTTCACTGTACCCCACAAAGATTGGGTTCACTGCACCCCAAAAGGATTGTATTCACTGCACCCCACAAAGATTGTGTTCACTGTACCCCACAAGGATTGTCTTCACTGCACCCCACAACGATTGTGTTCACTGTACCCCACAAAGATTGTGTTCACTGCACCACAAAAGGATTGTCTTCACTGCACCCCACAAAGATTGTGTTCACTGTACCCCACAAAGATTGTGTTCACTGCACCCCACAAAGATTGTGTTCACTTGTGTTCACTGCACCCCAAAAGGATTGTCTTCACTGCACCCCACAAAGATTGTGTTCACTGTACCCCACAAAGATTGTGTTCACTGTACCCCACAAAGATTGTGTTCACTGCACCCCACAAAGATTGTGTTCACTGTACCCCACAAAGATTTTGATCACTGCACCCCACAAGGATTGTCTTCACTGCACCCCACAAGGATTGTCTTCACTGTACCCCACAAAGATTGTGTTCACTGCACCCCAAAAGGATTGTCTTCACTGCACCCCACAAAGATTGTGTTCACTGTAATCCACAAAGATTGTGTTCACTGTACCCCACAAAGATTTTGTTCACTGCACCCCACAAGGATTGTCTTCACTGCACCCCACAAAGATTGTGTTCACTGTACCCCTCAAAGATTGTGTTCACTGCACCCCAAAAGGATTTTCTTCACTGCACCCCACAAAGATTGTGTTCACTGTACCCCACAAAGATTGTGTTCACTGTACCCCACAAAGATTGTGTTCACTGTACCCCCCAAAGATTTTGTTCACTGCACCCCACAAGGATTGTCTTCACTGCACCCCACAAGGATTGTCTTCACTGCACCCCACAAAGATTGTGTTCACTGTACCCCACAAAGATTTTGTTCACTGTACCCCACAAAGATTGTGTTCACTGTACCCCACAAAGATTTTGTTCACTGCACCCCACAAAGATTGTGTTCACTGCACCCCAAAAGGATTGTCTTCACTGCACCCCACAAAGATTGTGTTCACTGTACCCCACAAAGATTGTGTTCACTGTACCCCCCAAAGATTTTGTTCACTGCACCCCACAAGGATTGTCTTCACTGCACTCCACAAGGATTGTCTTCACTGCACCCCACAAAGATTGTGTTCACTGTACCCCACAAAGATTGTGTTCACTGTACCCCACAAAGATTTTGTTCACTGCACCCCACAAAGATTGTGTTCACTGCACCCCAAAAGGATTGTCTTCACTGCACCCCACAAAGATTGTGTTCACTGTACCCCACAAGGATTGTCTTCACTGCACCCCACAAGGATTGTCTTCACTGCACCCCACAAAGATTGTGTTCACTGTACCCCACAAAGATTGTGTTCACTGTACCCCCCAAAGATTTTGTTCACTGCACCCCACAAGGATTGTCTTCACTGCACCCCACAAAGATTGTGTTCACTGTACCCCACAAAGATTTTGTTCACTGCACCCCACAAAGATTGTGTTCACTGCACCCCAAAAGGATTGTCTTCACTGCACCCCACAAAGATTGTGTTCACTGTACCCCACAAGGATTGTCTTCACTGCACCCCACAATGATTGTCTTCACTGCACCCCACAAAGATTGTGTTCACTGCACCCCAAAAGGATTGTCTTCACTGCACCCCAAAAGGATTGTCTTCACTGCACCCCACAAAGATTGTGTTCACTGTACCCCACAAAGATTGTGTTCACTGTACCCCCCCAAAGATTTTGTTCACTGCACCCCACAAGGATTGTCTTCACTGCACCCCACAAGGATTGTCTTCACTGCACCCCACAAACATTGTGTTCACTGTGCCCCACAAAGATTGTGTTCACTGTACCCCCCAAAGATTTTGT
Source organism: Pelophylax lessonae (assembly GCF_965119305.1). Taxonomy (NCBI): domain Eukaryota; kingdom Metazoa; phylum Chordata; class Amphibia; order Anura; family Ranidae; genus Pelophylax; species Pelophylax lessonae. Next base: position 188,424,400 of record NC_138776.1, on the reverse strand, counting down.
TAACTGCACCCCACAAGGATTGTCTTCACTGCACCCCACAAAGATTGTGTTCACTGTACCCCACAAAGATTTTGTTCACTGTACCCCACAAAGATTGGGTTCACTGTACCCCACAAAGATTTTGTTCACTGCACCCCACAAAGATTGTGTTCACTGCACCCCAAAAGGATTGTCTTCACTGCACCCCACAAAGATTGTGTTCACTGTACCCCACAAAGATTTTGTTCACTGTACCCCACAAAGATTGTGTTCACTGTACCCCACAAAGATTTTGTTCACTGCACCCCACAAAGATTGTGTTCACTGCACCCCAAAAGGATTGTCTTCACTGCACCCCACAAAGATTGTGTTCACTGTACCCCACAAAGATTTTGTTCACTGTACCCCACAAAGATTGGGTTCACTGTACCCCACAAAGATTTTGTTCACTGCACCCCACAAAGATTGTGTTCACTGCACCCCAAAATGATTGTCTTCACTGCACCCCACAAAGATTGTGTTCACTGTACCCCACAAGGATTGTCTTCACTTCACCCCACAAAGATTGTGTTCACTGTACCCCCCAAAGATTTTGTTCACTGCACCCCACAAGGATTGTCTTCACTGCACCCCACAAGGATTGTCTTCACTGCACCCCACAAAGATTGTGTTCACTGTACCCCACAAAGATTTTGTTCACTGTACCCCACAAAGATTGTGTTCACTGTACCCCACAAAGATTTTGTTCACTGCACCCCACAAAGATTGTGTTCACTGCACCCCAAAAGGATTGTCTTCACTGCACCCCACAAAGATTGTGTTCACTGTACCCCACAAAGATTGTGTTCACTGTACCCCCCAAAGATTTTGTTCACTGCACCCCACAAGGATTGTCTTCACTGCACTCCACAAGGATTGTCTTCACTGCACCCCACAAAGATTGTGTTCACTGTACCCCACAAAGATTGTGTTCACTGTACCCCACAAAGATTTTGTTCACTGCACCCCACAAAGATTGTGTTCACTGCACCCCAAAAGGATTGTCTTCACTGCACCCCACAAAGATTGTGTTCACTGTACCCCACAAGGATTGTCTTCACTGCACCCCACAAGGATTGTCTTCACTGCACCCCACAAAGATTGTGTTCACTGTACCCCACAAAGATTGTGTTCACTGTACCCCCCAAAGATTTTGTTCACTGCACCCCACAAGGATTGTCTTCACTGCACCCCACAAAGATTGTGTTCACTGTACCCCACAAAGATTTTGTTCACTGCACCCCACAAAGATTGTGTTCACTGCACCCCAAAAGGATTGTCTTCACTGCACCCCACAAAGATTGTGTTCACTGTACCCCACAAGGATTGTCTTCACTGCACCCCACAATGATTGTCTTCACTGCACCCCACAAAGATTGTGTTCACTGCACCCCAAAAGGATTGTCTTCACTGCACCCCAAAAGGATTGTCTTCACTGCACCCCACAAAGATTGTGTTCACTGTACCCCACAAAGATTGTGTTCACTGTACCCCCCCAAAGATTTTGTTCACTGCACCCCACAAGGATTGTCTTCACTGCACCCCACAAGGATTGTCTTCACTGCACCCCACAAACATTGTGTTCACTGTGCCCCACAAAGATTGTGTTCACTGTACCCCCCAAAGATTTTGTTAACTGCACCCCACAAGGATTGTCTTCACTGCACCCCACAAAGATTGTGTTCACTGTACCCCACAAAGATTTTGTTCACTGTACCCCACAAAGATTGGGTTCACTGTACCCCACAAAGATTTTGTTCACTGCACCCCACAAAGATTGTGTTCACTGCACCCCAAAATGATTGTCTTCACTGCACCCCACAAAGATTGTGTTCACTGTACCCCACAAGGATTGTCTTCACTTCACCCCACAAAGATTGTGTTCACTGTACCCCACAAAGATTGTGTTCACTGTACCCCCCAAAGATTTTGTTCACTGCACCCCACAGGGATTGTCTTCACTGCACCCCACAAGGATTGTCTTCACTGCACCCCACAAAGATTGTGTTCACTGTACCCCACAAAGATTTTGTTCACTGCACCCCAAAAGGATTGTCTTCACTGCACCCCACAAAAATTGTGTTCACTGTACCCCACAAGGATTGTCTTCACTGCACCCCACAAGGATTGTCTTCACTGCACCCCACAAAGATTGTGTTCACTGTACCCCACAAAGATTGTGTTCACTGCACCCCAAAAGGATTGTCTTCACTGCACCCCACAAAGATTGTGTTCACTGTACCCCACAAAGATTGTGTTCACTGTACCCCCCAAAGATTTTGTTCACTGCACCCCACAAGGATTGTCTTCACTGCACCCCACAAGGATTGTCTTCACTGCACCCCACAAAGATTGTGTTCACTGTACCCAACAAAGATTGTGTTCACTGTACCCCCCAAAGATTTTGTTTACTGCACCCCACAAGGATTGTCTTCACTGCACCCCAAAAGGATTGTCTTCACTGCACCCCACAAGGATTTTCTTCACTGCACCCCACAAAGATTGTGTTCACTGTACCCCCCAAAGATATTGTTCACTGCACCCCACAAGGATTGTCTTCACTGCACCCCAAAAGGATTGTCTTCACTGCACCCCACAAAGATTGTGTTCACTGTACCCCACAAGGATTGTCTTCACTGCACCCCACAAGGATTGTCTTCACTGCACCCCACAAAGATTGTGTTCACTGTACCCCACAAAGATTGTGTTCACTGTACCCCCCAAAGATTTTGTTCACTGCACCCCACAAGGATTGTCTTCACTGCACCCCACAAGGATTGTCTTCACTGCACCCCACAAAGATTGTGTTCACTGTACCCCACAAAGATTTTGTTCACTGCACCCCAAAAGGATTGTCTTCACTGCACCCCACAAAAATTGTGTTCACTGTACCCCACAAGGATTGTCTTCACTGCACCCCACAAGGATTGTCTTCACTGCACCCCACAAAGATTGTGTTCACTGTACCCCACAAAGATTGTGTTCACTGCACCCCAAAAGGATTGTCTTCACTGCACCCCACAAAGATTGTGTTCACTGTACCCCACAAAGATTGTGTTCACTGTACCCCCCAAAGATTTTGTTCACTGCACCCCACAAGGATTGTCTTCACTGCACGCCACAAGGATTGTCTTCACTGCACCCCACAAAGATTGTGTTCACTGTACCCCACAAGGATTGTTTTCACTGCATCCCACACCCACAAGGATTGTCTTCACTGCACCCCACAAAGATTGTGTTCACTGTACCCCACAAAGATTTTTTTCACTGCACCCCAAAAGGATTGTGTTCACTGCACCCCAAAAAGATTGTGTTCACTGCAGCCCACACACAGAAAAATGGATGTGGATCACTGACACCTGCCTATCTCCTATCCCACACCACACAGCAATATCGATTGTAGTTTGTAGAACACACTGACCCTATAATTCAGCAGACTCTATCCCTAAAATGCCTACAACTCGCCCTGCCTAAACACTCCGACCTGACCCTAAATTCTATCCGGACACCAATTCGTTTTCTCTGCCTGTCTTTCCCTAATCAGCAGCCAGCACGTATGTGTGCTCTGTCCCTGAGCTAAGCAGCAGAATGACGCCGCTGCGGCTGCCTCGAACTTATAAAGACTTGGTCACATGCTTCAGACGGCCAATCACAGCTACTCATACATTTGCAGGCATGGCTGGGATAGCTTAAGGCACACCAGTTAAACGATTGTTGATTGGCTGTTGAAAGCCCGCCATGAAAAGAGCGCCAAAACATGCAAAACCCGGAAATAAAACGACCGAACACGGATTTTTTACCCGAACATACAGTAAAGTGTCTGTGTCCGTGTTCGGGTAACAAAAATCCAATTATTTGGTACGAACACGAATAATACAGTCCGTGTTCGCTCAACACTACTCACGACCTGTGTAGGCTTCCCTGGGACTGGACCCCTCTCGCTCTCCGCTGGTTCTCGGCACACCAGATCCCCTTCAGCTCAACTCAGCACCCTCTGGATTCTCAGGCAGCACCCCGAGACATCCGCTTCCTCTGACAGGAGGAGAGACAGCCTCCTTTGATTCAGAGAGTCAAGACTTTGATTCAGAGAGTGTAAAGTTGAATTAAAGCTGCACTCAAAGTCACACTCTAAATCGCACAACTTAAGAGTCGCACTAGTGGAAACATAGCCCCTAGGCTAGAGTGTGACTTTGGAGTGCAACTTTGATCCAACTTTACACTCTCTAGATTAAAGTCGCATCAAAAGTTGCATCAAAGTAGTGCAAGTACCTTTTCAAAGGTGCTGATTTTCAAAGTCGCATAGATGGGAACGGGTGCCGTTGAAATCAATGGGCTGTGACTTGTCATGCAACTTTATGTGTCGCATGATAAGTCACACTAGTGGAAACAGAGCCTAAAACTCATTACTCACATGTAATGAGCAATATAAATGGATCTGTATCCTTCTAAACTTTCACAAATGCCGTTGAAATGAATGGGCTGTGACTTGTCATGTGACTTTGTGTGTCCAAAGTCGCATGACAAGTCGCACTAGTGGAAACGGAGCTTTAGTCTGCGTTTCCACTATTGCGATTTAGAGTTCGAATTTGATGCAACTTTGATACAACTTTACACTCTCTGGATCAAAGTCACATCAAAGTAGTGCAGGTACCTTTTCAAGGTTACTAATTTTCAAAGTCGCATAGATGGGAACGGGTGCCATTAATTTTCGCACTAGTGGAAATGTAGACTTAGTGTGGTTGCCTGTATTATGATCATTGTAGGCTGTGAGCTGAGACCCCAGAGCACTTCCAGCTACGCTGACAGTCCCTCCTCCCCACCTCCTGTGTCCAGCTTCCTTCTCCTGTTGTAGTCTTCATTTACGGCCCAGCAAAGCTATACTGTATATGAGCCCCCTCCCCTTTCTGTGTCCTGTGTGAACTATTTCTTCATTTTCTCATGAATTAGGATGTACAATGCATCCTTAATGATGAGAGAACACTGGGCGGGAACCTTTGATTAGCTCCTCCCATACTGTACAGTATATGCCCACTGGCTACACAGGAACAGTGTCCCTCCCTGGAAGTGATGTCAATGGCTTTCAGTAACCACACCCACTTGCTTCTCTTGGACTCAGCAGGAAGAGGGACTGAAGTCATGTGACAGCACTGAAAATTCAGAATTCAGGGAGAAAAACTGGGATTTTTTTCATTTTGACACATAAGGTTGAACTCAGCTCACATTATTGATTGCAGGGGAGAATTTAAGGTATTAGGCTGGACTTCCACTTTAACCACTTTAATACAGGGCACTTCCCTCCCTTCCTGCCCAGGCCAATTTTCCCCTTTTAGCGCTGTTGCATTTTGAATGACAATTGCGCGGTCATGCAGCACTGTACCTACACCAAATTTATGTCATTTTCCCCCCACAAATAGAGCTTTCTTTTGGTGGTATTTGATCACCTGTGCGATTTTTACTTTTTGCTAAACAAATAATAAAAGACCGAAAAGTTTGAAAAAAAAAAAAAGTTTTTTTGTTTATGTTATACAATTTTGTAAATAAATAAGTTTTTTCCTGCACTGATGAGCACTGATGAGACTGCACTGGCAGGCACTGATGAGGAGGCACTGATGGGGTGGCACTGATGGGGTGGCACTGATGGGGTGGCACTGATAGGCGGCACTGATAGGCAGCACTGATATGCGGCACTGATAGGCACTGATATGTGGCACTGATAGGTAGCACAGATATGCAGCATTGGTGGGCACTGATAGGCGGCACTGCTGGGCACTGATAGGTGGCATTGATGGACACTGATAGGTGGCACTGACGGGCACTGATAGGCACTAATGGGCACTGATAGGCGGCACTGGTGGGCACTGATGGGCACTGATGGGCGGCACTGATGGGCAGCACTGATGGACACTAATGGGCACTGATAGGCGGCACTGGTGGGCAATAATGGGCACTGGTGGGCGACACTAAAGGATGGCAATGATGGGCACTTGTGGGCAGCACTGATAGGGAGGACACTGGTGGGCATCACTGATGGGGAGGGCAATGGGGGGCTCCCTGAGCCCTGATTGCCATCCCTGGTGGCCATAGTGGGCATCCCTGGGGTCATAGTGGGCATCCCTGGGGTCATAGTGGGTATCCCTGGGGTCATAGTGGGCATCCCTGGTGGATCTAGTGGCATCCCCCCCCCCCGAGGGTCTGCACTGGTAATCAATGATCTGCTTACCAGTGCCGACCCCCCCCCCCCCTGTCAGGGGAGCCGCCGATCGGCGCTCCTTTACTCGTGCCTGTCAGGCACGAACTAAGGAAAGCCGATCAACGGCTGTTCCTGTTTTACTATGTGACCAGCCGTGATTGGACACGGCTGATCACATGGTAAAGGCCTCCGTCAGAGGCTCTTTACCGAGATTGGAGATGCAGGGTGTCAGACTGACACCTCGCATCACCGATCGCCGCTCTGCGTGCCCCCGGGGGGCGCCCAGAGCTGTGTTATCCTGCCGCCGTCATATGACGTCCGGTCAGGATAACACAACCACATTCCCGCCGTCAATTTGTAATAGGGCGGGCGGGAAGTGGTTAAGCTTCCCTTGCGCACAATTTGATATTCAAACAGAACACCTCTTCACTTTACTAAGTTAAAGAGGAGTTCCACCCTCTCATCAAAAAATTAAAAGTCAGCAGCTAAAAATACTGTAGTTGCTGACTTAATTTTAGGAAACGTACCTGTCCATCGACCCCCGCGATGTCGGCACCCCAGCCTTGCGGCTTCACTGCCGGTTCCTTACTTACGCATGTGCGAAGCGCGCTGCACTTTCTGAATGACTTGGTGAATGACTTGGTGGTAATGGAAAGAGGCCGAACTTCTGGGGGACCTTGCGGCAGTGAGGTCTCCAGGAAGTGGGGATGGGTACCTGTCAATAACAGATAGCCGCTCCCCCCAGAAAGGTGCCAAATGTGGCAGCGAAGGAGTGAAGAATCAAACAAGTGGAGCTTCCCCTTTTAGGAGGCGCTTTAAATGAATATTTACTTTAGGCGAATGTCTCTACTCCTCTACTAGTATCTTCCACTTGTAAATCAATACCTTAAAGATGAAAATTTTAGACCACAGAGCAATAGTATTCGTAAACATTGTAAGGTACTCCTGTTCCTTGGTAAATATACTTAATGTTTAATATGAATAAAATACAGAAACTTAAAGGTGTCAACATGTACCAACATGTATGTCTTTATGAACTACCTGGAACACGGGGTGCTCTATAATGTAAATGTCTACTTGGGTGCCTATCTCAAGCTTCATACATTTCATTCATTCTATCCATCTAAAGACACACTAGGGACTGATTTGAAAAGCACATCTTCATGTCAATGTCAATTATTAAGCATTACCACTTTTTATCCAGGACCATTTTTTCTCTAGGGAAGCGAATTGACTTTCCAAAGCTGTCGTTTTCTTGATGCTCTCCACATCTACAAATAAAATGTTTATTACTTTCACCTAAAATACATAGCCTAAGTACTGTAGAATGATGTTACATATCTGCAGAAAATTGTTCCATTCATCTCTACTCTACATCTGGTTAAAATGTGTTATATTTTGAGTTAAAGTGTATCTATAGCAAAAACCTTATTTTGAAGTTTTGGATAGAGTGGGGATGGATCAGAACTCCGGTCGTGTTTTACTGTTGTTGGAGACTCCATCAGACAGATTCTTTCCTTTCAATTTGATTAAAAAGTTGTCACCAGAATAGGAAATCAGGGGAAATCTCTATAACAGGGCCTGGATTTTAGTATAACCTTTCCCTACTCCTCACTCTACCCAGAATTAAAAAAAAAAAAAAAAAAAAGCTTGGGCTATGAATATATTTTAAACTAGTTTGTTATGCATAAAACATAAAGGTAGATAATTTCAGTTTTCCTATAAATATGTCACAAGAAATTGCTAATCTATTGTGTATAGTGATAGCAGGCAGCTGCATATAGCTTTGGTGGAAAGCTAAAGTGAATCTGCACTTTGCCCATATGGGGCAAGGCAAAATGTTCATTTTTATTTAGCCCACCCCAGTAGCATATACTGTACAGGTGCATCTTATTAAATTAGAATATAATCAAAAAGTTCATTTATTTCAGAAATTCAATTCAAAAAGTGAATTTCATATGTTTAGATTCATTACATACAGAGTGATATATTTCAAGCATTTCTTTCTTTAAATTTTGATAATTATGGCTCACAGCTAGTGAAAACCCAAGATTCAGTATCTCAGAAAATTAGAATATTACATAAGACCAATAAAAAAAAGTATTTTTAGTACAAAAATGTTGGCTTACTGAAAAGTATGTTTATGTACAGTATCGTTTGCACTCAATACATGGTCGGGGCTCCTTTTGCATGAATTACTGCATCAATGTGACATGGCATGAAGGCTATCAGCCTGTGGCACTGCTGAGGTGTTATGGAAGCCCAGGGTTCTTTGATGCAGGCCTTCAGCTCAACTGCATTGTTGGGTCTGATATCTCTCATATTCCTCTTGACAATACCCCACAGATTCTCTCTGGGGTTTAGGTTGGGCGAGTTTGCTGGCCAATCAAGCCAGTGATACCATGATTATTAAACCAGATATTGGTATTTTTAGCAGTGTGGGCAGGTGCCAAGTCCTGCTGGAAAATGAAATCAGCATCTCCATAAAGCTAGTCAGCAGAGGGAAGCTTGAAGTGCTCTAGAATTTCCTGGTAGAGGGTTGTACTAACTTTGGATTTGATAAAACACAGTGGACCAATACCAGCAGATGAAATGGCTCCCCTAATCATCACTGACTGTGGAAACTTCACACCGGACCTCATGCAACTTGGATTCTGTGCCTCTCCACTCTTTCTCCAGACTCTGGGATCTTGATTTCCAAATGAAATGCAACATTTTCCAAAGTAGGTTGTGGAAGTTGTGTTTTATCAAGTTCAAAGTCATCAGGAAATTCTGGAGCATTTCCCTCTGCTAAACAGCTTTATGGAGAAGCTGTGCTGATTTCATTTTCCAGCAGGATTTGGCACCTGCCCACACTGCCAAAAGTAGCAATACCTGGTTTAAGCATCATAGTATCACTGTGCTTGGTTGGCCAGCAAACTCGCCCGACCTAAACCCCAGAGAGAATCTGTTGGGTATTGTCAAGAGGAAGATGAGAGACACCAGACCCAACAATGCAGATGAGCTGAAAGCTATCATTATAGCAACCTGGTTCCATAACACCTCAGCAGTGCCACAGGCTGATAGCCTTTATGCAGTAATTCATGAAAAAGGAGCGCCGACCATGTATTGAGTGCAAACTATACCGTACATAAACATACTTTTCAGTAAGCCAACATTTCTGTACTAAAAATACTTTTTTATATTGGTCTTATGCAATATTCTAATTTTCTGAGATACTGAATTTTGGGTTTTCACTAGCTGTGAGCCATAATTATAAAAATTAAAAGAAAGAAATGCTTGAAATATATCACTCTGTATGTAATAAATCTATGTAAAACATATAAAATTCACTTTTTTGAATTTAATTACTGAAATGAATTAACTTTTTGATGATATTCTAATTTTATGAGATGCCCCTACTTATGTTTCTTTATCTCCTAGATTTTCTGCTCTACTGCTGAGAATGAAGGGAGTCATTTTGTAAGCTAACAGTCACTGGGTCATAACTTAAATAGAACTATGGAATACCAATGTGAAAGCCATGATTGGCTCAGTGACATTATTAGGGAGGACCTTTAAGCTTCCTCAAGGGTATTTTCACTTTTGAAGTTCAATTTGAGAAAACCCCACTATATGTTTTTATGTGTTCCCATTCACACAGCATACATAAAAAAAGCATATTTCTTAAATGTTACAGTGATTGTAAACCTACACTTTTTATGTTTAAAAAAACAAAAAACAAACATGTCATACTTACCTGCTCATTGCAATGGTTTTGCACAGAGTAGCCACAATCCTCCTGTTCTTGGGTCCCCTGCAGGTACTCCTGGCTCCTCCCCCCTGCCGAGTGTCTACTATAGAAAGCTGCTTACTTTGGGGGCACCTATGTGGGCTCAATCCTGAGCAGCACTTTGTGTGTCCATTGACACACAGAGTACTGCTCGGTCCCGCCACCTGCTCTCTTCTCACTAGCTGTGATGGAAAGAAGCTGAAGCCAGTTGCTCCCACTGCTGTCTCTGATATTATGAGGAGAGAGAGAGCTTAGAGAGATGCTTCTCTCATGCACACAGTGCTGGATCCATTTCAGGTATAAGCAAGTATAAGGTGCAGCCCCCATCTTTAAGACAGATGGTGTTTAAATCGAGTACAAATGATACGATTATATCTGTCTGCATAGTACAGACAGGGATAATTACACACAGCATCCCATCCCTTTAATAACAAAGAGAGCTAAGCAAGATTTTTCCTGGATGGAATTTTACAAAATAGCATTTGATAAAGGTAATCTGCATTACGTTTTTTTTTTTTTAAGTTATGCTATGTGAATAGGGACATTTTACAAATATAAAGTAGGCATTAATCCAAGTTTGCTGCAAAGGTGGAAATACACTGGAAGCTAATTTATAATAAATATGTTTTTAATAACTTGAAAAAAATACCATGATGCACAAGCCTAATAAAGTAAAGACAAAATGTCCTTTACCTACCCTCACTGAGCCACAATCTCTTTTATTTGTGTCTCACATGTTCCCATTCCCAGGTAATACAGCTCAAAGTGTGAGGATCTCTGCAGTACATTCAGTTCTGCCCATCCAGAAACCAGTGAGCAGTACTGAGTGTAGCCAGGTGCTGATTGACAAGCCACTGGCTTGTGATTCAGCAGTGACAGTTCTGAAAACATACCCCCTATCCCACTAGCATGCGAGTAGGCAGAGCTACATCAGTACCAGGGGCAATAAGAGAAAACTACAAGTGCAGATGCAATTATAACTTCAGTAAGTGCTGCAACCCTATTTTTTTTATTTATTTTTTTAATGGTAGGCCATAGTTCTACATTAAGCATACTGTGAGATTTGCAATTTCACCACGTGAACTGGGATGAATAACATCATTCTATCTGGAAGAGAGGTTGGAATTTGAACAGAGAGCAGAGAGTCTGGGTAAGAAATTCCAGAGCAAGGTGAAATAATGCAGCAAGAGCTGCTGATTTATATTTTTTGCTGGTGCATGACATTCATTTTTTCAATTTTTTTTGTAAGCTGGATTTGGAGTTTAAACAAAGCTCACTTCTTGGCCCGATTTCCAAGATCACTCTACTTGTATCACCATGCTCTACACTCTGATTTTATTCAGCCCTTTTTTTTTCCACTCCTCTATATCTCTGTTTTCTTCAATGTTTATCAATTCTGATGCACATTTATTAAATGCAAAACAGGGGCAGTGAGATTGTGAGACTGATTTACTACAAGGTTGCGTCTTGATTGATAAATTCCTTTCTCATCTGCCCTAAAGATGTACTAGGGCTAAATAAAATCTGACCCTGACCACGTCTTGACTGTTTGCCAGTTTAAGGCGGAAATCTGTCTCATCTACAATGATAAATATGCCTCAGAGAACTGCAAACCTGTCTCAACTGGTTGTCCAGAAATACAACTGCAGTGCTCGCAAATAAACAATAAAACTGTCGTGTAGATTTTACTACCTGGGAGGAATCCTGGCTTGCATCCAAAAGTCTCACTAATTTGTTTGATAAATGTCTCCCTCAAGTGACTACAGTGCAATAAGATTCAAGACATATGGCCATAGATTCTTCACGTAATTCATGTTCAAGTACTTCAGTAAGTCCTTGTTTTACAGTTGCAAGCCAATCACCACTTTAGTCCATTTATATTTAATCACTTTTACCGGTTTCCACAAATTACCTGGGCTTCCTTTCTCTCCTTTTTGCCCATGTTCTCCCGCCAAACCTTTCTCCCCTTTACTTCCAGTCGGACCTAAGGAAAGAAATATTATACAAAAGATTTTACATGTTATGTTTACCAAACAGCAGTAATAACTACATAGCTAAAATATTTTTTTTTATAATGTAAACCCATGCACATTCAAATTCTTGGCAATGCAATCTTTAAGCATATCCTACCCCCAAAGTGCAATTTCTTGGAACTTACCAGTTCTTAGAGGTGGTAGCTGCATTAATCTTACTTTTTTCCCTTTATTATAACCTGGTAATCCTTTAAATATCACACCTTTTTTGGCTACACTCACTTACTCCACCAAATCTATGGAGGGAGCCACGGCTGTCACCTAGACTGCATGGCAAACGTGTCTTTCTCTCTTTATCTTTATTACATAAAGTGGAAGGGGGAATATCAATTTACAGATGAAAGATAACAATATTTATGTACTTGCTGAAAATGTGAACATGCCCGAAACCTGAATCACAAGTAATAAGCCTAAAAATATCATCAAACTTAAAGTACAACTAAAGGCTCTTGTTTGACAGTCTAATCCAGTACAAAATCCAGTTATATAAAATACATAAGTAAATTTAGAAAAATTCCTTTATCTTCCTTGACTAAGCCAAACCCTCCATCATTTGAGTTTCATGTGCTCCCCCCTTCTAGACACTGCAGCTTACAGTGAAAGGGTTTCCACAACACATTCAGTTCTGCCAATCTGAAAGCAGTGGGCAGCACTGGATTTGGCCAGGTGCTGAATGACAAGCTACAGACTTGTGAATCAGTAGTGACAGTGCTGATATCCACATCCCCTACACTCTTTTGTCATCCCATCATAGTACAGGCAGGCACAGCCTACAGGGGAGTGGCAACTTTGCTCTGAATTCAGGAGCAGAACAGCTGGGTTGTCCCTTCATCACATGAAGCTGCCTTAGGTGGACTTCACCTGCAGGCTCAGCAGGTTTTTGCAGGACCTTGCAGGGGTGCTCAGGTTAAACTGTGAGTGTGGATGCACTTAGAAATAGAGTTTAAACATAGTTTGTTGGCCAGCCTTTCCCAGGTTTCTCTGCATTTGCTCTGTACTCTAGTCCTAATGATCCCTCTATAATTACTTTTCTTTATTGTTTCTTTTACTCAATTTTGCTGTTTTCTTCAATATTTCATCAGCATTCCCAATACTTGTAGTGCATAAAGGCTTTTACACCTCTGCTGTCCCTTTGGACCAGGGGTGGTTATCTGCCTCTATTTAGAAAACAAAATATCCTGCTCCTAGGCATGGAAACAGCTAACTTCCCAAAAAGGCTACATAATATATAGTATAAATATTAAAAAGGTTTCATATTTTAATACAATGAAAGCTCACAGATTTTTTTTTGTCAGCTAATCACTTAGGGGAAAATTTATCAATTTTGTTGCACAGAAAGAAGGAGCCCACCACACTCTAGGGGAAGGGGCCTTTGACTGGATAGAAGCATGGCAGCTCTAGTGTGGGGTTCCCCCTTAGGGTCCTAGCTGGGTGGGCTATGTGGGGGGATATATTAGCACTGGTAGGCGGGAGCACATTCTCTTCAGACTTCTGCTCCAGCATGGGAAGCTCCCAAATCCTTGTTTCACAGTTACAAGTCAATCATTGCGTTAGTTCGCTTCAAGTTTATTCACTTCCACTGGTTTTCATTAATTACTTGCGCTTCCTTTCTCTCATTTTTTCCCTTGTCCTCCTAGAATACCAACTTCTTTATCACTGTGTTCATCCCTAGACATAACAAGCAGTTATGGAAAAAAAATTGCCCTGAGTTGGGCTTTAAATCTAGTTTGCTTCTTGGCCAGCCTTTCCAAGATGTTTCTTCTTGTGGCACATTCCCCTGCCCTCTAATCTTATTCAGCTCTTGCTTAATTACTTTTCTTTTGTTATTTCCTTTTCATGGTTTTGCTGTCTCTGTGTATCTATGTTTTCTTCAAACTTTCATTAGCAATCCCAATACGTGTGGTGCACTGAGGGGAACGTTTATAACTTTTGTTGCACAGCAAAGAAATGCTAAACAGGAACAGTGGGACAGATTGTGTGACAGATTTACTACTGTATTACACCTCAAAGCAGTACCAAATCCAGTTTTGTATGATGCATAAGTAAAGTTTTTTTTTTTTTAACTTCCTTATTTTTCCTCATTTCTTCTATCATTTGTCTCTCCTCCTAGACCCTCACAGTGGGAGGGTTTCTACTGTAGGCCTACTGAGGAAGCCCAATCACTAGCCACAATGCATCTAGGAGGGAGGAGCCAAGCCCATGATGTCACGCTACTGTCTTGCCGAGATACAGTGGTGAGCAGGCTGATGACAGTATTTGTATAGCGCATTATTATTATAACTAGACATTAAGCCCGTTAAATTAACGAGCGCTAGAACATATGTGGTCAGAGTCCCCTTTTAATAGTGTGGTCAGAGTCCCCTTTAATAGTGTGGTCAGAGGTCTGAGACCCCTTTTAATAGTGTGGTCAGAGGTTCCCTTTAATGTGCCCCGATAAGAGCTGTGTTTGTGTTCTCTATCAGTCAATATTCCAGCCATTTCTCACATAAGAATACACTGCACTGTAAACCATCCGTTCTGATAGCTGTGCAGAGAGTAGGGATTACACCCCGCCCTATTTCAGTCTGTTAGGGCAGGACTTCCCAAACTGTAGCTCGCAACCCAGTGGGTCGCGAACTGCATTGAAGTGGGTTGCCGCCAGTCACTGCTGCCAGCCCATAACAACTGCCTTTTCACATTACGGTGATGAATTCTGTCATGAACAATAAAAGCAGTTTTTGTGTTCTTCATGTTTGCATGTGTGCACTTCTTATGCACCGGGTGTAAGTCTTTTGAGTGTGTTCACACACCACGGGCTTTAAAAAAAAAAAAAAAGTTGGGAAGTCTTGCTCTAACAGACTGAAGTAGGGCGGGGCAAAGTCTCTGCGTCCAAACGGTTGTCCATGGGGCACATGCGCAGTAGCGCAATCCCATGGACACAGGGAAAGTGGACGCAGAGACACTTGCATTTTATTAATATAGATTTTGTAAGTGTATTTTATTGCGGGGATTTTACATACATTTAGAAGTTGGAGTACACTATGTTTGTGCCTTTGTGCTCCATGTGATGCACATTTGGAGTTTTATAATTACACTTAGAATCAGATGGTGCATTTATCCTGAATTTCTGAGGAGGATTGAGGGGACGTTCCTCGAGGAAAGGCATCACTAGAATAATACAGAAGAGTGTGTGTTCTTTTTATAATTAAGGTAAACAGGTTTTTCACCTGATGGTGGATGTGCACAGATGCATGAAGGAGTGAAGACACTTTTTTTTTTCTTTTTTGTTATGAATACTGGACTATTTTCTTGAAGTTTTTTAAGGCAACAAATATATTTAGAGTTATATTTTTTTCTTTGATTAGTTTTGATTTTTGACATATGAAGGTATGAAAATGTGTTGTGCTACATTGTTTTTTTTATAATTAAACAGGCTATTTGCATAGCCTTGTTTCCATGTAGAAGTATGGCTTTTTGGCCACAATTCTTCCATGAAGAGCACTTCTGGCCAGGCTTCTCTGGATAGTCAAAGGGTGAACCTGGGCCCCACTGGTCTCTTCAAGTTCTGTGCTGATGATGATGGCACTGCTGGACATCTTCCCATGTCAAAGGGAAGTAAGAATGATGTGTCTTTCATCTGCTGCATTACGTTTCCTTGGCCAATCACTGAGTCTATGGCTCTTTGGTATCCTCAAAGCTAAGAAATGCAAGCAGATACATGTCCATCATGCCATACCATCAGGGAGCTGTGTGATTGGCCCCAAATTTATTCTGCAGCAGAATAATGACCCCCAACATACAGCCAATGTCATTAAGAACTATCTTCAGTGTAAAGAAGAACAAGAAGCCCTGAAAGTGAGGGTTTGGCCCCCACAGAGCCCTGATCTCAACAACACTGAGTCTTTCTGGGATTACATGAAGAGACAGAAGGATTTGAAGCAGCCTACTTCCACAAAAGATCTGTGGTTAATTCTGCAAGATGGAAAATCCCTTCAAAACTGTGTGCAAACATACCTAGAAGAATCAATGCTGGTTTGAAGCCAAAAGGTAGTCACACCAAAAATGTATTTGATATAGATTTTTCTTCTGTTCACTCACTTTGCATTTTGTAAATTGATTATATATATATATATATATATATATATATATATATATATATATATATATATATATCTATATATATATATATAGATATAGATATATATATATATAGATATAGATATAGATATATATATAGATATATATATATATATATATATATATATATATATATATATAATTTTTTTTTTTTTAAAGCATTCTTACTTTAAAACATTCCTTCCCACCTGCCTAAAACTTTTGCACAGTACTGTAGTTTGCCTCTTGGGCAGCCTTTCCTAGATGTCTCTCTTTGTGGAATATTTCCCTTTACTCCAGCCTTAGTCAGCTCTTTTTTATTACTATTTTATTATTTTGTTAACCCAGTTCTATTGCAACTGCCTATCTGTTTTCTTGAATATCTCACCAGCAATCCAAAAATGTTGAATGCACAGTGGTCCTTTGGACCAATTGTGGAGTGGTTATCTGCTTCCATTTAGAAAAACCTTATGCTTCTAGGCTTGGAAACAGATAGCTTCCCAAAAGGGGCACATAATATATACACAAATGCACAGTGCATGTCACTCCCTGCCCTAGACTTGTGGGAGATGTAGTTAGATGGAGAGTGAGTGCAGCTTGTATGGATGGATGCCCGGACGGTCAGTCTTCCTCCGGGTGTGCCGGCAGAGAGAGCTCTGCGTGCCACGGGTTCGCCATCACTTGTATAAGCTTTCCCTACTCCTCACTCTACCCAGAATAAAAAAAAAAAAAGTTTGGGCTATGAATATATTTTAAACTAGTATGTGATGCACCAAACATAAAAAGGTAGGCCATTTCAGTTTTCCTACAAATATATCACAAGAAATTGTTAATCTATTGTGTATAGTGATAGCAGGCAGCTGCATATAGCTTTGGTGGAAAGCTAAAGTGAATCTGCACTTTGCCCATATGGGGCAAGGCAAAATGTTCATTTTTATTTAGCCCACCCCAGTAGCATATACTGTACAGATGCATCTCATTAAATTAGAATACAATCAAAAAGTTCATTTATTTCAGTAATTCAATTCAAAACGTGAATTTCATATGTTTTATATAGATTCATTACATACAGAGTGATATATTTCAAGCATTTCTTTCTTTAAATTTTGATAATTATGGCTTACAGCTAGTGAAAACCCAAAATTCAATATCTCAGAAAATTAGAATATTACATAAGACCAATAAAAAAAAGTATTTTTAATACAAAAATGTTGTACTAAAGAGGGAAGCACCTTACTGAGGCAGTGGAGTGTGGAAGTATTTTGACAAGCACCTCATCTTGCTGATTTCGCACAATTTTTGTATGGACTTGTCATATTTATATTAATTTATTCTCACTCCCGGTTTGCACTCTTTCCACTTGCACTGTTTAAATTGTGCACTATTATGAATATATTGAGTGTATTTTTGTATGGATTGATTATTTTATATATTTATTACAGCTATTTTTGCTTTAATACTGTGAAGCACTTTAATTAGCACCTGCCACTTTATATCAAATATCTTTTGGATGTTTTTATTTATCTAGCAGGCACTTTATTAGCGCTTTCATTATATTTTGGCACTTATTCACTTTAGCGCTGTACCCCTACGTGTATTATTATCTTATACTTTTTTTGTAAAAAAGTTTTGGTATAGCAGCTCAGTGATTTTTTATATTTTTTTTTTTTAGTAATTATCGATTGCGTTCATTTTTCACTTTGTACACCTCTACCTATGTTTCTTTATCTCCTAGATTTTCTGCTCTATTGCTGAGAATGAAGGGAGTCATTTTGTAAGCTAACAGTCACTGGGGTCATAACTTAAATAGAACTATGGAATACCAATGTGAAAGCCATGATTGGCTCAGTGACATTATTAGGGAGGACCTTTAGGCTCGGTTCACATTTGTGCGATGCGGGAACGCTGCGAATATACAGCGTGATCCCGCATCGCATCCGCACATCTGGCAGTTCACACTGCCATATGTGATACACAGGGGGTGTCAATTAAATGTTAACGACACCCCCAGTTTGATTGCATATCGCACAGAATTAGATCGCTACAGTGTGAACCACTGTGCGATCCGATTCTGAGGCAGCTCAAAAAATGCCTCATGTGCGAGTTTGCTGCAGATGCGCTGCAAATTCAGCCATACAAAGTGTATGGCTAAACTCGCATCCGCACAGGAGATCGCATGTAATGAAGGAGCAGTGCGCTCCGAATTACATGCGATCAGCGCATCCGCACAAGTGTGAACCGGCTCTTAAGCTTCCTCAAGGGTCTTTTCACTTTTGAAGTCCAATTTGAGAAAACCCCACTATATGTTTTTATGTGTTACCATTCACACAGCATACATAAAAATGCATATTTCTTAACTTTTACAGTGATTGTAAACCTACACTTTTTATGTTTAAAAAAAAATAAACAAACATGTCATACTTACACGCTCTTTGCAATGGTTTTGCACAGAGTAGCCACAATCCTCCTGTTCTTGGGTCCCCTGCAGGCACTCCTGGCTCCTCCACCCTGCCGAGTATCTACTATAGAAAGCTGCTCACTTTGGGGGAACTTATGTTGGCTCAATCCTGAGCAGCACTTTGTGTGTCCATTGACACACAGAGTACTGCTCGGTCCCGCCACCTGCTCTCTTCTCACTAGCTGTGATGGAAAGAAGCTGAAGCCAGTTGCTCCCACTGCTGTCTCTGGTATTATGAGGAGAGAGAGAGCTTAGAGAGATGCTTCTCTCATGCACAGTGCTGGATCCAGTTCAGATTTAGGCAAGTATAAGGTGCAGCCCCCATCTTTAAGACAGATGGTGTTTAAATTGAGTACAAATTATACAATTATATCTGTCTGCATAGTACAGACAGGGATAATTACACACAGCATCCCATCCCTTTAATAATAAAGTGAGCTAAGCAAGATTTTTCCTTGATGGAATTTTCAATAATAGCATCTGAAAAAAGTAATCTGCATTAGGTTTTTTTTTTTAGTTATGCTATGATAACAGGGAGATTTTAACAAATATAAAGTAGGCATTAATCCAAGTTTGCTGCAAAGGTGGAAATACACTGAAAGCTAATTTATAATAAATATTTTTTTGATAACTTGAAATAAATACCATGATGCACAAGCCTAATAAAGTAAAGACAAAATGTCCTTTACCTACCCTGACTGAGCCAAAAACTCGTATTTGTGTCTCACATGTTCCCATTCCCAGGTAATACAGCTCAAAGTGTGAGGATCTCTGCAGTACATTCAGTTCTGCCAATCCAGAAACCAGTGAGCAGTACTGAGTGTAGCCAGGTGCTGATTGACAAGCCACTGGCTCGTGATTCAGCAGTGACAGTTCTGAAACCATACCCCCTATCACACTAGCATGCGAGTAGGCAGAGCTACATCAGTACCAGGGGCACTAAGAGAAAACTACAAGTGCAGATTCAATTATAACTTCAGTAAGTGCTGCAACCCTATTTTTTTTATTTATTTTTTTAATGGTAGGCCATAGTTCTACATTAAGCATACTGTGAGATTTGCAATTTCACCACGTGAACTGGGATGAATAACATCATTCTATCTGGAAGAGAGGTTGGAATTTGATCAGAGAGCAGAGAGTCTGGGTAAGAAATTCCAGAGCAAGGTGAAATAATGCAGCAAGGGCTGCTGATTTATATTTTTTGCTGGTGCATGACATTAATTTTTTCAATTTTTTTTGTAAGCTGGATTTGGAGTTTAAACAAAGCTCACTTCTTGGCCCGATTTCCAAGATCACTCTACTTGTATCACCATTCTGTACACTCTGATTTTATTCAGCCCTTTTTTTTCCACTCCTCTATATCTCTGTTTTCTTCAATGTTTATCAATTCTGATGCACATTTATTAAATGCAAAACAGGGGCAGTGAGATTGTAAGACTGATTTACTGCAAGGTTGCATCTTGATTGATAAATTCCTTTCTCATCTGCCCTAAAGACGCACTAGGGCTAAATATAATCTGACCCTGACCACGTCTTGACTGTTTGCCAGTTTAAGGCGGAAATCTGTCTCATCTACAATGATAAATATGCCTCAGAGAACTGCAAACCTGTCTCAACTGAGCCCAGCGCTTAATGTTACAAGGGATAAAACACACAATAATAATAAATAATTATACATTTTAAAACATTATAAAATTTTGCTGATCGCAGCCGCTGTGATAATAAAACAGTCTGTAAATGTAATAAATACTAAAAAGAGGTTCAGCACTAATTACATACAGCAGCGCTCAATATGTGGTAACATATTAAAGATCATATAGTCCTCATAAATGAGTGAGATAATCGCCAAAACCAGTCTCTGTTTAAAACAAAGCCAGATATTCCATGTATTAGTGATTCTCCCGGTGCTTGATGTATATAATCCGGTATTCACCTTCACCACACCATGCGTGACCCCTTAAGAATGGGCACTCACCAGAAATACTGTGGTCATACGCCTGTAAGCATTGGTTACTTGAACCCTTGACACTCCGGAATACCTCTGTTAACATCAGATGACCTCCACACACGAGTATCAGTCAGGGACCAGATCATACCAAGAAAATGAAATAGGGGGCACAATAGTGTGATACCGTCTTAAAAGCTTTATTCAACATAAAACTACAAAGTAAATCCCCCAAATCCAATATGCTTACATCAAAAAAAACGTTTTCAAGCAATAAAATGACAATCCAATGGTTATGGCCGGCTCACCACTGCTGAATGGTTCTTTCCCAGCTTACTCTGTAGGTGAGATCCGGACTCCAGCCATGACTCTTAAGATTATCAAGGAAACAGCATGCCTGTGTCCTGACGCGTTTCGTCGTATATGACTTCTACTGAGGACTCAGGCATACTGTATTGTGCTCCCAATATATATTGTAGGTAATTAGGACTAATCCCGCCGTGTTTGTAAGGCTCCTCCCCTTAGGGCGAGTTCGGAACGCTGTTATTGCCGCCAAAACATCCACTTCCGGTATGACGATACCGGATGTGATGTCAATTGTAAATAAAGTCTATTGATGGTCGTCAAAGCGTCACCCGCGGCGGCATTACTTCCGCTGCTATGGTGATGATCACTACCGGAGTACTCACCCCGGATGTTGTTATGTAGTGATCGCAGTTGGATTTGTATAGCATTCCCACTGTTACTATGGTGATTTATACTCCGCGCAGCTAGAGGCTTTGGATCGCAGAGCTCAAATACCCGGGATGTCACTGATAATAACTATAAACGGGGGAAAAGTCCTAATTCCATTACGATGTTGGAATATATGTATATTAATAAAAACATATATGTAATCAGCCTTCACTGATATACATGTCATTAATAAGATCAAAATATCTTAATTTATATACATTTCAATATTCCTAGGTAGATCTATCGATACTACCAGTCACATTTAATTGAATATGTTTGGTAGATCAGTTAGTTGACTTAATGGTACGAAGATGCCATTTTAGCTTTGAATTGGGCCTTAAGTCAACAAACTGATCTATCTTATGTACAGAAGAAATTTTTAGGAATGGTTTTAGAGTATTGTTTATCCCATAATTATTTTTGGTACGGTGGCCAATTTTATATTCAGAAACTGGGTGTTGCAATGGGAGCCAAGTTTGCACCCTCAATTGCTAATTTATTTATGGGAGAATGGGAAGATAGAAGGATCCGTGCCAGACGTAGGAAGGAATTGTTACTATATAAAAGATACATTGATGACATGTTTTTTATTTGGGCTGGAGATGAAGTATCATTGTTGGCATACATGGAAGAGCTGAACACAAACGAACAGAATATTAAGTTGGAGTTCACATGGAGCCGAGGAACTATTAATTATTTACATGTCAGTGTGTCTGTAGTTGATGGAAAGATCAGTACAAAAGCATATTTTAAACCCACTGACCGTAACGGATACTTACCCATACAAAGTGGACACCATCCTACGTGGCTGAGGAATATACCGAAAGGACAAATGCTGAGAATCCGCAGGAATTGCACACATAATGATGACTTCCTTATCCAATCAACCATCATTAAAGATAAATTCGTGGAGAAAGGATAAGAGGCACGATATATTGATCAAACTATTCAGGAAGTATTGGATATTCCCCACAATGAGTGTCTTGTCACAAAAGAAAAAGCTGTTGATGATAGACACCAATGGGGTTTTATTACTGATTATAATGTGCAATACCGGGAATTCGAGGAGATTTTTAAGGAGCATTGGGAGATTTTAAAAATGGACAAAATGTTAGGACCATTTTTACCCTCTAACCCTATTTTTATTTACCGCAAAGCACCAAGTATCGGGGATAGAATTGTGAAAAAAGTGCTTGATTTACCTAAGGCCCCAAAGATGTTTTGGAACACTCCAGGATTCTATGCATGTAGACGCTGCAAAGCATGTCGACAAGTAAAGACTCACTTTAGAGGATTAACTGCTTTTACATCGAATGTGAATGGTAGAGTCTTCGAAATCAAAGAAACGATAACGTGCATGTCCACTCATGTTGTATACGGCATGGAGTGCCCTTGTGGCATGATATATATTGGCTGCACAAAAAGAAAACTGGGTGTATGGATTGCAGAACACATTTACAACATTAGTATAGGCTTTAGAGAACACAGTGTCCCCCTACATTTTAGGGATAAACACATGAGAGATCCGTCAGGTCTGAAATTCCGGGGCATTGAAAAAATGCCCCATTCCTGGCGAGGAGCTAATAGGGTTAGAGAATTATCCAAAAAAGAGACAGAGTGGATATATCGGACCAATGCTTTGACACCAAATGGACTGAATGTGGACTTGGATTTAAATTGTTTTTTAAGTAATTATTGAGGGGTTCCCCCTTTTTTTTAGGATTAATTTTATAATTACTTTAATAATTACTATTATTTATTTATTTTAATCCTTGCCATTTTACTGTTTTATTAAGTGGGGAGTACTTTTAAACACCTTTTGTATCTCTGGTTTATCTTACAATTTTATGCATATGTATTTTATACATATTTATTAATAGGTCCTGCCTTTTTAGTAATATGTAGTTTTTATCTGATTTTTAAGACATATATTATATATACATGGTCAAACATATTCGATTAAATGTGACTGGTAGTATCGATAGATCTACCTAGGAATATTGAAATGTATATAAATTAAGATATTTTGATCTTATTAATGACATGTATATCAGTGAAGGCTGATTACATATATGTTTTTATTAATATACATATATTCCAACATCGTAATGGAATTAGGACTTTTCCCCCGTTTATAGTGATTATCAGTGACATCCCGGGTATTTGAGCTCTGCGATCCAAAGCCTCTAGCTGCGCGGAGTATAAATCCCCATAGTAACAGTGGGAATGCTATACAAATCCAACTGCGATCACTACATAACAACATCCGGGGTGAGTACTCCGGTAGTGATCATCACCATAGCAGCGGAAGTAATGCCGCCGCGGGTGACGCTTTGACGTCCATCAATAGACTTTATTTACAATTGACATCACATCCGGTATCGTCATACCGGAAGTGGATGTATTGGCGGCAATAACGGCGTTCCGAGCTCACCCTAAGGGGAGGAGCCTTACAAACACGGCGGGATTAGTCCTAATTACCTACAATATATATTGGGAGCACAATACAGTATGCCTGAGTCCTCAGTAGAAGTCATATACGACGAAACGCGTCAGTACACAGGCATGCTGTTTCCTTGATAATCTTAAGAGTCATGGCTGGAGTCCGGATCTCACCTACAGAGTAAGCTGGGAAAGAACCATTCAGCAGTGGTGAGCCGGCCATAACCATTGGATTGTCATTTTATTGCTTGAAAACGTTGTTTTTGATGTAAGCATATTGGATTTGGGGGATTTACTTTGGAGTGTTATGTTGAATAAAGCTTTTAAGACGGTATCACACTATTGTGCCCCCTATTTCATTTTCTTGGTATGATCTGGTCCCTGACTGATACTCGTGTGTGGAGGTCATCTGATGTTAACAGAGGTATTCCGGAGTGTCAAGGGTTTGAGTAACCAATGCTTACAGGCGTATGACCACAGTATTTCTGGTGAGTGCCCATTCTTAAGGGGTCACGCATGGTGTGGTGAATACCGGATTATATACATCAAGCACTGGGAGAATCACTAATACATGGAATATCTGGCTTTGTTTTAAACAGAGACTGGTTTTGGCGATTATATCACTCATTTATGAGGACTATATGATCTTTAATATGTTACCACATATTGAGCGCTGCTGTATGTAATTAGTGCTGAACCTCTTTAAGTTTTAGTATTTATTACATTTACAGAAAGTGCTGCAACCCTATTTTTATTTTTTTTATAAATGGTAGGCCATAGTTCTACATTAAGCATACTGTGAGATTTGCAATTTCACCACGTGAACTGGGATGAATAACATCATTCTATCTGGAAGAGAGGTTGGAATTTGATCAGAGAGCAGAGAGTCTGGGTAAGAAATTCCAGAGCAAGGTGAAATAATGCAGCAAGGGCTGCTGATTTATATTTTTTGCTGGTGCATGACATTCATTTTTTCAATGTTTTTTGTAAGCTGGATTTGGAGTTTAAACAAAGCTCACTTCTTGGCCCGATTTCCAAGATCACTCTACTTGTATCATCATTCTCTACACTCTGATTTTATTCAGCCCTTTTTTTTTTCACTCCTCTATATCTCTGTTTTCTTCAATGTTTATCAATTCTGATGCACATTTATTAAATGCAAAACAGGGGCAGTGAGATTGTGTGACTGATTTACTACATGCTTGCGCCTTGATTGATAAATTCCTTTCTCATCTGCCCTAAATAAAATCTGGCCCTGACCAAGTCTTGACTGTTTTCCAGTTTAGAGCTAAAATCTGTCTCATCTACAATGATATGCCTCAGAGAACTGCAAACCTGTCTCAACCTAATGTCCAGAAATACAACTGCAGTGCTCGCAAATACACAATAAAACTGTCATGTAGATTTTACTACCTGGGAGGAATCCTGGCTTGCATCCAAAAGTCTCACTAATTTGCTTGATAAATGTCTCCCTTAGGTGACTACAGTGCAATAAGATTCAAAACATACAACCATAGATGTAAATTCTTCATGTAATTCATGTTCAAGTACTTCAGTAAGTCCTTGTTTTACAGTTGCAAGCCAATCACCACTTTAGTCCATTTATATTTATTCACTTTTACTGGTTTTCATGAATTACCTGGGCTTCCTTTCTCTCCTTTTTGCCCATTTCCTCCCGCCAAACCTTTCTCCCCTTTAATTCCAGTCGGACCTAAGGAAAGAAATATTATACAAAAGATTTTACATATTATGTTTAGCAAATAGCAGTAATAACTACATAGCTAAAATATATATTTTTTTATAATGTAAACCCATGCACATTCAAATTCATTGCAATGCAATATTTAAGCATATCCTACCCCCAAAATGCAATTTCTTGGAGCTTACCAGTTCTTGGATGTGGTAGCTGCATTAATCTTATTTTTTTCCCTTTATTATAACCTGGTAATCCTTCAAATATCTCTTGTTTTTTTTTTTTTTGGCTTCACTCACTTACTCCACCAAATCTGTAGAGGGAGCCACGGCTGTCACCTAGACTGCATGGCAAACATGTCTCTCTCTCTTTATCTCCATTACATAAAGTGGAAGGGGGAATATCAATTTATATATGAAAGATAACAATGTTTACGTACTTGCTGAAAATGTGAACATGCCCGGAAACCTGAATCACAAGGGATAAGCCTAAAAATCTCATCAAACTTAAAGTACAACTAAAGGCTCTTGTTTGACAGTCTAATCCAGTACAAAATCCAGTTATAAAAAAATAAATAAGTACATTTAGAAAATTCCTTTATCTTCCTTGACTAAGCCAAATCCTCCATTATTTGAGTTTCATGTGCTCCCCTCTTCTAGACACTGCAGCTTACAGTGAAAGGGTTTCCACAACACATTCAGTTCTGCCAATCTGAAAGCAGTGGGCAGCACTGGATTTGGCCAGGTGCTGAATGACAAGCTACAGACTTGTGAATCAGTAGTGACAGTGCTGATATCCACATCCCCTACACTCTTTTGTCATCCCATCATAGTACATGCAGGCACAGCCTACAGGGGAGTGGCAACTCTGCTCTGAATTCAGGAGTAGGGTTGAGCGGACACCTAGATGTCCGTGTTCGACGGGTTCGGCCGAACTTTAAAAAAAAGTCCGGGTCCGTGTCCCGGACTTTTACCGAACTTTTCCCGGACACCGAACCCCATTGAAGTCAATGGGGACCCGAACTTTAAGGCACTAAAATGGCTCTAAAACACCAATGGAAAGGGCTAGAGTGCTGCAAATGGCAGCAAAACGTAGTTAAGAGCATGGCAAGTGCTCTGCAAACAAATGTGGATAGGGAAATAACTTAAAACAACAAAAAAAAACAGAAAAATAAAACAATGTTCTTCATCTCTGAAGGACGAGGCCCATATGGAGTAGGAGGGAGGTTGAGGTGGTGGTGGATGTGGCGGTGTCATAGGCGTGCGCACAGGGTGTGCCTGGTGTACCTGGGCACACCCTAATCACCTAGGGCACATAGCATTATCGCTCTGTTTGCCAGTGAGGAGATGGGAAAGATCTCCCTCGCACCTGCTCTGCTCTATTTCTCTTTGCCAGCAGGGAGAGTAATGTATCGGGGCCATGTACATGTAGGCAAACACATGCATGTGTATTTCAACTTTGGGGTGCACACCCTAATGCAATAGGCTGTAGGTGGAAGCGGCGGTGGAGGAGGACCAGGGCCGGATTAAGAGCATCATGGTCTTGGTGCTGAGGATTTTGAAGGGCCTTAAGGGCCGTGCCTTGGCATGCACCCAGAGGAGGAAGGGTGCAGCCATGCATGCCTAATTCAACATGGGATGCTGTCTCTGAAGCCCATAAACACATCCATGCATCGGCAACTGTCCCTCCTTGTCCGGCCTTCGCGCTGTGTGGGGAGGTTCTGAGGGTGCTGCCTGGGGAAGCGAGCATAGAAGCCAGACTTCTGTGTTTACAAGTGACAGAAGAGCGGTCACAGTGAATATGGCCAACCCGGGGCCTATATAAAAGGTAGGGGCCTGCATGGAGCTGCAGCTCCAATAGCCCCTACGTTAATCTGGCCCTGAGGAGGAGGACGAGGTAGCCAACACTGCTTCTTTTCACAAATTTTAAATGAGGGTACACCCCAAAAGAGTGAGAAAGAGCAAAAATGGAACAATGGCTGGGTAAGGTCGGTATCCATTGCTATTCTGCACAAGGTACGGAAAAGTCCCGTGGGATCCATGCCTGGTTCATTTTAATGAACGTGAGCTTGTCCACATTGTCTCTGGACAGGCGGCTGCGCTTGTCTGTTATAACACCCCCAGCCGTGCTAAATACCCGTTCAGATAATACACTGGCTGCAGGGCACGCCAGCACCTCCAAGGCGTAAAGGGCAAGCTCAGGCCATGTGCCCAATTTGGAGACCCAGAAGTTGAAGGGGGCAGACCCCTCATTCACTACATGTAGGCGTGTGCACACATACTGCTCCACCATGTTGGTAAAATGCTGCCTCCTGCTAAGACGTTCCATCTGAGCTGCTGGTGCTGCTGTTTGTTGTGGCGTGCTGACAAAGCTTTTCCACATTTCGGCCATGCTAACCCTGCCTTCTGAGGTGCTGGCGGTGCCCTGGTTGAGTTGGCGACCTCCTCCTCCTCTGCCTTGTGCTTCCACTGTGGCCCCGCTGTCAGATGGGAATGCCAGCAGCATCGCGTCTACCAGCGTGCGCTTGTACTCGTGCATCTTGCGATCGCGCTCCAGTGAGTGAATTAAGGACGGTACGTTGTCCTTGTAACGGGGATCCAGCAGCGTGGCCACCCAGTAATCAGCACAAGTTAGAATGTGGGCAACTCGGCGGTCGTTGTGGAGACACTGCAGCATGTAATCGCTCATGTGTGCCAGGCTGCCCAGAGGCGACGAAAGGCTGTCCTCTGTGGGAGGTGTATCGTCCGTGTCCTCTGTATCCCCCCAGCCACGCACCAGTGATGGCCATGAGCTGGCCTGGGTGCCACCCTGCTGTGAACATGGTTCCATCTCCTCCTCCAGCTCCTCCTCCTCCTCATCCTCCTCATCCTCCAGAACTGTGCCCCTGCTGGACAATTGTGTCCCTGGCGTTTGTGTGTGCAGGAACCCACCCTCGGAGCCCCTTGCGAATGACTGCCCTGAAAGCCTTTGAAATGTTACCTCTTCATCCTCCTCCTCCTCCTCCTCATCCTGTGCCACATCCTCTTCCATCATCGCCCGAATTGTTTTTTCAAGGAGGCATAGAAGTGGGATAGTTAAGCTGAGAACGGCGTCATTGCCACTGGCCATGTTGGTGGAGTACTCAAAACAGCGCAACAAGGCACACAGGTCTCGCATGGAGGCCCAGTTATTGGTGGTGAAGTGGTGCTGTTTCGCAGAGCGACTCACGCGTGTGTGCTGCAGCTGAAACTCCACTATGGCCTGCTGCTGCTCGCACAGTCTTTGCAGCATGTGCAAGGTGGAGTTCCACCTTGTGGGCACGTCACATATGAGGCGGTGAGCGGGAAGGCCGAAGTTACGCTGCAGCCCTGCCAGGCGAGCAGCAGCAGGGTGAGAACGCCGAAAGTGCGCACAGACGGCCCGCACTTTCTGCAGCAGCTCTGACATATCGGGGTAGTTTTTACGGAACCTCTGCACCACCAAATTCAGCACATGTGTCATGGTCTTACCTCCTTGCTGTTCTCCTTCGTTTGACATGTGCTGGCGGCCATCTTGGTTTCTGGGTTTCTTGTAGCCTCCCACCCTGCGGCTCCTCCTTCCCACTGGGAGGAGCTGGATGCCTAGCTCATATATATAGGAGGTCTGTGGCTCAGTTCCCTGCTTGGTCCTCCTGTGTTCACATGCTACTAAGACTGCTGCTACTTCTGGTTCCTGTTCCTGGCTTCGTCTGACTACCCTGTTGGTTCCTGATCCTGGCTTCGTCTGACTACCCTGTTGGTTCCTGATCCTGGCTTCGTCTGACTACCCTGTTGGTTCCTGATCCTGGCTTCGTCTGACTACCCTGTTGGTTCCTGATCCTGGCTTCGTCTGACTACCCTGCTGGTTCCAGACCCCTGGCTTCGCAAAGACTCTGCATCGGTTTCGCCATCCGTTTGGACTTTTGCTTTATAGCTTGTTTTTCAATAAAGCTGTCTTATTTTCACTTATCTGTTGTTGTACGTCTGGTTCATGGTTCCGTGACATTAGGACCAAGCCATGAATTCTGACGGTACAGGGCCATCCTCGCTACCCACGCTGGTTGCCAGACTTGATCAGCAGGATCACCTGTTGGGTCGGGTCGCCGTGGCGTTGCAAACCCTGCTTGAACGCACGGTACCACAGGCCATGAATTCTGACGGTACAGGGCCATCCTCACTACCCACGTTGGTTGCCAGACTTGATCAGCAGGATCACCTGTTGGGTCAGTTCGCCGTGGCGTTGCAATCCCTGCTTGAACGCACGGCTCATTTCGCTCCCGTTGCCGATGGGTCGGTTGTCGCTCCTGGGTCCGCTCCGGTTGTTGCGCCAGAGTCTACCCCGACACCTGTTGTTGCGCCTGCGGTGTTTCGGGGTATGTCCGGTTCTGCCCCCCTTCCACAGCGCTTTGGGGGAGAGCCAACTCAGTGCCGAGGTTTCCTTAACCAGGTGGGCATTTATTTCGAGTTGCTGCCACATGCCTTTCCTACTGAGAGATCAAAGGTGGGCTTCCTGATCTCGCTGCTCTCGGACAAGGCCTTGGCCTGGGCCAGCCCTTTATGGGAGAACAACAATCCGGTGGTTGCCGAGTTTTCCGGTTTTGTTGCTTCTCTTCGGAAGGTATTCGATGTGCCGGCTCGTGCTGCCTCTGCTGCGAAGCTCCTTATGTCCATCAGACAGGGTTCACGATCCGTAGCTGAATACGCCATTGAGTTTCGTACCCTGGCAGCAGAGGTGGGCTGGAATAATGAGGCTCTGGTCGCTGCTTTCTCTCATGGTCTCTCGGATGCCTTGAAGGATGAGGTTGCAGCTAAGGACCTACCAGTGGAGCTCGAGTCCCTTATTTCTTTCCTGATTTTGATTGACACCAGACTCAGGGAGAGACCTTCCTTTAAGGAGAGTCTGCGGAGGCCTCCTAACAGATTGGCGCCTACGTTTGCTGTCCCACCCGTGCCTCCCTCTCCTCCCACGCCTCCTGGGGATGACTTGTCTGGGGGTGAACCCATGCAGCTGGGGTTTGCTCGCCTGTCCGAGGGGGAGAGGGTACTCCGGAGACGCGAGGGCCGATGCATGTACTGTGGTCTCGGTGGGCATTTTCGGTTGGCATGTCCGAACCGTCCGGGGAAACGCTCGCACCTGAGATCCTGTCAGGGGCAGATCTTGGGTGGAGTCTCCTCGTCCCCGGTTTCCCGTGTTGACAAACCACTGATCACTGTTGTCCTCTCCTGGGTCGGGGGCTCGGTGACGACCCAGGCGTTGGTGGACTCTGGTGCTGGTGGTTTGTTCATTGATAGTGTGTTCGCTGCCACCAATTCCATTCCTCTGCAGGCTCGGGGTTCACCTCTGGCTCTTGAGGCGATAGACGGCAGACCCCTTCTGCCGCCACACGTGACTCATGAGACCCTTCCAGTGGGGTTAGCCATTGGTGCCGTTCACAGAGAGTCGGTCTGCTTCCAGGTTATTTCGTCTCCACACTACTCGGTGGTCTTGGGGTACCCCTGGCTCCAGAAGCATAATCCGATTTTCGATTGGAGATCGGCCGAGATCCTCTCGTGGTCACCGCAGTGTGGGGCTAGTTGCATCCATGGGCCTGTCAAGTTGCTGTGTACTTCCTCGGACTCTCTGTTGCCCCCTGAATACGAGGAGTACCGGGATGTATTCGATAAGGTGCGCGCGGTTGCCCTACCTCCGCACCGCCCATACGATTGTGCCATCGAGTTACAATCTGGTGCCGTTCCTCCTCGTGGCAAAGTCTATCCACTGTCGGTAGCAGAGAATGAGGCCATGGAGGAGTACGTGAGGGAGGCGCTTTCACGCGGTCACATTCGCAAATCCTCGTCCCCGGCAGGGGCTGGATTTTTCTTTGTGAAAAAGAAGGGCGGTGAGTTGAGGCCTTGCATCGATTACAGGGGTCTCAATCGCATCACGATCAAGAACGCTTACCCGATACCCTTGATTTCCGAGCTGTTCGACCGTCTTAAAGGGGCTACGGTCTTTACCAAACTCGACCTGAGGGCGGCATATAACCTCGTAAGGATCAAGGCGGGCGATGAGTGGAAGACCGCGTTTAACACCAGGACCGGTCATTATGAATCCTTGGTTATGCCCTTTGGGCTGTGCAATGCGCCCGCAGTCTTTCAGGAATTCATCAACGATGTTTTCCGTGACCTGTTGCAGCAGTGTGTGGTGGTCTATTTGGATGACATCCTGGTATATTCTGAGTCCATGGAGACCCACATTCTGGATGTCAAACGTGTGTTGCAACGGTTACGAGAGAACAAGCTGTTCGGTAAGCTTGAGAAATGCGAATTTCACCGATCCCAGGTAACCTTCTTAGGTTACATCATTTCCGCTGAAGGGTTCTCCATGGATCCTGAGAAGGTTTCGGCTGTCTTACAGTGGCCCCAGCCCAGTGGTCTTCGTTCCCTGCAGCGCTTTTTGGGCTTCGCCAATTATTATCGGAAGTTCATCAGGGACTTTTCCATGCTAGCCAAACCTCTCACGGATCTGACCAGGAAGGGCAGTAATTCCCAGGTCTGGCCGCCCGAGGCCATCCGAGCTTTTGAGGCTCTAAAGTCCGCCTTTGTGTCGGCTCCGATTCTGTCGCATCCCAACCCTGGGTTGCCCTTTGTCCTCGAGGTGGACGCGTCCGAGACGGGAGTAGGCGCCCTTCTGTCTCAGCGTAGAACACCAGAGGGTCCTCTGCTTCCTTGTGGGTTTTACTCCCGGAAACTGTCTTCTGCTGAGTGCAACTACCAGATTGGTGACAGGGAGTTATTGGCCATCGTGCAGGCTCTTAAAGAATGGAGGCACTTGCTCGAGGGTTCGGTGGTTCCGGTCCTCATCCTGACGGACCACAAGAATCTGACCTACCTTTCTGAGGCCAAGAGATTGACACCACGTCAGGCCAGATGGGCTCTGTTCTTGTCACGTTTTAATTACGTGGTCTCCTACCTACCCGGTTCCAAGAACATCAGGGCGGATGCCTTATCACGGCAGTACTCCGACCTGTCCAGGGAGGAGTCGATTCCGACTTCGGTCATACCTCCGAATCAGATCCTGGCCGCCATTCGCACCAGCCTGACCTCTCCTCTGGGTGAGCAGATTTTGGCGGCTCAAGCCGGTGCTCCCTCTGGGAGACCCAACGGCAGATGTTTTGTGCCTGAGGAGTTGCGCACTCGGTTGTTGCGAACCTACCATAACTCCAAGACCGCGGGGCATCCTGGAAAGAATCAGCTGTCCTGGGCTGTTTCACGTCTGTTCTGGTGGCCTTCCCTACGTGCCGACATCGCCGCATATGTAGCGGCATGCTCCGTTTGTGCCCAGAGTAAGTCCCCTCGGCACCTTCCGGTGGGTCTTCTGCAACCCTTAGCCACCGGGGAGCGCCCATGGTCACACCTGGGGATGGATTTCATTGTGGACCTCCCTGCATCCCGAGGCCATACGGTCATTCTCATGATTGTGGATCGGTTTTCCAAAATGTGCCACTGTGTTCCTCTCAAGAAGTTACCCTCTGCACAGGAGTTGGCCACGATTTTTGCCAGGGAGGTCTTCCGGTTGCACGGTTTGCCCAAGGAGATTGTGTCGGATCGGGGGAGTCAGTTTGTGTCCAGGTTCTGGCGCGCCTTTTGCTCCCAGTTGGGGATTCATCTCTCCTTCTCCTCGGCCTACCACCCTCAGTCCAATGGGGCCGCAGAACGATCCAATCAGGCCTTGGAGCAATTCCTTCGTTGCTATGTCTCCGATCACCAAGACAATTGGGTTGACCTCCTGCCTTGGGCTGAGTTTGCCAGGAACACGGCGGTGAACTCTTCCTCTGGGACGTCTCCCTTCTTGGCCAACTATGGGTTCCAACCTGCCGTGTTACCGGAGGTATTCTCTCCCCAGGATATTCCGGCTGTGGAGGATCACCTTTCCGTTCTACGTGCTTCTTGGGTACAGATCCAGAAGTCCCTTGAGGTCTCTGCGCAGCGCCAGAGATTCCAGGCTGATCGCAGACGAGCGCCTGCTCCTTCCTACCAGGCCGGAGACCGTGTATGGTTGTCCACCCGCAACCTCAACCTTCGAGTGCCCACTCCCAAGCTGGCGCCTCGCTTTGTTGGTCCCTTCCGAGTGCTTCGCAGGGTAAATCCGGTAGCCTATGCCCTTGCGCTTCCTCCTGCCATGCGGATCTCCAACGTGTTTCATGTCTCCCTGTTGAAGCCACTGGTGTGTAATCGTTTCACTTCCTCGGTTCCTCGGCCTCGTCCGGTCCAAGTGGGCAATCGTGAGGAGTATGAGGTGAGCAATATCCTGGACTCTCGCCTGGTCCGCGGTCGGGTGCAGTTTTTGGTTCATTGGCGTGGTTATGGTCCTGAGGAGCGTTCCTGGGTTCCCTCCGCAGATGTCCATGCTCCTGCCTTGCTCCGAGCCTTCCATGCACGCTTCCCTCAAAAACCGTTCTTTACTCCGCGGAGGAGGGGCCCTTGAGGGGGAGGTACTGTCATGGTCTTACCTCCTTGCTGTTCTCCTTCGTTTGACATGTGCTGGCGGCCATCTTGGTTTCTGGGTTTCTTGTAGCCTCCCACCCTGCGGCTCCTCCTTCCCACTGGGAGGAGCTGGATGCCTAGCTCATATATATAGGAGGTCTGTGGCTCAGTTCCCTGCTTGGTCCTCCTGTGTTCACATGCTACTAAGACTGCTGCTACTTCTGGTTCCTGTTCCTGGCTTCGTCTGACTACCCTGTTGGTTCCTGATCCTGGCTTCGTCTGACTACCCTGTTGGTTCCTGATCCTGGCTTCGTCTGACTACCCTGTTGGTTCCTGATCCTGGCTTCGTCTGACTACCCTGTTGGTTCCTGATCCTGGCTTCGTCTGACTACCCTGCTGGTTCCAGACCCCTGGCTTCGCAAAGACTCTGCATCGGTTTCGCCATCCGTTTGGACTTTTGCTTTATAGCTTGTTTTTCAATAAAGCTGTCTTATTTTCACTTATCTGTTGTTGTACGTCTGGTTCATGGTTCCGTGACAACATGCGCCAGGCAAGGGATGTGCGTCAAACCGGCTAGGCCCAGAGCTGCTATGAGATTTCGCCCGTTATCGCACACCACCAGGCCGGGCTTGAGGCTCGCTGGCAGCAACCACTCATTTGTCTGCTGTTCCATGCTCCTCCACAACTCCTGCGCGGTGTGTGGTTTGTCCCCCAAACAGGCAAGTTGTAAAACTGCCTGCTGTCGTTTAGCCCTGGCCGTGCTGAAGTTGGTGGTGAAGGTATTACGCTGTCCGGATGAGGAGGCGGTAGAGGATGAGGTAGCGGAGTAGGATGAGTTAGGAACAGGAGGCAAACTGAAGCGCCCTGCAATCCTCGGTGGTGGAAGGACATGTGCCAAATTGCTATCCGCCTCAGGCCCATCCACCACTGCATTTACCCAGTGTGCCGTTAGGGAGATATAACGCCCCTGACCGTGCTTACTGGTCCACGTATCGGTAGTTAGGTGGACCTTGGCACAGATGGCGTTGCGCAGTGCACACCTGATTTTTTCCCCCACTTGGTTGTGCAGGGAAGGGATGGCTTGCCTGGAAAAGTAGTGGCGGCTGGGCACGACGTACTGTGGGACAGCCACCGACATAAGCTTTTTAAAACTGGGCGTCTCCACCAGACGGAATGACAGCATTTCAAAGGCCAATTATTGTGAAATGCTGGCATTCAGGGCCAGGGATCGCGGGTGGGTAGGGGGGTACTTCCTCTTCCTCTCAAGTGTTTGGGAGATGAAAAGCTGAACGCTTCCACGGGACATTGTGGAGATGGTTGTTGGTGACCCAGGTGGTGGTGTTGCTGACAGATCGTCTGTTTGCGGGGTGGCAGGTGCCGGTATGACTACAGAGGTGGCTGGAGCGGCCGAGACTGCAGCAGAAGAGGAAGCAGGATGAGCCAGAGACGTTTCTTGGTTTTGAAGGTGTGTACTCCACTGCAGCTCGTGCTTTGCACTTAGATGCCTGATCATGCAGGTTGTGCTCAGGTTGAGAAGGTTTATGCCTCGCTTCAGGCTCTGATTGCACAGGGTGCAAACCATTAGTGTCCTGTCATCAGCACATTTTCTAAAGAACTTCCACGCTAGAGAACTCTTTTGAGCTGACTTTGGTGCGCTCGTTCCCTTGCTGCGTTGGGCAGTAGCAGGCGTAGTGTCTAGGGTACGGCCGCTCCGCTTCTGCACCCTGCTCCCTCTTCTGCTGTGCTGGTGGCTCTGTGCGACCACCGCCTCTTCCTCCAAACTACTCAGGTCACCTGCATGACCTTCATTCCATGTGGGGTCGAGGACCTCATCGTCCTCCACATCATCTTCCACCCAGTCTTCACCCCTGCCCTCCCTGTCGGTCTCCACAATGCTGAACGCCGCAGCAGTTGGCACCTGCATTTCGTCATCATCGGAGACGTGCTGTGATGGTCCTTCCATGTACTCATCTTGAGAAATAAGTGGTTGGGCATCGCTGCACTCAATCTCTTCCACTTCTGGGGCAGTTCTAGGTGGATGGCCCTGGGAAACCCTGCTGACAGAGTCCTCAAAAAGAATAAGAGACTGCTCTATGGCTTGGGGCTCAGACTGCTTGCCTGATTTGCAAGGGGGTGAGGTGAAAGACGGTTGGACATTGGCTGCAGGTGCCAACTCTGACCTTTCTGCAGTAGACTGGGTGGGAGACAATGTGAAGGAACTGGAGGCACTGTCAGCAGCAAACCAATCTACTATCGCCTCTCTGTGTTCTGGCCTCATCACTTCTAGAGGCGTATGATGCCCTACCAAATACTGATGCAGGTTCTGTCGCCTACTCACACTTGAGGAAGGTGTTTCACTTGTGCGTGTAGCTGGCACAGATCGACCACGTCCTCTCCTTGCAACAGGAGCTCTAGCAGCAGCACCACCACGACCCAGGCCACGGCCCCTATTTGACGCTCTCCTCATATTTCTGAAATTTAAGATCTTGCCCTAGAAAGGTCTTTATTGAATAGCGGAACAAAAGAACAACAGTATCGCACGGGTGTATCTCACAGTCAAATATGCAAACTATGCCGCAATTTAATGTTTTTTACACCAAAAGGGTGTGTATTGAATAGCGGAATAGGATAAAAAACTGTGTATCTCACACGTACAAACACAGACTAGGCCCGATTAAATTTTTTCTACCCTAAAGGGAGGATGAGGAAGAGGAGTATGGAACAGGCAGCACCCTCAAATCTTCAGAAGTATGAGATGAACCCCAAAAACTTGGAAAGGTGGATCTCACACGTACCGACACAGACTATTCCGCAATTTAATTGAGCCCCAAAGGTTTTTATTGAATAGCGGAATAGGAAATATGATCAAAAAAAAGTGTATGTTTTTCACACGTACAGAAGCACACTAGGCCCCAATTGCTATTGTTTGTACACCTAAAAGGATGGATGAGGAGGAGGAGGAGGAGGAGTATAGAACAGGCAGCACCCTCAAAGCTTCAGAAGTATGAGATGAACCCCAAAAACTTGGAAAGGTGGATCTCACACGTACCGACACAGACTATTCCGCAATTTAATTGAGCCCCAAAGGTTTTTATTGAATAGCGGAATAGGAAATATGATCAAAAAAAAGTGTATGTTTTTCACACGTACAGAAGCACACTAGGCCCCAATTACTATTGTTTGTACACCTAAAAGGATGGATGAGGAAGAGGAGGAGGAGGAGTATAGAACAGGCAGCACCCTCAAAGCTTCAGAAGTATGAGATGAACCCCAAAAACTTGGAAAGGTGGATCTCACACGTACCGACACAGACTATTCCGCAATTTAATTGAGCCCCAAAGGTTTTTATTGAATAACGGAATAGGAAATATGATCAAAAAAAGTGTATGTTTTTCACACGTACAGAAGCACACTAGGCCCCAATTACTATTGTTTGTACACCTAAAAGGATGGATGAGGAGGAGGAGGAGGAGGAGTATAGAACAGGCAGCACCCTCAAAGCTTCAGAAGTATGAGATTGTGTTCACTGTACCCCAAAAAGAATGTGTTCACTGTACCCCACAAAGATTGTGTTCACTGTACCCCACAAAGGTTTTGTTCACTGCACCCCACAAAGATTGTGTTCACTGTACCCCACAAAGGTTTTGTTCACTGCACCCCACAAAGATTGTGTTCACTGTACCCCACAAAGATAGTGTTCACTGCACCCCAAAAGGATTGTCTTCTCTGCACCCCACAAAGATTGTGTTCACTGTACCCCACAAAGGTTTTGTTCACTGTACCCCACAAAGATTGTGTTCACTGCACTCCAAAAGGATTGTCTTCACTGCACCCCACAAAGATTGTGTTCACTGTACCCCACAAAGGTTTTGTTCACTGCACCCCACAAAGATTGTGTTCACTGTACCCCACAAAGGTTTTGTTCACTGCACCCCACAAAGATTGTGTTCACTGTACCCCCCAAAGATTTTGTTCACTGCACCCCACAAGGATTGTTTGTCTTCACTGCACCCCACAAGGATTGTCTTCACTGCACCCCACAAGGATTGTCTTCACTGCACCCCACAAAGATTGTGTTCACTGCACCCCACAAAGGTTTTGTTCACTGCACCCCACAAAGATTGTGTTCACTGCACCCCACAAAGATTGTGTTCACTGCACCCCAAAAGGATTGTCTTCTCTGTACCCCACAAAGATTGTGTTCACTGTACCCCACAAAGGTTTTGTTCACTGCACCCCACAAAGATTGTGTTCACTGTACCCCACAAAGGTTGTGTTCACTGCACCCCACAAAGATTGTGTTCACTGCACCCCACAAAGATTGTGTTCACTGTACCCCACAAAGGTTTTGTTCACTGCACCCCACAAAGGTTTTGTTCACTGCACCCCCCAAAGATTTAGTTCATTGCACCCCACAAGGATTGTCTTCACTGCACCCCACAAGGATTGTCTTCACTGCACCCCACAAAGATTGTGTTCACTGTACCCCACAAAGATTGTGTTCACTGCACTCCAAAAGGATTGTCTTTACTGCACCCCACAAAGATTGTGTTCACTGCACCCCACAAAGATTGTGTTCACTGCACCCCACAAGGATTGTCTTCACTGCACCCCACAAGGATTGTCTTCACTGCACCCCACAAAGATTGTGTTCACTGTACCCCACAAAGATTTTGTTCACTGCACCCCACAAAGATTGCGTTCACTGTACCCCACAAAGATTTTGTTCACTGCACTCCAAAAGGATTGTCTTCACTGCACCCCACAAAGATTGTGTTCACTGTACCCCACAAAGGTTTTGTTCACTGCACCCCACAAAGATTGTGTTCACTGTACCCCACAAAGGTTTTGTTCACTGCACCCCACAAAGATTGTGTTCACTGTACCCCACAAAGATTGTGTTCACTGTACCCCACAAAGGTTTTGTTCACTGCACCCCACAAAGATTGTGTTCACTGTACCCCACAAAGGTTGTGTTCACTGCACCCCACAAAGGTTTTGTTCGCTGCACCCCACAAAGATTGTGTTCACTGCACCCCACAAAGATTGTGTTCACTGTACCCCACAAAGGTTTTGTTCACTGCACCCCACAAAGATTGTGTTCACTGTACCCCACAAAGATTGTGTTCACTGCACTCCAAAAGGATTGTCTTCACTGCACCCCACAAAGATTGTGTTCACTGTACCCCACAAAGGTTTTGTTCACTGCACCCCACAAAGATTGTGTTCACTGTACCCCACAAAGGTTTTGTTCACTGCACCCCACAAAGATTGTGTTCACTGTACCCCCCAAAGATTTTGTTCACTGCACCCCACAAGGATTGTCTTCACTGCACCCCACAAGGATTGTCTTCACTGCACCCCACAAAGATTGTGTTCACTGCACCCCACAAAGGTTTTGTTCACTGCACCCCACAAAGATTGTGTTCACTGTACCCCCCCAAAGATTTTGTTCACTGCACCCCACAAGGATTGTCTTCTCTGCACCCCACAAAGATTGTGTTCACTGTACCCCCCAAATATTTTGTTCACTGCACCCCACAAGGATTGTCTTCACTGCACCCCACAAGGATTGTCTTCACTGCACCCCACAAAGATTGTGTTCACTGCACCCCACAAAGATTTTGTTCACTGCACTCCAAAAGGATTGTGTTCACTGCACCCCAAAAAGATTGTGTTCACTGCAGCCCACACACAGAAAAATGGATGTGGATCACTGACACCTGCCTATCTCCTATCCCACACCACACAGCAATATCGATTGTAGTTTGTAGAACACACTTTCCCTAAAATTCAGCAGACTCTGTCCCTAACAGGATTGAGAAGAGATCGTAGATCAGGAGAACTAAGTGCAGACCCCACCCCACACAGCAATATCGATTGTAGTTTGTAGAACACACTGACCCTATAATTCAGCAGACTCTATCCCTAAAATGCCTACAACTCGCCCTGCCTAAACACTCCGACCTGTCCCTCAATTCTATCTTTCCCTAATCAGCAGCCAGCACGTTGATGTGTGCTCTGTCCCTGATCTAAGCAGCATAATGACGCCGCTGCGGCTGCCTCGAACTTATAAAGACTTGGTCACATGCTTCAGACGGCCTATCACAGCTACTGAGACATTTGCAGGCATGGCTGGGATGGCTTAAGGCACACCAGTTAAACGATTGTTGATTGGCTGTTGAAAGCCCGCCATGAAAAGAGCGCCAAAGCATGCAAAACCCGGAAATAAAACGACCGAACACGGATTTTTACCCGAATATACAGTAAAGTGTCCGTGTTCGTGTTCGGGTAACAAAAATCCAATTATTCGGTACGAACACGAATAATACAGTCCGTGTTCGCTCAACACTATTCAGGAGCAGTACAGCTGGGTTTTCCCTTCATCACATGAAGCTGCCTTAGGTGGACTTCACCGGCAGGTTCGGCAGGTTTTTGCAGGACCTTGCAGGGGTGCTCAGGTTAAACTGTGAGTGTGGATGCACTTAGAAATAGAGTTTAAACATAGTTTGTTGGCCAGCCTTTCCCAGGTTTCTCTGCATTTGCTCTGTACTCTAGTCCTAATGATCCCTTTATAATTACTTTTCTTTATTTGTTTCTTTTACTCAATTTTGCTGTTTACTTCAATATTTCATCAGCATTCCCAATACTTGTAGTGCATAAAGGCTTTTACACCTCTGCTGTCCCTTTGGACCAGGGGTGGTTATCTGCCTCTATTTAGAAAAAAAAATATCCTGCTTCTAGGCTTGGAAACAGCTAACTTCCCAAAAAGGCTACATAATATATAGTATAAATATTAAAAAGGTTTCATATTTTAATACAATGAAAGCAAAAAGTGATCTTTTTATTCCTCACAGATTTTTTTTTTTTTTGTCAGCTACGCACTTTGGGGAACATTTATCAATTTTGTTGCACAGAAAGAAGGAGCCCACCACACTCTAGGGGAAGGGGCCTTTGACTGGATAGAAGCATGGCAGCTCTAGTGTGGGGTTCCCCCTTAGGGTCCTAGCTGGGTGGGCTATGTGGGGGGGGGGGGTATATTAGCACTAGTAGGCGGGAGCACATTCTCTTTGGAATTCTGCTCCAGCATGGGAAGCTCCAAAATCCTTGTTTCACAGTTACAAGTCAATTATTGCGTTAGTTCACTTCAAATTTACTCACTTCCACTGGTTTTCATGAATTACTTGGGCTTCCTTTCTCTCATTTTTTCCCTTGTCCTCCTAGAATACCAACTTCTTTGTCACCATGTTCATCCCTAGACATAACAAGCAGTCCCATTGCATTGGAAAAAAAATTGCCCTGATTTGGGCTTTAAATATAGTTTGCTTCTTGGCCAGCCTTTCCCAGATGTTTCTTCTTGTGGTACATTCCCCTGCCCTCTAATCTTATTCAGCTCTTGCTTAATTACTTTTCTTTTGTTATTTACTTTACACGGTTTTGTTGTCTCTGTGTATCTATGTTCTCTTCAAACTTTCATTAGCAATCCCAATACGTGTGGTGCACTGAGGGGAACGTTTATTACTTCTGTTGCACAGCACAGAAATGCTAAACAGGAACAGTGGGACAGATTGTGTGACAGATTTACTACTGTATTACACCTCAAAGCAGTACCAAATCCAGTTTTGTATGATGCATAAGTAAAGTTTTTTTTTTTTTTTTTACTTCCTTATTTTTCCTAATTTCTTCTATTATTTGTCTCTCCTCCTAGTGGGAGGGTTTCCACTGTAGGCCTACTGAGGAAGCCCAATTACTAGCCACAATGCATCTAGGAGGGAGGAGCCGAGCCGATGACATCACACTACTGTCTTGCCGAGATACAGTGGTGAGCAGGCTGATGACAGTATTTGTATAGCGCTTTATTATTATAATTTTGGAAATGTATTTTATTGCGGGGATTTTAAATAAATTTAGAAGGTGGAGTACACTATGTTTGTGCCTTTGTGCTCCATGTGATGCACATTTGGAGTTTTATAATTACACTTAGAAGCAGATGGTACATTTATCCTGAATTTCTGAGGAGGATTGAGGTGACGTTCCTTGAGGAAAGGCATCACTAGAATAATACAGAAGAGTGTGTGTTCTTTATATAATTAAGGTGAGCAGGTTTTTCACCTGGTGGGGGATGTGCACAGATACATGAAGGAGTGAAGACACTTGGTGTTTTTTCTTTTTTGTTATGAACACTGGACTATTTTCTTGAAGTTTCATTTCCCTCTAGTTCCTCCTGTTTTATAATTAAACAGGCTGTTCGCATAGCCTTGTTTCCATGTAGAAGTATGGCTTTTTGGCCACAATTCTTCCATGAAGAGCACTTCTGGCCAGGCTTCTCTGGATAGTCAAAGGGTGAACCTGGGCTCCACTGGTCTCTGCAAGTTCTGTGCTGATGATGATGGCACTACTGGACATCTTCCCATGTCAAAGGGAAGTAAGAATGATGTGTCTTTCATCTGCTGCATTACGTTTCCTTGGCCAATCAATGAGTCTATGGCTATTTGGTATCCTTCAAAGCTAAGAAATACAAGCAGATACATGTCCATCATGCCATACCATCAGGGAGCTGTGTGATTGGCCCCAAATTTATTCTGCAGCAGACCCCTCAACATATAGCCAATGTCATTAAGAACTATCTTCAGTGTAAAGAAGAACAAGGAGCCCTGAAAGTGAGGGTTTGGCCCCCACAGAGCCCTGATCTCAACAACACTGAGTCTGTCTGGGATTACATGAATAGACAGAAGGATTTGAAGCAGCCTACTTCCACAAAAGATCTGTGGTTAATTCTGCAAGATGCCAAATTCCTTCAAAACTGTCTGCAAACATGCCTAGAAGAATCAATGCTGGTTTGAAGCCAAAGGGTAGTCACACCAAAAAAGTATTTGATATAGATTTTTCTTCTGTTCGCTCACTTTGCATTTTGTAAATTGATTATGAAACCAGATATTGGTACTTTTAGCAGCGTAGGAAGGTGCCAAGTCCTGCTGGAAAATGAAATCAGCATCTCCATAAAGCTAGATAAAAATGGTAAAAAGCGCTGGTATCCCTGAATATAAAATAGATATCAATGGTGCACCAATTTTCTGAAAATTATATAAATGTTTAAAATACAAATATCTGTGACCAATTAATTAATGTTATAAAAAAAATTAATATAAGGTGCAATGCCTGGTGTTTGTCTGTGACAAGGAATAAATTAAGGTAAATAGTAACTTATTCTTAAAAAAATGGTAAAAAATATGTAGGTTAAATTTTATAACCACTAATCATATATACCATCATAAACCTTTTTTGTAAAGTGCTAGTGCCACAGAATATATTGTGCAAACTCAATAAGGTGCTAAAAGGTGCAATAAAGAATCAATAAAGTGCTAGTGATCACTTAATAAACTTCTAATTAGAAAACGTATGTGAATAAAAACGCATATACAAAATAATGTATGAATTAAATTGGAAATTGGTTCCACATATATAAAATAAGGTGCATTTCTAAGGTGCAACTTAATAAACTTCTAATTAAAAAACGTATGTGAAAAAACGCATATACAAAATAGTGTATGAATTAAATTGGAAATTGGTTCCACATATACAAAATAAGGTGCATTTCTAAGGTGCTCGAAGGGTTAAAGCAGTGATCCAACAAAGACAGTTCGTGCAAGGTAGTGAATGATATTGCTTGAATATCAGGTGCTCCAGTGCATAAAGATGATAATCTTTTCCTCTTACCGGATACAGGTGGGTCACACAGACCCCACAAGCCTGTGATCCCTTTATCCTTTGGTGGATCAAACCATAGGAACACCTCCTCTCCTCTTGGATATTAGTTGAATGACTCCAAAAAGTTAATTAGCTCCTTCTCCTCACTCCTCAAAATAATTACCTCTCACAGGTGTTTTTTTAAAGTCCATGTGCAGGGAGACAAATAGAAAGCCAAAAATAGTGTAATACTGCAACTTTATTAACAAATATACATCTAGTTAAAAAGTGGCTGCTTACTATTAGTTGTGCCCACCCGGCACAGGGCAATAGGCATTGGTTGCTATAGGTCACTGGATGGGGACAGGAACTGCAGACTCCTGCTGTTTATCCCTCTGTGTTGCTCCCTGTAGCGTGCAACGGTGCCAATAGGCGATCCGATCTGTGTACCAGTGCCTGTGGTTAGGAGTAGTGTTGAGCGAACACGGACTGTATTATTCGTGTTCGTACCGAATAATTGGATTTTTGTTACCCGAACATGGACCCGAAAACTTTACTGTATGTTCGGGTTTAAAATCCGTGTTCGGTCATTTTATTTCCGGGTGTGTATGTATTGGCGCGCTTTTAATGGCGGGCTTTCAACAGCCAATAAACAAGCGTTTAACTGGTGTGCCTTAAGCCATCCCAGCCATGCCTACAAATGTATTAGTAGCTGTGATTGGCCATCTGAAGCATGTGACCAAGTCTTTATAAGTTCGAGACCGAGCGCCGCTGCGTCATTCTGCTGTAGTACAGGGACAGAGCACACATCATACGTGCTGGCTGCTGATTAGGGA
This sequence comes from Pelophylax lessonae, assembly GCF_965119305.1. Lineage (NCBI taxonomy): Eukaryota > Metazoa > Chordata > Amphibia > Anura > Ranidae > Pelophylax > Pelophylax lessonae. The sequence goes on along the minus strand of NC_138776.1, from coordinate 188,380,034 downwards.
CAGACAGTCATAAATTATATTGTCAAAAAGGACAGATCCTGCACATGCTGATATACAACAAGTACAAAGAGGAGTACTTCACCAGCCCATGGCGCTGTCCATGTGTTCACCTCCTTTGTTTGTATGTTTTTTAGCTGAAATGTCCTGGTTGCTGCTGCTCCTCTCTCACTCCACTGGGGGGGGGGGGGGGGGGGGGGGGCGGATCAAAACAATTCAAATCTGTAAAGAAAAGCGCACGCAACCTCGGGCAATAACGCTTTAATAAAGGACAATAACACAGTACATTGTAATTGCACTCACACTTTTCCTTTAAGACAATTGCTTTACAGCATTCCAACAGGAGCTACTCGCTCCTCCCGTCCCTCCAGATGGTGACTCTGCGGTCTCCTCATTCGCGGCTGCCGCCGCTGTATCCCTGCTCTCCTTCACTTCCTGTGTTGCCTGGTCACCGGATGCCGGTTCTAGTGCGCCTGCACACTATACCGACGTGATCTAAGGCGCCTCAGGAGAGCCTCAGCCAAAGCCGGAGCCACAAGTTGTACGGAGCTGCGAGGTGGGAGATTCAAGACACGGGTGCACTGCCTCTGCTGTTACTACGGACAACGCGTTTCGGAGACAGAGCCTCCTTCCTCAGGTCCCACCTTGCTTCCTGCTAACGCCCCTCCCTATATACCCGGGATACCATCGGCCCTAATTATTTAATTGTGTATTCTTAAAGGGGCCAGTAACCAATAATCCTTATCCACCTTGGCTGGGACGGGAGAAGCAAGGGGCTATCCACTTTTAAAAAACATATTAAAAAACATATATTAAAAATACAGTTTAAGATACAATTTAAGATACAATTTAAAATACAATTTAAAACAGTACAATACCAGCGCAGACATTAACCAGAGCTATTATAGTTACATGTTTGGATATCACATTCCCTACATAGCAATGGTTGTCTCCTGCTAAAAATACATAAACGTATCCTAAAAGTATATATGTTTATAAGACTCTAAGCTACATCAGCATTTCCTAATACCAATAGTCGACAGGTCATATTAATTCCACATTATCTCTCATCCATCTACCAGAATAATTTCATAAGTCAGGATAATACACATAATAAATAAAAATACTAGTCTCAAAAAAATTCAATAAGATAAGATTCAATTCCATATGGCACATATGCAAATATCAATTAGTATATGAGGATACTACTCCATATAGGCCAACCAAATATACTACACGGCAGTTGTTTATATTTCTAATATATATATATACACATATATATATATATATATACACACACACATGAGAAATACATATACATATGCCTACACATACCCATCGGTGGTGACACCCTGAGTATCCCCAAATATATATCTGTACATATACACCTACTCTCATACCCGGCTGCTCAGATATTGTTGTGTGGGCACGAATGCGCATATGCCTCCGTGCACACTTCACAGACACATGGCCGGGCAGGGACTGTGTTCCCTACCCTTAGTAACCATGTGTATGTGCATGTGCTAGAACCCACTCTACCATGCCCACACCTCCGTTCTAATATGTCAAATAATCGTGTTGACTTCCAGCTCCTCATTGAGCCCACCCGGCGACATGGACCCAAGCGTAAAGATCCAGAATGTTTCTTGCTTGCACAGGATCGAAAACCTTTCACCTTCTGGGAGAGTCATAGATATGGCTTCAATCCCAAATAGTTCCAGGCCTGCAGTATCCCCACCATGCGCTTTACAGAAGTGTCAGAGGCAGTGCACCCGTGTCTTGAATCTCCCACCTCGCAGCTCCGTACAACTTGTGGCTCCGGCTTTGGCTGAGGCTCTCCTGAGGCGCCGTAGATCACGTCGGTATAGTGTGCAGGCGCACTAGAACCGGCATCCGGTGACCAGGCAACACAGGAAGTGAAGGAGAGCGGGGATACAGCGGCAGCAGCCGCAAATGAGGAGACCGCAGAGTCACCATCTGGAGGGACGGGAGGAGCGAGTAGCTCCTGTTGGAATGCTGTAAAGCGATTGTCTTAAAGGAAAAGTGTGAGTGCAATTCCAATGTACTGTGTTATTGTCCTTTATTAAAGCGTTATTGCCCGAGGTTGCTTTTCTTTACAGATTTGAATAAATTATATTGTGTCCGAAAAGAATTCAGAATCAGGGACAGGTCAGAGTGCTGCAGGCAGGGTGAGTTGTTAGGGCATTTTAGGGCCAGGCTGGAGATAGGCAGAGTCAGTGTTCTACAATCGATTTTGCTGTGTGGGGGGTTTGCAGTGCCGGCAGTGACCGATCTTATCGATCATTTTAGGGTGAGGCTGGAGATAGGCAGGGTCAGTGGTCCACATCGATTTTGCTGTGTGTGGGGTGGTGTGAACACAATCTCTTTGCCCGCTGAGGAGGACGGAGAAAAAAGTATTTTTTATCAGTCAGTTGTGTGCAGCTTTTTTCCTTCAGTGCTGCTGACTGTGATAATACACTGCTGTGTTCACATGTGCTATTATTGAGTGATTTCAAAATTTATACACTTTTTTCTATTCCACTATTCAATATACACCCTTTTGGGTTAAAAAAATTAAATTGTGGCATAGTCTGTACTAATCTATTTAAAAATTACAAACTTAAATTTTCTTTTTTTTTTTTCCTCCATAGCCTGCAGCAGAGCTGACTGATATAAGACACTGCTGTTCACATGTGCTATTGAAAAATCACCAATTTTATATCATATTTTCTATTCCGCTATTCAATCTACACCTTTGGGGTAAAAACAATTAAATTGCGGGATAGTCTGTATCGGTACGTGTGAGATACACCTTTCCAATTTTTGGGGCGCATCTCATACCGCCGTGGATTGCAGGGTGCTTCAGTCTGCCTCCTGCCTGTTCCGAACTCCTCCTACTCCTCATCCTGCCTTTGGGGGTACAAAAAATAGTAATTTGGGCCTAGTCTGGGTCTGTACGTGTGAGATACATACACCTTTTGATATCATATTTTCTATTCCGCTATTCAATCTACACCTTTGGGGTAAAAACAATTAAATTGCGGGATAGTCTGTATCGGTACGTGTGAGATACACCTTTCCAATTTTTGGGGCGCATCTCATACCGCCGAGGATTGCAGGGTGCTTCAGTCTGCCTCCTGCCTGTTCCGAACTCCTCCTACTCCTCATCCTGCCTTTGGGGGTACAAAAAATAGTAATTTGGGCCTAGTCTGGGTCTGTACGTGTGAGATACATACACCTTTTGATATCATATTTTCTATTCCGCTATTCAATCTACACCTTTGGGGTAAAAACAATTAAATTGCGGGATAGTCTGTATCGGTACATGTGAGATACACCTTTCCAATTTTTGGGGCGCATCTCATACCGCAGAGGATTAAAGGGTGCTTCAGTCTGCCTCCTGCCTGTTCCGAACTCCTCCTACTCCTCATCCTGCCTTTGGGGGGTACAATAAATAGTAATTTGGGCCTAGTCTGGGTCTGTACGTGTGAGATACATACACCTTTTGATATCATATTTTCTATTCCGCTATTCAATCTACACCTTTGGGGTAAAAACAATTAAATTGTGGGATAGTCTGTATCGGTACATGTGAGATACATCTTTCCAATTTTCGGGGCGCATCTCATACCGCCGAGGATTGCAGGGTGCTTCAGTCTGCCTCCTGCCTGTTCCGAACTCCTCCTACTCCTCATCCTGCCTTTGAGGGTACAAAAAATAGTAATTTGGGCCTAGTCTGGGTCTGTACGTGTGAGATACATACACCTTTTGATATCATATTTTCTATTCCGCTATTCAATCTACACCCTTGGGGTAAAAACAATTAAATTGCGGGATAGTCTGTATCGGTACGCGTGAGATACACCTTTCCAATTTTTGGGGCGCATCTCATACCACCGAGGATTGCAGGGTGCTTCATTTTGCCTCCTGTTCGGACCTCCTCCTACTCCTCATCCTCATCCTGCCTTTAGGGTACAAAAAATTGTAATCGGGGCCTAGTCTGTGTTTGTACGTGTGAGATACACCACCGTTTTGTAAAATTTTTCCTATTCCGCTATTCAATATACACCCTGTTTGAGTGTAAAAAATTAAATTACGGCATAGTCTGTATCGGTACATGTGAGATACACCTTTTTAAATTTGTTTGGTGCATCTCCTTCCACCGCCGAGGATTGCAGGGTGCTTCAGTTTGCCTCCTGTTCCGAACTCCTCCTACTCCTCTTCCTCATCCTGCCTTTAGGGTACAAAAAATTGTAATCGGGGCTTAGTCTGTGTTTGTACGTGTGAGATACACCACCGTTTTGTAAAATTTTTCCTATTCCGCTATTCAATATACACCCTTTTGGAGTGTAAAAAATTAAATTATGGCATAGTCTGTATCGGTACGTGTGAGATACACCATTTAAATTTGTTTGGCGCATCTCCTTCGACCGCCAAGGATTGCAGGGCGCTTTAGTTTGCCTTCTGTTCCGAACTCCTCCTACTCCTTTTCCTCTTCCTCCCTTTAGGGTACAAAAAATTTTAATCGGGGCCTAGTCTGTGTTTGTACGTGTGAGATACACAGTTTTTTATCCTTTTTTCTATTCAATATACACCCTTTTGGGGTAAAAAAAATTAAATTGCGGCATAGTTTGCATATTTGACTGTGAGATACACCCGTGCAATACTGTTGTTGTTTTGTTCCGCTATTCAATAAACACCTTTCTAGGGCAAGATCATGAATTACAGAAATATGAGGAGACTGTCAAATAGGGGCCGTGGCCTGGGTCGTGGTGCTGCTGGTAGAGCTCCTGTTGCAAGGAGAGGACGTGGTCGATCTGTGCCAGCTACACGCACAAGTGAAACACCTTCCTCAAGTGTGAGTAGGCGACAGAACCTGCAGCAGTATTTGGTAGGGCATTATGCGCCTCTACAAGTGTTGAGGCCAGAACAAGCAGAGGCGATAGTAGATTGGTTTGCTGCTGACAGTGCCTCCAGTTCCTTCACATTGTCTCCCACCCAGTCTACTGCAGAAAGGTCAGAGTTGGCACCTGCAGCCGATGTCCAACCGTCTTTCACCCCTTGCAAATCAGGCAAGCAGTCTGAGCCCCAAGTCATGCAGCAGTCTCTTCTTCTCTTTGATGACTTTGTCAGCAGGGTTTCCCAGGGCCATCCACCTAGCCCTGCCCCAGAAGTGGAAGAGATTGAGTGCAGCGATGCCCAACCACTTATTTCTCAAGATGAGTACATGGAAGGACCATCGCAGCACGTCTCCAATGATGACGAAATGCAGGTGCCAACTGCTGCGGCATTCAGAATTGTGGAGACCGACAAGGAGGGCAGGGGTGAAGACTGGGTGGAAGATGATGTGGAGGACGATGAGGTCCTCGACCCCACATGGAATAAAGGTCATGCAGGTGACCTGAGTAGTTTGGAGGAAGAGGCAGTGGTCGCAAAGAGCCACCAGCACAGCAGAAGAGGGAGCAGGGTGCAGAAGCGGAGCGGCCAGAGATGTATAGTAACGAAGTAGAACTACTTAAGTACTGTACTTAAGTACCGAAATGCGGTATCTGTACTTTCCTAGAGTAGAATTTTTTTCTCCTACTTCTACTTTTACTTCACTACATTTTTTCAATGATTTCGATACTTCTACTCAAGTATTTTTTTTTTGTGCTGCATAGTTACTCGTTACTTTTAAAAAAAATACCAGTGCCAGAACAGTAGATGGCAGGTTGCATAAAGCTCAAAAAAATGTGTATAATGTCATTTGTAAATCAGCGCATACGAAAATAAAGGCTGTGTATAATAAAAGCTGCTATACCAAATCTTTCCAATAAAAAGAAAATATGAAACAAACAAATAAATGGTGCTACAGCGCTTAAAGTGCATCAAGAAACTACTAACAAACACAGGTTAATCATTTGAATAAATCATTTGAAATAATAAAAACAATATGATGTTCAAACTTTTGACTTATTTCTTTAATAACTACATAACACAGTACTTGTACTTCTACTTTCAGTACTTGAGTAGAAATTTTTTTTCAAAACTACTGGTACTTTTTACTTTTAGTACTTAAGTAGCAAATTTTTTGAAAAAACTACTTGCAATACTTAAGTAAAAAAAATGTTGAATACTTTAGTACTTCTACTTAAGTAACTTTTTCTGCGAGCACTTCCACTTCTACTCAAGTAATTTTTTGATCGAGCACTTGTACTTTTACTCAAGTAGAAATTTCGAGTACTTTATACAAGTCTGGGAGCGGCCATGCCCTAGACACTACGCCTGCTACTGCCCAATGCAGCAAGGGAACGAGAGCACCAAATCAAGCTCAAAGGAGTTCTCTAACGTGGAAGTTCTTCAGAAAATGTGCTGATGACAGGACACAAGTGGTTTGCACCCTGTGCAATCAGAGCCTGAAGCGAGGCATAAACCTTCTCAACCTGAGCACAACCTGCATGATCAGGCATCTAAGTGCAAAGCACGAGCTGCAGTGGAGTAGACACCTTCAAAACCAAGAAAGGTCTCTGGCTCCTCCTGCTTCCTCTTCTGCTGCAGTCTCGGCCTCTCCATCCACATCTGTAGTGATACCGGCACCCGCCACCCCGCAAACAGACGATCTGTCAGCAACACCACCACCTGGGTCACCAACCATCTCCACAATGTCCCGTGGAAGCGTTCAGCGTTCCATCTCCCAAACACTTCAGAGGAAGAGGAAGTACCCCCCTACCCACCCGCAATCCCTGGCCCTGAATGCCAGCATTTCAAAATTCTTGGCCTTTGAAATGCTGTCATTCCGTCTGGTGGAGACGCACAGTTTTAAAAGCCTTATGTCGGTGGCTGTCCCACTGTACGTCGTGCCCAGCCGCCACTACTTTTCCAGGCAAGCCATCCCTTCCCTGCACAACCAAGTGGGGGAAAAAATCAGGTGTGCACAGCACAACGCCATCTGTGCCAAGGTCCACCTAACTACCGATACGTGGACCAGTAAGCACGGTCAGGGGCGTTATATCTCCCTAACGGCACACTGGGTAAATGCAGTGGCGGATGGGCCTGAGGCGGATAGCAATTTGGCGCATGTCCTTCCACCACCGAGGATTGCAGGGCGCTTCAGTTTGCCTCCTGTTCCTAACTCCTCCTACTCCGCTTCCTGATCCTCTACCGCCTCCTCATCCGGACAGCGTAACACCTTCACCACCAACTTCTGCATGGCCAGGGGTAAACGACAGCAGGCAGTTTTAAAACTTGCCTGTTTGGCGGAAAAACCACACACCGCACAGGAGTTGTGGAGGAGCATGGAACAGCAGACAAATGAGTGGTTGCTGCCAGCGAGCCTCAAGCCCGGCCTGGTGGTGTGCGATAACGGGCGAAATCTCATAGCAGCTCTGGGCCTAGCCGGTTTGACGCACATCCCTTGCCTGGCGCATGTGCTGAATTTGGTGGTGCAGAGGTTCCTTAAAAACTACCCCGATATGTCAGAGCTGCTGCAGAAAGTGCGGGCTGTCTGTGCGCACTTTCGGCATTCTCACCCTGCTGCTGCTCGCCTGTCAGCGCTGCAGCGCAACATCGGCCTTCCCGCTCACCGCCTCATATGTGACGTGCCCACAAGGTGGAACTCCACCTTGCACATGCTGGAAAGACTGTGCGAGTAGCAGCAGGCCATAGTGGAGTTTCAGCTGCAGCACACACGCGTGAGTCGCTCTGCGAAACAGCACCACTTCACCACCAATAACTGGGCCTCCATGCGAGACCTGTGTGCCTTGTTGCGCTGTTTTGAGTACTCCACCAACATGGCCAGTGCCGATGACGCCGTTGTCAGCTTAACTATCCCACTACTATGCCTCCTTCAAAAAACGATTCGGGCGATGATGGAAGAGGATGTGGCACAGTATGAGAAGGAGGAGGAGGAGGATGAAGAGGTAACATTTCCAAGGCTTTCAGGGCAGTCATTCGCAAGTGGCTCCAAGGGTGGGTTCCTGCACCCACAAACGCCAGGGACACAGTTGTCCAGCAGGGGCACAGTTCTGGAGGATGAGGAGGAGGAGATGGAGGAGGAGATGGAACCATGTTCACAGCAGGGTGGCACCCAGGCCAGCTCATGGCCATCACTGGTGCGTGGCTGGGGGGATACAGAGGACACAGATGATACACCTCCCACAGAGGACAGCCTTTCGTTGCCTCTGGGCAGCCTGGCACACATGAGTGATTACATGCTGCAGTGTCTCCACAACGACCGCCGAGTTGCCCATATTCTAACTTTTGCTGATTACTGGGTGGCCACGCTGCTGTATCCCCGCTACAAGGACAACGTACCGTCCTTAATTCACTCACTGGAGCGCGATCGCAAGATGCGCGAGTACAAGCGCACGCTGGTAGACGCGATGCTGCTGGCATTCCCACCTGACAGCGGGGCTACAGTGGAAGCACAAGGCCAAGGCAGAGGAGGAGGAGGAAGAGGTCGCCAATGCAACCAGGGCACCGCCAGCACCTCAGAAGGCAGGGTTAGCATGGCCGAAATTTGGAAAAGCTTTGTCAGCACGCCACAACAAACAGCAGCACCAGCAGCTCATATGGAACGTCTTAGCAGGAGGCAGCATTTCACCAACATGGTGGAGCAGTATGTGTGCACACGCCTACATGTAGTGAATGATGGGTCTGCCCCCTTCAACTTCTGGGTCTCCAAATTGGGCACATGTCCTGAGCTTGCCCTTTACGCCTTGGAGGTGCTGGCGTGCCCTGCAGCCAGTGTATTATCTGAACGTGTATTTAGCACGGCTGGGGGCGTTATCACAGACAAGCGCAGCCGCCTGTCCAGAGACAATGTGGACAAGCTCACGTTCATTAAAATGAACCAGGCATGGATCCCACAGGACTTTTCCGTACCTTGTGCAGAATAGAGATGGATACCGACCTTACCCAGCCATTGTTCTATTTTTGATCTTTCTCACTCTTTTGGGGTGTACCCTCATTTAAAATGACTGAAAAAAAGCAGTGTTGGCTACCTCGTCCTCCTCCACCGCTGCTTCCACCTACACCGCCACATCCACCACCACCTCAACCTCCCTCCTTCTCCATATGGGCCTCGTCCTTCACAGATGAAGAAATTTTTTTATTTTTCTGTTTTTTTTTTGTTGTTTTAAGTTATTTCCACATTTGTTTGCAGAGCACTTGCCATGCTCTTAACTACGTTTTGCTGCCATTTGCAGCACTCTAGCCCTTTCCATTTGTGTTTTAGAGCCATTTTAGTGCCTGAAAGTTCGGGACCCCATTGACTTCAATGGGGTTCGGTGTCCGGGTAAAGTTCGGAAAAAGTCCGGGACACGGACCCGGACTTTTTTTTCAAGTTCGGCCGAACCCGCCGAACACGGTCATCCAGGTGTCCGCTCAACTCTAGTTAGGAGGTAGCTTCTTCCTCTTTACTTCCGGGTTATTTCAGAGACCACAATGCATTTCGCTCTCCTAGCGTCGTCAGGCGGAAGTAAGAAGGAAGTAAAGAGGAAGAAGCTACCTCCTAACCACAGGCACTGGTACACATATCGGATCGCCTATTGGCACCGTTGCACGTTGCAAGTGATCACTAGCACTTTATTGGTTCTTTATTGTACCTTTTAGCACCTTATTGGGTTTGCACAATATATTCTGTGGCACTAGCACTTTACAAAAAAGGTTTATGATGGTATATATGATTAGTGGTTATAAAATTTAACCTACATATTTTTTACCATTTTTTAAGAATAAGTTACTATTTACCTTAATTTATTCCTTGTCACAGACAAACACCAGGCATTGCACCTTATATTCATTTTTTTTTATAACATTAATTAATTGGTCACAGATATTTGTATTTTACACATTTATATAATTTTCAGAAAATCGGTGCACCATTGATATCTATTTTATATTCAGGGATATCAGCGCCTTTTTACCATTTTTATCTAGCTTGTATTGCATCTTGCAACTAAAAGGGCAGCAGGTTCTACAATCCAAAAAATCCCCTAAGAACAAGGCGCCTTCACATCATCCATCCATCTCCATAAAGCTGGTCACTGTGGTCAGCAGAGGGAAGCTTGAAGTGCTCTAGAATTTCCTGGTAGAGGGTTGTACTAACTTTGGATTTGATAAAACACAGTGGACCAATACCAGCAGATGAAATGGCTCCCCTAATCATCACTGACTGTGGAAACTTCACACCAGACCTCATGCAAGTTGGATTCTGTGCCTCTCCACTCTTTCTCCAGACTCTGGGATCTTGATTTCTAAATTAAATGCAACATTTTCCACAGTAGGTTGTGGAAGTTGTGTTTTATCAAGTTCAAAGTCACCAGGAAATTCTGGAGTATTTCATTGCTTCCCTCTGCTGACAAGCTTTATGGAGATGCTGATTTAATTTTCCAGCAGGATTTTCCACCTGCCCACACTGCCAAAAGTATCAATACCTGAATACCTGGTTTAAGCATCATAGTATCACTGTGCTTGATTGGCCAGCAAACTCACCCGACCTAAACCTCAGAGAGAATCTGTGGGGTATTGTCAAGAGGAAGATGAGAGACACCAGACCCATCAATGCAGATGAGCTAAAAGCTATAATTATAGCAACCTGGGCTTCCATAACACCTCAGCAGTGCCACAGGCTGATCGCCTTTATGCCATGCCACATTTATGCAGTAATTCATGCAAAAGGAGCGCCGACCAATAATATTGAGTGAAAACTATACCATACATTAACATACTTTTCAGTAACATTTCTTGGTCTTATGCAATATTCTCATTTTCTGAGATACTGAATTTTGGGTTTTCACTAGCTGTGAGCCATAATTATCAAAATTAAAAGAAAGAAATGCTTGAAATATATCACTCTGTATGTAATGAATCTATATAAAACATATAAAATTCACTTTTTGAATTGAATTACTAAAAGAAAATTAACTTTTTGATGATATTCTAATTTTATGAGATGTCCCTACTTATGTTTCTTTATCTCCTAGATTTTCTGCTCTACTGCTGAGAATGAAGGGAGTCATTTTGTAAGCTAACAGTCACTGGGGTCATAACTTAAATAGAACTATGGAATACCAATGTGAAAGCCATGATTGGCTTGGTGACATTATTAGGGAGGACCTTTAAGCTTCCTCAAGGGTCTTTTCACTTTTGAAGTCCAATTTGAGAAGACCCCACTATATGTTTTTATGTGTTCCCATTCACACAGCATACATAAAAAAAGCATATTTCTTAACTAGTACAGTGATTGTAAACCTACACTTTTTATGTTAAAAAAAACATGTCAAACTTACCCGCTCTTTGCAATCGTTTTGCACAGAGTAGCCACAATCATCCTGTTCTTGGGTCCCCTGCAGGCACTCCTGGCTCCTCCCCCCTGCCGAGTATCTACTATAGAAAGCTGCTAACTTTGGGGGCACCTATGTGGGCTCAATCCTGAGCAGCACTTTGTGTGTCCATTGACACACAGAGTACTGCTCAGTTCCGCTACCTGCTCTCTTCTCACTAGCTGTGATGGAAAGAAGCTGAAGCCAGTTACTCCCACTGCTGTCTCTGGTATTATGAGGAGAGAGAGAGCTTAGAGAGATGCTTCTCTCATGCACAGTGCTGGATCCAGTTCAGATTTAGGCAAGTATAAGGTGCAGCCCCCATCTTTAAGACAGATGATGGTTAAATCGAGTACAAATGATACGATTATATCTGTCTGCATAGTACAGACAGGGATAATTACACACAGAATGTAAAGAAAAAGGGGTTTGAATAAGCCCCTTTTTCTAGATGGGATGGTGACAGGCTAGTTTAAACTTTAAAGAAGCCATCTTAAGGGGTTTAGGTGGGCATAGCTGTTGCTAGGGCAGATTAGACAAGCAAGGTTACGTTTGGTTAGAATAAGCCCCAATCGGAGTAAGAATTCCATGTAGCTAGGGAGTTTAGGCTGTTAACCAGTTTTGACCTGTTTCCTTCCCGCCTCTAGAGCCTGCCTGTGGGTTATTTAAGGGGGCTCAGTTTGAGAAGTTTTCACTCACCTCAGGAAAGAACTTCGTGTCAAGCTTTCTGTTTCCCTCCCCCCCTCCCCTTTGTTTGTCGCGGTCAGTTTTTGCTTGTAGGGTCACCTTTGTGTAGTGCAAAGGGGGACGATATTGGTGATATTGTTCTTGGTTACAAGATATTAATGTTGTGGATAATTCTTGGATGTTATTATATATTGGTTTGACCTGGATCGTAGTGATCGGGTCAATTTTATGTATATGGATGTTTTAAAGTATTTAAACAAGCATTAAACGGCCGCGGCCTTTTAAAATCCAGATTGGTGTGTAGTGTCATCATTCTACCCCCAAAATGCAATTTCTTGGAGCTTACCAGTTCTTATATGTGGTAGCTGCATTAATCTTACCCTTTTCCCTTTATTATAACCTGGTAATCCATCAAATATCACACCTTTTGTGGCTACACTCACTTACTCCACCAAATCTATGGAGGGAGCCACGGCTGTCACCTAGACTGCATGGTAAACGTGTCTTTCTCTCTTTATCTCCATTACATAAAGTGGAAGGGGGAATATCAATTTACAGATGAAAGATAACAATGTTTATGTACTTGCTGAAAATGTGAACATGCCCGGAACTTAATCACAAGTTATAAGCCTAAAAATGTAATCAAACTTAAAGTACATCTAAAGGCTCTTGTTTGACAGTCTAATTCAGTACAAAATCCAGTTATAAAAAAAAAAAATTAAATTTAGAAAATTCCTTTATCTTCCTTGACTAAGCCAAATCCTCCATCATTTGGGTTTCATGTGCTCCCCCCTTCTAGACACTGCAGCTTACAATGAAAGGGTTTCCACAGCACATTCAGTTCTGCCAATCTGAAAGCAGTGGGCAGCACTGGATTTAGCCAGGTGCTTAATGACAAGCTACAAACTTTTGAATCAGTAGTGACAGTGCTGATATCCACATCCCCTACACTCTTTTGTCATCCCATCATAGTACAGGCAGGCACAGCCTACAGGGGAGTGGCAACTCTGCTCTGAATTTAGGAGCAGTACAGCTGGGTTTTCCCTTCATCACATGAAGCTGCCATAGGTGGACTTCACCGGCAGGCTCAGCAGGTTTTTGCAGGACCTTGCAGGGGTGCTCACGTTAAACTGTGAGCGTGGATGCACTTAGAAATAGAGTTTAAACATAGTTTGTTGGACAGCCTTTCCCAGGTTTCTCTGCATTTGCTCTGTACTCTAGTCCTAATGATCCCTTTATAATTACTTTTCTTTATTGTTTCTTTTACTCAATTTTTATGTTTTCTTCAATATTTCATCCGCATTCCCAATTAGAGATGTCGGTTCGCAGCGGATTTTGCTTGTTCGCAAATTCGTGAAAAGGCGGACTTTTGCCGATGATCGCGGTGGCCATATTAAGTTACATTGGGGAGAACTTTGACCCATGATACAGCCGTCAGGTGGAACAGGACAGCCAATTGAAACATTTCAGCACATGGACATGCCCCCTACCTTATAAATAGACTAGAGCAGGCGGCCATTTTACATTCTGCTTTTTGTCAGCGTAGGGAAAGGTATGCTGTATGCATCAGGGAGAGATTGCCAGACACAAATAGCTCTGTTAAGATCCACAAAAGTCCTTTTCAGGGCTGGTATTTCGGTATAGGTCTACTACAGTCTCTTTTCAGTTTAGGGACAGGTATCCAGTCTGTGCTCAAGGGACAGATAGAGATCGCCAGTGACACAAATCGCTCTGTTAATGTCCACAAAAGTAATTTAAAGGGCTTCAATTTATTTGGTATAGGTGTGCAGTGCACTATATAGTGGTGTAATCCACGGTATAATATACTTTGTAATATGGAAAGTATATTATAGTGGATTTGTATGGTGCACTGTGCGGCATTGTGACTGGTGTGCTGACTAAGCGTTGCTGCAGCAATACTACAAACAGTGACAAAAGCACTTTTAATGTATTATAACTGGTGTGATAGACCAGTGGCCCCCCAATACCACATATTGAAGTGGGGTGTTATATGAGTATACTTTCCTAAGTGTATTTGTGTCCTGCAATAATATTGTCTCTTTTGCGGCGTTAACTCTGATACACACAGTGCCAAACTCCCTGGCCAATTTTTTGAACAACTGGTGTGATAGACCAGTGGCCCCCCAATACCACATATTGAAGTGGGGTGTCATCTGAGTATACTTTTACAAGTGCATTTGCGTCCTGCAATAATATTGCCTCTTTTGCTACGTTAACTCTACTACACACAGTGCCAAACTCACTGGCCAATTTTTTGAACAACTGATGTGATAGACCAGTGGCCCCCCAATACCACATATTGAAGTGGGGTGTTATTTAACAGTATACTTTTCTAAGATTGTATTTTAGTCCTGCAAAAATGTTGCCTCTTTTGCTGTGTTAACTGTGCTACACACAGTGACAACAGTTACTGCCCAATTATTTCTAGAACAGGTGTGATAAACCTGTGCCCCCCCCCCCCCAATACCACAGATTGAAGCGCGGTCTTATATACCTTTTTCCAGATATACTGCGATTCTCTAGAGACTTTTGTCACATGGTAACTTAAAAAATGACAGGCAGAGGAAGAGGCAGGCCCTTCTGCAGGGGTGGTAGGGGTAGGGCAGGAGCAGTAGGCCGGAGCTAAAGTGTGAAGTTTCAGAAGGTGCGTTTGATTACGTCAAAGGACACACCAGACTTGGTTGAGTGGCTCACTCAGCCTTCATCTTCTTCACCCTCCTCATCCTCTCTATCTGCACCCTCTTCACTCTCTGATGTGTGCACCCCCAAAGACACCACCACAAACACCACCACATACCCTCCGCTTGAGTCACTGGAATTATTCTCCGATCCATCACAAGACATTTGCGATTCGCAGCCATTCTTGGCATCAGATCAGGAAGAGGAGGTAGCAACAGCCGCCACTCAGCAGTCTGAAGACAGTACCCAGATCAGCCCAAGGAGGTTGGTCCCCGCTGTTGCTGCCTACTCCGAGATCTTGAATGTTAGTGGTGGGAAAGGTGACGTGGATGATGGCGTGTCTATGGATGTCACATGGGTGGCCACAAGAGAGGAAGAGGAGGGGAGTTCAGAGGGAGAGACGGACCGGCAGATAGGGAGGAGAAGCAGGCAGAACTTGCATTAAACAAGAGGTACAAACCAGACTGCAAATGTATCAAGAGTGAGCCATCAACCATGTACAGTCACATCTGGCGCTCCCAGGACGCACATGGCTCCGCAGTGTGGGCTTTTTTCAATGTGTCAGTTGCTGACAACAGTGTTGCCATCTGCAGCCTTTGCAGTCAACGCATAAGTCGCAGTAAGCCCAACACTCACCTAGGGACAACCGCCTTAAGAAGGCTTCTGAACTCCCATCACCGAGCCCAGTGGGAGCAACACCGTCAGAACTCACAATGCCACACTCCAGGCTCTCACCATCCAGCCTCTTCTCCTTCTCCTCTCTCCTCACAATTTTCCTCCTCTCCACCTTCCATCATGCCGTTGTCACGTTGTTCTGGAAAAAGGCAGGCTTCTGTGGCCCAAATGTTGGAGCGTAAAAAAATGATGACACCAGATAATTCTCTTGCCCAACGTTTGACTGCTGGCTTGTCGGAACTGATAGCTCGCCAACTACTGCCATATCAACTGGTGGACTCGGAGGCCTTTCGTAAATTTGTGGCCATTGGAACACCACAATGGAAGGTCCCAGGCAGGAAATATTTCTCGCAGAAGGGCATTCCAGAGCTGTATGACCATGTTCAGCGGCAAGTGAATATATCTCTGGCACACAGTGTCGGTGCCAAGATACATCTGACCACAGACACATGGTCTAGCAAACATGGGCAGGGGATGTATATCACTTTTAACGCCCACTGGGTGAACCTTCTGATTGCCGTCAAGCATGTAACCCGTGGCACTCGTGTAGATTTGGTTGTACCGCCACGGATTGCATGCAGGCCTGCCTATTCTTCTCCTCCTCCTCCTCCTCCTCCTCCATCCTCCCTCTCCTCCTCGGTTGACATCTCCTTTCTGCTGCTACCGTCTTTTCCGCTGCACCGCCCAAGATCCCCAGAACCTATTCCACATGCCAGGTGAGACGTTGCCATGCTGTGCTGCGTCTGTTGTGCCTGGAAGCCAAGAGCCACACTGGCCCTGCACTCCTTTCAGCTTTACATTCACAGGCAGATCAGTGGCTGACACCGCACAATTTGACAGTTGGTAAAGTGGTGTGCGACAACGATGCCAATCTGCTGAGCATGCTGAAACAGGGCAAAATAACACATGTGCCATGCATGGCACACGTCCTGAACTTGATCGTGCAGCGATTCGTTGCCAAATACCCTGGGGTCCAGGACGTCTTGTGGCAGGCCAGGAAAATCTCGGGCCATTTCAGAAAATCTTACACAGCCATGGCTAGCCTTGCTGACATTCAGCGCCGACACAACCTGCCCGTCAGGCGTCTTATTTGTGACTGTCCGATGCGATGGAACTCAATGTTGCATATGCTTGATAGGCTGCTCCAGCAGAAATGTGCAGTTAACGACTACCTGTATGAACTCTGTGGCATGACAGGTTCTGGGGAGCTTAGGTTTTTTTCACCTCGCCAGTGACTGCTCATGCGGGACGCATGCAGACTTCTGCGGCCATTCGATGAGATCACCAAACTGGTCAGTCACGGCCAGGGCGCCATCAGTGACATCGTACCCTACGCCTTCTTTCTGGAGCGTGCATTGCATCGTGTCATCGATCAAGCTGTCGAGGAGCAGGAAGATGAGGAAGTCGCAATGTTGGATCAATTCCCAGTGGGTGCTACTCCATCTGAGACAATCGCATAAGGTATACTTACGGAGCATATCAAATTGCTATAACCCGTCCCTGTATTTCAATAATACATGTCCGACCTAACCTAGGCATGCATATGGGAAGGTGTTCTGTCCAGGGGTCAGAACTCAAGAGTGGTTAAATGGTCAGGACAAATTTAGGGACACAATGTAAAGAGTTAACTAATAGCAATTTATTGTAAAAAATTCATTATGTGTGATTACATAAACGTACAGATATCTAACATGTGCATATTTTACCAGTATAAACGTGGAATAAGACAAACAACATTAAACATAAAACAAATATTTGTACGGTTATGTAATCACACATAATGAATTTTTTACAATAAATTGCTATTAGTTAACTCTTTACATTGTGTCCCTAAATTTGTCCTGACCATTTAACCACTCTTGAGTTCTGACCCCTGGACAGAACACCTTCCCATATCCATCTGAGACAAGTCATCAACAGGAGTCTGAAGAGGAGTCAGAGGAGAATGGTGCAGGGGGGGATGAGGAGGAGCAAGAAGAGCATGCTTTAAACCTTTCTGGGATCCCTGGTGTTATCCATGGATGGGGGTAGGAGAACGAGGATGACATTATCCTGGATGATGAGCTGGAAGCAGGCCACTACACCGCTTCCAGTTTAGTGCGAATGGGAGCCTTCATGCTCCAGTGTTTTAAGGGGGACCCCCGTATAAAAAGCATAAAGGCCAGGGACCAGTACTGGGTGGAAACGTACTTTGACCTCCGGTACGAACAAAAGATGGCGGAAATGTTACCACAATCACAGAGGGCGGTCAGAATGCAGCACTTCCAGGCCTTGCTGCGGGAAATGCTGCATTCTGCTTTTGCGTGCGCAGGTAGCAATCCAACAGCGCCTGCAAGAAGAGGGCGGTTTGAAGATGTCTTGGTCACTTCAGATATGAGATCCTTCTTTCAGCCGAACCATCGACAGCTGTACTCCAGATCCAGCATTAGGGAATGCCTAGACCGACAGGTGTCGCTCTACATTGGGTTAACGGCCGATGTGGACGCTCTGAGAAGTTATGAACCCCTGGACTACTGGGTGGGCAGGCTTGACCTCTGGCCAAAGCTTGCACAATTTGCAATGGAACTGTTGGCTTGCCCCCCATCCAGTGTCCTATCCGAAATGACGTTCAGCAGGGGGGATCGTGACCGATAAGCACACTCGCCTAGCTCACGACAGTGTAGACTACCTCACATTTATAAAAATGAATGAGGCATGGATCTCTGAGGAATTCAACACATATGACCAGTAGACCATGTTTCATTGAAATTCCTCATGCCAGGCCACAAATATCCGCCAGACCGCCATCCACCCACAACAATTCCTGGTCCTTGTCTTCGCTAAATACAGTAGCATAAAATGTCTATTGAATGCCAAATTTTTGCGGCCTTTCAGGGCCCACAATTATTTTTTCTGTGAATGCCTAATGTACCTCCAGCCACAGAATACAACTTTCTTTTTCTGTCAGGTAAACCCATGTGGGCTAATTTTTGGGGCCTACACTGGCCGACACTTACTTCTGTATCCTGTGAATGCCTAATGTACCTCCCTCCAGCCACCAAATATTATGTTCTTAGCTGTTAGGTAAACCGATGTGGTCTAATTTTTGGGGCCTATACTGGCCGACACTTACTTCTGTATCCTGTGAATGCCTAATTTACCTCCAGCCTGCAAATATTACATTCTTAGCTGTCAGGTAAATGCATGTGGGCTAATTTTTGGGGCCTATACTGGCCGGCACTTACTTCTTTATCCTGTGAATGCTTAATGTTCTCCAGCCACCAAATACTACGTTCTTAGCTGTCAGGTAAACCCATGTGGTCTAATTTTTTGGGGCCTTTCATGGCCGACACTTACTTCAGTATCCTGTGAATGCCTAATGTACCTTCAGCCACAGAATACAACGTTCTTAGTTGTCAGGTAAACCCATGCGGGCTAATTTTTGGGGCCAATACTGGCCGAGACTTACTTCTGTATCCTGTGAATGCCTAATGTACCTTCAGCCACAGAATACAACGTTCTTAGCTGTCAGGTAAACGCATGTGGGCTAATTTTTGGGGCCCGGAATGGCCGACACTTACTTCTTAATACTGTGAATGCCTCATTTTTCAGACTGGAATTGAAAATCAATGGGTCTGTAAACGTTCCGCCAAATTGTGGAATGGATGTGGACACATTTTACAGATGTGTGAATGAACCCTATATGTATTTAACATGTATTTACCGGCTGCTGTCAGTTCTGGCTGATTTATGAAAAAATATATATTTTTTGCTGTAAAAAAAAAAAATTTTAGGGCAACTTTTCCAATTGCAATACTTCTGTTAAGACATTGTCCATGTGCTGGGACTATTTGTGCACAGCTAGTAAGTTTTTTGTGGCTGCAAATATGACCTAAAAGGTTTTTAAAGTTCGCCTCCTATTAAAGTCAATGGGGCCCGCTGTGAACTCACGGTTCGCTGACTTTTGAGAAAATTTGCGGCTGACGTTCGCGAACTGCCCTGGCTGATGTTCGTCCATCACTATTCCCAATAGTTGTAGTGCATGAAGGCTTTTACACCTCTGCTGTCCCTTTGGACTAGGGGTGGTTATCTGCCTCTATTTAGAAAAAAAAAAATATCCTGCTACTAGGCTTGGAAACAGCTAACTTCCCAAAAAGGCTACATAATATATTGTATAAATATTAAAAAGGTTGCATATTTTAATACAATGAAAGCAAAAAGTTATCTTTTTATTCCTCACAGATTTGTTTTTTTTTTTGTCAGCTAATCACTTAGGGGAACATTTATTAATTTTGTTGCACAGAAAGAAGGAGCCCACCACACACTAGTGGAAGGGGCCTTTGACTGGATAGAAGCATGGCAGCTCTAGTGTGGGGTTCCCCCTTAGGCCCCTTTCACACATGCTGTCCGTTTCTCCGTTTTTCATCCATCCGTTGACGGATGAAAAACGGACATCAATGTATCTCTATGTAAAAACGGATGACAACGGATGATCATCAGTTAACATCAGTTTTCATCCGCTTCCGTCAATGTCCGTTTTTTTGAACGTATGAATGCCCTATTTTTCATCCGTCCAAAAAACGGATCGGACCAAAAGCGGATGACAACGGATGAAAAACGAATGACAACGGATGAAAAACGGATGACAACGGATGGAAAATGGATGAAAAATGGATGACAACGGATGACAACGGATGAAAAACAGATAACTGATGAAAAACGGATGAAAAACTGATAATAACTGACGAAAAACGGATGAAAAACGGATAACAACTGACGAAAAACGGATGAAAAACGGATAACAACTGATAAAAAACGGATGACAACTGATGAAAAACGGATGAAAAATGGATGGAAAACTGATACATTTTGACGTGACTGAACTGATGAACTGAAAGGACCGTATGTGTGAAAGGGGCCTTAGGGTCTTAGCTGGGTGGGCTAAGTGGGGGGGGGGGGGGGGGTATATTAGCACTGGTAGGTGGGAGCACATTCTCTTTGGACTTCTGCTCCAGCATGGGAAGCTCCCAAATCCTTGTTTCACAGTTACAAGTTTGCTTCAAATTTATTCACTTCCACTGGTTTTCATGAATTACTTGGGCTTCCTTTCTCTCATTTTTTCCCTTGTCCTCCTAGAATACCAACTTCTTCATCACTGTGTTCATCCCTAGATATAACAAGCAGTCCCACTGCATTGTAAAAAAAAAATGCCCTGAGTTGGGCTTTAAATACAGTTTGCTTCCTTGCCAGCCTTTCCCAGATGTTTCTTCTTGTGGCACATTCCCCTGTACTCTAATCTTATTCAGCTCTTGCTTATTTACTTTTCTTTTGTTATTTACTTTACACAGTTTTGTTGCCTCTGTGTATCTATCTTTTCTTCAAACTTTCATTAGCAATCCCAATACGCGTCGTGCACTGAGGGGAACATTTATTACTTCTGTTGCACAGCAAATAAATGCTAAACAGGAACAGTGGGACAGATTGTGTGACAGATTTACTACTGTATTACACCTCAAAGCAGTACCAAATCCAGTTTTGTATGATGCATAAGTAAAGTTTTTTTTTTTTTTTTTTAACTTCCTTATTTTTCCTAATTTCTTCTATCATTTGTCTCTCCTCCTAGACCCTCACAGTGGGAGGGTTTCCACTGTAGGCCTACTGAGGAAGCACAATCACTAGGCGCAATGCATCTAGGAGGGAGGAGCCGAGCCGATGACATCACGCTACTGTCTTGCAGAGATACAGTGGTGAGCAGGCTGATGACAGTATTTATAGCGCATTATTATTATAATAATTTGTAAGTTTATTTTATTGCGGGGATTTTAAATACATTTAGAAGGTGGAGTACACTATGTTTGTGCCTTTGTGCTCCAAGTGATGCACATT
Source organism: Pelophylax lessonae (assembly GCF_965119305.1). NCBI lineage: Eukaryota > Metazoa > Chordata > Amphibia > Anura > Ranidae > Pelophylax > Pelophylax lessonae. Next base: position 188,358,807 of record NC_138776.1, on the reverse strand, counting down.
TGGAGTTTTATAATTACACTTAGAAGCAGATGGTGCATTTATCCTGAATTGCTGAGGAGGATTGAGGTGGTGTTCCTCGAGGAGAGGCATCACTAGAATAATACAGAAAAGTGTGTGTTCTTTATATAATTAAGGTGAACAGGTTTTTCACCTGGTGGTGGATGTGCACAGATGCATGAATAAGGAGTGAAGACACTTGGTGTTTTTTCTTTTTTTTTATGAACACTGGACTATTTTCTTGAAGTTTTTTATGGCAACAAATATATTTATGATTTTTGACATATGAAGGTATGAAAAGGTGTTGTGCTACATTGATTTTTTTTTTATAATTAAACAGGCTATTTGCATAGCCTTGTTTCTATGTAGACGTATGGCTTTTTGGCCACAATTTTTCCATGAAGAACACTTCTGGCCAGGCTTCTCTGGATAGTCAAACGGTGAACCTGACCTCCACTGGTCTCTGCAAGTTCTGTGCTGATGATGGCACTGCTGGACATCTTCCCATGTCAAAGGAAAGTAAGAATGATGTGTCTTTCATCTGCTGCATTAAGATTCCTTGGCCAATCACTGAGTCTATGGCTCTTTGGTATCCTCAAAGCTCAACCTCAAAGAAATACAAGCAGATACATATCCATCATGCCCTACCATCAGGGAGCTGTGTGATTGTCCCCAAATTTATTCTGCAGCAGAATGACCCCCAACATACAGCCAATGTCATTAAGAACTATCTTCAGTGTAAAGAAGAACAAGGAGCCCTGAAAGTGATGGTTTGGCCCCCACAGAGTCCTGATCTCAACATCATTGTGTCTGGAATTACATAAAGAGACAGAAGGATTGGAAGCAGCCTACTTCTGTGTAAGTTCTGTGATTAATTCTGCAAGATGCCAAATTCCTTCAAAACTGTGTGCAAACATACCTAGAAGAATCAATACTTTGCATTTTGTAAATTGATAAAATATATATATATATATATATATATATATATATATATATATATATATATATCTTTTGAAAGCATTCCTACTTTACAACATTCCTTCCCACCTGCCTAAACTTTTGCACAGTACTGTAGTTTGCCTCTTGGACAGCCTTTCCTAGATGTCTCTGCTTGTGGAATATTTCCCTGTACTCCAGTCTTAGTCAGCTTTTTTTTATTACTATTTAATTATTTTGTTAAGTCAGTTCTATTGCAACTGCCTATCTGTTTTCTTGAATATCTCACCAGCAATCCAAAAATGTTTAATACGCAGAGGCCCTTTGGACCAATTGTGGAGTGGTTAACTGCTTCCAATTAGAAAAACCTTATACTCCTAGGCTTGGAAACAGATAGCTTCCCAAAAGGGGCACATAATATATACACAAATGCACAGTACACCTGTCACAACTAGGGTTGAGCGAACACGGACTGTATTATTCGTGTTCGTACCGAATAATTGGATTTTTGTTACCCGAACACGGACCCGAAAACTTTACTGTATGTTCGGGTAAAAATCCGTGTTCGGTCATTTTATTTCCGGGTTTTTTATGCATTGGTGCGCTTTTCATGGCGGGCTTTCAACAGCCAATCAACAAGCGTTTAACTGGTGTGCCTTAAGCCATCCCAGCCATGCCTACAAATGTATTAGTAGCTGTGATTGGCCATCTGAAGCATGTGACCAAGTCTTTATAAGTCCGAGACGGAGTGCTGCTGTGTCATTCTGCTGTGTTAGTTCAGGGACAGAGCACACATCATACGTGCCGGCTGCTGATTAGGGACAGACAGGCAAAAACCATTTGTGTCCGGATAGAATTGAGGGACAGGTCGGAGTGTGTTAGGCAGGGCGAGTTGTAGGGCATTTTAGGGAGAGGCTGCTGATTTTTAGGGTCAGTTTTCTACAATCGATTTTGCAGTGACCGATCGAATCAATCCTTTTAGGGAGAGGCTGCTGATTTGTAGGGTCAGACAGTGTGTTCTACAATCGATATTGCTGGGTGGGGTTTGCAGTGACCGATCTTATCAATCCTTTTAGGGAGAGGCTGCTGATTTTTAGGGTCAGACAGTGTGTTCTACAATCGATATTGCTGGGTGGGGTTTGCAGTGACCGATCTTATCAATCCTTTTAGGGAGAGGCTGCTGATTTTTAGGGTCAGACAGTGTGTTCTACAATCGATATTGCTGGGTGGGGTTTGCAGTGACCGATCTTATCAATCCTTTTAGGGAGAGGCTGGAGATAGGCAGGTGTCAGTGGTCCACATCGATTTTGCTGTGTGTGGGGTGCAGTGAACACAATCTTTTTTGCCCACTGAGGAGGAGGGAGAAAAGTCTTTTTCTATCAGTCACTGTGTGCAGCGTTTTTCCTTCAGCTGTGCTGTGCTGACTCTGATCATACACTGCTGTGTTCAGTGTTCACATGTGCTATTATTGAGTGGTTTCAAAAATCATACACTTTTTTCTATTCCACTATTCAATATATAGCCTTGGGTTAAAACAATTAAATTGTGGCCTGCAGCAGAGCTGAATGATATAAGACACTGCTGTTCACATGTGCTATTGATAAATCACACCAATTTTATATCATATTTTCTATTCTGCTATTCAATAAAAACCCTTGTGTATAAACATTTAAATGGCGGGATAGTCTGTGTTGGTACGTGTGAGATACACCTTTCCAATTTTTGGGGTTCATCTCATACTTCTGAAGATTTGAGGGTGCTGCCTGTTCCAAACTCCTCCTACTCCTCATCCTGCCTTTAGGGGTACAAAAAATAGTAATTGGGGCCTAGTCTGGTTGTGTACGTGTGAGATACATACACTTTTTTTGATCATATTTTCTATTCCGCTATTCAATAAAAACCTTTGGGTATAAACAATTAAATTGCGGTATAGTCTGTGTTGGTACGTGTGAGATACACCTTTCCAATTTTTGGGGTTCATCTCATACTTCTGAAGATTTGAGGGTGCTGCCTGTTCCAAACTCCTCCTACTCCTCATCCTGCCTTTTAGGGGTACAAAAAATAGTAATTGGGGCCTAGTCTGGTTGTGTACGTGTGAGATACATACACTTTTTTTGATCATATTTTCTATTCCGCTATTCAATAAAAACCTTTGGGTATAAACAATTAAATTGCGGTATAGTCTGTGTTGGTACGTGTGAGATACACCTTTCCAATTTTTGGGGTTCATCTCATACTTCTGAAGATTTGAGGGTGCTGCCTGTTCCAAACTCCTCCTACTCCTCATCCTGCCTTTTAGGGGTACAAAAAATAGTAATTGGGGCCTAGTCTGGTTGTGTACGTGTGAGATACATACACTTTTTTTGATCATATTTTCTATTCTGCTATTCAATAAAAACCTTTCGGTATAAACAATTAAATTGCGGGATAGTCTGTGTTGGTACGTGTGAGATACACCTTTCCAATTTTTGGGGTTCATCTCATACTTCTGAAGATTTGAGGGTGCTGCCTGTTCCAAACTCCTCCTACTCCTCATCCTGCCTTTTAGGGATACAAAAAATAGTAATTGGGGCCTAGTCTGATTGTGTACGTGTGAGATACATACACTTTTTTTGATCATATTTTCTATTCCGCTATTCAATAAAAACCTTTGGGTATAAACAATTAAATTGCAGGATAGTCTGTGTTGGTACGTGTAAGATACACCTTTCCAATTTTTGGGGTTCATCTCATACTTCTGAAGATTTGAGGGTGCTGCCTGTTCCAAACTCCTCCTACTCCTCATCCTGCCTTTTAGGGGTACAAAAAATAGTAATTGGGGCCTAGTCTGGTTGTGTACGTGTGAGATACATACACTTTTTTTGATCATATTTTCTATTCCGCTATTCAATAAAAACCTTTGGGTATAAACAATTAAATTGTGGGATAGTCTGTGTTGGTATGTATGAGATACACCTTTCCAATTTTTGGGGTTCATCTCATACTTCTGCAGATTTGAGGGTGCTGCCTGTTCCGTACTCCTCCTACTCCTCATCCTGCCTTTTAGGGGTACAAAAAATAGTAATTGGGGCCTAGTCTGGTTGTGTATGTGTGAGATACATACACTTTTTTTGATCATATTTTCTATTCCGCTATTCAATAAAAACCTTTGGGTATAAACAATTAAATTGCTGTATAGTCTGTGTTGGTACGTGTGAGATACACCTTTCCAATTTTTGGGGTTCATCTCATACTTCTGAAGATTTGAGGGTGCTGCCTGTTCCAAACTCCTCCTACTCCTCATCCTGCCTTTTAGGGGTACAAAAAATAGTAATTGGGGCCTAGTCTGGTTGTGTACGTGTGAGATACATACACTTTTTTTGATCATATTTTCTATTCTGCTATTCAATAAAAACCTTTCGGTATAAACAATTAAATTGCGGGATAGTCTGTGTTGGTACGTGTGAGATACACCTTTCCAATTTTTGGGGTTCATCTCATACTTCTGAAGATTTGAGGGTGCTGCCTGTTCCAAACTCCTCCTACTCCTCATCCTGCCTTTTAGGGATACAAAAAATAGTAATTGGGGCCTAGTCTGATTGTGTACGTGTGAGATACATACACTTTTTTTGATCATATTTTCTATTCCGCTATTCAATAAAAACCTTTGGGTATAAACAATTAAATTGCAGGATAGTCTGTGTTGGTACGTGTAAGATACACCTTTCCAATTTTTGGGGTTCATCTCATACTTCTGAAGATTTGAGGGTGCTGCCTGTTCCAAACTCCTCCTACTCCTCATCCTGCCTTTTAGGGGTACAAAAAATAGTAATTGGGGCCTAGTCTGGTTGTGTATGTGTGAGATACATACACTTTTTTTGATCATATTTTCTATTCCGCTATTCAATAAAAACCTTTGGGTATAAACAATTAAATTGTGGGATAGTCTGTGTTGGTATGTATGAGATACACCTTTCCAATTTTTGGGGTTCATCTCATACTTCTGCAGATTTGAGGGTGCTGCCTGTTCCGTACTCCTCCTACTCCTCATCCTGCCTTTTAGGGGTACAAAAAATAGTAATTGGGGCCTAGTCTGGTTGTGTATGTGTGAGATACATACACTTTTTTTGATCATATTTTCTATTCCGCTATTCAATAAAAACCTTTGGGTATAAACAATTAAATTGCGGGATAGTCTGTGTTGGTACGTGTGAGATACACCTTTCCAATTTTTGGGGTTCATCTCATACTTCTGAAGATTTGAGGGTGCTGCCTGTTCCAAACTCCTCCTACTCCTCATCCTGCCTTTTAGGGGTACAAAAAATAGTAACTGGGGCCTAGTTTGGTTGTGTACGTGTGAGATACATACACTTTTTTTGATCATATTTTCAATTCCGCTATTCAATAAAAACCTTTGGGTATAAACAATTAAATTGCGGGATAGTCTGTGTTGGTACGTGTGAGATACACCTTTCCAATTTTTGGGGTTCATCTCATACTTCTGAAGATTTGAGGGTGCTGCCTGTTCCAAACTCCTCCTACTCCTCATCCTGCCTTTTAGGGGTGCAAAAAATAGTAATTGGGGCCTAGTCTGGTTGTGTACGTGTGAGATACATACACTTTTTTTGATCATATTTTCTATTCCGCTATTCAATAAAAACCTTTGGGTATAAACAATTAAATTGCGGGATAGTCTGTGTTGGTACGTATGAGATACACCTTTCCAATTTTTGGGGTTCATCTCATACTTCTGCAGATTTGAGGGTGCTGCCTGTTCCGTACTCCTCCTACTCCTCATCCTGCCTTTTAGGGGTACAAAAAATAGTAATTGGGGCCTAGTCTGGTTGTGTATGTGTGAGATACATACACTTTTTTTGATCATATTTTCTATTCCGCTATTCAATAAAAACCTTTGGGTATAAACAATTAAATTGCGGGATAGTCTGTGTTGGTACGTGTGAGATACACCTTTCCAATTTTTGGGGTTCATCTCATACTTCTGAAGATTTGAGGGTGCTGCCTGTTCCAAACTCCTCCTACTCCTCATCCTGCCTTTTAGGGGTACAAAAAATAGTAACTGGAGCCTAGTCTGGTTGTGTACGTGTGAGATACATACAGTTTTTTGATCATATTTTCTATTCCGCTATTCAATAAAAACCTTTGGGTATAAACAATTAAATTGCGGGATAGTCTGTGTTGGTACGTGTGAGATACACCTTTCCAATTTTTGGGGTTCATCTCATACTTCTGAAGATTTGAGGGTGCTGCCTGTTCCAAACTCCTCCTACTCCTCATCCTGCCTTTAGGGGTACAAAAATAGTAATTGGGGCCTAGTCTGGTTGTGTACGTGTGAGATACATACACTTTTTTTGATCATATTTTCTATTCCGCTATTCAATAAAAACCTTTGGGTATAAACAATTAAATTGCGGGATAGTCTGTGTTGGTACGTGTGAGATACACCTTTCCAATTTTTGGGGTTCATCTCATACTTCTGAAGATTTGAGGGTGCTGCCTGTTCCAAACTCCTCCTACTCCTCATCCTGCCTTTTAGGGGTACAAAAAATAGTAATTGGGGCCTAGTCTGGTTGTGTACGTGTGAGATACATACACTTTTTTTGATCATATTTTCTATTCTGCTATTCAATAAAAACCTTTCGGTATAAACAATTAAATTGCGGGATAGTCTGTGTTGGTACGTGTGAGATACACCTTTCCAATTTTTGGGGTTCATCTCATACTTCTGAAGATTTGAGGGTGCTGCCTGTTCCAAACTCCTCCTACTCCTCATCCTGCCTTTTAGGGATACAAAAAATAGTAATTGGGGCCTAGTCTGATTGTGTACGTGTGAGATACATACACTTTTTTTGATCATATTTTCTATTCCGCTATTCAATAAAAACCTTTGGGTATAAACAATTAAATTGCAGGATAGTCTGTGTTGGTACGTGTAAGATACACCTTTCCAATTTTTGGGGTTCATCTCATACTTCTGAAGATTTGAGGGTGCTGCCTGTTCCAAACTCCTCCTACTCCTCATCCTGCCTTTTAGGGGTACAAAAAATAGTAATTGGGGCCTAGTCTGGTTGTGTATGTGTGAGATACATACACTTTTTTTGATCATATTTTCTATTCCGCTATTCAATAAAAACCTTTGGGTATAAACAATTAAATTGTGGGATAGTCTGTGTTGGTATGTATGAGATACACCTTTCCAATTTTTGGGGTTCATCTCATACTTCTGCAGATTTGAGGGTGCTGCCTGTTCCGTACTCCTCCTACTCCTCATCCTGCCTTTTAGGGGTACAAAAAATAGTAATTGGGGCCTAGTCTGGTTGTGTATGTGTGAGATACATACACTTTTTTTGATCATATTTTCTATTCCGCTATTCAATAAAAACCTTTGGGTATAAACAATTAAATTGCGGGATAGTCTGTGTTGGTACGTGTGAGATACACCTTTCCAATTTTTGGGGTTCATCTCATACTTCTGAAGATTTGAGGGTGCTGCCTGTTCCAAACTCCTCCTACTCCTCATCCTGCCTTTTAGGGGTACAAAAAATAGTAACTGGGGCCTAGTTTGGTTGTGTACGTGTGAGATACATACACTTTTTTTGATCATATTTTCAATTCCGCTATTCAATAAAAACCTTTGGGTATAAACAATTAAATTGCGGGATAGTCTGTGTTGGTACGTGTGAGATACACCTTTCCAATTTTTGGGGTTCATCTCATACTTCTGAAGATTTGAGGGTGCTGCCTGTTCCAAACTCCTCCTACTCCTCATCCTGCCTTTTAGGGGTGCAAAAAATAGTAATTGGGGCCTAGTCTGGTTGTGTACGTGTGAGATACATACACTTTTTTTGATCATATTTTCTATTCCGCTATTCAATAAAAACCTTTGGGTATAAACAATTAAATTGCGGGATAGTCTGTGTTGGTACGTATGAGATACACCTTTCCAATTTTTGGGGTTCATCTCATACTTCTGCAGATTTGAGGGTGCTGCCTGTTCCGTACTCCTCCTACTCCTCATCCTGCCTTTTAGGGGTACAAAAAATAGTAATTGGGGCCTAGTCTGGTTGTGTATGTGTGAGATACATACACTTTTTTTGATCATATTTTCTATTCCGCTATTCAATAAAAACCTTTGGGTATAAACAATTAAATTGCGGGATAGTCTGTGTTGGTACGTGTGAGATACACCTTTCCAATTTTTGGGGTTCATCTCATACTTCTGAAGATTTGAGGGTGCTGCCTGTTCCAAACTCCTCCTACTCCTCATCCTGCCTTTTAGGGGTACAAAAAATAGTAACTGGAGCCTAGTCTGGTTGTGTACGTGTGAGATACATACAGTTTTTTGATCATATTTTCTATTCCGCTATTCAATAAAAACCTTTGGGTATAAACAATTAAATTGCGGGATAGTCTGTGTTGGTACGTGTGAGATACACCTTTCCAATTTTTGGGGTTCATCTCATACTTCTGAAGATTTGAGGGTGCTGCCTGTTCCAAACTCCTCCTACTCCTCATCCTGCCTTTAGGGGTACAAAAATAGTAATTGGGGCCTAGTCTGGTTGTGTACGTGTGAGATACATACACTTTTTTTGATCATATTTTCTATTCCGCTATTCAATAAAAACCTTTGGGTATAAACAATTAAATTGCGGGATAGTCTGTGTTGGTACGTGTGAGATACACCTTTCCAATTTTTGGGGTTCATCTCATACTTCTGAAGATTTGAGGGTGCTGCCTGTTCCAAACTCCTCCTACTCCTCATCCTGCCTTTTAGGGGTACAAAAAATAGTAATTGGGGCCTAGTCTGGTTGTGTACGTGTGAGATACATACACTTTTTTTGATCATATTTTCTATTCTGCTATTCAATAAAAACCTTTCGGTATAAACAATTAAATTGCGGGATAGTCTGTGTTGGTACGTATGAGATACACCTTTCCAATTTTTGGGGTTCATCTCATACTTCTGAAGATTTGAGGGTGCTGCCTGTTCCAAACTCCTCCTACTCCTCATCCTGCCTTTTAGGGATACAAAAAATAGTAATTGGGGCCTAGTCTGATTGTGTACGTGTGAGATACATACACTTTTTTTGATCATATTTTCTATTCCGCTATTCAATAAAAACCTTTGGGTATAAACAATTAAATTGCAGGATAGTCTGTGTTGGTACGTGTAAGATACACCTTTCCAATTTTTGGGGTTCATCTCATACTTCTGAAGATTTGAGGGTGCTGCCTGTTCCAAACTCCTCCTACTCCTCATCCTGCCTTTTAGGGGTACAAAAAATAGTAATTGGGGCCTAGTCTGGTTGTGTATGTGTGAGATACATACACTTTTTTTGATCATATTTTCTATTCCGCTATTCAATAAAAACCTTTGGGTATAAACAATTAAATTGTGGGATAGTCTGTGTTGGTATGTATGAGATACACCTTTCCAATTTTTGGGGTTCATCTCATACTTCTGCAGATTTGAGGGTGCTGCCTGTTCCGTACTCCTCCTACTCCTCATCCTGCCTTTTAGGGGTACAAAAAATAGTAATTGGGGCCTAGTCTGGTTGTGTATGTGTGAGATACATACACTTTTTTTGATCATATTTTCTATTCCGCTATTCAATAAAAACCTTTGGGTATAAACAATTAAATTGCGGGATAGTCTGTGTTGGTACGTGTGAGATACACCTTTCCAATTTTTGGGGTTCATCTCATACTTCTGAAGATTTGAGGGTGCTGCCTGTTTCAAACTCCTCCTACTCCTCATCCTGCCTTTTAGGGGTACAAAAAATAGTAACTGGGGCCTAGTTTGGTTGTGTACGTGTGAGATACATACACTTTTTTTGATCATATTTTCAATTCCGCTATTCAATAAAAACCTTTGGGTATAAACAATTAAATTGCGGGATAGTCTGTGTTGGTACGTGTGAGATACACCTTTCCAATTTTTGGGGTTCATCTCATACTTCTGAAGATTTGAGGGTGCTGCCTGTTCCAAACTCCTCCTACTCCTCATCCTGCCTTTTAGGGGTGCAAAAAATAGTAATTGGGGCCTAGTCTGGTTGTGTACGTGTGAGATACATACACTTTTTTTGATCATATTTTCTATTCCGCTATTCAATAAAAACCTTTGGGTATAAACAATTAAATTGCGGGATAGTCTGTGTTGGTACGTATGAGATACACCTTTCCAATTTTTGGGGTTCATCTCATACTTCTGCAGATTTGAGGGTGCTGCCTGTTCCGTACTCCTCCTACTCCTCATCCTGCCTTTTAGGGGTACAAAAAATAGTAATTGGGGCCTAGTCTGGTTGTGTATGTGTGAGATACATACACTTTTTTTGATCATATTTTCTATTCCGCTATTCAAAAAAAACCTTTGGGTATAAACAATTAAATTGCGGGATAGTCTGTGTTGGTACGTGTGAGATACACCTTTCCAATTTTTGGGGTTCATCTCATACTTCTGAAGATTTGAGGGTGCTGCCTGTTCCAAACTCCTCCTACTCCTCATCCTGCCTTTTAGGGGTACAAAAAATAGTAACTGGAGCCTAGTCTGGTTGTGTACGTGTGAGATACATACAGTTTTTTGATCATATTTTCTATTCCGCTATTCAATAAAAACCTTTGGGTATAAACAATTAAATTGCGGGATAGTCTGTGTTGGTACGTGTGAGATACACCTTTCCAATTTTTGGGGTTCATCTCATACTTCTGAAGATTTGAGGGTGCTGCCTGTTCCAAACTCCTCCTACTCCTCATCCTGCCTTTAGGGGTACAAAAATAGTAATTGGGGCCTAGTCTGGTTGTGTACGTGTGAGATACATACACTTTTTTTGATCATATTTTCTATTCCGCTATTCAATAAAAACCTTTGGGTATAAACAATTAAATTGCGGGATAGTCTGTGTTGGTACGTGTGAGATACACCTTTCCAATTTTTGGGGTTCATCTCATACTTCTGAAGATTTGAGGGTGCTGCCTGTTCCAAACTCCTCCTTCTCCTCATCCTGCCTTTTAGGGCTACAAAAAATAGTAATTGGGGCCTAGTCTGGTTGTGTACGTGTGAGATACATACACTTTTTTTGATCATATTTTCTATTCCGCTATTCAATAAAAACCTTTGGGTATAAACAATTAAATTGCGGGATAGTCTGTGTTGGTACGTGTGAGATACACCTTTCCAATTTTTGGGGTTCATCTCATACTTCTGAAGATTTGAGGGTGCTGCCTGTTCCAAACTCCTCCTACTCCTCATCCTGCCTTTTAGGGGTACAAAAAATAGTAATTGGGGCCTAGTCTGGTTGTGTACGTGTGAGATACATACACTTTTTTTGATCATATTTTCTATTCCGCTATTCAATAAAAACCTTTGGGTATAAACAATTAAATTGCGGGATAGTCTGTGTCGGTACGTGTGAGATACATACACCTTTTGATATCATATTTTCTATTCCGCTATTTAATCAAAACCTTTGGGTATAAACAATTCTGTGTTGGTAAGTGTGAGATACACCTTTCCAATTTTTGGGGCGCATCTCATACTGCCGAGGATTTGAGGGTGCTTCAGTTTGCCTCCTGCCTGTTCCGAACTCCTCCTACTCCTCATCCTGCCTTTAGGGTACAAAAAATTGTAATCGGGGCCTAGATTGTGTTTGTACGTGTGAGATACACCGTTTTGTAAACTTTGTCCTATTCCGCTATTCAATATACACCCTGTTTGAGTGTAAAAAATTAAATTGCGGGATAGTCTGTATTGGTACATGTGAGATACACCTTTTTAAATTTGTTTGGTGCATCTCCTTCTACCACCGAGGATTGCAGGGCGCTTCAGTTTGCCTCCTGTTCCCAACTCCTCCTACTCCTCTTCCTCATCCTGCCTTTAGGGTACAAAAAATTGTAATCGGGGCCTAGTCTGTGTTTGTATGTGTGAGATACACCGTATTATAACATTTTTCCTATTCCAATATTCAATATACACCCTCTTGGAGTGTAAGAAAATTAAATTACGGCATAGTCTGTATCGGTATGTGTGAGATACACCTTTTAAATTTGTTTGGCGCATCTCCTTCCACCGCCAAGGATTGCAGGGCGCTTCAGTTTGCCTCCTGTTCCCAACTCCTCCTACTCCTCTTCCTCATCCTCCCTTTAGGGTACAAAAAATTTTAATTGGGGCCTAGTCTGTGTTTGTACGTGTGAGCTACACCGTTTTTTATCCTTTTTCCTATTCCGCTATTCAATATACACCCTTTTGGGGTAAAAAAACATTAAATTGCGGCATAGTTTGCATATTTGACTGTGAGATTCACCCATGCGATACTGTTGTTGTTTTGTTCCGCTATTCAATAAACACCTTTCTAGGGCAAGATCATAAATTACAGAAATATGAGGAGACCGCCAAATAGGGGCCGTGGCCTGGGTCGTGGTGCTGCTGGTAGAGCTCCTGTTGCAAGGAGAGGACGTGGTCGATCTGTGCCAGCTACACGCACAAGTGAAACACCTTCCTCAAGTGTTAGTAGGTGACAGAACCTGCAGCAGTATTTGGTAGGGCATCATAGGCCTCTAGAAGTGATGATGCCAGAACACGTAGAGGCGATAGTAGATTGGTTTGCTGCTGACTGTGCCTCCAGTTCCTTCACATTGTCTCCCACCCAGTCTACTGCAGAAAGGTCAGAGTTTGCATCTGCAGCCGATGTCCAACCATCTTTCACCTCACCCCCTTGCAAATTAGGCAAGCAGTCTGAGCCCCAAGCCATACAGCAGTCTCTTCTTCTTTTTGAGGACCCTGTCAGCAGGGTTTCCCAGGGCCATCCACCTAGCCCTGCCCCAGAAGTGGAAGAGATTGAGTGCAGCGATGCTCAACCACTTATTTCTCAAGATGAGTACATGCAGGGACCATCGCAGCACGTCTCCGATGATGACGAAACGCAGGTGCCAACTGCTGCGGCGTTCAGAATTGTGGAGACCGACAAGGAGGGCAGGGGTGAAGACTGGGTGGAAGATGATGTGGAAGACGATGAGGTCCTCGACCTCACATGGAATGAAGGTCATGCAGGTGACTTGAGTAGTTTGGAGGAAGAGGCGGCAGTCGCACAGAGCAACCAGCACAGCAGAAGAGGGAGCAGGGTGCAGAAGCGGAGCGGCCGTGCCCTAGACACTACGCCTGCTACTGCCCAACGCAGCAAGGGAATGAGCGCACCAAAGCCAGCTCAAAGGAGTTCTCTAGCATTGAAGTTCTTTAGAAAATGTGCTGATGACAGGACACGAGTGGTTTGCACCCTGTGCAATCAGAGCCTGAAGCGAGGCATAAACCTTCTCAACCTGAGCACAACCCGCATGATCAGGCATCTAAGTGCAAAGCACGAGCTGCAGTGGAGTAGACACCTTCAAAACCAAAAAACGTCTCTGGCTCATCCTGCTTCCTCCTCTGCTGCAGTCTCGGCCGCTCCAGCCACATCTGTAGTGATACCGGCACCTGCCACCCCGCAAACAGACTGTCAGCAACACCACCACCTGGGTCACCAACCATCTCCACAATGTCCCGTGGAAGCGTTCAGCTTTCCATCTCCCAAACACTTAAGAGGAAGAGGAAGTACCCCCCTACCCACCCGCGATCCCTGGCCCTGAATGCCAGCATTTCAAAATTCTTGGCCTTTGAAATGCTGTCATTCCGTCTGGTGGAGACGCACAGTTTTAAAAACCTTATGTCGGTGGCTGTCCCACAGTACGTCGTGCCCAGCCGCCACTACTTTTCCAGGCAAGCCATCCCTTCCCTGCACAACCAAGTGGGGGGAAAAATCAGGTGTGCACTGCGCAACGCCATCTGTGGCAAGGTCCACCTAACTACCAATACGTGGACCAGTAAGCACGGTCAGGGGCATTATATCTCCCTAACGGCACACTGGGTAAATGCAGTGGCGGATGGGCCTGAGGCGGATAGCAATTTGGCGCATGTCCTTCCACCACCGAGAATTGCAGGGCGCTTCAGTTTGCCTCCTGTTCCTAACTCCTCCTACTCCGCTTCCTCATCCTCTACCGCCTCCTCATCCAGACAGCGTAACACCTTCACCACCAACTTCAGCACGGCCAGGGGTAAACGACAGCAGGCAGTTTTACAACTTGCCTGTTTGGGGGACAAACCACACACCGCGCAGGAGTTGTGGAGGAGCATGGAACAGCAGACAAATGAGTGGTTGCTGCCAGCGAGCCTCAAGCCCGGCGTATGATCAGAGCTGCTGCAGAAAGTGCGGGCCGTCTGTGCGCACTTTTGGCGTTCTCACCCTGCTGCTGCTCGCCTGTCAGCGCTGCAGCGTAACTTCGGCCTTCCCGCTCACCGCCTCATATGTGACGTGCCCACAAGGTGGAACTCCACCTTGCTTATGCTGGAAAGACTGTGCGAGCAGCAGCAGGCCATAGTGGAGTTTCAGCTGCAGCACGCACGCGTGAGTTGCTCTGCGGAACAACACCACTTCACCACCAATAACTGGGCCTCCATGCGAGACCTGTGTGCCTTGTTGCGCTCTTTTGAGTACTCCACCAACATGGCCAGTGCCGATGACGCCGTTGTCAGCTTAACTATCCCACTTCTATGCCTCCTTGAAAAAACTATTTGGGCGATGATGGAAGAGGATGTGGCACAGGATGAGGAGGAGGAGGAGGAGGATGAAGAGGTAACATTTCTAAGGCTTTCAGGGCAGTCATTCGCAAGGGGCTCCGAGGGTGGGTTCCTGCACACACAAACGCCAGGGACACAATTGTCCAGCAGGGGCACAGTTCTGGAGGATGAGGAGGAGGAGCTGGAGGAGGAGATGGAACCATGTTCACAGCAGGGTGGCACCCAGGCCAGCTCATGGCCATCACTGGTGCGTGGCTGGGGGGATACAGAGGACACAGACGATACACCTCCCACAGAGGACAGCCTTTCGTTGCCTCTGGGCAGCCTGGCACACATGAGCGATTACATGCTGCAGTGTCTCCACAACGACTGCCGAGTTGCCCACATTCTAACTTGTGCTGATTACTGGGTGGCCACGCTGCTGGATCCCCGTTACAAGGACAACGTACCGTCCTTAATTCACCCACTGGAGCGTGATTGCAAGATGCGCGAGTACAAGCGCACGCTGGTAGACGCAATGCTGCTGGCATTCCCACCTGACAGCGGGGCCACAGTGGAAGCACAAGGCAGAGGAGGAGGAGGAGGAGGAAGAGGTCGCCAACGCAACCAGGGCACCGCCAGCACCTCAGAAGGCAGGGTTAGTATGGCCGAAATGTGGAAAAGCTTTGTCAGCACGCCACAACAAACAGCAGCACCAGCAGCTCATATGGAACGTCTTAGCAGGAGGCAGCATTTCACCAACATGGTGGAGCAGTATGTGTGCACACGCCTAGACGTACTGAATGACGGGTCTGCCCCCTTCAACTTCTGGGTCTCCAAGTTGGGCACATGGCCTGAGCTTGCCCTTTACGCCTTGGAGGTGCTGGCGTGCCCTGCAGCCAGTGTATTATCTGAACGGGTATTTAGCACGGCTGGGGGCGTTATCACAGACAAGCGCAGCCGCCTGTCCAGAGACAATGTGGACAAGCTCACATTCATTAAAATGAACCAGGCATGGATCCCACGGGACTTTTCCGTACCTTGTGCAGAATAGCGATGGATACCGACCTTACCCAGCCATTGTTCTATTTTTGCTCTTTCTCACTCTTTTGGGGTGTACCCTCATTTAAAATTTCTGAAAAGAAGCAGTGTTGGCTACCTTATCCTCCTCAGGGCCAGAATAACGTAGGGGCTATTGGAGCTGCAGCTCCAGGCCCCTACCTTTATATAGGCCCCGGGTTGGCCATATTCACTGTTACCGCTCTTCTGTCACTTGTAAACACAGAAGTCTGGCTTCTATGCTCGCTTCCCCAGGCAGCTCCCTCAGAACCTCCCCACACAGCACGAAGGCCGGACAAGGAGGGACAGTTGCCGATGCATGGATGTGTTTATGGGCTTCAGAGACAGCATCCCATGTGGAATTAGGCATGCATGGCTGCACCCTTCCTCCTCTGGGTGCATGCCAAGGCACGGCCCTTAAGGCCCTTCAAAATCCCCAAGCCCATGATGCTCTTAATCCGGCCCTGGTCCTCCTTCCACCTACACCGCCCATAGGTGTGCGCAGCCTATTGCATTAGGGTGTGCACCCCAAAGTTTAAATACACATGCATTTGTTTGCCTACATGTACATGGCCCCGATACATTACTCTCCCTGCTGACAAAGAGAAATAGAGCAGAGCAGGTCCGAGGGAGATCTTTCCCATCTCCTCACTGGCAAACAGAGCGATAATGCTATGTGCCCTAGGTGATTAGGGTGTGCCCAGGTACACCCGGCACACCCTGTGCGCACGCCTATGACACCACCACATCCACCACCACCTCAACCTCCCTCCTACTCCATATGGGCCTCGTCCTTCAGAGATGAAGAACATTGTTTTATTTTTCTGGGGTTTTTTTTGTTGTTTTAAGTTATTTCCCTATCCACATTTGTTTGCAGAGCACTCGCCATGCTCTTAACTATGTTTTGCTGCCATTTGCAGCACTCTAGCCCTTTTTCCATTGGTGTTTTAGAGCCATTTTAGTGCCTGAAAGTTCGGACCTCCATTGACTTTAATGGTGTTCGGTGTCCGGGAAAAGTTCGGCAAAAGTCCGGGACACGGACCCGGACTTTTTTTTTAAAGTTCGGCCATAACACGGACACGGATCTCCAGGTGTCCGCTCAACTCTAGTCACAACCAATTTACTGAGAGTATTTCTGATTTGCATCCAAAAGTTTCCATAATTTGTTTGTTAAATGTTCCCTTTTATGTTGGCTAGAGATGCATATTCTTTACAGAAATCATGTTCACATACTTTGGTAAGTCCTTATTTTACAGTTACAAGTCAATAAATGCTTTCTTGTCAGGTAACCTGTGGGACCAAGTGACGGGGAGCAAACCGCAGAGGTTGTGGACCCAACAGCTGACTCCTGAGGGTTGACGGCTCTGAGAAGCAGCTACAAAGGGTTGCAGCCATGGTCCTGAACAGGGAGCTAGAACATAAGATTCCCCAGGGTGTGGAGTCTAAGAACTAGCAGGTTTTCACCAGGGCCTCTGATGGTTAGGATGGACTTGGCTGCAGCTGACTCCAGGTCGCGGCCCCCAGGGTCTCCCAGCTCACGCTCATGGCTGGCTCTGGTGGGTGGAGAGGAAGAAGAAGTCCAGGGTGTAATGGATCAACCGGCAAACCAACTGGACACCTCCATTGACGGATACTCCTAGTTCTTCCCGAGGGCTCCAAGCACTCAACCAGACATCATAACCACCTCAGACCCCACGAACTGCCGCAGCTAGGTTGGGGTCTCACCATCTCCTACCCACCCTGGACCTACAAGGCTCCAGGTTCCCGTGGGTGACCCTCTCTTTCCCCAGAGAGTGAAGCAGGAACAAGCTCTTACACAAGCTCTTACAAGAGTTTAGTGATTATCCAAGGGAGTATGAAGAACATAGCAATGCCTTGTAGCAGGTTCCCCCAATGAGAGGCAGGACTCAGATTGAGGGTGAAGTATAACTCAAAACTTTAAAGGTACGGCAGCTCTTTTATACAGTTTTCCCCCACAAGGTTACCGCCCAGGTGGACCTTGTTGGGGACAGGACATGACATTCACATTCCAATAGAAACAGGGTTTTACACTCAGTCATTCCCATACAGTGTACACAATCCCTCCCCTCTGGCTGATTACAGTATCATCTGCAGATGAATGTGTATACAGGAACTAAACGAATTATCTAGCCACCTGGACAGAACAATGTAAGGTCATTAACATTTAACAATGGGACAGACACAATCCACATTCCATTTTAATACACAAACAATAGGGAAGCCTGTCAATGACAGTCTGTGTGTCTCTCTCACAGACAAACACAAATAATACACATTATCTAGGAGGCAGACTTCATGGCAATGGTCTATGACAGTCTAAGTCTCCCAGTGTAAAGTGGGAATAAATCTTCTTATTTCTATATGAAGATATTGCTGACATATATTACTGTCCCACCTGAAGCAATTCAAACCATTAAGTATCTGTTTTTTTCACTTCCATTGACGGTGAATACCGTCACACAGGGCAACAAGGGATAGTTGGGAAAACAAGCCAAAGGTCAGGGCAACAAGCAGACAGGGATGGTCAGCTGAACAAGCCAAAGTCAGTACATGGGAATCAGACATAGAGCACATGGCAAGAATCACCCAGGAAAGCCTTCACACAATTATTGCTCAGGCAAGGCTGTTTCCTGTTAGAGGCTGGGGTGAAGTCTAGGGATGGGCTTGATGTCCAAGTCAAACGTAAGTTTGACTCGAACATCAGCTATTCGTGTGTTCGACGAACACACAACAAATGGGGCGCTCGGCAGGAAGTTCGCCCGCCAATGAGCGCCCCATAGTGCACTGCGCTGGTGCAGTGAATAAATTACTGATGATTGGCCAAAGCATGCACATGACCTGTATGCTTTGGCCAATCACAGCACAGTGTCCTGTCAGAGCTATTATTGGCCAAAGGCAGGCTGCCTTTAGCCAATCATGGTCAGGGGCTAAGTTCATGCCCCACACTATATAAGGCTGCTGCTTACACGGCAGCCATGTATAGTGTGCTATAATAGAGGTTAGGCAGGTAGTTAGTGAATAGTTTGTTGAGTTAGTTTAGTGCAGTCAGGGTAGTGTTCAGGTTATGTTATGTGAAAAAAGTGCGCAGGAAAAATAAGCAAAGCTGCAACCTTAGAAAATATAACTATATGAAAATTTGTGAATCAGGTGCGCTAAACTTTTAAGCAATGTGTCAAATATAATCATATAGTGACAAATGAACAAAATGGATCATGATCAACCTGTTACAAAAAATAATAATCAATATGAGGAACAACTCTTTTCACAACTGACCCCCTGATACAGCAGACAGCAGCAGAGGAGCTCCTATCTATTCCAGGACTAATGATGGAATTGTCTGCTACCGAGGGGAACATATATTTAGACCAGAGTTCAGAGATCATCGCAGGCATAAGACAGGCTGCTGATACAGGCGACACATACCTTTCCCTGCCTACAATCAATTATTATTTGGTAAGAGGCTGACCTGCTCTTCTTGCTTGAAGAGAGGCATTTGAAAGTGTTCCTATCTTTCCTGGGTATTATTATTGGATCTGATAACACTCACACCCTTGTGTTATTTTTATCTGGTAAGGGGCTCATCCAATCACTGGTGGAGGTCTTCACTGCTCACATCTATTCATTGGACTTGCACCTTTAATTTCTTCACATGCATGTTGGATAAACATGTTGTTGGACACTTAAGAGGGATGATGGACTTTCACTTTGACAATTTTAACAGATTGTTTATCACATTGGAATCTATTCCTCATATTGGTTGTTATTTTTTGTAACAGGTTGATCATCATCCATTTTGTTCATTTGTCACTATATGATTATATTTGACACATCACTTAAAAGTTTAGCACACCTGATTCACAATTTTACATAGTGTTCAGGTTATACCCTACTTTTATAATGTATGGATATATTGTAGTCCTGGGACCCCTCTCAGTGCTCCCCAAGTTTTTTGTGTACCTGTCACTTATAGTTCGTGAGCCGTGCCATGTCAAGCTGACCAAGATTTTCCATAGACGCCAATGAGCTCTGAAAGCTGAAAAATGGTTTAGGCAGGAAGGGGGTGAAAGCGCCCTCTATTTAAGTGGTTAAGGGGAACTCCACGCCAAAATTGAAAAAAAATGGCGTGGAGTCCCCCCAAAATCCATACCAGACCCTTATTTGAGCAAGCAGTCTGACTGGCCAGGATGGGGGGACAAAGGAGTGCCCCTCCCCCTCCTTAACCTTACTAGGCTGCTTGCTAGCATGGGAAGGGTGCTTTGGGGTGCTTTGGGGTGCCCATGTCGATGAGGACAAGGGCCTCTTCCCGACAACCCTGGGCTGTGGTTGTGGGGATCTGCGGGTGAGAAACTTATCGGAATCTGCAAGCCCCCTTTAACAAGTGTCTTTTTTTTTTCTATTTTTCGGGTGTGGCGGGCGACGTGGTTGACGATGGATTTACATTGGAGGATACTATTTTTTACTTTTATTTTTTAATAAAGGACTTGTCAAACACTGGCTTTTGTGTTTATTTTTTGTACACTTTTTTGGTGAATGGGTAGTGGTACAATGTACCCATTCACATGGGGGGCGGGATCTGGGGGCCTCCTTGTTAAAGGGGGCTTCCAGATTCCGATAAGCCCCCCTACCTGCAGACCCCCACAACCACAGTCCAGAGTTGTTGGGAAGAGGCCCTTGTGCCCATCAACATGGGGACAAGGTGCTTTGGGGGGCACCCCAAAGCACCCTCCCCACATTGAGGGCAAGGGCCTGGTATAGCTCAGGAGGAGGGAGGACGCCCGAGTGATTCCCGTGACTTGCAATGGCACCCCAAATGCGGCTCGATTTTGCCGCGATTGTTGTCCGACGAATCGTGGTAAAATCACGCAAACAGAATCGCGGGATGCCTGATGCCCAACAGAAGTACAAGAACTTGTGAACAGAGCCTTAGGACAAACAGACAATACAGCTCTTTTATAGGCAAGGGTCAGGGACACCTGGTTACATCACCTGGTGGCACCGCCTCCTTCTAAAGTCACGTGATGGGTGATGTAACTGGGTGTCCCCGCCCCTTTCCTATAAAAGAGCTGTCATGGCTCAAGCGGCTTATTAGCCAGGAGGCGTGTGAAGAGGAGGGAGCGTCTTTTTTTTTTTTTCTATTTTTTGGGTGCGGCGGGCGACGTGATTGACAATGGGTTTACATCGGGGGATAAAATGTTTTAAATTTAATTTTTTAATAAAGGACTTTAATTCAACTAAATTACATGACATCAGTAATTTATTCACTGCACCTGAGCAGTGCTTTGTGGGACGGCTTGTGACGTCAGATCCATGTAAAAGAGCTGTCAAACTCAAAACAGCTCATTGCGTGTGAAGCGTCTGGAGAAGCAGGAGCTTCTTCTTCTTTTTTTTTATATTTTTTTTTCGGGCGAGAGGGCGACTGATCATCGGGGGACACAATTTTTATATTTCATAATAAAGGACTTTTCCAAAACTGGCTTTTGTCTTTGTTTTTTTGTACACTTTTTTGGTGAATGGGTAGGGGTAAAATGTACCCGATATCCATTCACATGGGTGGGGCCGGGATTTGGGGGTCTCTTTGTTAAAGGGGGCTTCCAGATTCCGATAAGCCCCCCACCCGCAGACCCAGACCACCACAGCCCAGGGTTGTCCGGAAGAGGCTTTGGGGGGCAACACAAAGCATCCTCCCCATGTTAAAGGCAAGAGGCCTGGTATAGTTCAGGAGGGGGGGCGCTCGCTCATCCCCCCTATCCTGGCAAGCCAGGCTGCTTGCTCAGGTAAGGGTCTGGTATGGATTTTGGGCCATTACATTACCGCCGCGAGCAAGATTAACCACTTCAGCCCCGGAAGGTTTTACCCCCTTAATGACCAGGCCATTTTTTTGAGATTCGGCACTGACAATTGCACGGTCATGCAACGCCATACCCAAATACAATTGATGTCATTTTTTTTCCCCACAAATAGAGCTTTTTTTTGGTAGTTTTTGATGACCTCTGCAGTTTTTCATTTTTTCGCTATAAACAAAAAAGTGTGTCAATTTTGAAAAAACACCAATATTTTCTACTTTCTGCTATAAAACATTCCCAATAAAAACTAAAAAAAAAAAAATCAAATGTTATCAGTTTAGGCCAATTTGTATTTTTCTACATATTTCTGGTAAAAAAAAAAAATCCCAAAAAGCGTATAATAATTGGCTTGTGTAAAAGTCATAGCGTTTACAAACTACAGGATATATATTATGTGGCAGGGCACATGGATCCGTTATCGATGGAAGATACGTGTCACCGTGGTTCCTGGCCTCAGTGAGATAAGAGCCGGTAATTCTGTGTCAGCAGCAGCTAGTGCTGCTTGACACTTTTCTATTTTTAGTGTGGCTGCAAAGCCGAATCGGGGCCGGCTCTTATTGGGAGCAGTTAAGGTATGGGTGGGTGGCTGCTCCCCACGCTCCAGGCTGGGTCTTGCCTGAGGTTTATAAGGCAGACAGCTTAACAGGTGAGAGAGGATGATCTCCACACACTAGAAGGCTGGAGAAGTCGGTGCTGAGGCCGGAAAGGCTACAAACAGGTGAACCGATCTATTACTGTGTGTGAGCAGCACCAAAGAGACACAGGGGAATGGACTTGTTGCGGTGTTTAAACCTGCCTCAAAGACTGTCGTTTTCCTTTTTGTTGGGTGTGAATTAACACCAAAAAGGACTGTTACTTTTGTGTTCCTGAAATGTGAATAAAACACTCCTGATTTACTCTAAGAACCGTCTGTGCTGCACCCGCAAATCCTGCTTACAAGAGCAACTCCCCCACAATATATGGACTTTTTTTATTTTATTTTTTATTAGTAATGGCGGTGATCAGCGATTTTTTATTGGAACTACGACATTGCAGCGGACAAATATGACACTAAGTGACACTTTTTGGGGACCAGTGACATTAATACAGTGATCAGTGCTACATAATATGAACTGTTACTGTAATAATGACACTGACAGGGAAGGGGTTAACACTGGTGGTGATCAAGGGGCTAAATGTGTTACCTAGATGTGCTTACTAACTGTTTTGGGATGGAGTGAACAGAAGCACAGAGATCAGTATTTCAGCTTAGCTGAATCACACGATCTTTCCCTACCTCTCTGACATTGTTTACGTTCCAGACGGCTCTCCTGTCAGTTTTGCTGTAGATCGCGGGGGGCCGGTGGCGATTGACCCCACTTCCTTATCACAGCAGGAGCGCGACTTTGGCAGCATGCGGCGCGTGACGCAAAAAAACGCGTGCACATATTCACTTAGATCTACGTGATTATGCGCAGCTGAGCCGCACTGAAGGTCGGCAAGTGGTTAAATGACATTTTTTCCTTTAGAAATGTCAGTATTGCTGCAGCAGGCTACATACATTGTACAAATGTGCCACTTTACAGGCACATTAAGGGGACCCCCCAGGCATGATATTTAAAGGAAATTTTCAATTTTTATTGTTTCACTTTAAGCATTATTAAAATCACTGCTCCTGTAAAAACCATTGTTTAAAAAAAAATGTTTTGCATTGATACATGTCCCCCAGGGCAGTACCCAGCTCCCCATACACTTTTTATGGCAATAACCTGCATATAAACCTTTAAAATATGGACTTTTGATTTTTCATGTCTGTGTCTCATAGACTTTAATAGACTTTGCATGTTCACTAGAACTTTTTCCCTGTTCAAGATGTTCTGGTGTGAACCGAACAGGGGGCTGTTTGGTCCATCACTACTGGTGGGTACAGCTGGATGGTACTGCTGGTGGTTACTGCTGGCTGGTATTGCTGGCTGGTACTGCTGGTGGTTGCTGCTGGTGAGTACTGCTGGCTGGTACTACTAATGGGTACTGCTGGTAGGTACTCCTGGCTGGTACTGCTGGTTAGAAATGCTGACTGGTACTGCTGGTGGGTACTGCTGGCTGGTACTGCTGTGGGTACTGCTTGCTGGTATTGCTGGTTGGTACTGGTGTTTGGTACTTTTGGTGGGTACTGCTAGAGGGTACTGCTGGTGGTTACTGCTGGCTAGTACTGCTGGCTGGTACTGCTGGTGGGAAATGCTGACTGGTACTGCTGGTGGGTACTGCTGGCTGGTACTGCCGGTGGGTAAAGCTGGCTGGTACTGCTGGTGGGTACTGTTGGTGGGAAATGCTGGCTGGTACTGCTGTGGGTACTTCTGGCTAGTACTGCTGTGGGTACTGCTGGCTTGTACTGCTGTGGGTAGTACTCACTGCTGGCTGGTACTGTGCTGGCTGGTACTGCTGTGGCTACTGCTGGCTGGTACTACTGAAGAGAAATGCTGGCTTGAGACACATGATAACATCAAGAGTGTGAGGAGCGGTGATGCACTGGAGGAAGCATGCTGCAGAACTGATGCTTCCTCTCTCGGCCAGTCCTGACAGTCTGAGTCAAAGGCGGAGTGATATCAAATGCACTCCACCTGTGAGGAGACTGCTGAGATCCACAGGGCAGGCGGGTGGGCGCGATGCCACGACGGTCTCTCCGTGAAGTCTGCTGTTGTAAACACAGCAGACCGTTGTTCTCTCTGGAATCAATGCAGAGCTCCTGTGTTCCTCCTATTTAGGAACATAGGTCTCTGTATTGATTTCACAAGCCCAGCCCCCCACAGTTAGAAAACACCCCCTAGGCTCACACTTAACCCATTTATCACCCCTGGGTTAACCCCTTCTCTGCCAGTGTCATTATTACAGTAACAGTGCATATTTTTAGCACTGATTACTGTAGTAATGTCACTGGTCCCCCCCAAAAGTGTTAAAAATGTCAGTTAGGGGTCCGATCTGTCTGCCACAATGTCGCAGTGCTACTATTACTAGTAAAAAAGAAATAAATAAATAAATACAAATGACATAAATCTTTCCTCTAGTTTGTAGACAATAAACCAATCAAAATACACTTATTGGAATTTTTTTACCAAAAATATGTAGCAGAATACAAATTGTCCTAAAATTATGAAAACATTTGATTTTTATTTATTTTTTTTTGGGGGGGGGGGGGGGGAATGTTATATAGCAGAAAGTGAAGAATACCGTATTTATTGGCGTATAACACGCACCTTCCCTTTATAAGAGGGAAGTTTTAGGAAAAAACATTTTAAATATTTAAAAATAACAGTACACTGCCCCTTTCATTAAACACCCCCCCTATACATTGCACAGATCCCCCCCATGCACATTACATGCCCCCTTTTATTTCAAAGCCTCCTTTACATTGCACAGCCCCCCTGCACTCCCAGTCTCCTGGGCCTGCCCTGACAGCGTACTCTAAAGTAAAAACAAAATCACTGCCAGACCTTTCCATAGATGCTTCCTACAATGTGTCACTGTTATTGTAAACCGATGCCTCTAAATACCTCAGTAGCTCCGTTCTTTCATGGCCGGTCATGTTACTGCTCTTCTCTGACGTTCAATGGCCGGTCATGTGATCGCTCTCCTCCACCAATCAGAAGCTACACTCAGAGGAGGAGGAGTGGGAGGAGGAGAGCAGCCAGCAAGAATGAAGCTAACAAGGTATTTAGAGGCTGCGTTTTTCAATGACAGTGATATATTATGTAGTAAGGATCTATAAAAAGGGCTGGCAGTGATTTTATTCTTAACTGCAGAGTACACTGGCAGGGCTGTCCTAGGGCCAGGAGAGGCGGAGTGGACTGCCCATATCCCTGCCCCCCCCTCCCCCTCGTTTGCACTATATTTTCAGGGGGAAAAAGTGTGTGTTATACGCCGATAAATACGGTATATATATATTTTTTTCAGAATTGTCGCTCTTTTTTTTGTTTATAGCACACAAAAAAAAAGCATAGGTCATCAAGTACCACCAAGCGAAAGCTCTATTTGTGGGAAGAAGAGAACATTGATTTTATTTGAGTACAGTGTCGCACGACCGCCCAATTGACCGTTAAAGTAACAGTGCCGAATCGCAAAAAATGGCCTGGTCATTAAAGCAGTAGTATTCCCTGAGTACAGAAAAAAAAAAAAAAAAAACCCCTGCAAGACAGTGGCATATTGTGCTAGTATGCGTCGCATACTAGCACATTATGAAATACTTACCTTAGAACGAAGCCGCCACACGGTCGCCTGGACACCGCTAAGGGAGCTGTCATGTTCCCTCTGCGTCTCTTCCGGGGTTCCGGGGCTCTGGCACTGTGAGTAGCCGGGGCCGCGATGATTTCACGCATGTGTGTGGGAGTTCACTTGTCAGCAAGGAGCTCTGAAGGTCCGCCAGACCTTCAGAGCGCATACCCGCTGGTGTCAGCGGCTGCATGCAGGGTGAATATCTCCTAAACCGTGCAGGTTTAGGAGATATTAATTTTACCCACAGGTAAGCCTTATTATAGGCCTTATTATAGGCTTACCTGTAGGTAAAAGTAAAAAAGCGGAGTATACTACTGCCTTAAGGGGGAAAATCTTCCAGAGGTGGTTAACTGACAATTGCCCAGTCATGCGATGCTGTAGACAAATAAAATCGATGTCCTTTTTTTCCCCACAAATAGAGCTTTCTTTTGGTGGTATTTGATCATCTCTGCATTTTTTTTTTGTTTTTTTTTTTGCGCTATAAACAAAAAAAAAGTCAGTTTTGAAAAAAAAAAAAAAACAATGTTTTTTACTTTCTGCTATAAAACACATCCAATAAAAAAAAGTAAAAATCATTTTACATGTAATCAATTCTGCTACATGTTTTTGGTAAAAAAAAAAAAAAAAAAAATCCCAATAAGTGTATATTGATTGGATTGCGCAAAAGATATAGGGCCTGATTCATAGTACGGAGAATTGGCGTTTCGGCTGGATTTTGCAAACCGGTGAATT
The DNA here is from genome assembly GCF_965119305.1 of Pelophylax lessonae. Lineage (NCBI taxonomy): Eukaryota > Metazoa > Chordata > Amphibia > Anura > Ranidae > Pelophylax > Pelophylax lessonae. The sequence goes on along the minus strand of NC_138776.1, from coordinate 188,332,389 downwards.
TTTAAGTCTGAAATTGGTATTCAAAGAACGGCGGGCGGAAAATAACGCCAACTGTGAGATTCATTAAGATCAACTAATGTCAGGACTGGACTTAAAAACAGTCCAGCTAAAAGGTGGACTAATTTTTTCAAAATCACAAAATATGGCAGGAAAAAAATAAAAAATGTGTGGGAAAGATGTGTTATATGATTTTGAGCTAAACTGCTTTTAAACTGTGTGAAAATGTTAAGTAGAAAAAAAGATATTAATAAAAGTGTAAAATGCAAATATAGCTCCAGAGTCAATTTCTGGCAGATAGCCCATGTGAGCATGCTCCAAACCAAAAACAAGGCTGAAAATAACGTTTTTGAAAACGTTAGTGGGAGTTTTATTGAATTTGCGGCAAATACCGCCGCAAATTCGCGGTAAAACGGCGCTATTCCGGCGCTAATAAATTTTTTTTTTTTTTTTTATTTTATTTTTTTTGCACATATCTATGTATGTCTATATATATATATATATATATATATATATATGAATCACAAAAAAATATATATCTATACATAAATATATATATATATATGTGTGTGTATATATATATATATATATATATATATATATATATATATATATATATATATATATATATATATATATATATATAAACACACACACACATATATATGTATATATATATATATATATATATATATATATATAGATAGATAGATAGATAGATAGATAGATAGATAGATAGATAGATAGATAGATAGATAGATAGATAGATAGATAGATAGATATAGATATAGATAGATAGATAGATAGATAGATAGATAGATAGATAGATAGATAGATACCCAAAAATAATTATATATATATATATATATATATATATATATATATATGTTTTATTTATTGATTTGCCTATGTGTTTATATATATATATATATATATATATATATATATATATATATATATATATATATATATATATATGAAAAGGAACACTAACACGGCTCCTCCCCAAAAATTAAACATTGTATATGTGTGAAATCAATATATTTTTGGGTTGGTTAGATATAGAATGTAACAATAATATATGTTTTTTTGCATATGTGTATCTATATATATATATATATATATATATATATATATATATATATATATATGCAAAAAACTATATATTATTGTTACTTCCTATATCTAACCAACCCCAAAAATATATTAATTTCACACATATACAATGTTTCATTTTTGGGGAGAAGCCGTATTAGTGTTGCTTGTCATATATAACAACATACAGTTGTAGGTAGTTCAGGGATTCGAACACCCAAATACACTGTTGCAAAGCAGCGGTGCTAACCACTTAACTACCTAAAGCTAATGACATTTTTTTCAAAGCATGTGTGATTTGTACTTTAAAAAAAAAAAAATTATATATATATATATATATATATATATATATATATATATATATATATATATATATATATATATATATATATATATATATATATATATATATATATATATATATATATATATATATATATATATATATATATATATATATATATATATATATATATATATATATATATATATTCTATTTAGACCCAATTCAAGCTCAAATAATTTTTATTTATTAAAATTTTTTGATGGACTAATTGAATCAAACTATATTAATTTTTAGAGCCCATTCACATTAGCGCGACTTGTCAGCCTGACAAGTCACGGTATGTCGCGGTCCATTGAGTAGTACAGGACCCTTTCTAATAGGAGCGACACAAGTCACTCCGACTTAGAAAAAGGGTCCTGTACCACTTTGAGGCGACCTCGGAGTGACTTGCATAGACTTCCAGTATGTGAAGTCTCTGCAAGTCGCGGTGCACAGTGGTGCACGCGACTTCACAGGTCGCCCCCCGAAGTCGTGTCGCCTCAATGTGAATGGGCTCTTAAGGTGCCAGTGCATGTATGCTTGGTATAAAGATAACAAGAAACAACAAAAAAAAAAACCTCAGAGACCACAATTCCCAAATAATTAACCTAGTTTAGTGAAACTGTATAAAATCAACAAATTTTTAAAAATAATCCTGCATGCTGGAAATTATATATAGGTGTTTAAAACATTTATTTCTGTGAAAAATTAGTATTTTAAATATAAATTGATAGGCTAAGAAACTATCAGTGGCATATATTATGAAATAAATGTAACAAAGTGATTATGTTTGTGTAAATTGTGTTTTGCAAAAATGTTGCAAATATGTATTGAGCTTGAGCTTAATTAAATAAACTGTCCAAAATATCCAAGTGGTTAGCACAGCTGCCATGCAACAATGTATTTGGGTGTTCAAATCCCTGAACTACCTACAACTGTCTGTTGTTATATATGACAAGCAACACCCCAAAAATAAAACATTGTATATGTGTGAAATAAATATATTTGTTGAGTGGGGAGCCATATTAGTTTTGCTTCCTTTATAGAGCCACATTACACTCTGAAAAATAGCAGTGTTTGAGCTTGCAAATCTGAGAATTTGCAAATCGATTGAACATATGCAGTGCAACCCCAGAACTCAGAATTCAACAACCCAAAAAAAAAAAAAAAAGATATATATATATATAAAATTACTACATCAAGTCAACACACATAGGAAATGCTTTCAATAATCTCAGAATGAGCACAAAGTGGCTTTTTCATTTAGACTAATGGGCCATACACACTAAGATTTTCTGAAGATTTTTTCCTTTAGATTTACCAAAACCAGATAATATGAGGTCAAACCTAAACACTTTCAATTTGTATGCAATCTGGCAGGCCCTTGCACTACATAGAAAAGGTAAATCTGAAGGAAAAAGTCTTCAGAAAATCTTATAGTGTGTATGGCCATACAATTTTCTGTCCAATTTTCTTGAAATTTACCTTCAAGTATGTAGTACAAAGGCCTGCCTAATTGGATACAAGTGAAAGTGTTGTTTAGCTTTGACATCACATTATGTGGTGTGTGGTTAATCTATCAGAAAATTGTACAACAAAAATTGAACATGTATGGCCATACACACTATAAGATTTTCCGAAGACTTTTTCCTTCAGATTTACCTTTTCTATGTAGTGCAAGGGCCTGCCAGATTGCATACAAATTGAAAGTGTTTAGGTTTGACCTCATATTATCTGGTTTTGGTAAATCTAAAGGAAAAAGTCTTCAGAAAATCTTAAGCCCCGTACACACGTACTGATCGTCGGCCGAACGATCGGCTGTCTTTTGTCCAGGGCTGTCCTGTCTGTTGAAAACTGCAAAAGACTGCACACGGATTTTGTCAGCCAACAACAGACGACTGCAGAAGTGATGTCATGTGATGGTTAACTTTCCCTGTGTTTTTTCTTTTCTGAGCATGCCCAGTCTTGCAAATCAGCCGATTGTCGGCCGAATTCTGTACTGACTGGCGAACCATCGGCCGTTCTGGTGTTGGCCAACAAAAATTTTAATGCCTGCATGACAGATTCTGTTCGGCCGAAAATGCGCTGTCGGAAGCATCATACTAACAAGCCTACAATCGGCCGATCCGTCGTCGGCCGAATATTTACGGCCGAAGATCGGTACGTGTGTACGAGGCATTATAGTGTGTATGGCCCATTAAGCTGGCCATACATGTTCAACTTTTGTTGTACAATTTTCTGGTAGATCTACCACAAACCACATAATGTGAGGTCAAAGCTAAAAAACACATTCACTTGTATCTAATTAGGCAGGCCTTTGTACTACATACTTGAAGGTAAATTTCAAGAAAATTGGACAGAAAATTGTAAGAAAATTGGAACATGTATGGCCAGCCTTAAGCCTCGTACACACGTACCGATTGTCGGCCGTAAATATTCGGCCGACGACCGATCGGCCAATTGTAGGCTTGTTAGTATGATGTTTCCGACAGCCGACAGCGCATTTTCGGCCGAACAGAATCTGTCGTGCAGGCATTAAAATTTTTGTTGGCCAACACCAGAACGGCCGATTGTTCGCCAGTCAGTACAGAATTCGGCTGACAAACAGCAGATGAGCAGGACTGGACATGCTCAGAAAAGAAAAAACACACGGAAAGTTAACCATCACATGACATCACTTCTGCAGTCGTCTGTTGTTGGCCGGCAAAATTCGTGTGCAGTCTTTTGCAGTTTTCAACAGACAGGACAGCCCTGGACAAAAGACGGCCGATCGGTCGGCCGACGATCGGTACGTGTGTACGAGGCATTATGCCCCATACACACGTGCAGATTATCTGCAGACTTTTGTCTGCAGACTTACCAAAACCATATAATATGAGGTCAAACCTAAACACTTTCAATTTGTATGCAATCCGGCAGGCCCTTGCACTACATAGAAAAGGTAAGTCTGCAGACAAAAGTCTGCAGATAATCTGCACGTGTGTATGGGGCATAAAGCCCCATACACACACGCAGATCGTCGTCATACAAATGTTCATCTTTTCTCCCCGGGATGTCGGTGTCTGTTGAAAAGTGCAAAGACAGCACAAGGACAGCACAAGAATTTTGTCTGCAGACTTCAGCTGACTGCAGAAGTGATGTCATGTAATGGTTAACTTTCCCTGTGTTTTTAATTTTCTGAGCATGCCCAGTCTTGCAAATCTGCGGTCTGTCGGCCGAATTCTGTACTGACAGGCGAACAATCGTCCGTTCTGGTGTCCGCAGACAAAAATTTTCATGTTTGCACGAAAGACTTTTGTCCGCGGATTGTGTGCAGACATCTGTCGGAGGCACCATACTAACACGCGTACAATCGGCAGATCTTTCGTCCGCCGACGTTTGTATGCCGACGATCGGTACGTGTGTACGGGCCTTTAGTCTAAATGAAAAAGCCACTTTGTGCTCATGCTGAGATTATTGAAAGCATTTCTTATGTGTGTTGACTTGTAAGAAACTTGGATCATGGATGGCCAGCCAAACACTCATTCATTAGTGAACTGGTGATTTTGGTTTAGGAACCAACAGACCCAATTAATTACTTTGCTGGGCGTTTCCTATACTGGGTGGGTGTAGTTTAACCAAGGTTATATAAAGGGATGTATGAGATCATATCATTTGGCCTGTGGAAGGGCCACAGGTCTTTATGTCCGAATTTGCTTTTGGGGGTTGGGGGGTTTGCTGGCATGCCATGCCTAAAGATCCATATTGCAGTAAGTGTATTCTGTTGGATGAATACTTTTCATGCTCTAACTGTTTGGTATAGTTTTTGCAAAGTGTGTCTTTATGTACTCTATACATGTTTTTTTTTTATTTTCATGCCTCTGTGTAGCTGTATGTTCTACTGATTTGATGGTATTTAAATGAAAAGGCAGGCTCATGCAAACAATTAACATAAAAGTATGTTTGGTATGTTTTATGCTTAATACTAAGGTGTCTACAACTTATTTTGCTTGACTTTTGGACATTGTAAGCTCTATCTATCCATCATATGTTGTATCTTTGCACTGTAATTTGAATAAAAATTACTTGATTTGGGGGTTTTGGGGGGGGGGGGGGGCATTTCACATTTCACATTTCACATGCTTGCTTGAGTGATTACTGATGTTTTATACATGTTCAATAAAACTTATTCATTTGTACACAGCTCCTGTTTTTTTGTTTTCTTTTCTTCAATTTGTCTAGATGTAATTCAGATATCTTTTGTCTATTGAATGTAATCCATTTCTTGTATTTTTTGTGTGTGTGTGCAATGGCAGTACAGTAAGAACATGGGCAGGGTTTCTTCCTTTACTCCAGCGAAGTGTGTGTGGTGTGTGTGGGGGGGTGTGTGTGTGTACACACACCCCACACACACACACCCCCCCACACACACACACACACACACCCCCACACACACACACCCCCACACACACACACACACCCACCCACACCCCCACACACCCCCACACACCCCCCCCCCACACACCCCCCCCCACACACACACCCCCCCCCCCCACACACACACACGCACCCCCCCACCCACACACACACACCCCCCCCCACACACACACACGTGTGTGTGTGGGGGGTGTGTGTGTGTGTGTGTGGGGGGTGTGTGTGTGTGTGGGGGGTGTGTGTGTGTGTGGGGGGGGTGTGTGTGTGTGTGGGGGGTGTGTGTGTGTGTGTGGGGGGTGTGTGTGTGGGGGGTGTGTGTGTGTGTGTGGGGGGGGTGTGTGTGTGGGGGGTGTGTGTGTGTGTGTGGGGGGGGTGTGTGTGTGTGGGGGGTGTGTGTGTGTGTGTGTGGGGGGGGTGTGTGTGTGTGTGTGTGTGGGGGGGGTGTGTGTGTGTGTGTGTGTGTGGGGGGTGTGTGTGTGTGTGTGTGGGGGGTGTGTGTGTGGGGTGTGTGTGTGTGTGTGTGTGTGTGGGGTGTGTGTGTGTGTGTGTGTGTGGGGTGTGTGTGTGTGTGGGGGGGGGGGGTGTGTGTGTGTGTGTGTGTGGGGGTGTGGGGGGGGGGTGTGTGTGGGGGGTGTGGTGTGTGTGTGGGGGGGGGGGGGTGTGGTGTGTGTGTGGGGGGGGGGTGGTGTGTGGCTAAATTGTAAGAAAAAATGTAAGTTTATGTATATATTTGGCTAAAAATATATAAATTAAGGAATACTACAAAATTTCCATTCAGCCGCTGTGGATGAATGTAACCAAAACATTTAATAAAAAAATCACTAAAAATGATTACTAAATAAAAGATTGCTACAGCGCTCACTCACCTTTTTAGTTGGCTTAGGTCAGTGATGATGAACCTTGGCAACACAGGTGTTTTGTAACATTTCCCATGATGCTCATCTACACTGCAGAGTACATGAGCATTTTGGGAAATGTAGGGCAAAAACATCTTTGGGGGGGAGGGGTTAAGGGTTACCATCACTGGCCTAGGTAAAACATTTCCAATACATTTTAGTTGTCTGTGTGCGCCATTTTTAAAATAAAGCAAAATCTCTTTACAATAAATTGCAAATGGCACATTGGCGTTCACCCTGGACCAGAAATGACACCAAATTGGCTTGCACACATTCCAGCAAGTGGTCACCATCAATTGGCTAATCATGGTGAGGGCCACTTTCAGCTGTGAAGAAATGGCATTCATATGCAAGGTAAGTGTGTGTGTGTGTGGGGGGGGGGGGGGGTCTGTGCTTGTAATCAGAGCATTGATTACCAGTGCAGACCCTTGGGGGATGCCACTAGAGCCACCAGGGATGCCCACCCATGCCACCATTGATGCCAATCAGTGCTCAGGGAACCTGTTAGTGCCCTCCTCATCAGTGCTGCCCATCATTACCATCTTTCAGTGCTGCCCACCAGTGCCAATCATTGCCCATCAGGGCCACCTATCAATGCCCATCAATGCTGCATATCAGTGCCACCTATCTGTCTATCAGTTCTGCATATTAGTGTCTCATCAGTGTCTGCCAGCGCAGCCTCATTAATGCTCGTCAGTGCAACAAAAAACATATTGATTTACCAAATTTTATTACATAAACAAAAACACATTATTTTAGGGGTCAAACATTTAGGTCTTCTTTTTGCCAATAGAAAAAAACCTTGCAGTGATCAAATACCACCAAAAGAAAGCACTATTTTTTTATGAAAATACTGTCATACATTTGTGTTAGGTACAGGGTTGTTTGACCGCGCAATTGTCATTCAAAATGCAACAGTATAAAAAGCTGAAAATTGGCCTGGGCAGGAAGTGGTGTAACTGCCCTGTAAGGAAGTGGTTAACTATTGAAACATGGGAATAAATATTCCAGGGGTAATCATGCTCAGCTCAATGGTTTAGTGGCTAGTGTTCCTGGCTATAAACACTGAGAGCATGAGTTCAAATCCCAAGTGTGCCATCACCTTCTTAAATTTTAGACAGCTATAAATAAATACTGAAACTTGGCAAATGCATAATTGCACCCTGCAGATATGCATGTTTGTTTCTTGAATATACATGGCCATTGACATGCAATTTTAGGTGATGTAGCCAATGTATTACTATGTGGCCAAAAAAAATTATGGCACACAGGGTGTTATCATGGTCTGGCCTTGAACTCATGACCTAGCAATCGTTGGCTGTGAGCTTAGCCCACTACACCAAAGTGCTGAATACAATCAGACATGCCTGAAAGTTTCAGATGAATAAAGAATGAAGACTGCTAATTAGACAGCTGTGTAGTCTGCTATTAGAAAATCTAAAGGTTAAAACACATAAGATACATAACTATACCTTAAAATTAAAATAAACCATATTAGATGACATTGCTGTGTAATAGTGATTCAGAATAGACAAATTTCCTTTTATGAAAAACACAAAGGGAATTTGGTTAACTCCAAACTCAAATTCAGCCTAAGTTAACTCCAAACCCGAATTCAGTCTAAGTTAACTCCAACTCCGAATTCATTAAAGCATCTAGTTGATGGTTTAACTCCAGCCACTTACCTAATTAGGATGCAATGAGTTTAGGCTGGAGTTATTTCTGGAGAAGTGAGCAGCTCTACTCCAAACTTATACTGAATTAGGCCCATAGTGTCTACAAACTATAGGATATTTTCATGAAATTGTTGTCCCTGTCTTCCCTTTGCACAGAACAGCGATCTGCTTTGTTTAAATAGGCAGAGCAACATTCTGCCTCTTTCAGGAATGATCTGCGGGACCCGCTGTGATTGGATCTCTCGTGTGCTGCAGACCCGGAAGAGCACAATCACATACTGTACCTGTATGTGATTTCACATAGAAGAGCCGCGCGCCACGCAGTATATGTACGTGGGGCGGTCGGCAAATAGTTAAACAGTTCAGGAATGAGAACAAGATTTTTTTTTATTGCAATGGGATTCAAGCCCTGATAATCTATGTGTGGACCTTAAATGGACATGTAGGTATATTTGTTCAATGATGTCACATCCCTACTTCTTTTTGTACATGCAGCTGTGGTGTAGGCAGCTGTGGGCCCAAGCCCATGCCTACTCACAACTCCAAGGTTGCAGCCCTCAGACTTACCCAAGTAGGCAGATAAATAAGTGGTAAAAAGGTGCTGGTAATCTTTTTAAGTGCTGGGTATAAATATTTGTAAATAATTAGAAAGTGTAAACTTACTAAATAAACTTGACTGCTGAGAAGCATAGGCTCATTTATGAGCAGCTAATAAACCAATACCTTGCCCCCCAAAAAGACACAGAAGCTGATTAAGTTGGAAATAGGGCAAGGCCACAGCTTTATTGAACTTTGCAAAAGTAACAACTTTCCAAATGTACCAAACAACAGTGCCAGTCACGGTTATACTGTGAGCACCCGACAATGCCAGCCACAGTTCTACTGTGAGCACCCATAAAACATAAACTTACATAGTCTAAGAGGCCTGTCCTTACCATCAGTGCCAGACAGACATTAGACTGACCCCAGAATTTAACTTGAGGGCATAGCCCATAAAGCAACATCAATTGCTGGCAAGGTCAAAACCACCAATAAAGCTGTGACAAAACATCACAACAGCGGGGGGGTGGTCAACTCTTGTAACAGCTGAATCTCCTCAGAGCAGTTGGATGTGCCCCAGCGTAGCCTTTTCCTAGAGTTCAGGCTCCACCCAGTCACCTCAGGTCTTTGTAGCCAATCCCAAGGGAGCTACTTAACTTCTCTTTTAGGTTCACACCCACAGTGATGCCATGCTTCCAGCAGTCAAGGCTCCCTTTCCCTATAGGCGGTTCAAGGGGCTTTCATGACTGCTGAGAAGCATAGGCTCATTTATGAGCAGCTAATAAACCAATACCTTGCCCTCCAAAAAGACACAGAAGTTGATTAAGTTGGAAATTGGGCAAGGCCACAGCTTTATTGAACTTTGCAAAAGTAACAACTTTCCAAATGTACCAAACAACAGTGCCAGTCACGGTTATACTGTGAGCACCCGACAATGCCAGCCACAGTTCTACCGTGAGCACCCATAAAACATAAACTTACATAGTCTAAGAGGCCTGTCCTTACCATCAGTGCCAGACAGACATTAGACTGACCCCAGAATTTAACTTGAGGGCATAGCCCATAAAGCAACATCAATTGCTGGCAAGGTCAAAACCGCCACACGCAAGTCAGTGGTACACTGACGAGCGCCCCACCGCAGCCAGCACCTTCTCGACACCAGATTGTAGGCCGAGATTACCATATTTAGAATAATCGTTTAAATGAACCCCATAAGGGCTCAATAAATACTCTTATCTCCACCAAGACCCCTGTGGCGAACAACAATGCCACCAATCCTGTGGACAATTTCTAAAAACCTAGGTATTCACCTTGCGGCAAAAAAGCTCCAAACAAGAACTAGAAACAAGAACAAAGTATGACAGACCAAAACCAGAAAAAGGGGACAATGTTGGACCAAGCGATAGATAGGTAAAAGTGTCACAACATCGAGCAAAAACATGCCTAACTGGGGAGATTGAACCTACAGACCGGTAAGTAGGCAGGTAAATAAGTGGTAAAAAGGCGCTGGTAATCTTTTTAGGCTCCGTTCACATGTAGACGTTTTGGGGCGTTTTTGGGGAGTTTTTCTGCTCTAGGATCAGCTCTCAAAACGCCCAACAAGACAAATCCTATTCATTTCAATCGCCCCTGTTCACATCTGAGCGTTTTGACGCTGTGAGCAAAACGCCCAACGCTCAAAAAAGTACATGAGCTTCTTTTTGGGCAGATTACAGGCGTTTTCCATTGATCTCTATTCAATCTAAAAACGCCTGCACAAAAATTGCGGTAAAAATCGCAGTAAAAATCGCCGCAAAAATCGCGGTAAAATCGCGGTAAAACCCGCGAAAACGCTACGCTCAGGTGTGAATGTAGCCTTAAGTGCTGGGTATAAATATTTGTAAATAATTAGAAAGTGTAAACTTACTAAAAAAACTTTCCTAAAAATTCAATACAAACATCAGTGGTGCATATAACGGAAAATTCCTATCATACTTACCGTAATTTTCCTTTCCTGGTGGTCTCCATGGCAGCCTACGTGTGGGTTAACCCCGCCTCCTCTCCAATGGTATAGGACCCCCCTCTATAAATTTCAGCTTGCAGGCACAGCCAGTGTTCCATATCTTAGCCGAATCCAAGACCAGAGGGTGGGAACTCCGGCTGCCATGGAGACCACCAGGAAAGGAAAATTACGGTAAGTATGATAGGAATTTTCCGTTTTCCTGGCAGTCTCCATGGCAGCCTACGTGTGGGAAATAACTAGCCCAAACCACACGGGTGGGAATGTTTCAAATCAAATTTTACTTCAAATTATTAGCAGACAAAACAGTCAAGCCAAAATTAACTGAAGATAAGGAGGCTGGCTCCACACAATAATGTGTCATAAACGTATTTACAGAAGACCATGAAGCTGCTCTGCAGACTACTTCTGGTGCAACATGATGTGAAGCCGCCCAGGACGTTGAGATGCTTCTCGTCGAGTGGGCTGTCACCGCCTCCGGAGGAGCCAAACCCTCTACACAGTAAGCTCGCTGAATGGCAGACACAATCCAGGCCGCAATGGACCTTGACGAGGCCCGTTTCCCTCTATTCTTGCCTGAGAAAAGGACGAAGAGATTATCCGATTGTCTGAAAGAAGACGTTGACTGGAGATATTCCATAAGAGTTTTCCCTACATCCAAGGGATGAGGTTCATTATCCTCTGAAGAATGAAAGGTAGGAAGTACAATCTCCTGGTTCTCATGAAAAACCGATGATACCTTCGGATTGGAATTGAGCATCGGAATTAGGACTACTCGGTCTGGGAAAAACGTGAGAAAAGGTTCTTTATAACCAAGAGAACTGATCTCAGAAACTCTTTTAGCTGAAGTGATTGCTACTAAAAAGGCTGTTTTAATGGTAAGATCTTTAATGGAGTCCGACAAACTAGATCTTGAAAGGACGTTAAGGACAAGGGGAAGGTCCCATTTTGGGAACCTTGGCTTCCTCTGAGGTCTGAGTCTGACCGCACCTTTGAAGAATTGTTGTATGAGTATATGCTTGGCCCAGGAGAACCCTGAGAACACCGATAAGGCTGATATTTGCACCCTGAGAGTCCCAACTGATAGGGACTTATCCAGACCTGCTTGAAGGAACTTCAGGACTTCTTGAACTCCGAAATTCAGGGAAGGATTTCCCTCCGGGTACGTGAATTCCAAGAATCTAGACCAGACTCTACAGTAAACTCTGTTCGTGCTAGGTCTCCTAGAGTTCATTAAAGTAGGGATTGCCCCAGGAGGGCATCCGAGTGACTCCAACCTCTCCCTCTCAAGAACCAGACCGTTAACCTGAGCAAGGCGGGGCAGGGGTGTAATGTTGTTCCCTGCGAGAGAAGGTCTGGTTTGATGGGCAGGGGAATCGGGCTCCGATAGCTGAGTTGCAGGAGAAGTGGGAACCAGGGCCTGTTCGGCCAGTGAGGGGCTACCATGACGATCTCCACATCTTCTGCTTGGAGTCTCTGAAGAAATCTGAGGATGATGGGAAATGGGGGAAAAGCATATGCCCTGCTGAATTCCCATCTGTCGGTCAGAGCATTTGTTCCGCATGCTTGGTGACACTTGCTGCGTGTGAAGTACCGGACTAGCTTGTGGTTGCATGGAGATGCAAACAGGTCTACTTCTGGTGAGACCCCTAGGGACAGAATCCACTTGAATGAGTCTATGTGGAGAGACCACTCGTTGTGATTCAACTGAACTCTGGAAAGGAAATCTGCCTGAACATTCTGTGGCCCCGGAATGTAGGCCGCCGAGATGTTGGACAGATGGGCTTGGGCCCATGTCATGATTGGGTCTACTTCTTGAAGAAGGGAGAGACTCCTGGTACCGCCCTGTCTTTTCACATAAGCCACTGCCGTGGTGTTGTCCATTCGAAGAAGTACGGATTTGCCTTCTATTAGATGATGGAAAGCTTGAAGAGCTAGAAAAGCCGCACGAAGCTCCAGGACGTTGGAAACCGGGGAGTGGGCTTGCGGGGGCCATTTCCCTTGAGCCACCTCTGTCATGCAATGGGCTCCCCAGCCAGAGTTGCTGGCGTCGGTTGTAATGATGACCCATGTGATGGGGACTAGAGAATGGCAATTGAGCAGGTTCTTGCGTTGGAGCCACCAAAATAAGCTGCTCCTCATGCTGTGGGAAATAAAGATATGCTGATCGTGATCTTCCGGATTCCACTGCCGAAGGAAGCCCCTCTGAAAGGGCCGCATTCGCCACAGTGCCCACTTGACCATAGGGGCCGTCGAGACCATTGTGCCGATGATCTTGAGACACTGGGATGCCGTCAGAAAAGAGGATGAGAGGGCTGGAAGGATCCTCTCCCGAACCACCGGGATTTTCTCTAGAGGCAGAGAAAGTGTATTCTGAACGGTGTTGAATTGAGCCCCTAGATAGACCAGATGTTGAGAGGGCTCCAGATGACTTTTTTGAAGATTCAACAACCACCCGAACTCCATGAGAGTTGTACTGACCAGGTCCCTGTGGAACAAAAGTTGATCCCGGTCTTGTGACAACAGTAGAAGATCGTCCAAGTAGTGATGTAGACGTACACCCTTTGTTCTGATTAGAGCCACCACAGCTAGAAGGACCTTGGAAAACACCCTTGGGGATGTGGACAGGCCAAAAGGAAGGCAGATGAACTGGAAGTGTTGATGTTCTACCGCGAAACGAAGGTACTTGTGGAAGTTTACTGCTATAGGCACATGGAAATACGCGTCTTTGAGATCTATTGACACTAGCCAGTCTCCTGGAAGTACTGCTTTCTGGATAGTAGATAAGGTTTCCATTTTGAACTTTTCGTTCTTGATGAACCTGTTGAGATAGGTGAGATCTATCACAGGGCGCCAGGATCCATTCTTCTTCTGTACTAGAAAGAGGGGCGAGTATACGCCTTGGAATCTTTCCTGCATGGGCACCGGAATTATTGCGCCCTGAGCTACCAAAGTGCTTACATAGTCGAGCAAAACGTTTCTTTTCTCGTCCTGAGAAGGCAAGCGAGTGGGAATAAATCTGGACACGGGATCTGTTGAGAAAGTCCATGTGTGTCCTGTGGACACTGTCCTGATGGTCCAGAAGTCTGAGATTGAGGCCGCCCAGACACGCTGAAAGCGGAGCAGGCGTGCCCCCACCTGGCATGTCTGAACGGGCCCAATCTCAAAAGGACTTTGAGGTTTCTTGACCGGAAGGTGCTGAGCCTCTGACCGGCTTACGAGAGGATGCTTGGCTGCTCTTCCAATTTCTCCTGTAATCTCGCCCAGGCCTATATGAGCGGGCATCCTTTGATCGCTCTGCAAACTGCTTTCTTGGTTGCTGCTTCTTAGGGCCAAAGAGGCGCCTATCTTGGGGAAGGAGACCTGACTTTCCACCCGTCACTTTAGTAATTGCATTAACCAATTTGTTTCCAAATAAAGAGGAACCTTCAAAAGGGATTTTGCACCAAGCCTGTTTAGAGGCTGGGTCTGCCAGCCAGGGACGCAACCACAGGGCCCGTTTGGCTGTGACAGAAGCCAACATGGATCTGGATAAGAGACGTAACACATCAATGGATGCTTCTCCAAGAAACACAGAAGCTAACTTCAGTTCCTGAACAGGAGAGTTCTCTACTGCATCTTCAGACACACTTCTTAATTTTAGTTCAACATCAGAAACCCAGGTTTCCATGGCCTTAGACATGGCTGCTAGTGCTAGCACAGGTTTACAAGCCGCACCGGCTGTGACATAAATTCTTTTTAAATCCAAGTCCATCTTCCTATCCAGAGGGTCTTTAAAGGACACCGCATTATCCAGCGGGAGTGTAACGTGTTTAGCCAGTCTGGAAACTGCAGCATCAACCAGAGGAGCTGATTCCAGGTGACTGACTTCTTCCGATTTAAAAGGATACAACTTGGACAGTTTGGAGGATAAGGAGGTCTTGCTGTCCCCTTTACTCCACTCTTCTAGGATGACATCCTTCAATTCTGACAGGAGCGGAAAGTTTAGCCGCTCTTTCCCCAAATGTTTGAAAAACCTTCTCTGTTTTACTTGTGGGGTACTGGGATCTTCCCATATCAGAGCCTCTTTGACTGCTCTTATGAGAGGTGCAACAAAGGCAAAATCAAAACCCCCAACTGCACCTTCCTCTTCTTCCGAATCGCTCTCTGAGGATTTCCCGGAAGTGAAGCTTGGCTGAGAGGGACCTTGCTCTTCAGGAGCATCAGCAGGAGAGCTGGGAGTAGCAGATCCAGGTGTGGGACTAGCATTCCACTCTTTCATGGATTGTTGGACAATCCGTTTCACCAGGGATTCCAATCTCTGATCTTCAGACTCTCTTTCACCAGCTGCACGAGCGAAACAGGGCTTGCAAAGGGACTTGTCCTCCGGGACATGCGCCCCACAACCCCAACAGGCTCTCTGGGCCGTATGGCTACTGTGGCGGTGTGTGCGGTGTCTGGAGGAGGAATGTGAGCGTCTCCTCTCATGTCTGCTCCCTGATGGAGACTCACGGCGTCTTGACCTTGAAGATGATTCTCTTCGTGGCCTGACAGGGTCTCTTTCTTGACCAGACCTGGAGGAGCTGGGAGAAAGAGAAATCCAGGGAGACACAGGATTTAGCCATGAATCATGAGCCAGCATCCCTCCCTTCATATCCCTCTAAATGTACCAGCACTCACCTGTTGTGAGAGGGCTGGCCACAAGAGGGCGGTGAAGCAGGATCCATGTTTCAGGCAAAACCACAAACTCACTAGGAAGTAGAGCATACAGGGATCACTACAAAGCAATAAGGAACATTCAAGGTGTTGTCCTAATATGCATCCAACCGCTCTCCCCCCCCCCTGCATACCACAAAAAGGTATGCAGCATCCGGTCCCCACATACCTGGTAAACAAACGGACAAGGTACCGGGAAGACGTCGCTATGCCCACAGTGCATTCCCAAATGCTCTGGAGCTGACAGGCGTTTAAATTTTCGCGCCAGGATGACGTCAGCGATGGCCGGCCGTGATCGCAAGTGCGCATGCGCGGACCAGGCCTCGCTTCCGATCGCGGCGAAGTGCGCATGCGCAGGCAGCGAGCGGAGCTCCATTACCATACAGCGCATGCGTCCGCCGGACTGAGCGGAGGGGAAGCAGGAAGGAGATGGCTGGAACGCACGGAGCGTTCCAGCCGCCATTGGGCCACCAGGGATAGCAAAGAAAGATAGTTTGGAGACAAACAAACATAACAAAAACACTGCCATGGAGGAGACAAATCTTCAGACCCTGTCAGGATATCCGTCGGCCATCCGAAGCACCGCACAGTTATCAGCCAAAGGGGATTTTGAAATGTCACTCACCCGCCCGTGGCTGGGCCCTGGACATAGACACCGACTTTTCATTCTGAGGTAAGCCGACCAAATTCCAACAGGAAATAATCCAAATAGTTGGTCCTTGGAGGAGGACAAAAAAGGAACACTGGCTGTGCCTGCAAGCTGAAATTTATAGAGGGGGGTCCTATACCATTGGAGAGGAGGCGGGGTTAACCCACACGTAGGCTGCCATGGAGACTGCCAGGAAATATATATACAATAAATTAATAATTAATTCATAAAGTGCAAATGCTGTGCAACAATAGTGCAAAAAGAAAAGTGCTTGCTTGTGAATTCACAAATTAAATTAGATTATATATCATAAATTATTGCACCGACAATATTGTGCCCACTGTTCTAGTGCTTAAAGTGATTTAAAGTGCTTATAGTATGTAGTCCAAGTCAGTTCATGCAGGGAAAAAACTGGATATATATTGCTTGGATCTTTAGTGCTCCAGGTGGTGGGGTGTGTCACTCTTAGCCTCTTACCAGATTGAAGCAGGTCGCAAGGACTCCTAATGCCTGTGATCCCTTTATATAGGTGGATCAGACCTTACCGACTCCTTTTTCAGAATATCCTGCTCCTTTCTCCTATTTTTGCGTTACTCATACGTGTAAAGGTAGAGCCCGCATGTATAAAGACACATAAGATAGCCAAAATAGTGTAATACTGTCAATTTAATAAAAGTACATAAAATCACAATAGTTGGCTCCTTACATTTAGTTGTGCCCTCCTGGCACTGGGCAATTTGCATGGATTGCTTGCGGGTATCAGGAAAAAAAACCTCCGAGGATCTGCAGTATCTCTCTAATGTCTCCTTCCCCCTGCTAGCATGCGGCGGTCGGCGTGCATCCCAGCCTGCGTTCCACATGCCCTTACTCGCTACTTCCGGGTTTAGCAGAGACCACAATGCATTTCGCTTATGCTTGCGTCGTCAGGCGGTCTCTGCTACTCCGACTATCGCCACTAAATATCTCTGGCTCTGATTTGATTGGCTCATGCTGTATTTCTCCGATGTGTACTCTCTAATTGTTCCATAATTCGTACTCCATCTTTGCATTGCCATTTATTTTACTGTCAGCTGACACTATTTAAAACTTTATTTTTATTTCAAAATCCATATTAAAAATGATCTTCTATTTAATCAGCGCTGGATACTTAAAAAGTGATTTAAACATTAAAACGTTCCTTTTTTATTTCCGTGGGGTGTTTTTATCCTGTTACCCGTATCAACCACTGCAACTTGGTCAAATATACATGATTGATAATAATCGTAACATATACATGATTGCTAATGATCGTAGCATATACCCCATCTTTTCTTTACATAAAAATGCATATATTCACAGTATTGTTCCATTAACTACCAATTTCTGAATCAATAATATATCATATACGTATAAAAAGTTAAAAAATATATATAAATTTAGTACCATTATATATCGATTCTTATTTATTTTAAAATAACTTAATGCTATTATCGCCATCTAGTGGATGTTTGTGGGAAGAATTTTCCTATTTTCTTTCATACTTATTTTCTACATTGGGAGAACTTAAATCCTTGAATGCATATATTTTAGGTCTCTATTTATCATAAAATCTATTAAAAGACCAATTGGAACATCAATATATATGAAGAGATATTGGATTCCATTAAATAAATATTATTACATATTAGTTAAAAATAATTAAAAATTAAATTTCTTAAATATGCAAGGGATATTACAATATTATTTAAAATATTAAAATTATTGTTAAAAATTATTGAGAAAGCAGTTAAGATCTATATCTACATTTAACCCCAATGGTTTTAATGTCTTGAGTCTACGTCTCCATAATGTTTCGTTCTGAGATATCATTTTTGCTGGTGACAAGTTGCTGGCAAGAACACACAGAGAATCACACAGATGCTGAAATGCAGGTTGCTGGCTGGTATACACAGGGAGTCACAGAGCCGCAGAAAGACTAGATGCTTGCTTGAATGTACAAGGAAATCAGATAGAGGTATACTGATTACAGGTTTAAGTACACAGAGATTCACACAGGTGCTGGAATGCACATTTGCTGGAGTAAGGAACACTCACACATTGTTCAACAGCTAAGCAACACATGAGCCAACCATTTTAGTCAGAGCCTGGCCACGCAGTGCTGAGGCACTGGCGGCCACTGAATGGCCTTGTGCAGGGCAGAATACTAAGCAAACATTGAACATGTACATATGACAGTAGGAAGATTGAGGCTGGTGGGAAGTGCCAGCAGGATGCTTTACGTAGCTCCTGAAAACATCACAGCACCCTGTCCCAGTACTCCTCTCAAGAAGAGTTATCCAAAAATCAAAATGTCTTGATGGATGGGATTCAGTCTGTAGGTGTGGGCATTTCTGGTCTGTATTTAATTGCAGACTGCCATAGCTAATGTTCACATGTAATGCTAAGCCTCCATGATAGAAAAAAATGGAAATACAATGAATGAGAAGGATGGGAAAGTTGCTAGAGGAAATGGCTAGATGATACTGGACATTCTCCAGCAAGCAAATAGGGTGGGCTTTAGCCACTGGGATATGCCAAATATAAATCCTATCAATTCTATGAAGAATGCATCTATTCCGTTTTCTACATATATTTGAAAGAATGTTGGGTAAAGGTACAGAAGATGCTATGGCAACTCTTGGTGCTTATTATGATCTACCTTGTTCTGTCTCACCCAAAAATGTAGATGAATCAGTGATAAATTCCGATAGATTATCTTACCTGTAAATCCAGAATTTCCCTTTTCCCCTGGAATGCCTTTTGGTCCAACTTTCCCTGGAGCACCTATGATTCCCCTTTCACCTCTTTCACCTGTAATACATGTAATACAGAACAATAATACTGACAGATTGCAATTTGATTGTGGTATAGTAAAAGATGCCATGTATCATACCTAATCCTAATACATTATGGCAAAATAAATGTCTCCTCTCCATTATAAAGTAAATGCCGCTGATGTAAGGTCTCTAAACCCTTTCTGTTTACAGTAGTGTGGTCAACTTTTTTGATTAACAGGCTCTGAAGTGTGACATATTTACAGGACGCACATACTGTTAGGTGAATTTAATGCTACAGAAAGCTGTCAGAGACTGCAACAAGAGATAGTCAAAGACTACAGGCAGGTTGCAAGAAATGGTAAGAGGCAACAGACATGCTACCACAGATGTTTAGAGACTGGAGACTCATTATGCAAGACTGTTAGAGATCATTGCAATAAAACCTTTAAAATCAATGCTTATGACTTTTTTGCTCCCTACATCCCTTTTAAAAACTACTTGTACAACATGTGATGTTTTCCTCAAAAAGATTCAAAATATCAGAGCAAAAAAAAAGAAAAGGGGGCGTACTGCATAAAAAAAGTAAAACAGTATGTGCAAAATTAACAAAACCATTTAACTACTAGAAGCCAGTCTAAAGAACAAATATTGTCTGCAGGGGCCCCAAATGCCACACAGTAAGTGCCAAAAGACATCAGGCTGGGCATCAGGAGTCTACAGCACTGAACCAAGAGCTTGTCCACGTAATGCACAGCAAGGAGTAGAGGTTGTCAGAAATATCCTACAATCAGACCCACATTTAAAATTATTGATTCCTGGGGGGGGGGGGGGGGGGTAAAAGCAATATTGAAATGTACAGCACTGAACATTAGCATTATGGCTCATGAAGACATTGCATGTCCTCAACAAATTTTTATCAGGCATTTCATTTTCTGCCAGCCAGATGACACTGCAGCATAAAGATAACTAATATGAACATTTCAAAATTATGTTTTTTTTAAGCAAATGTTGACATTAAAGTTAAAGTAAAAAATAATGAATCTCACCTGGATCACCCTTTGGTCCAATAGTCCCATCTCTTCCATCTCTACCATTTAAACCTGGAAGCCCTTGTACAACAGAACACGTGGCTGGTATTTCTGAATTCCCCAGGGCAAAAACCACAGCCACAACAACTAGGATGCATCCACACTTTGTAAGATGGTTCATAGTTCAGCCGTTCAATCTGTGGCAAAATAAAAAAAATTGGTTCCCTTCATGTATTACATACTGAATATTTATTGTTCAACTCATTAAATGGATGACTAAGTTAATGTGATAAAATAATACTTGCCTAGGTATTGTTGTAGTAATTCCGTTTTCTTTACTATCTATATCTGCTCCCAATCAAACTGATATCCCAACAAACCAGCTCTATGGCATCTGTTCATTTTATTTGCAAAGATATCGATTATTCTGGATTGTCTTGGACTTTGAAACTGATGAACGAGGTCAGTGCCTATATCTTTAGAATGTGTGTGTTTTTCATACATTCTCCTTTTAGTAAAAATCTGAAAGTTTACTACTACTGTAGATAAGAAAAAAGGGGAGTGTGATGATATAGACTTTCCTATAACAGCATTAGAAGAATAGACAACCATGTGAAATGCCCCCTTTAGCTATTATAATATAGTTTTTTTTTTGTTGCAGTGAAATGTAAAGGTATAAAAATTCAGTTCACCTGAAAAGTTCTGGTATATCCCCCTTTCCAAAGCTAAGACATTCTAACATGTTCTGGAAAGTCTTGATGTGTCATATTTCTCCCACTGTGTGGTATTTTTCCAAAACAATGCTATGCAAAGAAAAAGTGGTCCTATTCTTAAGTTCCTCATCCAATCACTGCTTAGGTTGCGTTGCTAATGTTGGACAACCTAACAAAACTGATTGCTGAAGTGTTTTACATTCCTTGTTTTTATGACTACTGTGTAGCTGTCCAGTTTATTGCAGCAATTATAAGGCAACAGCATGAATATGAGAATGGCACCAACGGATCTCAATGTATGTGCAGTATAGCGGTCCCTGAAAAACCAACACGTTTCGCAATTGTAGCTTTGTCAGGGTACTACAAAGACAATTTCATATTGATTTGCCCAATAGGCAGAGGTGGCGCCCTTTATAAGCCGGTCACATGACCGGAAAAAGCAAGGCAGTACACACTGGAGACGCTGTGCGGCGAGGTATGAGATGTTTTTTCTGGGGGTAACGAACGGAGGCTGTTTTTTCCTCTATGTAAGCCATCCCTAATTATATTTACTAGCACATGCTCTTTTGGATCTGTCCTTAGGTGGGATGGTGCTTTAATTTTGCCGGGCTTTGTACTCTTTGAGTCCCTAACAACAGGACACTATAATAGGCTTTCTCCTCGTCCTTATGGTTATAAAGTCATAGGATTAAAAGGTATGCCATTATGATCTCAATTTGGGGGAGACTTTTTATTTTCTTCTCCCCCCCTCTTATTTGCGTATATCTACCATACACTCATAATATCTATTTTTGCTTTTAAACAAACAGAATCCATGGTGGCTGGTACAACTTTCCATATGTGACCAGTGAGGATCTAATTCATCATTGCCTATGATATATATTCAGAGACTTCCCTGGTACTCTGTAACATAACCAGCCCTTTTTTTTTTCATGCAGGGGCCTATTTTGCCTCCAATATGAAATTTATTCCCCACCACTGACATTGATCCACTTTAAAGGGCTCCTGACGCCTGCACAAGAGTGTAATTCTCCTGCCTGCCTTATCTACAGGTCAGCATAATCATGAAATTGTATACCAATGTATTATTTGATGTGATGTAAAATTCTGATTATA
This sequence comes from Pelophylax lessonae, assembly GCF_965119305.1. NCBI lineage: Eukaryota > Metazoa > Chordata > Amphibia > Anura > Ranidae > Pelophylax > Pelophylax lessonae. The sequence goes on along the minus strand of NC_138776.1, from coordinate 188,310,452 downwards.
ACGTATATATTTCTTTCATATTTCTTTAGTGCAGCATCTATTTGGTCTTTGTAGTACCCTGACGAAGCTACAATTGCGAGCCTGCACATACATTGAGATCCATTGGTGTGGTATATTTGTATCCATCACAAGCATATAGTAATCACGAATCCATGTATTTTAATATGTCTATTTTGTAATGTCATTTTTGTTTGTTTTAACCATATGGCAATAAAGTTGTATATGTTTTTTACATAGTGGTGTTGTAATTGCATCCCTCCAACCATACACATGCCGATATAGTCCCGCTTTTCTGGACCTCTCTTGGTCTTTGTGCTTCCTTTTTTGTTATACTATTGGGGATGATGGCATGTATATCACGGTATTATATTTTTGAACTATGACTCTTAGGGGGATAACACACCTGTTCTTTTCCTATCCGTGATTGGTTGTAGGGATGCACCCTAATACTAATATTATATGTCTATAGGGTCTAAACATTTATATTGTTAAGAATGGCAGAATTTTTTGGCAATTAATGGGAAGGATACATGCTTAAGATACAAAAAGAATGCTCAGACACGGTGGGGAACGATCTGGAGACAGAGGTGGCTATTCAGAAACTGCAGAGGGCCTTCGAACGTAAGGCTAGCCTTTTTTGGCACATTAAATATTTTGAAAAGTACATTGAGGAAGGGCTGAACCCGAAGGGTTTGAGGGTTCAGGTATTCCCCAATGTCTGGGAGACCAGCCCAGAGTTTAAGGGTCAATGGGAGGCGAACTTGAGAACATGTTCTAACACTATGATGAAATTATTAATGGACTATTACAAACAGGTTGAATCGATCGATTAAGAAATTAATGTGATGAAAGTGGAGTACGGGCAGATCTTTTCCAAAAACTTGTTTAAAGAGAGGGAAATAGAATTGCGAGAATATATAGAGAAATATACTAGAGAGCTCATTCATAGAAAAGAACAAAAGTTTTCCAGAGACAAGTTGGCATTTGGAGGGGGTTACGCATATATGTGGCCCCAAAACTCTAACAGTAGGAAAACATGGAGAAATGTAAAAAATAAAAATATACCAAATCGGGACTTTGATAGTGAATCAGACTCTAATTTATCTTAAACTTCTCTTCCCTCTCGTTTTTCTGAGACAAACCAGCCTAGGAATAGATCATCCAGGAAAAGGAATAAGACTCCAGATGATCGAGAAAATTCGGACAAAAAAAGAATGGTGGAGGGTATCACTCCTATTCACACTATGCACAGTAATGGTGAAGGGATGAATCACGCAAGTAATGGCATGGGCATGGGCATGGCCCTTGGACCTCATCTTTCCAATATGGAGATAAGTAACACTGTGAAATCTAAAAAGACAAGCACTTTAGCTGAATCACACACTAATCGCACACAACAGGCTCTCATTACCACTTATACAGGGGTACTCTCCCCAAATACGTTGGGAGCGACACCACAAATTTTATCTAAACAAACAGAAAAAGAACTATGACACGAAGCACTGCCCAATAATTTAAGCACTATCCATGCACCAGATATAGATGCACTCACGATTATTAAGTTATCATCATATAAATTATCCCCTAATGAAGAGAACCTCCTTAAAAGAGGTCTTAGTTTTTGCCCAGACCATAAACCTACCCATTTCGACACTGTTAAATATCTTAATTTATTCGCTCGAAGACTAACCTACAAATATATTTTTGATAAACAACGCATTAAAGCCAGGAAGGATAGGGAAATGTCCGAAATGTGGAAGGACTTTACGGCCTGGGATTTCCGGGCGTTAAAGTACCTCATGCAGCTTTTGGACGAAAATGAAGATTTTGAGGAGGGCATTACATCTGATAACGAACCTACAGACAGTGATACATATGGTGTCCCTGAGTCTGGTGGTCAGCACAGGATATCATATATATCTGATAGTATGCCGTCAGTCAAAAATAAATCTACAAAGTTCCCTCCCCTTCAAACCAACCCCAATATTTGGGCTTTCGTAAACAAAACTACAGCAGACATCAATCGGTTAGTCATTAAACAACAAAAAAATGCCAACCTGCCTCCCCCTCTTAAGCAGGCCATTACATCTCTAAGCAAAAATCAGGATATCGTGCTCAAGCCCTCTGATAAAGGGGGAAATATAGTCATAATGGACCTTTCTGGTCCTTCTGGTTACAAAGTCATAGGATTGAAAGGTATGCCATTATGATCTCAATATTTGGGGGAGACTTTTTCTTCCCCCCCCCCCCTTATTTGCGTATATCTACCATACACTCATAATATCTATTTTTGCTTTTACACAAACAGATTTCCATGGTGGCTGGTACACGTTTCCATATGTGACCAGTGAGGATCTAATTCATCATTGCCTATGATATATATTCAGAGACTTCCTGGTACTCTGTAACATAACCAGACCTTATTTTTCGAGTGGGGGCTTATTTTGCCTCCAATATGAAATTTATTCCCCACCATTGACATTGGTCCACTTTAAAGGGCTCCCGACGCCTGCACAAGAGTGTGGTTCTCCTGCCTGCCTTATCTACAGGTCAGCATAATCATGAAATTGTATACCAATGTAATATTTGATGTGATGTAAAATTATGATTATAACGTATATATTTCTTTCATATTTCTTTAGTGCAGCATCTATTTGGTCTTTGTAGTACCCTGACGAAGCTACAATTGCGAAACGCGTTGGTTTTTCAGGGACCGCTAGCCTGAACATACATTGAGATCTGTTGGTGTGGTATATTTGTATCCATCACGAGCATATAGTAATCACGGATCCATGTATTTTAATATGTCTATTTTGTAATGTCATTTTTGTTTGTTGTAACCATATGGCAATAAAGTTGTATATGTTTTTTACATAGTGGTGTTGTGATTGCATCCCTCCAACCATACACAAGCCGATATAGTCCCGCTTTTCTGGACCTCTCTTGGTCTTTGTGCTTCCTTTTTTGTTATACTATTGGGGATGATGGCATGTATATCATGGTATTATATTTTTGTAGCATGAATATGAGGTTATCCAGAAAGTTGACACAAGGTCGTTAGTGGAACTGTGTCCTTTGGTCTAAGCTAACACTGCCACATTTGAAAATAGAAGAACTAACATGTACACTGTATGGTGTTAAAGTTTCTAGACACTTGATCATCATACCTACAGTATAGGAGCTGGTTGGAAATCCCTTTCCAAACCAATGGACATTAATGTGGAGTTGGCCTCCCCTTTGTGGCATTAAAAGCCTTCACTCCCCTGAGGAGACTTTTTACAAGATTTTGGAGTGCATCTGTGGGAAAAGAACATTTGCAAGACCAGGTACTGATGTTCAAAAAGAAGACCTAGCTAGGAAATGGTAATAAAATTTCTCCCAAAGGTAATAAATAGAGTATAGGTCAAGGCTATGTGCAAGCCACTCTGTCAAACCACGTCTTAAAGGGCTTAGCTCTGTGCACAGGGGCATAGTCAAGCTGAAGCAAGATGGTCATTCCCAAACTTATTGTCATAGGATTAGAGGATAACAATAGTCTAAAAACATTTTTGTATGCTGTATTACCCGAACTCTTCACTGCAAACACCGGATATCAATAATTTGAAGGGGTTTCCACTTACATTTGAATATTTATTAAGTATAATGGTCGGGTATCCACAAACGTTTAGCCACATAGTGATGTTAACAAAGGTTTAATCTGTTTAAAGGAATAAATTGTTTCATTATTTAATTCCGTACTAAACTGAACCTGTGGAATTAATAAAATACTTAACCGACAGCTGTAGGAGATGACAGCACAAACTGTCAGTATGTACCATACATAGTTAAAGGTTTATGGACACCTAAGTAAGCTTTAAAAGACATTAAAGCACTAGCCAGCACAGTTAAGTTTTAAGTATTCCTTTTAAAGGCAGTTTTTTTTATAACGTTAATATTTTTTTTTTTTGCAATAAAGAACTTTATTGAGGTTAATTAAGCAAACATTAACAACAATGAAATAGCTTATCACATAATGCATAATAAGTCCATAATGAAATACATCCAGGCACCAGAAAGAGTAGGCAAAAGCAATCTAGCACAAACCAAATGCTAACACCTAGATATACATCATTGCAATATTTGTAACATGGGTAAGGTATGGACCAAGTCGTCCACACCTAGGGGCCCAAGGGCCCAAAGAAGGAAGAAAGGAGGAAACAAGATAAAGATGAGAGATAAGGAGCGTAGGATGAGGAAAAGCGTATGATAGGGGGGGGGGGGCGGGGGGGCATGGGGGAGAAGGAAATACAATCAGATCATCTATAAAAGTAGTACATAATTTCAGGCAAATTGTCTAACGGGTAATGAGGTTTGAATAAGCAGCAGACAGTGTAAATTCTGTCCAAGGTCTCCAAATTTTATGAAAGACAATATCGTTTTCTTTCTTAATGGCTACAATTTCTTCCATTTCATACAGCAATTTAACTTTATCAGCCCACTCCTTTGTCGAAGGGATAGTTTGGGAGTTCCAGTGAAGAGGAATGATGGCTTTTGCCGCATTCAGCAGATGTCTAGACAGAGATTGCTTTTATTTCTTATAGGAAAAATTGTTTACGTGCAATAGGCAGCTAGCAGCATCTAGAGTAAGGGTAGTGCTTGTGATGGTTTTGATCAGGTGAATGATCTGCGTCCAAAATGGCTGAATTTTAGTACACGACCACCATACGTGAATGAAGGTCCCTCTCCCCTTAAGCACCTTCAGCAACTGTCAGAACTCTGCGGGAACCAAGTCTTTAATTTTACCGGAGTGAGATACCATTGTGTAATAATTTTGAACGAAGTTTCCTGAATCTTAGTGCTAAGAGAACATTTGTGTGTAAAACACAAGCCTTCTCCCAGGTTTTGTCTGAGAAAGAGCAATTCAGGTCCCTCTCCCAAATTGTTTTGTATCCGTCCGTCGCTTGTGTGGAGGGATGAGATATCCATTTATACGCCTGAGACGTGGTTTTGTAGCAAGACATTCGGTCCCCGCAGATTTTCTCGAAAGCAGTCACCGGGTTGGTCAGAAGGGATTTGCGTTTATGGTTCTGAACAAAATCGTGTAATTGCATGTAGTTCCAGTAGGAAATTGTGTAACCTTTAGGTTTTACCTCGTTAAATTCATTGAAGGATAACAAACGAGATTTCGTAAAGCAGTCTTTAACACGTAGTGGAGCATCAGTCCGCTGTGTGTTTGCAGTCTGTGGTTTGAAATCTAAGCTGGGGGGGAAGTCCAGATTATTTGTAATTGGAGTCATGGGGCCAGGGTTTGTGACTAGTTGGTATTCTGTAGCTAAGTGATTGAAAATAGATAATGTGGTGGAGATCAAGGGGTGCTGCCTAACATCCGAGGGGTAGTTATAAGGATCCGTCCAAATAAGTTGGTGGGAAGGGATTCTCGAGTAGCCTATCTCAAGATCCATCCAGTCTTTGTGGTGGGAATGGCAATGCCAGTCAACCACCCTTGTTATGTGCGAAGCTTGATAGTATTTTAATGAAGTCGGGCAGACCAATTCCCCCTCTGATATTAGGCAGTTGTAGGAATTTCAAATTAATTCTAGGTTTCTTGAGGGCCCACACAAATTGTCTTTGAATGGAGAGAAGATTGCGAAAGAAACTATTCGGGATTTTAATCGGGAGGGCATGAAACAAGTAGAGTAGTCTGGGTAGAATGACCAGTTTTAGGATAGCTGCTCTCCCAAACCACAAAAAATTCTTTGAATTCCAACTTCGTAGGTCTCTACTTATTCTCCCTAAAAGGGGGATGAAATTTGCTTTGAAAAGAGATTCAATTTTGGGGGTGAGCTGTATTCCCAGATAATTCAGTGACTTTGTTTCCCATTTATAGGGGCAATTGCGTTGGGTTAATAATTTTGTGTCTGTAGACAGGGAGATATCCATCGCTTCGGATTTTGAATGATTTATTTTAAAATGAGATAAAAATCTGAATGTTCGGAATTTAAGGTTTAGATTTGGTATCGAAATATGGGGCTGGGTAATGTAGAATAATAAGTCGTCTGCATAAGCAGATTCCTTAAAGTCCCTATTCCCAATTTGGAAGCCATGGATTGCCGGCTCTGCATTCACATGTCTTATTAGCGGCTCCAGGGCCAATATGAAAAGGATCAGGGATAGGGGGCATCCCTGTCTAGTCCCATTTCTCAGATGTAGAGGTGTGGAGAAAATGTTGTTGACTTTGACCTTAGCTTTGGGGTCTGCATACAGAGCCCCAATCCAGCCCATCATGTTGGTGCCAAGACCAAGGTGGGGGCACGTGGCCTGGAGGTAGTCCCAGGCCACTCTGTCAAAGGCCTTTTCGGTGTCCGTTGACAGAATCAGGCCTTCTAATCTATTTTTACATGCTTCGTGGATCAAATTCAGCGATTTTATAATGTTGTCTCTGGCTTCTCGGCCAGGCATAAAGCCTACTTGTTCCGGCCCAATGATGAGGTGCAGCAGAGGTTTAAGTCTATTTGCTAGAATTTTTGCCAACAGCTTAACATCTAGGTTGAGTAGGGAGATGGGCCTGTAATTAGCGCATAAGGTCGGGTCTTTATCTTTCTTAGGGATCACCGTAATGTGGGCCGTTATGAATTCAGGAGTAGGGATGATCGAACTTTTGAAAAGTTCGGTTCGACCAGAACACCCGAACTTCACGAAAGTTCAGCCCGGATTTCAGAACCCCATTGAAATCAATGGGACCCGAACTTCTGTAATCAAAAAACACAATTTTTAAGCCCTAAAACCCAATAAATGCCCCTAAAAAGTGCCTAGGGTTCTGGGTCATGCCCCATTAACTATTAATCACACAAAAAAAAGTTCTTAAAAATTGTCATTTTTGATAAAAAAGCCAATTATTGAAAAATTTAAAAAAAAAAAAAATAGATTTTTTTGATTTTTACTTTGGATTTAGTATCTGGGGGGGTCTAAAAGGTGTGCATGTGAAGTTTCAGCTCTGTAGAATGTCCAGAACCATGAAAAAAAAAAAGATAATTTTTCAGTAGAACAGGGATGTGGTTCGGGAGCCTCCTTTAACTTTAACACCTATATGATCTTTTTTTCTGGTTCTGGACATGCTACAGAGCTGAAACTTCACAGGTACACCTTTTAGACCCCCCAGACACAAAATCACACAAAAAAAAGTTCTTAAAAATTGTCATTTTTGATAAAAAAGCCAATTATTGAAAAATTAAAAAAAAAAAAAAAAAAAAAGAGATTTTGGATTTAGTATCTGGGGGGTCTAAAAAGTGTACATGTGAAGTTTCAGCTCTGTAGCATGTCCAGAACCAGAAAAAAAAAGATCGTTTGTATTAGAAAACTTTAAGCACAGGAATATGGCTTCTCTGCTGTAACACCTTGCCGGTTTAATAGCAGGCATTTTTTTGGGTTCTTTGCAGTCAGGAAAAACATCTGAACTTGTGTATAGTGGTACTGTGCACAAGTTCTGATGTTTTGCCTGCCTCCAAAACCCTCCAAAAAATGCCAGCAAAAACACACCTGGGCATTTTTTTTTTTGACGCTAGCGTTTTTTTTGGCATTTTTTGGGGTTCTTTTGAGGCAGGCAAAACATCTGAACTTGTGTATAGTGGTACTGTGCACAAGTTCTGATGTTTTGCCTGCCTCCAAAACCCCCCAAAAAATGCCAGCAAAAACACACCTGGGCATTTTTTTTTTTTTGACGCTAGCGTTTTTTTGGCATTTTTTGGGGTTCTTTTGAGGCAGGCAAAACATCTGAACATGTGTATAGGGGGGATATATAGACATATATGTCTGAATATATACCCCTAGACATATATAGGTGTGATAGTAGCAGAAATAAATGCTTGCGCTAATGAAATCATTTACAGTAATATATTTCTGCTACTATCACACCTATATATGTCTAGGGGTATATATTCAGACATATATGCCTATATATACACCCTATACACATGTTCAGATGTTTTGCCTGCCTCAAAAGAACCCCAAAAAATGCCAAAAAAACGCTAGCGTCAAAAAAAAAAAAATGCCCAGGTGTGTTTTTGCTGGCATTTTTTGGGGGGTTTTGGAGGCAGGCAAAACATCAGAACTTGTGCACAGTACCACTATACACAAGTTCAGATGTTTTGCCTGCCTCAAAAGAACCCCAAAAAATGCCAAAAAAAACGCTAGCGTCAAAAAAAAAAATGCCCAGGTGTGTTTTTGCTGGCATTTTTTGGGGAATTTTGGAGGCAGGCAAAACATCAGAACTTGTGCACAGTACTACTATACACAAGTTCAGATGTTTTTCCTGACTGCAAAGAACCCAAAAAAATGCCTGCTATTAAACCGGCAAGGTGTTACAGCAGAGAAGCCATATTCCTGTGCTTAAAGTTTTCTAATACAAACAATCTTTTTTTATATGGTTCTGGACATGCTACAGAGCTGAAACTTCACATGTACACTTTTTAGACCCCCCAGATACTAAATCCAAAGTAAAAATCAAAAAATCTCTTTTTTTTTTTTTTTTTTTTTAATTTTTCAATAATTGGCTTTTTTATCAAAAATGACAATTTTTAAGAACTTTTTTTGTGTGATTTTGTGTCTGGGAGGTCTAAAAGGTGTACCTGTGAAGTTTCAGCTCTGTAGCATGTCCAGAACCCCAAAAAAAGATCATATAAGTGTAAAAGAGGGGTCCCACCATCCCTGATCTACTGAAAAATTATCTTTTTTCTGGTTCTGGACATGCTACAGAGCTGAAACTTCACAGATGAATCTAGAGTCATGTATTTTATTGTTTTGTTTGTCTCTCATGTAAGAAATGTGAGAAGCAGATTGCAGGTCTTTGAGGGCCCTGGCTAGATATTTGCTGCTTTTCTCACCATATTCATAATAGATTGCTCTATTAAAGTAGAGAGATCTTTTAGTTTTATTGTTGAGAATATCTGCCAGAGCTTTCCTCGTATCCGTCAATTCCTGCATGAGAGACTGAGCTAAAGAAAGTTTATGTTGAGCCTCCAAAAGAGTGATTTTGGAAACCAGGTCATGTATTTGTTTCTCCTTTTCTTTCTTCTTTCTTGCCCCAAATTTGATAAATTCCCCCCTAACCACACTTTTATGGGCCTCCCATATGGATATGGGAGAGATGTCAGGTGAGGAGTTCTCCTTAAAATAATTTGTAATGGTTGAGAGTATCTCTTCTTTAATTTTTGGGTCAATTAAAAGGGAAGGATTTAGTCTCCAATTAAACGTTGGTTTACTAACTTTATCAGTAGCGATGGTGATCGAAATAGGAGCATGATCGGACAGAGCCATGATGCCAATCTTAGCTTCTATTAAGTCTGGAAGGTCTCTATGGGAGATAAAAAGGAGGTCAATCCTAGCGTACTTGTTGTGCGGTGCTGAATAGTGTGTAAAATCCTTCTCTGAAGGATGTAAGGAACGCCAAGTGTCCACTAAGTTCAGCGACCTCAGCATAATCCTAATTGTGTTAATTTTTTTGTACGCTAAACTCGATTTACCTGTGGAGGTGTCCTGAAGGGGATCCAACGGGATATTGAAGTCCCCCCCAGGACAACGCACCCCACCGCGAAGCTTTTGAGTTTGTCTATAAGTTTAGCACAGAAAGACACGTGGGCCTTGTTGGGAAAGTAGACATTGGCTATTGTCGTTGGGCGTCCGTTTAGAGAACCATCCAAGAAGACATATCTACCCTCCGGGTCAGCAAGTTGTTTATCAACAGTAAAGGGGGCATTTTTACTAAGTAAAATGGCTATTCCCTTTGTTTTTGCCAGTGGATTCGATGCTGTGTAGATCGTGGGGAAGTGTTTATCGGTTAATTTTGGAGTTTTATTACCTTTAAAATGTGTTTCTTGCAAAAACACGAATTGGGCTCTACTTTTTTAAGTTCAGTCATCAATTTCCTTCTCTTCTCGGGGATATTGAGGCTGTTTGCATTATGTGAAATGATCGTGGGGTGTTTCCCCAAATGTAAGAAGGCCATTATTCAAGAGATCGCTGGTAAATGGGCAGAGGGGAGGTGGTGGGGGGTAGGAAAGAAGAAGACAAGGATAGGTAAGATAGAAAAAAAAAAGAGGAGAAGGAAGAAAAGACAAGAGTCTAGACAAGTTGACCAGAAAACAAGTCTCCTCGTCAACCAAGATATTAGGCTTTTATCACAAAAATAGATAAAATAAATATCAACTATTAAATTAGCCTTTCGGGTGTAGTGGAAGGAGCGCAGGCAGATAACACCCAAGGGGTCCGTGTATTCCTATGAGTCAAGATGTGGTGTCTCGAACCATAGGAAGACGGCTCCTTAGTAAATTAGTCAAAACAATAACACCTAAATGAGTTCTGCGGCCAAAGAAACCAGAACAGGATTGGCCTGTTGATACCAGAATTGAAAAGGAACAAGAAAATGGCAAAAAGTCCTCGGTAAAAGTCCCTAGGCGACATGAAAACTTTGTAAACTGTTGAGTTATGAAGATAGATAACCTGTGCCTAAGAAGAGCCTATAGTAAGGGCCCAACCGAATGTATCCTATGTAGAAATCCACAATAGTCTCTTCAAAGAGTGCAAGACATTCTGTAATATGAGCAGTATCTCAATAATCATGTGTGTGAGAGACAATACCTTAGAGTAGGGGGGCATTGGAAATGAAAGGGATATCTTCTTACATGAGAAAGTCATCTTCCGGTTGTATCTCTCAAATGGAGTCCGCAAATGGCATAGTCTTTAGATGATGTCTCTGTGAGCTGACCTCTTGAATAGAAAAAAGGCATGTTAAAGGACATGAACGATCAAGTTTCAAGCATGGATTACCACCATAAGGTCATGAATGAAAATGCAGCAGAAAGAAAAACATTAGATAACTGAAAATGAACCACTAAGGCAGATGATCTGGGGTAAATTGCTATAAGAAAAAGGTCCGTCTCCCAAAAGAGAACTACTCTACTCGAATCTCCTCCCGTGTAGGATAATTTGATCTTACTAAATTGGTGACCACTGGAGCCAGATCATCAATAGCAATTAAATCAGCAATTGTTCCATCTCCTTTGCGAATGACTATGTATACTGCAGCCTCTCAGAGCCCGCCCGAAGGAGCCTCCTAAAATAACACTGGTAAGTTCCTATCCGGCCCGAAAGAAGCAGTGAAATTCAACTTCTTTACTTTTCTTCAAAGGCAATTGTGCAAGAGAGCTGTAACTGAACGGTGGGGGCCTCTAGTGGTAAGAGAAAGAATGTGCTGTAAAACTAAATGGTTGATTCCATTTACATATCTTGCGTAGACAGCATCCTCTAGAGTGAGCTAACAGCGCCATCTGCTGGAAAAAAACAGAAGGGCCCAGATAAAATGTATAAGAGCATAAACCATTTAGTGATTAACGAATCCAAGCGGTAGAAAGATAACTCAGGGCCCAAACCAACAACTGGGGTGAACATAGACAAATCGGCAACAACAGTGGAAAGCAACTAAGCACCTTTTGCTGCAAAGCCCACTAGTTGTAGTCTCTAGATCTTGGGGTTTTAGGAGGGGATGAAGATGGTAAGTGAGAACCTTTGTTCTTCGCCTTTTTCCCTTTGGTGAAGGGAGATCTGTAAGTGGAAGGTGATCCTTCAAAGGTCAGGTGATTAGTTGGTGATGCTGGTAAGAGAACTCTGCATACCATTCCGGCAAGTCAATGTGATCTAGGTGGAGGCTGGAGCAGAAGGAAGGCAGATCTTCTGGAGTATGCAGAAGAAATTGTTTTCCACGGAAGGTAGCCTGGACAGCAAAAGGATATTTCCATCTATAGGGAATGTTTTTGTCTTTCAAGGCTTCCAGGATTGGTCTCACAGCCCTCCTGTTTTTCAATGTGATTGGTGAAAGGTCTTGAAAGAGCAAAATCTGTGTTTCATTGAACAAGATTTGTTCGTTCTGCCTAGATTTTGCCAGTATTTCTTCTTTTAACGTGTGGCTAGTTAGGCAGCAAATCACATCCCTGGGAGGCATGGAGTCTGGGGCTTTCTGCCTGAGGGCTCTATGTGCCCTGTCCATTTCGATTGGGGATTCCTATGGCCTTTCTAGTAAATTATTAAAAATGGAAGTTAGAGCAGAGCGGATGCTGTTACCATCTACAGATTCAGGGAGACCTCCCACTCTGACGTTATTTCTTCTGCCCCTATTATCGAAATCCTCCAAATGTCTATTCATCGCAATTAAATGGCTGGAATGAGTGCTGGTAACGTCCTCCAGTCTTTTGATGGCCTTGTCCCTCTGTTTGCCCGCTCTCTCCACCCCTGCCATCTGGTCGGTCAGTCTTACAATGTCCGCCTTTAGGTCAGTGATAGCCGCCGCAAAGGAGCCTTTTATATCGGCCGCAATTGCGGTCATATCGTTGAAGGTTAGTTGTCAGTAGGTGGTAAGTCACTTACTGTATCTTCTGATGCCGCTATCGAGTCCGTTTCAAAATCTTCCTCCATTTCTTGTGACAGTCTCCTCGCCATCTTGGATCCTGTGGTATGCTTCCGGGCTAGTGCCTGGGCCCTGAAGATTTCTGCAATGATCTTGCCTTTGGAGGACTTAAGATTCCTCAGATTCTTGCCCTGGGAGTCTGCTTTAAGTATTTTGCCCATAATTTAGCGAAAATAGGTGCAGATGCGGCCGCAGAGTGTGTGAAGGAGCCGCTTCAGGTCCGAAGCTCCGGTCTCAGGCAGCCATCCACGCTGCGCGCCAAGCCACGCCCCCTAGTTTCTTATTTATTTTGCAAAAGTGGCTTTTAAGTCATAGAAATAGTCATAGACATAGAAAGTAGTCTACAGAAATTGAAGATTTCAAATCAAACACTTGTAGAATTTGTGATTCATAGGAATGAATTACATAGTTACATAATAGTCAGATTGAAAGAAAGACACAAGTCCATCTAGTTCAACCTATAACATGGAAAAATAAAAAAATATACAAACCAATATACACAATCCTATCCACAGTTGATTTAGAGGGACAGGAACAGGCAAAAGACCGCATCAAAACATGATCCAATTTGCTCCAGCAGGGGAAAAAATTCCTCCCTGATCCCCCAAGAGGCAATAGGATATTCCCTGGATCGACTTTACCTATAAATGTTATGTCCTTTTTTAAAGCAGACTACTGATCTGGATAGAACCAGCTCTTGAGGAAGTATACAGTATTCCACATTTCCACAGCTCCTACTGTGAAGAAACCTTTCCATATTTGGAAATTGATTCTCTTTTCCTGCAAATGTAAAGAGTGCCCCTTTGTCTTCTGTGATAACCTTAAAGTGAATAATTCAACACCAAGTTCACTATATGGACCCCTTATGTATTTATACAAGTTGATCATATCCCCTTAATCTCCTCTTCTCAAGAGAGAATACATTTAATTCCTCTAGTCTATCCTCATAGCTGAGCTCCATAATTCCTTGTATCAGTTTAATCAGTCTTCTCTGCACCTTCTCCAGTTTCCCAATATCCTTTTTGTGAACTGGTGCCCAAAACCGACTTACACATTCCAAATGAGGTCTGTGATAATGATTTTTACAGAGGCAAAATGATATCTTTCTCTCTAGAGTGTATAACTCTCTTAACCACTTACCAACCAGCCACGTAGACCTACGTCGGCTGACTTTAAGTGGTTGTACCGGGGTGATGCCTCTAGCTAGAGGTACCATTGTAGAGGTCACCCTGGTACCATTTTTTAGAGCCGGAGGTCGGCTTTCCAGTGGTAATGACCGATGCAGCTCGGGAGCCGCTCGATCGTTACCCCAGCGAGCGGGAGGGGACGCCCCCGCTGCCTTCCACGGCTCTGTCCGGGTCTCCCGTCCCACCGGGAGACCGGAGCAACCACCAGCGCATCAGCTGGCTGTTTAGAGTCCCGATCGAAGCCGGATATGGCTTCGATTGGGTCTCCGATGACTTAACCCGGAGGCGGTATCCATGAAGTCACAGCCGGGTTACTCGGCTGCTAAAGGCGCCGGATTTAAAAAGTGAATGTATTCAAAAATGCAGTTTTCGGCGTTTTGAATACATGGAAGTGTATTGGAGGGGTCTAGGGTATTTTAGACCCCCGATCCCTCCATAAAGAGTACTTGTCACTGCCTATTGCTGTCACAAGGGATGTTTACATTGCTTGTGACAGCAATACAAGTGATCAGATTTTCTTTTTTTAAAAACCTCTGCTAAAATTTAAAAAAATAAAATAAATAAATAGGAAAAAAAATAAAAATGTTAGCCGCCCCCGTCGCCGTTTGCTTGCACTTGAAAGAAAACGTATATGTTAAATCGCAATTAAAACCACACATGTGAGTTATTGCCACAATTGTCAGAGCGAGAGCAATAATTTAAAAAAAAGAGCTAACTCTAAACTGGTAACCGTTAAAATTTCTTAAAGCGTCACCTATGGAGATTTTTATTGACCATAGTTTGTCGCCATTCCGCGGGTGTACGCAAATTTAAACCGTCCGTAACATGTTGGGTATCTATTTACTCAGCGTGACATCATATGTCAAAATGGGCTAACTTTACTGTCTATTTTTTTTTAAAAAATGCAGTAAAATGTAATTTTTTGTAATTTTTCCAAAAAAATGGCATTTGAAAGATCTCTGCGCAAATACCACGTGACAAAAAATATTGCAATGACCACCATTTTATTCTCCAGAATCTTTGCTAAAAAAATATAATGTTTGGGGGTTCTAAGTAGTTTTCTAGCAAACAATACTGATTTTAACTTGTGAACAAAATGTTTCAAAAATGGACTCGGTCCTTAAGTGGTTAAAACAAGAAAGGATTTTGCTCGCTTTGGAAACTGCAGCTTGGCATTGCATGTTATTATTAAGCTTATGATCTACCAAAACACCCAGATCCTTCTCCACCATTTCTTTCCTCAGCTGTACTCCCTCTAGTATGTATGATGCATGCATATTCTTAGCCCCCAAAAGCAGAACTTTACATTTATTAACATTACACCTTATTTGCCACATGGTTTCCTAATAAACAGTGCATTGAGGTCATACTAAAAACAAACAGTGCAGTGCAAATAAACATATGACAATTAAACATCAGCAAATTGTTTTTAAATCAGTCCAAAGTCCAATAGGAAATGTCCTGGGATAGTAAAGTAATATATTCCCTGTGAGAGAGTATCAGATGCAACGACACCTTGGGTGAATGAGCCCACCACCAGCACAGAATGCTCGCTTACCTCAAGATATTGACCCCTGAACCAACAGGATGGTCAACACTTGTTCCCACTATCAAGGGAGGAGTAATGCCAGATGCAAATGGTCCTGATGGTCTCAATGCTTACATCCGACCTGATCAGGATGAAAAATTAAAAAATCAAACTGCTCTCCGTTTGGCAATAAAATTCACGTTTTAACACATTAAAACATTTGCAAGAAATTCCTCTTGTTCTTAGCATAAACGTAGTGTACAACATAGAACGCAAGATCGGCTCATTCGGATCAGCTCATTCAAATCGCAGTGAGTGAAGTCACAGATCGCAGAAGGCTGTAGTTTTAGTGAGTGCGGCTGCGTAGCAGCCTTAGAATTTATGGTTTTCATGGCTGCTATATCTTGAATTGGGTGATGCTGTGGCTCCACCCTGCTGACGAAGTCCCGTAGAAAGTAACGCGTATGGGAGCATATCTAATAGATACAGAACGGCACACAGCAGCACTTATCAAAAAAGGGACTATCAGCAATGGCATAAACCCTTAACACACCCTTTAGTCTGGATTTGAAAAGCAACAGAAATGTTCAAAAACATTTTACTGCAAATTATTTATTTAGATCAACATTTGTGGCACCTCTGGCAATCCGTTACAAAACCCTATTAAATCAGCATATAAATATACTTAAAATTAAAATGACAAACTCCAACACATGCAATAAAAGGTATGGAAGAACCCCCTTATGCACAATGTTCTATTAACCAAAAACATAAAATCATATGTAAAAAGAAATTATATCTACCACAGAATAGAGGGAGGGGGGCAGTAATCTGATACCAACTACCTGTCTGAAATGAAGCAGTTCAATTCTACATTCAACCCTAAAGGATTAAGGACTTTAGTTTCAAAAACTCAAAAAGACTTAGGTGCCTAATGAACTTCCCCCCACTCCCAAAAATCTTAGACCTCTGAGGTCCCTTCATGACATATTTATTATTATTATACAGGATTTATATAGCGCCAACAGTTTGCGCAGCACTTTACAGTGTGGGGAAGACAAGACAGTTACAGTACAATTCAATGCAGGAGGAATCAGAGGGCCCTGCTGGTTAGAGATTACAATCTAGAAGGGAGGGTCAAGTGAAACAAAAGGCAGTAACCGAGGGGGATGGGCAGATGGATAAAATGGAGGTAGAGTTGTTAGGTGTGTGTAGGATAGGCTTCACTGAAGAGGAGGGTTTTCAGAGATTGCCTAAAAGCTAATAGAGTAGGAGATAATCGGACAGATAAGGGTAAGGAGTTCCATAGGATTGGAGAGGCTCTGGCAAAGTCCTCGAGGCGAGCATGGGAGGAGGTGACAAGGGAGCTAGAGAGCAAGAGGTTTTGAGAGGAACGAAGAGAGCAATTAGGTTGGTATTTTGAGACTAGGCTAGTGATGTAGTTGGGGGCTAAGTTGTGGATGGCTCTGTAAGATGTTGTTAGTATTTTGAATTTGATTCATTGGGTGAGCGGAAGCCAGTGCAGGGCTTGACAGAGAGGAACGGCGGACACTGAGCGATTGGTAAGATGGATGAGTCTGGCGGCAGCATTCATGATGGATTGAAGGGGGTATAGCCTGTGTAGGGGTAAGCCAATGAGAAGGTAATTGCAGTAGTCGAGGCGCGAGATGACCAGAGAGTGAACTAGGAGCTTTGTTGTGTCTTAGGTTAGAAAGGGGCGTATTTTGGAGATGTTGCTGAGGTTAAGGTGGCAAGATTTGGACAGCGATTGGATGCGGGGCTTGAGAGAGATTTCAGAGTCCAGGACAACACCTAGGACCTTGGCATGCAGAGATGGGCTGATAGTAATTCCATCAATATTGACAGAGAGATCAGGGGAAGGGGCACGTGGCGGAGGAAAGATTATTAGCTCGGTTTTGGAGGGATTGAGTTTGAGGAAGTGGTGTGACATCCAGACCGATATATCAGATACTAAATTAGTGATACGTGCAGCGACTGAGGGAGAAAGCTGAGGGATGAATAAATAGATTTGGGTATCGTCAGCGTAGAGATGGAATTGGAAGCCGTGGGAGGCTATCAAATGACCCAGAGAGGAGGTGTAGATTGAAAATAGGAGGGGTCCAAGAACAGAGCCTTGGGGGGCCCCAACAGAGAAGGGAAGAGGAGAGGAGGAAGTGGAATTGTAAGTAAAACGAAAGGTGCGGTTGGATAGGTAGGAAGATAACCAGTGAAGAGTACAGTCAAGGAGACCAAAGGCATGGAGTTTATTGAGGAGGAGGAGGGGATGGTCAACCGTATCAAAGGCAGAAGAGAGTTTTAGGAGGAGGAGTACAGAATAGTGTCCATTGGTTTTGGCCATTAGTAGATCGTTTGTCAGTTTTAGGAGAGCAGTTTCAGTGGAGTGTTGAGGCCGAAATCCAGACTGAAGGGGATCAAGGAGGCTATTCTCGGCAAGGTGGTCGCACAGTCGGTTGTAGACCAGACGTTCAAGGAGTTTGGATAAAAAGGGGAACAAGGAAATAGGGCATAGGTTGTTAAGATCGGTTGGGTCCAGTGAGGGCTTTTTAAGTATTGGGCTGACTATGCATGTTTTAGAGAGTTGGGGAAGATGCCAGAAGAGAGGGAGAGATTGAAGATGTGGGTTAGAGAGCAAAGAATAGGGCCAGAGGGTGAACATAGCATTTGCGAGGGAACAGGATCCAGAGGGCAGGTGGTTAAGTGGACATTAGCAAGTAGTTTAGCAACCTCATCTATAGTGGTGGGGTTTAATGAGTGCACCTGTGGGCATGAGGCATAGAGGATGGCAGGGATCTGAACGGCAATGATCTCCTTACGGATTGTATCAATCTTTTGTTTGAAGTGGTTGGCAATCTCCTGGGCAGTGAGTGAATCAGTGGGTGGAGGCAGTGGAGGACGGAGTAGAGAATTAAAGGTAGCGAAGAGTTGCCGGGGGGCGAGATGATAAGTTGTTAATGAGAGTGATAAAATAGGTCTGCTTGGCAGTGTGGAGACTGGAATTGTATTTTTAGAGGGCAGATTTATATTGGTTGAAATCTTCCTGAGACTTAGTCTTACTCCATAGGCGCTCAAGAGCACGGCTATGCTTTTCCAGACTTCTAGTGTTATCTGTTTGCCAAGTTTGAAGGGGTCGTGGTCTGATTCGGTGTGTAGTGAGGGGGGCCAGAGCCTCCAGGGAGGCTAAGAGTGAAGTGTTGTAGACAGAAGTGGCTAGGTTGGTGCAGGATAGGGGTGCGATTTTGTCATAGAGGCGGTCGGTGGCAGAGTAGAGAAGAGAAGGATTGAGATGGCATAGGTTTCTGCGGGTAACTGTAAGGTAGCTTGCGGGAGAGGAGATGGAGGAGAGGGAGAAAGTGAAACTAATAAGGTAGTGATCAGAGAGAGGGAAAGGATTGTTTGAAAGGTTGTGCTTAGTGCATAGGTGGGAGAAAACAAGGTCAAGGATATTGCCTTCAGAGTGAGTAGAAGCATGTATCCTTTGCTAAGGTCAAAGGAGGAGGTTAGACTGAGAAGTTTGGAAGTGGCAGGAGTGTTAGTATTAACAGGGATGTTGAAGTCACCAAGAATGATTGTGGGGATTTCAGAAGAGAGAAAGTAGGGGAGCCAGGCAGAGAAGTCGTCTAGAAAGGTCGACACTGGTCCAGATGGGCGGTAGATCACAGCTATCCTTAGAGAAACAGGGGAGAAAAGACGAATGCAATGTACCTCAAATGAGGAGAGCGACAGAGAGGGAGGTGGGTGAAGTACTTGAAAGGTGCTATGTGGGGCTAGAAGGATCCCAACACCCCCTCCCTTGTGTCCATTGGGTCTGGGGGAGTGAGTCCACCATAGAAGACCACCTTGGGATAGGGCAGCAGGAGATGTAGTGTCAGATTCATGAAGCCAGGTTTTGGTGATGGTAAGTAAATTTAAAGAGTTAGTGATAAAAAGGTAATGGAGAGAGGTGAGTTTATTACAGAGAGAGCTGGAGTTCCAAAGGGCACAAGAGAAAGGGAGTCTGGTCTTAGGAAGAAGAGAGATGGAAACTAGATTGTGCTGATTGCGGCTGCAGCCAGAGGGTGCAGGGTAATGGGTGTGTTGAGTACAGGTAAATGATGGAGGCCGAGAGTTTGGGAATATGTCTCCTGAGGTTAGGAGAAGCAGAAAGGTGAGGGTGGTAATATGAGAGTGTGATTTATATGAAGGGACATGCCCCAGTGTCCTGGAGGTGTGTGTGTGGATTTAGAAATAGCAGGAGATGGTATGTGCAGTAATAAGGAGAGGACAGTAGTGAGGGTGATATATGTAAGCTTTGAGGTGGAGAAGAGGGGTGAAGGAGAGATAGTTTAAGGATAGAGGACATGGCTGTCAAAAGAAGTGGTAGAGAGTGCATGTTACAAGGAGCAAGAGTTGATAGGGTAAATTAGGTCACCTGCTATGTGGTGTATATCTCAGCCTTTCTTTTGTTCAATTACTTTGTGCAATCTCTGAAGTGCAGAATCAGAAGTGCGTCCCACTTATAGAAATCGCCCCACTTTGAGAATGAGCCCCCAAAAAAGCAAACGTGCCCCCCTTGCAAACGTGCCTTCCCCAAGGGATGCTGTACTTATATACTCTTAGACCTGGGGTTGGGCTATCCAATTAAGCAATCAGGAATTGATAAATTAGGGCTGGATAGACAGAGCAGGATTTCCTCTTCAGAAAGATTTACAGACAACTAAGAGATACCTCTAAAGGTTAAAGGCTATAATGGTTAAGAAAACATAGCAAGGACCAGTCTACAGATGGGTAAACAAATAAACATACCACAAATTAAAGACACAATATAGAAAAACGCAGGATTCAGAAGTTCAGCATTGGGTTGAAGCAGGAATAAAGGACATACCACAAATTAAGACACAATATAGAAAAACACAGGATTCAGAAGTTCAGCATTGAGTTGAAACAGGAATAAAGGACATACCACAAATTAAAGACACAATATAGAAAAACGCAGGATTCAGAAGTTCAGCATTGGGTTGAAGCAGGAATAAAGGACATACCACAAATATTAAAGACATATTCTAATGTTTTTAGAAACACAATGCGATCAAAGGCTTTTTTTTTATACTATTTATGTGCTCTCCTATACATTTACTCAGTTCCCTATAGGTCCTACTAACATATCGGAGGCCGCAATCACGCTCTAGCATGTAGACCACCCCTTGCATACTGCAAGTGATAAGGTTCTTGATCTTATAATTCTTATTGGTAACCGAAGAAGAAAATTCTTTACGCCTTTTATTATTACTTCTTCAATGTCTACATGCTGAGCACCGTTCACATGCATAGAAGCCGGACAGAAAATAAAACAACCAACTCTCTTTTACTATAGGGGGATCCACAACCCTAGGGGCACTCGCACCTCTAAGTGGGGGTCCGTCTTTAAAAAAGATTGAGGACGTGCTGGGAGAACAAGTCTTAAGGTCCAGTTTGTCAACAAAATTCCCCAATGCTTGATGATGATCCTTTCTTACGTGCTATACCTTAAATTATAATCCATCACCATTTTACAGTATATTCATGTTTATTCTCCTTTGTTTTTTTGGGGGCCTGAAATCAAGAGATTCCTATCCAGATCTCAAACTTTTTCTATGCCTCCTTCTAAGACCTCCCTCCAATACAATAACCTTTCTGCAAAAAACTTTCAGCCAAGACTTGGGATTGAGGCATACAGTATAATACGTTTCTGAGGAGCAGTTCCTCCCAAAACGGACAAACTGTCCCCTCGGAATACTGCATAGCCATGTCTTTTGGTGGCAATTCAGGGGGATGTACCCATATTGTCTGTGGGCTTAAAATAGCTTGGTGTCCTAAACTGGTCTCCTTCTTAAAAAAATGTCCAAGTCCAGGAACACTATATGTCCCATATCATATGATGTTTTTGTTATTATGGCTAAAATTCTCTTGAAATAACTAGAGGCTAACTAGATCACCCTCCCAAACCATAAATAGGTCATCTATATACCATATACTGTAAGAGACTAGTAGACAAGGATGATTTTGGAACACCATCTCCTTCTCCCAGTCTGCCATAAACAAATTGGCAACACTGGGAGTGAACCGAGCACCCATGGCAACTCCTTTAACTTGAAGCTAAAATTGCCGGTTATACCAAAAACAGTTTTTATTATGACAGAAATCTAAAACTGAATCAAATATTTTTTATGAGTGCCCAGAAGGCAACATTTTTCAAGAGCCCAGCCAACTGATGGCAAAGCATCTTGACGAGCTATAATAGTGTAAAGAGAGCTTATGTCATTTGTAATCAACACACTACTTGGGCTACAAGGTAAAGTTTCCAATATCTGAATGATGTGTTTGGTATCCTATAGGTATGCCTTTGTCTCAGATACAGGTGGTTTAGGAAGAAGTCAATATACTGCCCCAAGTGTGCAGACACCGACTCTATGCCACTCACTATCGGCCTTCCCAGAGGGGCTTAAGCATTCTTGTGGATGATTGGCAAAAAATAGATAATCTGTGTTTGACCCTCTATGGGATCTAAGTATAATGCCTCCTTTTTGGTTAAAATATTATTTTTCTTTCCTCTCCTAATCTAAGACTGGACTTAATACTGAGACTGGAATCATTTAAGACTGGATCTCCTCATAACAATTGGAAAGTTTCCCTAGCACCCAACAATCGACCCATCTCTTCCTTATAAAAGGTCTTACTCATGAAAACCAGACCTCCCCCTTATCTGCAGGGTTGATTACCACCTCCATTTTGTTCTCCAAAAAATAAATACCCTTCTTAATAAATGAGGGATCCTGGACCTTTTTTAAGTTTACCCCTCTATATCACTGAGTGCCATGTTTTTAAATACCTTGATGTGTTTGTTATCCATATTGGGAGGGTTAAACACAGATTTATTGCCTAAATTGGAATGAACCCCTAAATTAGGTTAAATTATACTTTCAGTGGGTTTGGATAAAAAGTGTCTGCAACTTGTTAAGGTTACGGACTGGAGCAAATGTAAGTCCTCTATCAAGAACCTTAAGTTCTACATCAGTTAAGTCAGTCCCACTAAGAATACAGATCCCCTACTGGAGTCTTTTTCTTTTGTGTTCTTTTTCAAGATCTCCTCCTTCTCGTTTTCTTATTCTCCCCCCCCCCATACGCCTTTCACATGAGTGTATATGTCAGGGTGCCAGGAAACCAGACCACACGAAGATGCAAGTAAAATAAAGCAGTTTATTAATGCAACAACAATAAATGCACAGCAAGAGAGAGGAGCGAAATCGGGAACAGCCGGGGTCAAGTTCAGAAGCTGGTAGTCATCCAAGCCGGGATCATGTCCAGGAGTGGGTAGTCATCCAAGCCGGGAACAAGTCCAGGTGCAAGTAGTGTGCCGAAGCTGGGTTGTCTGCCAATGTGGGGTCATCGGCCGATGCGGAATCGAGAGCCAGGAAGGTTGTCAGCCAAGCCAGGTCATGCACGGAGGAACACAGAGAACAGAGGGCTGCTAGCAGTGATGCACCTTGGAGCACAAACACAAGGGCAAGGTCTGAAAGCCATCAGGTGTTATATATAGTCAGGTGTGCAACATCATCACTGCGCGACGCCCAGGCAGCAGACTAGTGATGATGCAAACAGAGTTTATAAGAGACAGAAGTCTGCACATGTCCAAGATGGCTGCCAACAGGAAGGCACCGTAAGACCTTGACAGTATATTGTGCTGGTCCCAATCTCTGGGAAACAGGGGTCCCTAAAAAGACCTTCCTACTTATCTTCCCTTCTATCATACAGGGGTGTATATCTATTGGATGTTGGAACCTGTCCTCTCCCCTAACAGTGGTTATTCTCATAGGATGAATAATTGGTAGTACCATGATAGAATGCTTCCCTTTGGATTAAGATATTATGACCACTCCTTCTAGGGGACTTAGTCCTCCCCTGTCCATGACTCCAATCCCCATATTGATGATCATAGGAAGAGAGGGGACGGGAACCATTTCTTCTACATCAGGGGTAGAAAACCTATGACTCGTGAGCCAGACATGGCTCTTTTCATGGCTGCATCTGGCTCGCAGACATGGCGTGTCCGGAAATGAGCCACGCTGGACGTGTAGTCCAGAGCTCCGCCGCGTCTACCACTCAATCCAGTGCCATCCGCGTAGCTGTGCCCGGTGCCAAGGAGATTTCTGCATCCACTGTACAATTAGTGGGCTACCCACAGCTGCCCTCAGTTCATCTCTGGGGGACCTGATTGCCGCGATTACGGACCCCGCGGCCTACTCACGGTACCGCCGCCGGCTCGTGTGCTGTGCATCTGAGGGCCTTGACAATCACCGCCTGGTAAGGAGACCTGCCATCCGCTACCTGTGCCCTGACAGACACAATCTCCTTCCCCTCTGACACCCAGGGACCCGCGGGAGCTGTCTTTCACATCCACTTCTGACCCCTTTGGCGGCCAGCCGCCATTTTCTCAGGGCCTATACTCACCTCCATCACTCGCAGGCCTGAAGGCGCTTCACCACTCCGGCCTCATTGCATAGCTGCCTGCTTTGCTCTCTTCCCAACCGGACTCCAGGCACTTTCACACGGCACCATCTACTCACTGTATAGCTGTGTCCCATGAATATGAATATTAAATAAAGATTCTCGACCCCTGAAATATAGTGTATGGCTCTCACGGAATTACATTTGAAAATATGTGGTGTTCATGGCTCTCTCAGCCAAAAAGTTTCCCGACCCCTGCTCTACATGCTACCCCTACCTCTGCCTCCCCTTATTCTTCTCTCTCCATTCCCTCATGGGGGGTGGGGGTTAAAATACCGTTCCCCCTTTCACCCAATGAGGGTAATTTTGGAGGTACAGGTGCACTATGTGCAAAGCAAGGGCCTGATTTAGAGATTGTTGGAGCTGTAAGAGTAGGAGGGTCACTTAGTCCCACAGAGACTGACTCCTTTCGAGTGAAACCCCCCGAGTCTCTGATGAACTTATCTTTTTTTCTATCTAAGGATTCATTATCCCAGATTCTTTTAGGATGTGTCATGGCAGGGACCCCAGATGTCTAAGATTTTGGGGAGTGGAAAGAGTTAATAAGCATTTGAGAGGGGGGGGGGGGGGGGATTTCATGTCATTTTATTAGTCAAAGGGAATCTGTTTGGATCTTTGAAACTAAAGTCCTTAATCCTTTAGAATTTAATGTAGAGTTGAACTGCTTCATTTGAGACAGGTAGTTGGTATCAGATTACTGCCCCCCCCCCCTCCCTCTATTCTGTGGTAGATATAATTTCTTTTTACATATGATTTTATGTTTTTGGTTAATAGATCATTGTGCATAAGGGGGTTCTTCCATACCTTTTATTGCATGTGTTGGAGTTTGTAATTTTAATTTTGAGTATATGTATATGCTGATTTCATGGGGTTTTAAAACGGATAGCTGCGGGTGCCACAAATGTTGATATAAATAAATAATTTGAATTAAAATGTATTGGAACATTTCTCTTGCCTTTCAGATCCAGACTAAAGAGTGTGTTAAGGGCTTTACGCCATTGCTAGTAGTCCCTTCTTTGATAACCGCTGCTGTATCCAGTTCTGGATCTATTAGGTATGAGAAGGCTGTCATTTTAGCAAGTACGGCTGCGCAGCAGCTTTAGCATTTATGGTTTCCATGGCTGCTAGTGCTCTATATCATGAATGGTGTGATGCTGTGGCTCCAACCCACTGACAAAGTCCCAAAGGACGTAAGGTGTACAGGAGGAGGAGGAGCCGCGTTCTGTGACATCACTCACTGCTATCCAAATGAGCTGATCTGGCGTTTGGCATTGTACACTACTTCTATGCTGGGAACAAGAGGGATTTCTTGTAAACTTTTTAATGTATTAAAACGTGAATTTTATTACCAAATGGAGAGCACTTAGATTCTTTCATTTTTCATCCTGATCGGGTCGGATTTGAGCATCGGGACCATTTGCATCTGGCATTACTCATTCACTGAGGGAACAAGTGTTTATTGCTCATAATGTGGGTTTGGGGGTTAATATTTTGAGGTAAGCGAGCATTCTGTGTGCTGGTGCTGGGCTCATTCACCTAAGGTGTCATTGCTACTGATACTCTCCCACAGGGAATATATTACTATCCAAGGACACTCCTATTGGGCTTTGGACTGTTTTAAAAACAATATGCTGATGCTTAATTGTCATATGTATATTTGCGCTGAACTGTATGTTTGTTTTTTAGTATTGTCTTGTGGAGCTTTGCGAAATTACCCTTGGTGTTAAACTTGCAAATTTTAATTGTTTGTTACTTTTGGGTTGCGCTGATTGAATTTTCTGTTTTGTATTTGGTGTGTATTTCACAATGTTTTCACTGCACCCAATATGGAGATTTTCCAATATCTGGAGCAGAGAGAGGTGAAATTAAATTAGTTATTTTTAGATCTTAAACCCTCCAGTAGCTCGGATGATTTAGCAATTTTTTTTTTTAAACTGGGGCGTGTTTTTGATAAAAAAATAAAAACGTTACTCCCAAGACGTTTTAAATGGAAACTCCTACCCAATGATGGCTTGCTCGATGAGTAGTCACTACAGGAATGGTATGCTTTCTTTAACAAAAATGGTATAAAAGTTTTGTAATTTCTTTTGAAATGAAAACAAAGAAAATTGAGCATGTTGGATACTCAGATTAAAGAGATTAAAACCAGAAATCAACCTTTTAAAGAGACTCCTGAGTTTTCCAAATTACCGGGTGAGCTTAAGAACAGGGTTATTAGGAATCTTCAGATAGGAAAAAAAAATAGGTTTGGCAGAGACTCAGGGGGTTTTTCTCGAAAGGAAGTCTATAGGTGGCAGACCAATGTCCCCTCTGTGGGACTAAGGGACCCTCATGCTCCTATAGCGCCAACAATCTCTAAACCAGGCCATTCATTTGCACATAGTGCACCTGCACCTCTGAATATACCCTCATTGGGTGGAAGGGGGGAAACAGTATTTTACCCCCAATAAGGGAATATGGGGAGAGGAAGGTAGGGATAGAGAAAAGGGTTCCCTTCCCCCCTCCTTCTATGATCACCATTATGGGGATTGGAGTCATGGGCAGGGGAGGACTCCGTTCTCTAGAAGGGGTGGTCAAAATATCACAAATCAAAGGGAAGCATTCTGTCATGGTACTACCAATTATTCATCCTATTAGAATAGCCACCGTTATGGGAGAGGACAGGTTTCAACATCCAATAGATTTACACCCCTGTATGATAGAAGGGAAGATAAGAAAGAAGGTTTTTTTAAGGACCCCTGTCCCGCAGAGGTGGGGACCAGCACAATATACACCCATGGGAAAGGGGTATGGGGGGGGGGGGGAAAGAAGAGAACGAGAGGGAGGAGATCTGGAAGAACACAAAAGAAAGACTCCAGTAGGGGCCGGGATCTATAGACTTAGTGGGACTGACTTAACTGATAATGAACTTAAGGTTCTTAAAAGAGGGCTTAAATTTACTCCAGTACATAACTTTAACAATTCCCAGACGTATATCGGCATTAAAAAAATTGTTAGAAGTTTAAACATTAAAAAATATTTTTTATCTGAACCAACTGAAAGAATAATTCCTACCTTTGGGGTTCATTCCAATTTAGGCTATAATTCTGTGTTTAACCCTCCCAATACAGATAACAAACACCTCAAGGTATTTAAAATATGGTTCTCAGTGATGTAGAGGGGTTAAACCTAAAAAAGATCCAGAATCCCTCATTTATTAGGAAGGGTATTTTCTCTTTGGAGAACAAAACGAGGTGATAACCCACCCTGCGGATAAGGGGGGAGGTCTGGTCGTCATGAGTAAGACCTTTTATGAGGAAGAGATGGGTCGATTGCTAGGTGATTGGGAAACCTTCCAGTTGTTACGAGGTGATCCACTCTTTGAGTATAAAGATGAGTTACACCATTTGATTAAGAGAGGAAAGAAAAATAATATTTTAACAACAAAGGAGACATTATACTTAGATCCCATAGCGTGTCGAACACTGATTATCTATTTTTTGCTGAAGATCCACAAGAATGCTCAAGCTCCTCCGGGGAGGCCGATAGTAAATGACATAGAGTCAGTGTCAGCGAGCTTGGGGCAGTATATTGACTTCTTTCATAAACCACTTGTATCTGAGATAAAGGCATTTTGTACCTGCAGGACACCAAACACATCATTCAGATATTGGAAACTTTACCTTGTAGCCCAAGTAATGTGTTGATTACAGTTGATGTAAGCTCTATTATAGGGCATCTTGCTTTTTCATCGGTTGAGTGGGCTCTTGTTCCTGGTTCCTGGTATTTGATTCAGTGTTTGGATTCTTGTCTCAATATAAACAATTTTTCGTATGACCTGCAATTTTGGGTTCAAGTTAAAGGAGTTGCCATGAGCACTCAGTTCACTCTCAGTGTTGCCAGTTTGTTTTTGGCACACTGGGAGGAGGAGATGGTGTTCAAAATCATCCTAGTCAACTAGTCTGTTTCAGGAGGTATATAGATAACCTCTTTATGGTTTGGGGAGGTTTTCTAGTTAGCCTCCAGTTGTTTCAAGAAAATCCTAATCATAGTAACAAAAACATCATCCTTACATGGAACTCTGGTATTGAACATACAGTGTTCCTAGACTGGGACGTTTTAAAAAAACAGTTTAGGACACTGAGCTTTTTCAGGCCCACAGACCGAAACAAATACATCCTCCTGGATAGTGGCCATCATAAGACATAGCTATGCAATATTCCGAGGCGACAGTTTGTCCATTTAGGGAGAAACTGCTCCCCAGAAACTGATTATATGTCTCAATCCCAAGTCTTGGTTGAAAGGTTTTTGCAGAAAGGTTATTGGAGGGAGGTCTTAGAAGCGGAGATAAAAAAGTTTGGGATCTGGTTAGGACTCTCCTGATTTCAGGCCCCAAAAAACAAAGGAGAATAAACATGAATATAAAATGGTGATGGATTATAATTTACAGTATAGGAAATTAGAAAGGATCATCACCAAGCATTTGGGGATTTTGTTAAAGGACCAGACCCTGTGACCTGTTCTCCTTGCACGTCCTCAATTTATTTACCGATGGGCTCCTCCTCTTAGAGACGTGATTGCCTCTGGGGTTGTGGATCCCCCTAATAGAAAAAAGAATTGGTTATTCTCTTTTCTGTACAGCTTATTTGCGTGTGGACGGTGCTCAGCATGTAGACATTCAAGAAGTAATAATTAAAGGCATAAAGAATTTCCTTCTTAGGTTACTAATAAGAATGATAGGATCAAAGACCTTATCACTTGCAGTACGCAAGGGGTGGTCTACATGCTAGAGTTTGATTGCAGCCTCCAATACGTTGGTAGGACCTCTAGGGCACTGATATGTTTTTTGCTTATGTATAATTTCTCTTTCGAGTAGGCCATTTCTCTTTGCTATTAAACTAAGGAGGTCCTGAGGAAGCTGGTTGTTGTGAAACACGTTCAACCTCTTGGATCACACAGCAAAGATAATTTGTCGCAGTTTACTGATATGGCTTATATCACATTTGAGAACAATTTCCAATGTTTTAAATATTTTTATTGTCAATATTGTAATAAATATATTGATTTTACACATCTTTGTGACCATCTCGCTCTGATACCAGTAAAGTTTGCAAAAATTAAAGGTTTTTGGTAGATGGTAAAATAAATGGATAAGGAACCCCCCCAAGGCTGGCCAATTACTTTCTATAGATGTATAGGGTACTCAGTAGGTAAAATATGGTATGAAATATCTGCATCATCTATACATTGCGACTTACAAGCACTAGCAAAAAAAAAATCAAGATTCCCTGTCCTGGCACCAGTACACTCAACTCCAATTTGAAGCTGTAGCATAATATGACCTAAAATTGACTATTTCCCTCCTTCCCCTCCTACCAGAGCACAATAAATGAATCTCTAGATATTATAATACCGTCACTGAGATCACTTATACTATACCCATCATTGTTGGTGTACTTTTATACCAGATCTGCCTGTTCACATTTGGAACAAGGCCCTAAGGACGTACTGTATGTTGATACTAATATGTCTTTCCAAGACAAAATGATACAATTATGATAATGGCAACAAGCTTATTACACACTTCATAATTAGAGTTGAGGGAACACCTGGATGTCTGGGTTCGGCGGGTTCGGCCGAACTTGAAAAAAAAGTCTGGGTTCGTGACCCGAACTTAACCCGAACTTTACCCCGATCCCGAACCCCATTGAAGTCAATGGTGACCCGAACTTTTGAGCACTAAAATGGCTCTAAAAAAAACATGGAAAAGGCTAGAGGGCTGCAAATGGCAGCAACATTTCCTTAAGAGCATGGCAAGTGCTCTGCAAACAAATGTGGATAGGGAAATAACTTAAAATAACATAAAAAACATAAAATTAAAAAAATAATCATCTTGATCTAGGAGGACGAGGCCCATATGGAGTAGGATGTGGAGGTGGCGGTGGATGTGGCAGTGTAGGTGGAAGCCGCGGTGGAGGAGGACGAGGTAGCCAACACTGGTTTTTGTTTTTAATTTTAAATTTCTTTAAATTAGGGTACACCCCAAAAGAGTGAGAAAGATCAAAAATACAACAATGGCTGGGTAAGGCATGTATACATGTCTATTCTGCACAAGGTACGGACAAGTCCTGTGGGATCCATGCCTGGTTCATTTCAATGAACTTGAGCTTGTCCACATTGGTTCTGGACAGGCGGCTGCGCTTTTCTGTGATAACGCCCCCAGCCGTGCTAAATACCCATTCAGATAATACACAGGCCAGCACCTCCAAGGCGTAAAGGGCAAGCTCAGGCCATGTGCCCAATTTGAAGACCCAAAAGTTGAAGGGGGCACACCCATCATTCAGTATGTGTATAGTACATAAGGAACGGTAAGGAACTGTATATGATATATGGCATATGGAAAGGAACGGTGATGGTGGCAGGGGGGCTTTTTTCCTCCTTCTGGGTTGAGTCTGGCCTTGGAAAAGGTCTTGCCAGGGACCGGGATTCTGAAAAGCCTGTGGTGTATGTGCTCCTGAAGTGGCAGTCCAGGGGTGCCATAATTCACGGTGGATAGCAACACTATGAGTATGGCACCAAGGACACTGCACTTCCTAAACACTTTGTTCACACCTGCCTCTAGGGCCGGGCCTTTTGGTCAGGAGTCAGGACCGGAGGAATTTTTTATTCCTGGCCGAAGGGCCTGCCATAGTATTGCAACATGGCACTAACCTTGCACTTCTCCACTATCCCTTTCCCCACTTTTATGTGTTGTGTGTCTCACGTTTTGTGATTTTTATCATGGCGGTACACTTTATTTTGCAAAACGTGATTAGTAGGGTATAGGTCCTTGGGCCTGTCCCTGAAAGTCTTGGGAGGGGGATGGATATGGCCTTCTGGCTTGGTTTGCCCTCTCTCATGGGGTCACTCTTCGGGAGAGCCCCACCTAGTACTTGGGGTGGTCTGTTTCAGCAGATCTCCTAAAGAACGGGTCTGCCTGGTTTCGGCCAGGTTAGCCAGTGTAAGTACCCCAGTCCCTGTCAGGAGCCTTGCGCCCCGGGGGATCAGGGGCAGGGACCATGTGTACTCCCTGTGCACTTTTTGTGTTTCACTTTTTTGGTGTGCACTTTTTTATGCACCCACCGGGTGATAGTCTGAATGTATGTTTACACACTCCACGGGCTTAAAAAAAAAAAAAAAAAAACAGCTGGTGGTCCTGGTTGTTGTGGCGTGTGACAAAGCTTTTCCACATTTCATACATGCTAACCCTGCCTTCTGAGGTGCTGGTGGTGCCCTGGCTGGTTGGCAACCTCCTCCTCCCCTGCCATCGCCTTGTGCTTCCACTGTGCCCCCGCGGTCAGGTGGGAATGCCACCAGCATCGCTTCTCGACCTTTTAGCTAAGATCAAGTGTAGCATCGGTTGTTATCAGTTATCTGGGTGCCACCCTGCTGTGAATATGGTTCCTCCTCCTCCATCTCCTCCTCCTCATCCTCCACCTCGTCATCCTCCAGAACTGTGCCCTTGCTGGAAAATTGTGTACCTGGCGTTTGTGGGTGCAGGAACCCACCCTCGGAGCCACTTGTGAATGACTGCCCTGAAAGCCTTGGAAATGATCACTGCTCCGGATGCGGAGGCAGTAGAGGATGAGGATGAGGAAGCGGAGTAGGAGGAGTTAGCAACAGGAGGAAAACTGAAGCGCCCTGCAATCCTCAGTGGTGGAAGGAGATGCACCAAAACAATTTAAAGGGTGTATCTCACACGTACAGATACAGACTAAGCCGCAATTTAATATCTTTCTTTCCACTAAATGGGTGTTTATTGAATAGCAGAATAGAACAACGGTATCTAAAAGGGTGTATCTCACACGTACAGATACAGACTAAGCCACAATTTAATATCTTTCTTTCCCCTAAATGGGTGTTTATTGAATAGCAGAATAGAACAACAGTATCTAAAAGGGTGTATCTCACATGTACAGATACAGACTAAGCCGCAATTTAATATCTTTCTTTCCCCTAAATGGGTGATAATTGAACAGCAGAATAGAACAACAGTATCCAAAGGGTGTATCTCACACATACAGATACAGACTAAGCCGCAATTTATTATCTTTCTTTCCCCTAAATGGGTGCTTATTGAAAAGCGGCATAGAACAACAGTATACAAAGGGTGTATCTCACAGTAACATATGCAGACTAGGCCACAATTTAATTTTTCCCCCTAAATGGGTGTTTATTGAATAGCGGAATAAAACAACAGTATCCAAAGGGTGTATCTCACAGTAACATATGCAGACTAGGCCGCAATTTTTTTTTCCCTAAATGGGTGTTTATTGAATAGCGGAATAGAACAACAGTATACAACGGTGTATCTCACAGTAACATATGCAGACTAGGCTGCAATTTTATTTTTTTTACCCTAAATGGGTTTTTATTGAAAAACGGAATAGAACAACAGTATCCAACGGGTGTATCTCACAGTAACATATGCAGACTAGGCCGCAATTTTTTTCCCCTAAATGGGTGTTTATTGAATAGCGGAATAGAACAGCGGTATACAACGGGTGTATCTCACAGTAACATATGCAGACTAGGCCGCAATTTAATTTTTTTTCCTAAATGGGTTTTTATTGAAAAGCGGAATAGAACAAGCGTATCCAACGGGTGTATCTCCGTAAAATATGCAGACTAGGTCGCAATTTTTTCCCCCCTTAATGGGTGTTTATTGAATAGCGGAATAGAACAACAGTATCCAAAGGGTGTATCTCACAATAACGTATGAATTAAAAATTTTTATTTTTCCCTTTAATTGATGATTTTTGAAGAGCAGATTAGAACATAGCAGTGTCTAAAGGCTTTATCTCACAGTAAGTGTGAGATACAATAATTAAATAAATAAATAAATAATGAATTATAGCTGCGATAAATGTTATGCGATGAATAAATAAAGTGAGGAATAAATAGTGTTATATTTTCTGAGTCCTTATTCTAGTGATTTACACAATGATAAAGAAAGACTAAATATGCTGTCCAATTAAACATCAAGGTGTTGAAATCAATAATTCTCAATAAATATGTGCTTCAATCCGATCATTAATATCAAATAATACAAATTCCTTTAAATCAAACTGGGTGTTTTAAAAAAAATTCACTAAATCAATAGAGTCAATAAACTAAAAGCAGTCTTCAAATAAGTGCTTGTGCTTTCTTTCCACTTTAAATAATTATAAAACTTGTAAGGTGTGTCTTCAACTTATATTCAACAAAGTGCTTCTGTGCAGAAAAAAGTGCGGTGCCTCGATCCTCCACCAGGTGTCACCTCTAGGTGTACAAAACTCTCACCTTCATATAAAGATAAAAACGCCTGAATATATGTGTAGGACCCCCGATAGGGTGTTGATGAGCCTGGATTCACTGCCTGCGGCTTCCTAGTCTTTATCCCGAAATCCTTCTCTGGGTGTGCCTCGGTGTAATCTGGTTCTTAAGGACCCTTTACCCTTAAGAACCAGATTACACCGAGGCACACCCAGAGAAGGATTTCGGGATAAAGACTAGGAAGCCGCAGGCAGTGAATCCAGGCTCATCAACACCCTATCGGGGGTCCTACACATATATTCAGGTGTTTTTATCTTTATATGAAGGTGAGAGTTTTGTACACCTAGAGGTGACACCTGGTGGAGGATCGAGGCACCGCACTTTTTTCTGCACAGAAGCACTTTGTTGAATATAAGTTGAAGACACACCTTACAAGTTTTATAATTATTTAAAGTGGAAAGAAAGCACGAGCACTTATTTGAAGACTGTTTTTAGTTTATTGACTCTATTGATTTAGTGAATTTTTTTGAAAACACCCAGTTTGATTTAAAGGAATTTGTATTATTTGATATTAATGATCGGATTGAAGCACATATTTATTGAGAATTATTGATTTCAACACCTTGATGTTTAATTGGACAGCATATTTAGTCTTTCTTTATCATTGTGTAAATCACTAGAATAAGGACTCAGAAAATATAACACTATTTATTCCTCACTTTATTTATTCATCGCATAACATTTATCACAGCTATAATTCATTATTTATTTATTTATTTAATTATTGTATCTCACACTTCTGAAAGCGCGCCACACCCCCCCATATACAGATCTGATTAAACTGGGCTCTGGTACCAGTCTAGTGGTGCAGCAGTCGGAAGGGATCAAGAACACTATCCGTGAAAGCGCAGGGACCACCCACATACACACATTTATCTCACAGTAACATATAAAGGAAAAAATGAAAAAAAAATGTTTCCCTTTAAATTGATGATTTTTGAATAGCAGTTTAGAACAGCAGTGTCTTAACGCTGTATGTCCCAGTAAAATATGTAATAAATATGTAATATTTAAGCGCAATTGCTGGTTTATCATTTTTTTGTTGATTGGCTGCCCTGCAGCTGTTGAAACCGCGCCATTAAAACCGCGCCAAAACATGAAATAAATTATCGAACAACGGACTGTATCCCGAACATACAGTAAAATGTTTGGGTGCGTGTCCGGGTACCAAACACCCAAAAGTCCGGTACGATCCCAAACAATACAGTCCGTGTTTGCTCAACCCTATTCATAATCTCTTTAAAACTGGGAAAAGGGACAACCTATTATGCCATAATAAACAGAAATCAGACAGGACATTTATTCATATGGTTTGGGAAAGCCCAGGAATCCAATCATTATAGTGATTTTGGGCCTGATTCATAGTACGGAGAATTGGCGTTTCGGCGGGATTTTGCGAACCAGTGAATTTTTAAGTCTGGAATTGGTATTCAAAGAACGGCGGGCGGAAAATAACGCCAACTGTGAGATTCATTAAGATCAACTAATGTCAGGACTGGACTTAAAAACAGTCCAGCTAAAAGGTGGACTAATTTTTTCAAAATCACAAAATATGGCAGGAAAAAAATAAAAAATGTGTGGGAAAGATGTGTTATATGATTTTGAGCTAAACTGCTTTTAAACTGTGTGAAAATGTTAAGTAGAAAAAAAGATATTAATAAAAGTGTAAAATGCAAATATAGCTCCAGAGTCAATTTCTGGCAGATAGCCCATGTGAGCATGCTCCAAACCAAAAACAAGGCTGAAAATAACGTTTTTGAAAACGTTAGTGGGAGTTTTATTGAATTTGCGGCAAATACCGCCGCAAATTCGCGGTAAAACAGCGCTATTCCGGCGCTAATAATTTTTTTTTTTTTAATTTTTTTTTTTTTAATTTTTTTTTTGCACATATCTATGTATGTCTATATATATACATGTATATATATATGAATCACAAAAAAATATATATATTTATGTATCTATACATAAATATATATATATATATATATATATATATATATATATGTGTGTGTGTGTGTGTGTAAATATATATATATATATACATATACATAGATAGATAGATAGATAGATAGATAGATAGATAGATAGATAGATACCCAAAAATAATTATATGTATATATATATATATATATATATATATATATATATATATATATATATATATATGTTTTATTTATTGATTTGCCTATGTGTATAGTGTGTATATATATATATATATATATATATATATATATATATATATATATATATATATATATATATATATATATATATATATATATATATATATATATATGAAAAGGAACACTAACACGGCTCCTCCCCGAAAATTAAACATTGTATATGTGTGAAATTAATATATTTTTGGGTTGGTTAGATATAGAATGTAACAATAATATATGTTTTTTTGCATATGTGTATATATATATATATATATATATATATATATATATATATATATATATATATATATGCAAAAAACTATATATTATTGTTACTTCCTAAATCTAACCAACCCCAAAAATATATTAATTTCACACATATACAATGTTTCATTTTTGGGGAGAAGCCGTATTAGTGTTGCTTGTCATATATAACAACATACAGTTGTAGGTAGTTCAGGGATTCAAACACCCAAATACACTGTTGCAAGGCAGCGGTGCTAACCACTTAACTACCTAAAGCTAACGACATTTTTTTCAAAGCATGTGTGATTTGTACTTTAAAAAAAAAAAAATTATATATATATATATATATATATATATATATATATATATATATATATATTCTATTTAGACCCAATTCAAGCTCAAATAATTTTTATTTATTAAAATTTTTTGATGGACTAATTGAATCAAACTATATTAATTTTTAGAGCCCATTCACATTAGCGCGACTTGTCAGGCGACTTGTCAGCCTGACAAGTCGTGGTATGTCGCGGTCCATTGAGTAGTACAGGACCCGTTCTAATAGGAGCGACACAAGTCACTCCGACTTAGAAAAAGGGTCCTGTACCACTTTGGGGCGACCTCGGAGCGACTTGCATAGACTTCCAGTATGTGAAGTCTCTGCAAGTCGCAGTGCACAGTGGTGCACGCGACTTCACAGGTCGCCCCCCGAAGTCGTGTCGCCTCAATGTGAATGGGCTCTTAAGGTGCCAGTGCATGTATGCTTGGTATAAAGATAACAAGAAACAACAAAAAAAAAAACCTCAGAGACCACAATTCCCAAATAATTAACCTAGTTTAGTGAAACTGTATAAAATCAACAAATTTTTAAAAATAATCCTGCATGCTGGAAATTATATATAGGTGTTTAAAACATTTATTTTTGTGAAAAATTAGTATTTTAAATATAAATTGATAGGCTAAGAAACTATCAGTGACATATATTATGAAATAAATGTAACAAAGTGATTATGTTTGTGTAAATTGTGTTTTGCAAAAATGTTGCAAATATGTATTGAGCTTGAGCTTGATTAAATAAACTGACCAAAATATCTAAGTGGTTAGCACAGCTGCCATGCAACAATGTATTTGGGTGTTCAAATCCCTGAACTACCTACAACTGTCTGTTGTTATATATGACAAGCAACACCCCAAAAATAAAACATTGTATATGTGTGAAATTAATATATTTGTTGAGTGGGGAGCCATATTAGTTTTGCTTCCTATATAGAGCCACATTACACTCTGAAAAATAGCAGTGTTTGAGCTTGCAAATCTGAGAATTTGCAAATTGATTGAACATATGCAGTGCAACCCCAGAACTCAGAATTCAACAACCCAAAAAAAAAGATATATATATATATATATATATATATATAAAATTACTACATCAAGTCAACACACATAGGAAATGCTTTCAATAATCTCAGAATGAGCACAAAGTGGCTTTTTCATTTAGACTAATGGGCCATACACACTAAGATTTTCTGAAGATTTTTTCCTTTAGATTTACCAAAACCAGATAATATGAGGTCAAACCTAAACACTTTCAATTTGTATGCAATCTGGCAGGCCCTTGCACTACATAGAAAAGGTAAATCTGAAGGAAAAAGTCTTCAGAAAATCTTATAGTGTGTATGGCCATACAATTTTCTGTCCAATTTTCTTGAAATTTACCTTCAAGTATGTAGTACAAAGGCCTGCCTAATTGGATACAAGTGAAAGTGTTGTTTAGCTTTGACATCACATTATGTGGTGTGTGGTTAATCTATCAGAAAATTGTACAACAAAAATTGAACATGTATGGCCATATACACTATAAGATTTTCCAAAGACTTTTTCCTTCAGATTTACCTTTTCTATGTAGTGCAAGGGCCTGCCAGATTGCATACAAATTGAAAGTGTTTAGGTTTGACCTCATATTATCTGGTTTTGGTAAATCTAAAGGAAAAAGTCTTCAGAAAATCTTAAGCCCCGTACACACGTACTGATCGTCGGCCAAACGATCGGCTGTCTTTTGTCCAGGGCTGTCCTGTCTGTTGAAAACTGCAAAAGACTGCACACGAATTTTGTCAGCCAACAACAGACGACTGCAGAAGTGATGTCATGTGATGGTTAACTTTCCCTGTGTTTTTTCTTTTCTGAGCATGCCCAGTCTTGCAAATCAGCCGATTGTCGGCCGAATTCTGTACTGACTGGCGAACAATCGGCCGTTCTGGTGTTGGCCAACAAAAATTTTAATGCCTGCACGACAGATTCTGTTCGGCCGAAAATGCACTGTCGGCTGTCGGAAGCATCATACTAACAAGCCTACAATCGGCCGATCGGTCGTCGGCCGAATATTTACGGCCGAAGATCGGTACGTGTGTACGAGGCATTATAGTGTATATGGCCCATTAAGCTGGCCATACATGTTCAACTTTTGTTGTACAATTTTCTGGTAGATCTACCACAAACCACATAATGTGAGGTCAAAGCTAAAAAAACACATTCACTTGTATCTAATTAGGCAGGCCTTTGTACTACATACTTGAAGGTAAATTTCAAGAAAATTGGACAGAAAATTGTAAGAAAATTGGAACATGTATGGCCAGCCTTAAGCCTCGTACACACGTACCGATTGTCGGCCGTAAATATTCGGCCGACGACCGATCGGCCAATTGTAGGCTTGTTAGTATGATGCTTCCGACAGCCGACAGCGCATTTTCGGCCGAACAGAATCTGTCGTGCAGGCATTAAAATTTTTGTTGGCCAACACCAGCAAAGTGTGTCTTTATGTACTCTATACATGTTTTTTTTTATTTTCATGCCTCTGTGTAGCTGTATGTTCTACTGATTTGATGGTATTTAAATGGAAAGGCAGGCTCATGCAAACAATTAACATAAAAGTATGTTGGGTATGTTTTATGCTTAATACTAAGGTGTCTACAACTTATTTTGCTTGACTTTTGGATATTGTAAGCTCTATCTATCCATCATATGTTGTATCTTTGCACTGTAATTTGAATAAAAATTACTTGATTTGGGGGTTTTGGGGGGGGGGGGGGCATTTCACATTTCACATTTCACATGCTTGCTTGAGTGATTACTGATGTTTTATACATGTTCAATAAAACTTATTCATTTGTACACAGCTCCTGGTTTTTTCTTTTCTTTTCTTCATTTTTGTCTAGATGTAATTCAGATATCTTTTGTGTCTATTGAATGTAATCCATTTCTTGTATTTTTTGTGTGTGCAATGGCAGTACAGTATGAACATGAGCAGGGTTTCTTCCTTTACTCCAGCGAAGTGTGTATGGGTGTGCGTGTGTGTGGGGGGGGGGGTGGGTATGTGTGGGGTGTGTGTGTGTGTGTGTGTGTGTGTGGGTGTGCGTGGGGGGGGGGGTGTGTGGGGTGTGGGGGTTGTGTGTGTGTGTGGGGTGTGTGTGTGTGGGGTGTGTGGGGTGTGGGGTGTGTGTGGGGTGTGGGGTGTGTGTGGGGTGTGTGTGTGTGGGGGGGGGTGTGTGTGGGGGGTGTGTGTGGGGCTAAATTGTAAGAAAAAATGTAAGTGTTTATGTATATATTAAGCTAAAAATATATAAATTAAGGAATAATACAAAATTTCCATTCAGCCGCTGTGGATGAATGTAACCAAAACATTTAATAAAAAAATCACTAAAAATGATTACTAAATAAAAGATTGCTACAGCGCTCACTCACCTTTTTAGTTGGCTTAGGTCAGTGATGATGAACCTCGGCAACACAGGTGTTTTGCAACATTTCCCATGATGCTCATCTACACTGCAGAGTACATGAGCATTTTGGGAAATGTAGGGCAAAAACATCTTGGGGGGGGGGGGGTTAAGGGTTACCATCACTGGCCTAGGTAAAACATTTCCAATACATTTTAGTTGTCTGTGTGCGCCATTTTTAAAATAAAGCAAGATCTCTTTACAATAAATTGCAAATGGCACATTGGCGTTCACCCTGGACCAGAAATGACACCAAATTGGCTTGCACACATTCCAGCAAGTGGTCACAATCAACTGGCTAATCATGGTGAGGGCCACTTTCAGCTGTGAAGAAATGGCATTCATATGCAAAGTAAGTGTGTGTGTGTGTGGGGGGGGGGGGGGGTCTGTGCTTGTAATCAGAGCATTGATTACCAGTGCAGACCCTTGGGGGATGCCACCAGGGATGCCCACCCATGCCACCATTGATGCCAATCAGTGCTCAGGGAACCTGTTAGTGCCCTCCTCATCAGTGCTGCCCATCATTACCATCTTTCAGTGCTGCCCACCAGTGCCAATCATTGCCCATCAGTGCCACCTATCAATGCCCATCAATGCTGCATATCAGTGCCACCTATCTGTCTATCAGTTCTGCATATTAGTGTCTCATCAGTGCCTGCCAGCGCAGCCTCATCAATGCTCGTCAGTGCAACAAAAAACATATTGATTTACCAAATTTTATTACATAAACAAAAACACATTATTTTAGGGGTCAAACATTTAGGTCTTCTTTTTGCCAATAGAAAAAAACCTTGCAGTGATCAAATACCACCAAAAGAAAGCACTAATTTTTTATGAAAATACTGTCATACATTTGTGTTAGGTACAGGGTTGTTTGACCGCGCAATTGTCATTCAAAATGCAACAGTATAAAAAGCTGAAAATTGGCCTGGGCAGGAAGTGGTGTAACTGCCCTGTAAGGAAGTGGTTAACTATTGAAACATGGGAATAAATATTCCAGGGGTAATCATGCTCAGCTCAATGGTTTAGTGGCTAGTGTTCCTGGCTATAAACACTGAGAGCATGAGTTCAAATCCCAAGTGTGCCATAACCTTCTTAAATTTTAGACAGCTATAAATAAATACTGAAACTTGGCAAATGCATAATTGCACCCTGCAGATATGCATGTTTGTTTCTTGAATATACATGGCCATTGACATGCAATTTTAGGTGATGTAGCCAATGTATTACTATGTGGCCAAAAAAAATTATGGCACACAGGGTGTTATCATGGTCTGGCCTTGAACTCATGACCTAGCAATCGTTGGCTGTGAGCTTAGCCCACTACACCAAAGTGCTGAATACAATCAGACATGCCTGAAAGTTTCAGATGAATAAAGAATGAAGACTGCTAATTAGACAGCTGTGTAGTCTGCTATTAGAAAATCTAAAGGTTAAAACACATAAGATACATAACTATACCTTAAAATTAAAATAAACCATATTAGATGACATTGCTGTGTAATAGTGATTCAGAATAGACAAATTTCCTTTTATGAAAAACACAAAGGGAATTTGGTTAACTCCAAACTCAAATTCAGCCTAAGTTAACTCCAAAACCGAATTCAGTCTAAGTTAACTCCAACTCCGAATTCATTAAAGCATCTAGTTGATGGTTTAACTCCAGCCACTTACCTAATTAGGATGCAATGAGTTTAGGCTGGAGTTATTTCTGGAGAAGTGAGCAGCTCTACTCCAAACTTATACTGAATTAGGCCCTATGGGCCTGATTCATAGTACGGAGAATTGGCGTTTCGGCTGGATTTTGCGAACCGGTGAATTTTTAAGTCTGAAATTGGTATTCAAAGAACGGCGGGCGGAAAATAAAGCCAACTGTGAGATTCATTAAGATCAACTAATGTCAGGACTGGACTTAAAAACAGTCCAGGTAAAAGGTGGACTAATTTTTTCAAAATCACAAAATATGGCAGGAAAAAAATAAAAAATGTGTGGGAAAGATGTGTTATATGATTTTGAGCTAAACTGCTTTTAAACTGTGTGAA
This sequence comes from Pelophylax lessonae, assembly GCF_965119305.1. Lineage (NCBI taxonomy): Eukaryota > Metazoa > Chordata > Amphibia > Anura > Ranidae > Pelophylax > Pelophylax lessonae. The sequence goes on along the minus strand of NC_138776.1, from coordinate 188,269,210 downwards.
AATGTTAAGTAGAAAAAAAGATATTAATAAAAGTGTAAATTGCAAAAATAGCTCCAGAGTCAATTTCTGGCAGATAGCTCATGTGAGCATGCTCCAAACCAAAAACTAGGCTGAAAATAACGTTTTTGAAAACGTTAGTGGGAGTTTTATTGAATTTGCGGCAAATACCGCCGCAAATTCGCGGTAAAACGGCGCTATTCCGGCGCTAATAAATTTTTTTTTTTTTTTTTTTTTTTGCACATATCTATGTATGTCTATATATATATATATGAATCACAAAAATAAATATATATCTATATATATATATATAGATATATATGTGTGTGTGTGTATGTGTATATATATATATATATATGTATATATATATATATATATATATACCCAAAAAATAATTATATGTGTATGTATATATATATATATATATATATATATGTTTTTTATTTATTGATTTGCCTATGTGTATGTATGTATGTATATATATATATATATATATATATATATATATATATATATATATATATATATGAAAAGGAACACTAACACGGCTCCTCCCCAAAAATTAAACATTGTATATGTGTGAAATTAATATATTTTTGGGTTGGTTAGATATAGAAAGTAACAATAATATATGTTTTTTTGCATATGTATATATATATATATATATATATATATATATATATATATATATATATATGCAAAAAACAATATATTATTGTTACTTCCTATATCTAACCAACCCCAAAAATATATTAATTTCACACATATACAATGTTTCATTTTTGGGGAGAAGCCGTATTAGTGTTGCTTGTCATATATAACAACATACAGTTGTAGGTAGTTCAGGGATTCGAACACCCAAATACACTGTTGCAAGGCAAAAAAAAACAATGATATATATATATATATATTCTATTTAGACCCAATTCAAGCTCAAATAATTTTTATTTATTAAAATTTTTTGATGGACTAATTTAATCAAACTATATTAATTTTTAGAGCCCATTCACATTAGCGCGACTTGTCAGGCGACTTGTCAGCCTGACAAGTCGCGGTATGTCACGGTCCATTGAGTAGTACAGGACCCGTTCTAATAGGAGCGACACAAGTCACTCCGACTTAGAAAAAGGGTCCTGTACTACTTTGGGGCGACCTCGGAGCGACTTGCATAGACTTCCAGTATGTGAAGTCTCTGCAAGTCGCGGTGCACAGCGGTGCACGCGACTTCACAGGTCACCCCCCGAAGTCGTGTCTCCTCAATGTGAATGGGCTCTTAAGGTGCCAGTGCATGTATGCTTGGTATAAAGATAACAAGAAACAAAAAAAAAAAAAAAAAAAACCTCAGAGACCACAATTCCCAAATAATTAACCTAGTTTAGTAAAACTGTATATAATCAACACATTTTTAAAAATAATCCTGCATGCTGGAAATTATATATAGGTGTTTAAAACATTTATTTCTGTGAAAAATTAGTATTTTAAACTTAAATTGATAGGCTAAGAAACTATCAGTGGCATATATTATGAAATAAATGTAACAAAGTGATTATGTTTGTGTAAATTGTGTTTTGCAAAAATGTTGCAAATATGTATTGAGCTTGAGCTTGATTAAATAAACTGACCAAAATATCTAAGTGGTTAGCACAGCTGCCTTGCAATAATGTATTTGGGTGTTCAAATCCCTGAACTACCTACAACTGTCTGTTGTTATATATGACAAGCAACGCCCCAAAAATAAAACATTGTATATGTGTGAAATTATTATATTTGTTGAGTGGGGAGCCATATTACTGTTGCTTCCTATATAGAGCCACATTACACTCTGAAAAATAGCAGTGTTTGAGCTTGCAAATCTGAGAATTTGCAAATTGATTGAACATATGCAGTGCAACCCCAGAACTCAGAATTCAACAACCCAAAAAAAGATATGTAGATATATATATAAAAAAATTACTACATCAAGTCAACACACATAGGAAATGCTTTCAGTAATCTCAGAATGAGCACAAAGTGGCTTTTTCATTTAGACTAATGGGCCATACACACTATAAGATTTTCTGAAGATTTTTTCCTTTAGATTTACCAAAACCAGATAATATGAGGTCAAACCTAAACACTTTCAATTTGTATGCAATCTGGCAGGCCCTTGCACTACATAGAAAAGGTAAATCTGAAGGAAAAAGTCTTCAGAAAACCTTATAGTGTGTATGGCCATACATGATCCAATTTTCTTACAATTTTCTGTCCAATTTTCTTGAAATTTACCTTCAAGTATGTAGTACAAAGGCCTGCCTAATTGGATAAGTGAAAGTGTTGTTTAGCTTTGACATCACATTATGTGGTTTGTGGTTAATCTATCAGAAAATTGTACAACAAAAATTGAACATGTATGGCCATACACACTATAAGATTTTCCGTAGACTTTTTCCTTCAGATTTACCTTTTCTATGTAGTGCAAGGGCCTGCCAGATTGCATACAAATTGAAAGTGTTTAGGTTTGACCTCATATTATCTGGTTTTGGTAAATCTAAAGGAAAAAGTCTTCAGAAAATCTTAAGCCCCGTACACACGTACTGATCGTCGGCCGAACGATCGGCTGTCTTTTGTCCAGGGCTGTCCTGTCTGTTGAAAACTGCAAAAGACTGCACACGAATTTTGTCGGCCAACAACAGACGACTGCAGAAGTGATGTCATGTGATGGTTAACTTTCCCTGTGTTTTTTCTTTTCTGAGCATGCCCAGTCTTGCAAATCAGCCGATTGTCGGCCGAATTCTGTACTGACTGGCGAACAATCGGCCGTTCTGGTGTTGGCCAACAAAAATTTTAATGCCTGCACGACAGATTCTGTTCGGCCGAAAATGCGCTGTCGGCTGTCGGAAGCATCATACTAACAAGCCTACAATCGGCCGATCGGTCGTCGGCCGAATATTTACGGCCGAAGATCGGTACGTGTGTACGAGGCATTATAGTGTGTATGGCCCATTAAGCTGGCCATACATGTTCAACTTTTGTTGTACAATTTTCTGGTAGATCTACCACAAACCACATAATGTGAGGTCAAAGCTAAAAAAACACATTCACTTGTATCTAATTAGGCAGGCCTTTGTACTACATACTTGAAGGTAAATTTCAAGAAAATTGGACAGAAAATTGTAAGAAAATTGGAACATGTATGGCCAGCCTTAAGCCTCGTACACACGTACCGATTGTCGGCCGTAAATATTCGGCCGACGACCGATCGGCCGATTGTAGGCTTGTTAGTATGATGCTTCCGACAGCCGACATCGCATTTTCGGCCGAACAGAATCTGTCGTGCAGGCATTAAAATTTTTGTTGGCCAACACCAGAACGGCCGATTGTTCGCCAGTCAGTACAGAATTCGGCCGACAATCAGCAGATTTGCAAGACTGAGCATGCTCAGAAAAGAAAAAACACACGGAAAGTTAGCCATCACATGACATCACTTCTGCAGTCGTCTGTTGTTGGCCGACAAAATTCGTGTGCAGTCTTTTGCAGTTTTCAACAGACAGGACAGCCCTGGACAAAAGACGGCCGATCGGTCGGCCGACGATCAGTACGTGTGTACGAGGCATTAGTCTAAATGAAAAAGCCACTTTGTGCTCATGCTGAGATTATTGAAAGCATTTCTTATGTGTGTTGACTTGTAAGAAACTTTGATCATGGATGGCCAGCCAAACACTCATTCATTAGTGAACTGGTGATTTTGGTTTAGGAACCAACAGACCCAATTAATTACTTTGCTGGGCGTTTCCTATACTGGGTGGGTGTAGTTTAACCAAGGTTATATAAAGGGATGTATGAGATCATATCATTTGGCCTGTGGAAGGGCCACAGGTCTTTATGTCCGAATTTGCTTTTGGGGTGGGGGTTTGCTGGCATGCCTAAAGATCCATATTGCAGTAAGTGTATTCTGTTGGATGAATACTTTTCATGCTCTAACTGTTTGGTATAGTTTTTGCAAAGTGTGTCTTTATGTACTCTATACATGTTTTTTTTTTTTTATTTTCATGCCTCTGTGTAGCTGTATGTTTTACTGATTTGATGGTATTTAAATGAAAAGGCAGGCTCATGCAAACAATTAACATAAAAGTATGTTGGGTATGTTTTATGCTTAATACTAAGGTGTCTACAACTTATTTTGCTTGACTTTTGGATATTGTAAGCTCTATCTATCCATCATATGTTGTATCTTTGCACTGTAATTTGAATAAAAATTACTTGATTTGGGGGTTTGGGGGGGGGCATTGCACATTTCACATGCTTGCTTGAGTGATTACTGATGTTTTATACATGTTCAATAAAGCTTATTCATTTGTACACAGCTCCTGGTTTTTTGTTTTCTTTTCTTCATATTTGTCTAGATGTAATTCAGATATCTTTTTTGTCTGTTGAATGTAATCCATTTCTTGTATTTTTTGTGTGTGTGCAATGGCAGTACAGTATGAACTTGGGTAGGGTTTCTCCATTTACTCCAGCGAAGTGTGTGTGTGTGGTGTGTGTGTGTGTGTGTGTGTGTGTGTGGGGTGGTGTGTGTGTGTGTGGGGGGGTGGTGTGTGTGTGTGGGGGGGTGGTGTGTGTGGGTGGTGTGTGTGTGTGTGTGGGGGGTGGTGTGTGTGTGTGTGTGTGTGTGTGTGTGTGTGTGTGTGTGTGTGTGGGGGGTGGGGTGTGTGTGTGTGTGTGTGTGTGTGTGTGTGTGTGTGTGTGTGTGGGGGGGGGGTGGTGTGTGTGTGGGGGGGTGGTGTGTGTGTGTGTGTGTGTGTGTGTGTGTGGGGGGGGGGGGGGTGGTGTGTGTGTGTGGGGGGTGGTGTGTGTGTGTGTGTGTGTGGGGGGTGGTGTGTGTGTGTGTGTGTGTGGGGGGTGGTGTGTGTGTGTGTGTGTGTGGGGGGTGGTGTGTGTGTGTGTGTGTGTGTGTGGGCTAAATTGTAAGAAAAAATTAAAGTGTTTATGTATATATTTAGCTAAAAATATATAAATTAAGGAATAATACAAAATTTCCATTCAGTCGCTGTGGATGAATGTAACCAAAACATTTAATAAAAAAATCACTAAAAATGATTACTAAATAAAAGATTGCTACAGCGCTCACTCGCCTTTTTAGTTGGCTTAGGTCAGTGATGATGAACCTTGGCAACACAGGTGTTTTGTAACATTTCCCATGATGCTCACCTACACTGCAGAGTACATGAGCATTTTGGGAAATGTAGGGCAAAAACATCTTGGGGGGGGGTTAATGGTTACCATCACTGGCCTAGGTAAAACATTTCCAATACATTTTAGTTGTCTGTGTGCGCCATTTTTAAAATAAAGCAAAATCTCTTTACAATAAATAGCAAATTGCACATTGGCGTTCGCCCTGGACCAGAAATGACACCAAATTGGCTTGCACACATTCCAGCAAGTGGTCACAATCAACTGGCTAATCATGGTGAGGGCCACTTTCAGCTGTGAAGAAATGGCATTCATATGCAAAGTAACTGTGTGTGTGTGGGGGGGGGGGGTCTGTGCTTGTAATCAGAGCATTGATTACCAGTGCAGACCCTTGGGGGATGCCACTAGAGCCACCAGGGATGCCCACCCATGCCACCATTGATGCCAATCAGTGCTCAGGGAACCTGTTAGTGCCCTCCTCATCAGTGCTGCCCATCATTACCATCTTTCAGTGCTGCCCACCAGTGCCAATCATTGCCCATCAGTGCCACCTATCAATGCCCATCAATGCTGCATATCAGTGCCACCTATCTATCTATCTATCAGTGCTGCATATTAGTGTCTCATCAGTGCCTGCCAGCGCAGCCTCATCAATGCTCGTCAGTGCAACAAACAAACATATTGATTTACCAAATTTTATTACATAAACAAAAACACATTATTTTAGGGGTCAAACATTTAGGTCTTCTTTTTGCCAATAGAAAAAAAACCTTGCAGTGATCAAATACCACCAAAAGAAAGCACTATTTTTTATGAAAATACTGTCATACATTTGTGTTAGGTACAGGGTTGCATGACCGCACAATTGTCATTCAAAATGCAACAGTATAAAAAGCTGAAAATTGGCCTGGGCAGGAAGGGGTGTAACTGCCCTGTAAGGAAGTGGTTAACTATTGAAACATGGGAATAAATATTCCAGGGGTAATCATGCTCAGCTCAATGGTTTAGTGGCTAGTGTTCCTGGCTATAAACACTGAGAGCATGAGTTCAAATCCCAAGTGTGCCATCACCTTCTTAAATTTTAGACAGCTATAAATAAATACTGAAACTTGGCAAATGCATAATTGCACCCTGCACATATGCATGTTTGTTTCTTGAATATACAAGGCCATTGACATGCAATTTTAGGTGATGTAGCCAATGTATTACTATGTGGCCAAAAAAAAATTATGGCACACAGGGTGTTATCATGGTTGGGCCTTGAACTCATGACCTAGTAATCTTTAGTTGTGAGCTTAGCCCACTACACCAAAGTGCTGAATACAATCAGATATGCCTGAAAGTTTCAGATGAATAAAGAATGAAGACTGCTAATTAGACAGCGTGTAGTCTGCTATTAGAAAATCTAAAGGTTAAAACACATAAGATACATAACTATACCTTAAAATTAAAATAAACCATAATAAATGACATTGCTGTGTAATAGTGATTCAGAATAGACAAATTTCCTTTTATGAAAAACACAAAGGGAATTTGGCTAACTCCAAACTCAAATTCAGCCTAAGTTAACTCCAAACCCGAATTCAGTCTAAGTTAACTCCAACTCCGAATTCATTAAAGCATCTAGTTGATGGTTTAACTCCAGCCACTTACCTAATTAGGATGCAATGAGTTTAGGCTGGAGTTATTTCTGGAGAAGTGATGTTTTTGCCCTACATTTCCCAAAATGCTCATGTACTCTGCAGTGTAGGTGAGCATCATGGGAAATGTTACAAAACACCTGTGTTGCCAAGGTTCATCACTGACCTAAGCCAACTAAAAAGGTGAGTGAGCGCTGTAGCAATCTTTTATTTAGTAATCATTTTTAGTGATTTTTTTATTAAATGTTTTGGTTACATTCATCCACAGCGACTGAATGGAAATTTTGTATTATTCCTTAATTTATATATTTTTAGCTAAATATATAAACACTTTAATTTTTTCTTACAATTTAGCCCACACACAACCCCCCCCACACACACAAAACCCCCCCCCCCACACACACACACACACACACCCCCCACACACACACACACCCCCCCCCCCCCACACACCACCCCCCCCCCCCACACACACACACACACACCACCCCCCCACACCACCCCCCCCCCCCCACACACACACACACACCACCCCCCCCCCCCACACACACACACACCCCCCACACACACACCACCCCCCCCCCACACACACACACACCCCACACACACACACACACACACACACACACACACCACCCCCCCCCCACACACACACACACCACCCCCCCCCCCCCCACACACACACACACACACACACACACACACACACACACACACACACACACACACACACACCACCACCCCCCCCCCCACACACACACACACACACACACACACTTTGCTGGAGTAAATGGAGAAACCCTACCCAAGTTCATACTGTACTGCCATTGCACACAAACAAAAAATACAAGAAATGGATTACATTCAACAGACACAAAAGATATCTGAATTACATCTAGACAAATATGAAGAAAAAAAAACAAAAAAACAGGAGCTGTGTACAAATGAATAAGCTTTATTGAACATGTATAAAACATCAGTAATCACTCAAGCAAGCATGTGAAATGTGAAATGTGCAATGCCCCCCCCCCCCCCCCAAAAAACCCCCAAATCAAGTAATTTTTATTCAAATTACAGTGCAAAGATACAACATATGATGGATAGATAGAGCTTACAATATCCAAAAGTCAAGCAAAATAAGTTGTAGACACCTTAGTATTAAGCATAAAACATACCCAACATACTTTTATGTTAATTGTTTGCATGAGCCTGCCTTTTCATTTAAATACCATCAAATCAGTAGAACATACAGCTACACAGAGGCATGAAAATAAAAAAAAAACATGTATAGAGTACATAAAGACACACTTTGCAAAAACTATACCAAACAGTTAGAGCATGAAAAGTATTCATCCAACAGAATACACTTACTGCAATATGGATCTTTAGGCATGCCAGCAAACCCCCACCCCAAAAGCAAATTCGGACATAAAGACCTGTGGCCCTTCCACAGGCCAAATGATATGATCTCATACATCCCTTTATATAACCTTGGTTAAACTACACCCACCCAGTATAGGAAACGCCCAGCAAAGTAATTAATTGGGTCTGTTGGTTCCTAAACCAAAATCACCAGTTCACTAATGAATGAGTGTTTGGCTGGCCATCCATGATCCAAGTTTCTTACAAGTCAACACACATAAGAAATGCTTTCAATAATCTCAGCATGAGCACAAAGTGGCTTTTTCATTTAGACTAATGCCTCGTACACACGTACTGATCGTCGGCCGACCGATCGGCCGTCTTTTGTCCAGGGCTGTCCTGTCTGTTGAAAACTGCAAAAGACTGCACACGAATTTTGTCGGCCAACAACAGACGACTGCAGAAGTGATGTCATGTGATGGTTAACTTTCCGTGTGTTTTTCCTTTTCTGAGCATGCTCAGTCTTGAAAATCTGCTGATTGTCAGCCGAATTCTGTACTGACTGGCGAACAATCGGCCGTTCTGGTGTTGGCCAACAAAAATTTTAATGCCTGCACGACAGATTCTGTTCGGCCGAAAATGCGATGTCGGCTGTCGGAAGCATCATACTAACAAGCCTACAATCGGCCGATCGGTCGTCGGCCGAATATTTACGGCCGACAATCGGTACGTGTGTACGAGGCTTAAGGCTGGCCATACATGTTCCAATTTTCTTACAATTTTCTGTCCAATTTTCTTGAAATTTACCTTCAAGTATGTAGTACAAAGGCCTGCCTAATTAGATACAAGTGAATGTGTTTTTTTAGCTTTGACCTCACATTATGTGGTTTGTGGTAGATCTACCAGAAAATTGTACAACAAAAGTTGAACATGTATGGCCAGCTTAATGGGCCATACACACTATAATGCCTCGTACACACGTACCGATCTTCGGCCGTAAATATTCGGCCGACGACCGATCGGCCGATTGTAGGCTTGTTAGTATGATGCTTCCGACAGCGC